>NW_028250024.1:0-640744 GCF_964263255.1 Lissotriton vulgaris
ATGGGAGTTGCATTCAAAGCATTAGAACTTAGAGCGCTGTTGTGTGTGTCCTACAATAGCCCCCCTCCTCCACATTGTAGGCATCAGATAAACACCCACCTGTCGGGGATTAGGTGGCATCTGAAGATAGCAGCACCAGCAAAAAATGCAATGGAGATTGTGGTTATTGTTGGGGGGAAAGACCACACAGCAAGGGATTCCAGGATACGCCACCCTGCCTAATGTTTTGATAAATGTGCCTCCGAGAGTGCACTGAGGTAGAAAACCCATAGGAAAGAAAAATAAATTGTGACTACTGTAAATAAGATCATGATAGAAAAGCGTCAATGTCTGGTCTGATAAAGGCTATAAAGCACATACAAAATAAAAACACCCAAGTGGAAGTGAGCCCCTATGTAAAAAAATACTTTTGATGCACTCAGCAGGTGAAGATCTTGTTAGTGTATATTAAAATGATACAGAGACCCAAATGTTGTAATAAAATGTGTTGCTGGCTTCAATGCAGCTTAACCTAATATATCGAGCTCAGAAGACTGAGACTAAGCAGGCTCTAAGAGCAAAGTACACAAACATTGCGCGTTGTAAAGTACTGTGTTTTCCTTGTCTAAAAGTTAAAATGTAATTTCATTATTTCACGTTAAAAGGTACAGGCTAGTAGTGTCAGATCTTTGCATATTTTAGACTTTAAAGGATTGCTTGTTCATGAAGTTTTAATAGTCTGGATACTGCTTGAATTAATGTTACTTTCAGTTAGAGAAAAGTATAACATGAACTGAATGCATTTGTTATAAAAAAAAAAGCAAAACAATTTGGGGCAGATTTACAATAACTGGCGCATCCCTGCATATCAGCAGGGATGCGCCAGTTATTGTGCGCCGCAGCTCCGCCACCCTGGATGCGCCGCATTTACAATGAGGCGCACCAGGGGGCAAAAACGGCACAGGTGCGTCACACATCTGTGCCGTAAAAGCGGCGCATTGCTGGAGTTGTGTCGCAAGCGCGACGCAGCTCCAGCAATGCTCTGGGGGGCCCTATCTCCACAATGCTGCGTCAATCCTTACGCCTGCTTCAAGCAGGCACAGGGTTTTGACGCAGCAAGGGCCCAAAAGTGACTGAGTGAAATCTTGTAGATTTCACCCCAGTCACTTTTGGGAGGCGTTCCTGCGCCGGAACCCCCCCCCCCCTCCCTGCGATGGATCCCCTCCTTCTGGCGCAGGGCTTTACAACGTGACGCATCTGGGAGATGCGTCACGTTGTAAATACCCCGCACCATGGCGCATCTTTTGCACCGCTGCTGCGTCACAAAAGGGATGCAACGGCGGCTTAAAAGAGGCGCAGGGGGCTTGTAAATCTGCCCCTTAAAATTTTGTTTTGGATTTTAATGCAGGCTATGATGTATTTTTTATTGGTGCAGCAAGAACAGGTGCACCAGGGCGTATGAGTATAAAGAATGCATCAGTCCACTCTCATTTTTATAACAAAAGCAGGTGATTTGGGGACAGCATTTCCATGCTTTCACAAGGATCAATGTTAGGTTTGCCAATGCAATGATTGAGAGAGTAGGTAAATATGCAGTTAAATAGGTCTCATAGTCGGTGCAGCAAGAGCAATTGCACCATGACCCATGAGTGTTAAAGGCTCATTGTTCAAGTTTATTTTATAACCTTAAACTTAAGATGTGGAAGAAGGCATATCCTTGTTTTCACAAGGAGCAATGTCATGGTTGGCATGGAATTATTGTGGGGGTACTTACAGCATTATTTTGCTTTGGTTTAATGCTTGCTTTACATAGTGTCTTTGTTGCTGTCTACATTTATACCTTCTTTTCTTAAACACGCACACTTCTGTGCGCTCTGATTTACCTCCTTTTAACACTGCTTAAATACATATTAGTACTGTGTCATCTATATTAAAAATGTTCTAATATATATATATATTCACTGAAAAAACCATAGGTTTTAGGGGTGTTATAGTTAGATGGACTTTTCACTCGTACAAAACCATTGAAATTCCACCGTTATAGTTAGTTCAGCTAACTATAACTTGCGCGCTATTGCGGTTATTAGTTTGTTTTTTGAGTATCAATATGAGTGTCTGTATGGTTCGGTGGGGGATATTACTTAGCATATAGATGCATGAATGAGTGACTCACTGTTTGTATGCTTTTTGAAGACAGTATGTGTGCAGGACTGTATGGGTGGATGAGTGTGTGTACGGGTGTGTTAATGAGTGAATGACTGTCTCAATAGTGTCTATATAGTTCAAGTTCGGAAATTTGTATAGCGCACTACTTACCCAGAGGGTCTCAAGGCGCTTGGGGATGGAGGAGGGGGTGAACTTTACTTATCGAAAATCCAAGTTTTAAGTTGCTTTCTGAAGGAGAGGTGGTTCTGTATAAGGCGGAGGTGGGTCGGGAGAGAATTCCAGGTTTTGGCCGCTAAGTAGGAGAAGGTTCTTCCCCCCATGTTGGATCTATGGATGCGCGGAATTGCGGCGAGGACTTGATTGGAAGATCGTAGTTGGCGGGTGGGGGTGTAAAAGGATAGTCGTGTGTTGAGGCATTCGGGTCCAAGGTCGTAGAGGGCTTTGTGTGCGTGGGCACTGGGTGAGGAGACAGAACGTTATTCTCTTGTTGACGGGGAGCCAGTGGAGGTCTTTCAGGTGACCGGAGATGTGAGCTTGAAGGGGGATGTCCAGAATGAGTCTGGCTGAGGTGTTTTGGATGCGTTGGAGTTTTTTCTGTAGTTTGGCTGTGGTTCCGGCAGAGAGGGTGTTTCCGTAGTCCAGTCGGCTTGTGACCAGTGCGTCGGTGACCGTCTTTCTTGTTTCGGTGGGGATCCAACGGAAGATTTTTTTGAGCATACGTAGGATGTTGAAGCATGATGATGAGACGGCGTTGACTTGTCTGGTCATCGAGAGGGAGGAGTCCAGGATGAAGCCCAGGTTACGTGCGTGGTCCGTAGGTATGGGTGCGGTTCCCAGGGCTGGTGGCCACCATGAGTCGTCCCAGGCGGAGGGGGATTATCCTAGGATGAGGACTTCCGTTTTATCCGAGTTCAGTTTCAGGCGGCTGTTCTTCATCCATTCGGCTACTTCTTTCATTCCTTCGTGTAAGTTGGTTTTGGCGGTGTTAGGATCTTTGGTGAGGGAGAGGATCAGCTGGGTGTCGTCTGCGTAGGAGATGATGTTGAGGTTGTGTTGGCGTGCGATGGATGCGAGGGGACTCATGTATATGTTGAAGAGGGTGGGAGTGAGTGATGATCCTTGTGGTACGCCGCAGATGACTTCGGTGGCCTCAGATCTAAAAGGGGGAGGCGGACTCTCTGGGTTCTTCCGGCGAGGAACGAAATTATCCAGTCCAATGCTTTTCCTTGTATTCCAATGTTGCTGAGGCGTTGTATTAGGGTGCTACGACAGACTGTGTCGAAGGCTGCGGAGAGGTCAAGTAGGATGAGGGCAGCTGTTTCCCCGTTGTCCAGTAGAGTTCGGATGTCGTCTGTTGCTGCGATGAGTGCTGTTTCCGTGCTGTGTTTGGCTCGGAAGCCGGACTGTGAGGGGTCGAGGGATTTGTTGGTTTCGTGGAAGGCAGCGAGCTGACTGTTGACGTCTTTCTCAATGACTTTGGCAGGGAATGGGAGGAGCGATATGGGGCGGTAGTTCTTAAGTTCAGTGGGGTCTGCTGTGGGTTTCCTCAGAAGGGCGCTGAGTTCCGCATGTTTCCAGCTTTCCGGGAAGGTAGCAGAGAACATATGATGAGTGAGTACATGTATGAGTGACTATATAGAACTGTTGGTGTATGAGTGGATGTGTATGTAGATTTTGGAATTACTGAATAGGTTGTTGTAACTGGTATTGGTATCTCCATTGTTTTGAAATTTTTAGTTTCTATTTTTGAAAATATGTGTATCAAAGGTTATATTATGCTGAGAGGAGGTCTGCCACTCTTTCACAAGCATGATGTCATCAGTGATGTCATGAGTGATGTCATTTGAGATGTCATGAGTGATGTCATGAGTGATGTCACGGACCATGTCATGAGTGATGTAGTATTTAACGTCATCAGCAGTGCATTGCGGGCGCGCGAGTTATAGTTAGCTGAACTAACTATAACGGGGGAATTTCAATGGTTCTGTATGAGTGAAATGTCCAGCTAACTATAACATGTGTGAAACCTATGGGTTTTTCAGTGAATTTCTGAGGTTTTTCAAATGCTAATTCCTAACTATAACGTGGCTGAAACCTATGGTTTTTTCAGTGAATTTCTAAGGTTTTTTTAAATACTAATTCCTAACTATAACGTGGCTGAAACCTATGGTTTTTTCAGTGAATTTCAAAGGTTTTGTAAATGATAATTTTTAAATGTATTGATTGTTATATTTTTTTATACTAATTTACTACATGGTTTTAAAGTATTTATTTTTAGATATTTTATTTTTTAATTACATTACATATGTTTAATATAAACTGAAAAAAAAATGTTTTTAAAAATATTGAAATTTTAGTATATTTTTTTAGTTTTATATTTTTTTAATGTATATATATTTTATATAGTAGGCAATGATATCCTATGGAAGGAAATTCAAGTTACTGGTAAGTTCAGTTACATTTACTTTTCAGGATTAGTAGTGAGCTGAAAGATGCAGCACTGAGGTCTCTCCAGATAACAGGTGAGTACATTGGAATTCGTAGTTCGGCTGATTTTTGAGGAATTTTTTTAAGTTCCAAAACTCCACACATTCAGAAAAATTTCCAAGTGAAACCAGTCAATGTTAGCCTATGGAAGGAAATTCAAGTTACTGTAACAACAATTAGAATTACTTTTCAGGATCAGTAGTGGGCTAAAAGATGCAGCACTGAGGTCTCTCCAGATAACAGGTGAGTAAATTGGAATTCGTAGTTCGGCTGATTTTAAAGGAATTTTTTAAAGTTCCAAAACTCCACACTTGGAAGAATTTCCAAGTGAAACCAGTCAATGTTAGCCTATGGAAGGAAATTCAAGTTACTGTAACTACGATTAGAATTACTTTTCAGGATCAGTAGTGGGCTAAAAGATGCAGCAATGAGGTCTCTCCAGATAACAGGTGAGTAAATTGGAATTCGTAGTTCGGCTGATTTTAGAGGAATATTTCGCTCAATAGTGAAGAAAGAGGGCGGCGCCTGAGGTGACATGTGTGAAAACACGCCCTGTGGTGCGTTTTAGTTTGGGTAATTAATTCCTCTTCAATCCTGAGGTCCTCTGTGAGCCAACTAGCCCACCAGGTACCTCTAGTATACGCCAGGGAGCTGCGTTGCAGAGAGGTGTTCAAAGGGCACGTCCTCTTTTTACAACAATCTGCAACGCAGCTCCGTGGGGCTTACTGGAGGTACCTGGACTAGTTGGCCCCTAGGGGACCTCTGGATTGAAGAGAATTAATTCCCCAACTTAAAGGGCACCACAGGGCATGTTTGCACACATATCACCTCAAGCCCCGCCCCCTACCTTCACCACTGTGCAAACACGCCCGTGGCGTGTTCTAAATTGGGGGATTAAGTCCGCTTGCATACTGGGGGTCCATGGGGGCCAACTAGCCCACCAGGAATCTCCAGTATGCGCCAGGGGGCTGCGTTGCAGAGAGGTGTAAAAAGGGGCGTGGCCTCATTACATCTCTCTGCAACGCAGCCCCCTGGCACGTTTACAGAGGGGAAACTAATTCCCCTTGCATACTCGGGGTCCCTGAGGGCAAACTAGCCCACCAGGAACCTCCAATATGCGCCAGGGGGCTGCTTTGCAGTGAGGTGTAATGAGGCCACGCCCCTTTTTACACCTCTCTGCAATGCAGCCCCCTGGCAAGTTTTCACAGGGAGAACTAATTCCCCTTGCATACCGGGGGTCCCTGGGGGTCGACTAGCCCACCAGCAACCTCCAGTATGCGCCTGGGAGAGAGGTGTAATGAGGCCACGCCCCTTTTCACAACACTCTGCAATGCAGCTCCGTGGTACTTACTGGAGGTACCTGGTGAGCTAGTTGGGCCCCAGGGACCCCCAGTATTCAAGTGGAATTACTTACCCCTCTGCAAACGCTGGGGCATCTGCGAACCAAACTCTACCTTTTTGCCAAATTTGGTGTAATTCTGTTCAGCCGTTCGGGCTGCAGCCCTGGCTAAAGGTCCAATGGAAAATTGCATAGGGAAAACATGTTTTGGGACCCCCCTTTTTTCTCGGCCCCGCTTCACGAATCACCCCGAAACTTTCAGGGAAGGAGCAGGACGGAGAAGGCCATCTTCTTGGAGAATTTCGCAAAGATTCGTCGACCCGAAGGTGTCTGAGCGGTGTCTGAGCGCTTCACAATAGGAACAGTAATGATACATGAGGAGAAAATGACAAGTGAACAACTTACAAAAGCAAACGTTAAGTTACAAGAGGCAAAAGTGACAATTGTGAGCAAACAAAACACAAGAGGTAGCAAACAGTACATTACAGAAGGAAAAAGTGACATGTGTGCAAGTTACAAAAACGTACAAAGTACAAGTAGAGGTATAATACTGCAATATATGGCAGATACTCAAACACAAGAACAAATGTTATGTAGGCAATGGTGGCACTTGTGCAAGTATCTCAAAGCAAGCAAAATGTAAGAGGTAGCAAACAGTGTGTTACAAGAGAAAAGTGGCGTGTGCATGTTACAAAAGAGTACCAAACACAGGTAGAAGGATAATACAGCAATAAATGGCAGACATTCAAACCATAAGAACACACTGGGAAGGCATTTCCATAGTCATGGAGAATAGAATTTTCTATAATGGAAGGTCTTTCTTCAGATAATAGAGAGGGCGTGAATTAAATTTGGCAGTGTCTTTAAAGGAGGAGAACTTTGAGGTCAGTGTTGAAGGCCTGGGTGGAGGTGGTGGTCTGGAGCTGAGGCGGAGTTCCAGATTCTCACTGCGTTGCCTAAGAAGGATTGGGCCATCGATCTTTCCTTCTTGAAAGTGGGAGGTTCAAGCAGTAAATTTTCCGCATTACGTGATGGTTTAGAGCCTCCAGAGAGTTTGTTTATTCGCCAGGTAGTGAGGAGAGGAGGAGTGCAAGGCTTTGTGGGTGATACAGGTAGTCTTGTAGATAGATCTTGCCTCGATGGGAAGCCAGAGGAGGGTGGATAACATGGGTGTGATGTGGTCGCTTCTTTTGGTCCCATTAATGAAACGAGCTGTTGACTCAGTAGTCCAGTCTGGAGAGGACCAGCGATTGGACCAGGGTTTTAAGGTCATGCTCCAGGAAGAAGCGACAAAATTCCCCAAAGAAGGCGCAGTTGGTATCGAGCAGACTTTGCAATGGAATTGATGTGGGAAATTAGATTGAGCTTTTTGTCGAGTATGACACCAAGGGATTTTGCACTGTCGACAATGATGGGTTTATTGTTAAATAGATTCATCTGATCCATCCATGATTGAACCGGGGGAGGAGGAGTGGAGGAGGAATTCAGTTTTGGAGGGATTCAGAATCAGTTTTTTTTTTTTTAAGGTCTTATATAGCGCAAACAAGATCCTTGCAGATATCAGAGCACTTTACATTCAATCAGGATGGGTATACAAATGAATAACTGTAGGCACAACAAGAATACAAAATACATAGCACAAAGTGAGGCAATAGGGTACAGGAACAACATAAAACCTTTGTATTAGGTCGCGGTCAGCGTGCGTACCTAGAAAGTCTGGGATACCCCTTGTCAAAGTAGGTGTTAATGGAAAGGAGGTGCTTGGTCCCCGCGATACCTTGGTCTATGAGTGGGTGAGTTTTGCCATGAGGAACGCTTTCACTTGCTTTTTGAAAGAAGCGGTAGAGGCATTTAGTCTGGTTTTTGGGGGCAGTGAGTTCCAAATCCTGGGCGCCATCTCCGAGAAGGTTCGGTTATATGTTTTCTTCCCGTTGAATCTTTGGGGTTTCAGTAGCAGGTTTTCAGCTTTTCTTGAGGCTCTTGTCCCACCAGAGATCATCAACTTCTGAGCGAGTTAACTGGGTGCTTTGTGGTGTAAGGCCTTATGTGTCATGCATGCTATTTCTAGGTGAATTCTGGATTCAAACGATATCCAGTTCAAGGCTTTTAAGTCTGGAGAAATATGGGAGCTTCTCTTTGAACCAGTGACGAGTCTTGCTGATGCATTTATTGAGGCTCTTAGGGATGCTGTCATCGCTTTAGGGAGGCCACACAAAGAAACACTTCCGTACTCCACCCTCGGGATAACTAGTGCTTGAACTGCCAACTTAACTCAAAAAGTTTTCCGACTGCGCACAGGCTTGTGTACAATTTAAACAAGGTGTAGCGTGCCTCAGAGGTATCACCTCGTCGTCCTAGAGGTGTTCAAGTAAAACAATCACCAATGCGCCCCTTCCGCTTAAGGGGCGACCCTCTGGGCGCTGCTTTAAATTGAGATCGCAACTGCGATATTAATCAGGTGTTATAAAATGTAATCCAGCGTTTGTTTTCAATAAAACATTACCATCCGGTTTCCATTGAAAATTTCTCGTATTTATTTCATGTGATTCTGTTTCACATTGAAATGTTGTATAACACATTGTGAGAAGTTGGCCTGATATATGATGTTTCCAATTCTGGAACCACCTTGTATCAGTCCAAACAATCCCTTATGGTGTCTGGTTGTAAGTCAACCTTATAGACAAGCTATCCTAGTGGTAGCATGTGCTAAGCAGCCTTAAAGGCTAAACTCAAGAGGTCGTGTTAAGCGAGCTGTTTTACCAATCACAATCCTGTAATATCAAATGAAAGGACACCACACAAGTATATATTATAAAAATATATGTGTTTATTACTAAAATAATACCCAGTACTCTTTATGAGCAAAGGGGCACAAGTGTTAAATCAAAAGCACAGTATAACATATGAAAGTTGCATACTTATGGATGAGGGCGGGTGGCAACTCAAACCATATATTAAGAAAGTGTTATAAGAGATACCATTCGAACAGTGGTTAGGCCTAGGGCCTAGGGAATCGCTGGGAGCAGTCGGGACAAGCAATGCTGAAGTCGGGAAAAGCCCGCGGGATTCGGGTGCAGCGCTTAAAGGACACGCATGCACCAATGCAAAGTCAATGGTGCGTAAAATAGAGTTTAAGGATACTTCCGCTGAACCTAGAAGGACAAAACTTTAGACACAGGCCCTAGAGGTGTGTACCAGTGTGGGAACACCGGCGTTGCTGAGTTACCTCGCCCACAGGAAGCGGGTGCATAGGGTCGAAGTGGCGTCGGGGTTCGTCACGCAGGTTGTTGGTGCTTGAAGCTAAAGATGCTGCAGGCGATGTGAAGGAGAAGTGTCCGGTGTGATCCAAGGGTGGATCAGAGTAGTAAAGTACCTGAAAGCAGAGGGGACAGAGTCTGGGTCACTCAGCAGTGACCAGGGTGGAACCAGGATGGAACCAGGCAATGTCGGGCGCAATCAGGTGGTTATCAAGGAGCTTCTCTCCGCTGCCACGTGGGCTCTGGGGCATCTGCCACGTCCAGGAGCGGGTCACGAGCTGTCCCACGCAGGCTCTCACTGTCGGCGCTGTCAGCTTCAAGATCGGAGCAAACAACACTTGGCAAGAGCAATCCACGTGGGATCAGAAGATTGCTTTTCACTCGGACCAGGAGGGTCAGAGCCCGTGCTCCTTTTCAGAGGAGCGGGTGCAAGTCTGGAGCAACCAGAATCACAAATCGTATTTTAGTTTTCGTCGGCACAGGGTCCACAAGCCAGCTGGCAAGTGACCGGGCCAACATGTTGAGCCAAAGAAAGCAGAAGGGCCCCACGCAGCACTCGTCGAGTGTAGAGGGGTTAGCTTTGGTGCAAAAGTGGCTCAGGGTTGGGGCTTCTCAAACCCCGGTGTACAGCTTCGAGGGTCACTCGTGGGCTGCACAGTCAGCGTCTTGTGGTCTTTTCAAGATGGCATGCCCCACGCTTCGGGTCGCCTCCACGGGTCTCAGCTCTGCAGGGACTGTGGATTGGGCTGTAAGAAGGCAGGCAAGCATGATCTCGTCGATCTCTGTCGCTCGAGTTCTGGCGGGAACTGCACCAAAGCAGACGTTGAGGTGCTGGATGGTGCCTGTTTGCACAGGGTGGTCACTCCTTGACCACAAGGGAGATTCTTCAGTCTTCTACGTCGAGTAGGATGTCGAAGGGTCCAGAGTTTTGTTTCAAATGTTTCATCAGGATAATCTGAGTGCGTTGGCACTGCTCCCATTCTTATACCAATCTAGGGGGCTGGATTACCTGCTAGGTCCCCTCCTATGGGTGGGACCCAGGAAGGGGGTGGATACACCCCTTTTCCTTTGATCCAGGCCGCGCTGGGACAGGGGCTGGTGTGCCCCAGAACCGGTTTGGCCGGATTATGCAAGGGGCAGCCTTGTGCTCCCCAGGCAGTGTCTGGTTTCTTTCAAACCTCCCTGCTACAATCCACTATCTCCTGTCTGGGGTGGTGTAACACCTCCCTGCGACAGGAAAGCCTTTGTCCAGGCCTCCTCTGCTGAGTTTCGGTCAGCAGCAGGAGGTTAGACTTGTGTCTGTGGCAGGAGCATCCATTTTGTGGATCTGAGGCTCTTTTAAAAATCAACCGCGTTTCAGTAAAGTAACATGTCTTCTCCCTCTAGAGGGGTGGAATGCTATACCCGTCGACAGAACTGTCAAGGGTATAGTATTCCAAATCGTATGACACCTTACACGACATGTTTTGATAAAGCCAAACCAAAGTTGCTATATAACAGCGAGGATTATAATGTGCTTAATAGTATATGGTATGGCATTATCCTGGATCAGCTTAGGGAGTTGTTCCCGACAGCTGCAGACAGGCTCAGCTCATGCCAGAGCACCATCTCACATTAAACCACGCACTCTGCCTCCAGGATTGATAAGGCCTTCCATAGGAGTGGCTCACAGGTTTATATGTGTCCAGATATAGGTTTAGATATAGGTATACTATATCTAAGCAAGGGGTGATTACACCCACTTGCCCCAGCTGAGTGATCAGCCAGTTGTGTCAATTTAAGAAGCAGCCAGGGGTGGCAAAAGCTATGTTTCAGCCCCTGGTAGGCCTTGGTGGCACCTATGCCCTGAGCACCTATAGCGCATGGTACAGGGGCTGACAAGGAGTCCATTTTCCAATTGGGTTATGTACCTATAGTACATGTATGTGAATTTAGATATAGAACAGCAGGCTGGGGGTCTGATTAGCAGGCCCACAGCCTCAGTAAGTCAAAAACCAGTGAAGCAAAAAGCAAAAATTGGGGTGACCATAGGATAGCAGACCCTACTCTCCTACACAACCCCCCCCCCCAAACGCAGGGACATTAAACGTAACCTTGACCAGATAAGTCTTCATGTTCTAAGTGGAAGTACCTGGAGAGACCATCTGCATTACCATGGTCAGTCCCTGGGCGGTGCTCCACTGTAAAGTCCATCCCCTATAGGGAAATGGACCACCTGAGTAGTTTGGGGTTTTCACCCTTCATCTGATTTAGCCACAAGAGGGGCTTATGGTCTGTCTGAATTAGGAAGTGAGTTCCAAACAAGTATGGCCTCAACTTCTTCAGGGCCCAAACCACAGCAAAGGCCTCCCTCTCAATAGCTGACCAACGTTTCTCCCTGGGGGTCAGCCTTCTGCTAATAAAAGCAATGGGCTGGTCATGACCATCGGTATTCAGTTGTGAAATCACAGCTCCCATCCCCAACTCAGAAGCATCTGTCTGTACAATGAACTGTTTGGAGTAGTCAGGACTCTTCAGGATAGTTGCAGAGCACATGGCATTCTTCAGGTCATCAAATGCCTTTTGACAGCTAACTGTCCACTGAACCTTTTTGGGCATCTTCTTGGATGTCAAGTCATTCAATGGTGTCACAATGGACCCATAGTTCTTTACAAATTTTCTGTAATACCCAGTCAGGCCCAAGAAAGCTCTGACTTGTGTCTGGGTAGTTGGAGGAGCCCAGTCCTGTATGGTCTGGATTTTGCTCTCCAATGGTTGAACCTGACCCCCACCTACTAGGTGGCCCAGGTACACAAACTTGCTCTGCCCTATCTGGCACTTAGTTGCCTTGATAGTCAGGCCTGCCTTTTGCAGGGCCTCCAGAACCATCTTCAGGTGGATCAGGTGATCCTCCCAGGTGGAGCTAAAGACAGCAATGTCATCTAGATATGCTGCACAAAAGTCATCCTACCCAGCAAGGACTTGATTCACCAACCTTTGGAAGGTGGCAGGTGCATTCTTCAAACCAAAGGGCATTACCACAAACTGATAATGTCCACTAGGGGTAGAGAATGCTGTTTTGGCTTTTGACTCTTCAGCTAACCTGATCTGCCGGTAGCCAGTTGTCAAATCAAATGTGCTCAGAAACTTGTCAGAAGCCAATTTATCAATGAGCTCATCTGCTCTTGGAATGGGATGAGCATCTGTCATAGTGACAGCATTGAGACCTCTGTAGTCCACACAAAACCCATTTCTCTCTTTCCGTCTTTGGTATGAGGTTTTGGCACAAGGACCACTGGGCTAGCCCATGGGCTCTCTGATGGCTCAATCACTCCAAGCTCCAACATCTTTTGCACCTCAGCCTTTATACAATCCCTGACATGGTCAGGTTGTCTGTAGATTTTATTCTTGACAGGCAGATTGTCACCAGTGTCCACCTCATGGGTGCACCAATTAGTTTGACTGGGTGTGAGTGAAAACATATGTCTGTGGGCCTGCAACACCTGTCTGCAGTCCACCTGTTGCTGCTCAGTGAGGCTGCCTGCCAAGGCTACTCCATCAACTGAACCATCATCAGGGTTCTGGGAAAGCAGGTCTGGGAGAGGGTGACTCTCTTCCTCCTGATCCCCATCTGTGGCCATAAGCAAGCTCATTTCCTCCCTGTCCACCAATGCTTTCAAACGATTTACATGGAGCACCCTGTGGGGGCTCCTAGGGGTTCCAAAGTCAACCACAGAGGTGACTTCTCCCTTCTTTTCAACCATTGGGTAGGGTCCAGTTCATTTGTCCTGGAGTGCTGCTGGGGCCACTGGCTCCAACACCCACACCATCTGCCCTGGTTTGTACTCCACCAGACAGCCTTTTGGTCATGCCAAGCTTTCTGTAATTCTTGACTGGCCTCCAGGTTTTTGGATGCTCTTTCCATATACTCAGCCATCCTGGAGCGGAGACCAAGTACATAGTCCACAACATCTAGCTTAGGCTTTTTGAGAGGTAACTCCCATCCTTCCTTCACCAAACATAGTGGACCCCTCACAGGGTGGCCAAACAAAAGTTCAAAAGGGCTGTAGCCAACCCCCTTCTGTGGGACCTCTCTGTAAGCAAAGAGCAAGCAGGGTAAAAGGGTGTCCCCTTTCCGCCTAAGCTTCTCTGGTAGTCCTTTTATCATTCCCTTGAGGGTCTTGTTGAATCTCTCCACAAGCCCATTGCACTGTGGGTGATAGGGTGTGGTAAACTTATAGTTTACTCCACACTCCTTCCACATTGCTTTTAAGTATCCAGACATGAAGATGGTACCTCTGTCTGAAAGAACCTCCTTTGGAAAACCCACTCTTGAGAAAACTGCAAGAAGGGCCTTTGCCACAACAGGTGCTGTTGTGGTCCTCAGGGGAATTGCCTCTGGATACCTGGTGGCATGATCCACTACCACCAGTATAAATCAAGGTAAGAAGGACAGGCATCCCGCCGCGGGGTGCCGCAGTGGAGATTAAGCAAGCTAATGCCCAGATTTGCAGAGTGTGAACCCGTGATTCGAGTAGGCACCGAAGCGAGAATTATCGAGTCCGTGGACATTTAGGGCTCAAGACCCCGCCGCGTCGGGAATTGAACCCTGGTCCCGGGTCTGACCTCTGCTTCAGGGTCTGCCTCCTCTAAACAGTGAGCCATACTTCTCCACTCTGCAATCTGCCGGCTATCGACCTTGGCCTCGACTCAGCGGGGCTCTGCAGCTGAGGCGGGCCGGTTAACAGGACCTCCATGAGTTCTTTCAAGTTTTGAATGGAGTCAAGAGTAGAGGTTATGATGGAGAGATCGTGAGTGGAGGCAACCTTGAGGTAGATTTGAGTGTCGTCTGCATAGAGATGATAGTGGATCCCGGATTACCTTATGAGATTTCCCAGTGGTTCTAAATAGAGATTGAACAATGTGGGTGCAAGTATAGAGCCTTGAGGAACACCTTGATCTACCGCCAAAGGAAATGAAAGACTGTTCACTATTTTGATAATTTGGGATCTATCAGAGAGGAAGGAAGCAAACCATTTAAGCACAGTGCCCTCCATGCCCATTCTCTGTTGAAGAGTGTTGAGGAGAGTGTTGTGATTTACATTGTCAAAGGCTGCAGAAAGGTCAAGGAGAATTAGAAGACAAGACACCCCGTGCCCCCCCCACCCCCAAGTCGAGTATCCGCAGCGCATCATCCATCACTTGCAGCAGGGCTGTTTCAGTGCTGCAGGTTTGGATGAAGCCGGACTGAAAATTGTCAAAAAGATTATTGTCCTTGATTCAACGAGAGAGTTGTTTCGCTACACATCTTTCTGTGATCTTCGCAAGAAAGGGCAGGTTAGTGATAGGGCGGAAGTTGTTGAGGTCATTCGCATCAGCAGTGGGATTTTTTAAGCAGAGGGGTGACCTGCTCAGTTTTGAAGGAGACAGGAAGTGAGCCTTGACAGAGGGAGAGGTTGACCAGAGGGGTCCAATAAGAAAGAGAATGGGCATAGAAGTCAATGGCAATGGCATTAGGGATGGGGTCAAGAGAACGGTTGGAGGGATTTGTTTCGAGGATGCAATGGAGGAGGGCATCTTCAGAGATGGGATCAAAGTTCTGCCAAATGGCTAGGATTTGGGCTCCTCTGGAGGGGTAGGATGAATGACCTGATCCACAAGTGATTTCACTTTTTCGTCAATAAATATAACGAAATCCGCTGCTTTCTTTGTAGAATCCTACAACTTGGAGGTTGGGGGAGAGCAGTTAGGATTCTTGATGAGATCTAATAGTTTTTTGGGTCTATTTTTGGCTGAGTCAAGGAGGGTTCTGAAGTGTGATGCTTTCCCAAGGAAGATGTGCTTGTGGTACTTGGATCTTGCTGAACGAAGCGTGGCCAAATTATCGGTGGAGGACTGCAAGGACTATGAGGCATTGGGAGGTGAGTTCGTCAACATCTAGGTTCGGGTCTAGCCTTGGAAGTGATAGCAAAGCTGATTCACAGAGGGAACCAACGTCAATATTTTTAATGTCACGGAACCAGGAGGTAGCCCTCTTAGGTTGGCCAAGAGTTATAGAGTGTGATAGGTGAAGAGAGAATGGGATGAGGAGGTGATGAGACCGGTCTACATGAATAGGGGTAGCGATAGAAAGCATGCCTGCTTTAGAAATAACAAGGTTCAGGACTGAGCCCTTAGAGTTTGTTGATTATGTGCAGTGTTGGATAAGATCGTTTGCAGAGAGGAAGGTGGCCAGCAAATTTGCAGAAGTCTCTTGCGGAAAGCCCCAGTGGAGACTAAAGTCACCCACGAAGGTCTGATTGTCACTTTGCTAGTATTGGTCGCTGATGAAGTCAGTGAGTTCCTCCATAAACGAAGGGCCGCTACAAGGCGAGCGGTAAATGGCAAAGAATCTGAGGGGTGAGCGGTGGTGTCATTGAAGCTCAAGAGATAGGCATTCAAAAGTGCGGAAGGAGCTGATAGGGAAAGCCTTAAGTTGAGGGGAGTTTCTAAAGATGACTGCAACACCTCCCCCAACTTTGTCAATTCTGTAATTCCTAAATATAGAATAGCCTGTGGGTAATAGGAGATCAAACATAGAGTGAGAGGTATTGTTGAACCAGGACTCTGTGAGGAAGAGCATGTCAATATTGTGAAGGGTGATGGTATCGGAGATTTCAAGTTTGTGTTTTATTGCAGATCTGCAGTTGTGGAGCAGACTGCGCAGCTCTGTCAAGACTGTTTGGGTGACGGGGCACTTGGGCTATGAAGGATGATAGGGATATTGTACTTATACTGGGGTGCTCGGGAGGGTTTAGGTGGATGCTTGGTTCTGACAGGAGATGGTCGGAATGGTGTAGATAGTAGGGTTACTAGGAGATGCAAGTTGAAGAAGGGTGGCGTTCAAGGGCTTGTGTGAGTTAATGATGTTTTCAGACAACAGGTTATGCTTGGCTATAATGGGGTGATGGGGTGAGGTGCATCTTGTGGGAAGGTGAGAGTTTTGCAAAGGAGTTGAGGTGTATGGATTGCACCTGTGCAGAGCCCGCATCCCCATCCTCCCAAAGAGAGAGAGAGATCAAAGGAGACTGGGTACTCCAATCAACCCTGGACACCAGACATCACAGAGGATGTGCTCTTTGCCTGTGATCCTTTGTGTATGATGTAAATATGCAGATATTTACTCACTGTCTATCATGAAAATACAGCTCGGTTCTAAGTTGACCTGTCAAACTGATACCCTGGGAGACAGAGCGATATGCCTGATATCACACAACACAGACATGGGCAGAAGTCATGTTTGTAACTGATGGTTCTGGACCACAGTCAGCAGCCAGACCTTTCCTGAAGTGGAAGGGTGTTGAGTGTAAATCTATTTGTGCGGGCTCTGCAGCCTCACCTTAGGCTGAGGGAACAGACAACTTTAAACACATATGTGAACTGATGCACTGCAGAATCAATGTAAAAGATTCAATTCTTTGCAATTAGGGGTGCAGATATGGCATCTTATTCCAGAGAAGTGCTCCGATGGGGGAGTTTTCAAAATCAGCATCTTTGGGTACATACCAAGTCTGCATTGTTAAAGAAACTAAGCCCACAAAACGCGGGCTGTTAGATCTAGGGGTCTCTAGTTGGCAGAGGTAGGTAGGTACCAATGTCCAAATAGGGACCCTTGCTTCTAGTCAGGGCAAGGGGGATACACGCTTTAGATAACCCCTACTCTCCCCCTTGGTAGCTTGGCACGAGCGAACAGGCTTATCAAAGGCAATGTGTAAAGTATTTGTACCAACACTCACAGTAACACAGTGAAACACCACAAATTGACTCCACACCAGTTTAGAAAAATAATGTATCTTCATCTACACTACTAAAGACTAAAATGACAAAAATCCAACATACATAGTTCAAGAATATGATTTTCAAAGAGTTCTAGGGTTTGCGTCAAAATAATCGACAATTGCGTCACGTTTAGCCCAAAGTACCTGTAGATGAGACAAAAAGTTCCAAGTGGAAGCTGCAGCGTTGAAAAACAAGTGATGCGTCACTCCTGAGAACCTGGGGAGGCGATGCGACAGCCCCGCTGCACACAGCTGGCGTGTTGTGTCGAATCCGGTCTGTATGGGGAGGGATGCATTACGTTTGTATGGATTCCGGTGTGTAGGTTCGGTGGGAAGCTTCTTGCACAGGCACGATGCGCCGATCTTCGGGACGGCGACGATCTCAGGTGCGGCAGGGAAGCGCAGCGCAGCGGCGATCTTCTCCTCTCATGGCCCCTCAATGCACTGGCTCTGCGACGATGTTCGCAAGGAAGCGGTGCGACGATCTCAACCAGTGACAACAGGCTCTGCGACGATACTCGCAGTGACAGGAATCTTCCCACACTGGTGCGATGCACTCCACAAGCAAACAATGCGTCGGTTCTTGCAGTGGCAACAGGTGCTGTGACGATCTTCGCGGCAACAGGAATTCTCTTGCACTGTCAACGATGAGCTCCGCAAGCGAGAGATGCGTGCAAATTGTTGATCTTCTTCTTTTCTTGTTTTCCAGCTCCCCAAACATCAGGAAACAACCTACAGAGGCCCCACAAATGGATCAAGCTCTCCAGGCAGGTCAGAACTCAAACAGCAGAGTTCAGCGGGGAAGCTGGGGGTGAAGTCCTTTTGTTCCTTGGACTTCTTTACTGGAGGCCAGCTCTCCTCAGGCCCTTGGAGATCTTTTCAAGCAAGGGGACACAGCAACAGCAAAGTCCTTCTCCTCTCCTTGGCAGCAAAGCAACCGCAGGTCAGCCTTACAGCGGGTCAGACCTTCTTCTTCAGTCTTCCAGCTTTCTCCTTGGCAGATTTTCCTTTGTGATTCCAGGATGATCTAAAGTTCTGGGGTCTGGTTATCCCTTTTGTTTTTTTTAAATCTATTTTTATTGATTTAAGAACAAAAAAGAAAAGATAAACAATCGGCGTTCACATTGTCAGAAGATAGCACACTTGATTGAAATGGCGGCTCTGTAAGGTTACAAGAGTTCACATGGAATATCACACATTTACTGTTACACATTTATGGAGATAACGGGTCATCGTCAGCTGGAGCAACAGGTACTACACATATATCTCCCCTGTAGGAGTTCTACTTACCCCAAACTCGGGACCACTTTCAGGGGCTACCCCATGCCACATATACAGTCTTCTCCCGGAACATGCACCAATCCATGCTTCTCTTCCACATTGTGACAGTAGGGGGTGTTGTTGCCCCCCATATTTGGGCAATGTCTCTCTTAGCCACCATGGCCCCAAGCGTGACCCATAACTTTTCAGCTGCAATCAAATCCGTGGGTTCCCACACATTAGGCAACCACCATTTTGTCTCTGGACTGACTGATTTGTGCAGGACCTCACACATGACCTTATGTAACTCTTTCCAGTAAGTCTGAATGTACTCACACTCCCAAAGAATATGCATGAAAGAGGCCTCCATTCTGCATTGTCGCCTACAGTTTACATTGTCACCCCGCCCCATGTGAGCCAGCTGCCGCCCCATAATATAAACCCTGTGAAGGATTTTCAGTTGTATCAGGCGAAGACGTGCGGAAATCGCTACCTCCCTTAGCGAAGACACCACTGCAGTCCAATCCTCGTCATCAAGTAAAAGGCCATCTGCCTTCCATGTCTCACGCAGTTTAAGTAGGGGATCTGGTGTGCTGTTAATGAGTTTTTTTTATGTCAAAGAGATGGCCCTCTAAGGGAGCAGCCTGTCCAGTAGCCTATCCTCCAATAGGGAGGAGCCAGGGGGAGTTGATCCGGGGCCAATGGCGGTGGTTAGAGCATGTCGGATCTGGAAGTATCGTAAGAACTCAGAGTCCGCAAGCTCGTATTGCTGCTTAAGCTGGTCAAAGCTGAGGATTCGGCCCTTCACCTATAGATCATCCACCCGTGAAATGCCGATCAGGTCTCACTTGTCAAAGCCCTTGGAGGAATGAAGACCACCCAACTGAGCCGTGTCCCACAGGGGTGTCGCGAGTGTCAACTTGTACTCCCATCCCAGACTCCTGTTAACTGCCTGCCACATCTGGCCCGAGTGAGACGTTGGTCCGGTCAGATGTAGGGTATTGGGATTAGAGTAGAGGGCACGATTGTACGAGCCGCCTGGTAGCAACCATCTGTCCATGGCATATCCCGGGTCTCCCTGAGCCTGGTAAGTACCCTGGTTGATGGCAGCAAGATGTGCCGCCAAATAGTATTTTTTAGTGTCAGGGAGGCTGATCGTACCAATTAAGGGTTAGCTTGTGGAGAGCAATCCTGGGTCTCGCATCCCACAGCAGCGGCCTCTGTAATCCCTCTAGCTCCCTGAAGTAGCGCGCCGGGACTTGATCTGGGTAATTCTGAAGGGCATAAAGGAAGCGGGGAAGGGACATCTTCTTAAAAAGTGCAGTGCGTCCGAGCAGCGAGAGTGGTAGGGTCTTCCAGACTACGATATCTCGTCGCAGACGCTGCATGGGTGAAAGCAGGTTTCTCTCATACTGGAGCTTGCCATCGGTCGTAACATAGATCCCTAGATAGCGGAAACCATCGGTCACCACTTGTATTGGATAGTCCCTAGGAAGAGACTGGGCTCTGCCGGATAAGTCATAAAGAAGAGACTTCCCCCAATTGATAGAGTAGCCCGAAGATCTACTGAAGGACGCATAAATGTCCAAGACACATCTGAGCGATTTATAAGGGGAGGCCAGATAGAGCAGAATGTCTTCTGCGTAGAGGGAGATGCGGTCCTCCCATTCCGTCGACCACCGCATACCCCTGACGGACAAATCCTGCATGAAACCAGGCGGCCAAGGGCTCCTAGGATAGGGCGAATAGCAGGGGCGATAAAGGGCATCCCTGTCTGGTGCCCTGACCAAGAAGGAAGGGCTCAGAATGCTTGTTGTTAGCCGCCACTTATGCTAGAGGGGCAGAGTAAAGGAGTTCGACCCAGGAGATGAACTGCGGCCCAAACCCGAATTTAGAACGTTCTGTAAATAGATAGGTCATTCGATGGTGTCAAAAGCCATTGACGCATCGAAAGACAAGATGACGGCGTCTTCCTGTATCATGCCAGCTCTTGCCATCACCCCATTGACACGTCTCAGGTTTAAAGCAGTGCTGCGGTGGGGCATGAATCCAGACTGGTCAGGGTGCACCAGGGAGGCAAGTACTCATGACAAGCGGGTGGCTTGCGCAATCTCGTTGTTAGGTAATGCACTAACTAAGTAGTCCCGGTCATCCTCCGATAGGGACGGAAGACCAATGTCTGTAAGGAGATCCACCGAATCCGCCTCCCCGAGGGGCAAGCGTGATGTGTACACCACTCAGTAATGTGCCGCAAATTTGCCAGTTATAAGGGCCGGATCCCGAACCTTCTCACCCGAATCGGCCGTAAGTTCAGACACCAGTCGACTAGCATGCTACCTCTTATCCAGCCATGCTAGAAGTTACCCGGCCTTGTCCCCCCATTCATACACCTTCCCATCCCTCTCTTTACCCCAGGTCCTGGCACGCTCAGTGGCGAGAGCTTTGAATTCATCCGTCTTTAGACGCAAAAGATGCTGCACGTTAGGGATCTCCCGCTCTCCACTTCTCCCTCAAGGTGTATTATATCCCTTTCAATCGCCTCAATGTCCCTGAAATTCTCCTTCTGGATCCCCTCGAACAACGGATTTGAACTCCTCCCAAAGCATCTGAGGGGAATCTACTGACCCAAGGTTCTCACCAAAGTAATGGTCTATCGCCTTCAGCAGGTCCTTACGGAGAAATGTGTTTAGAAGGAACCATGGATTGATAGGTGCCACCATGTCAACCCGTCACTCTCCCAGTGTCAGTCTTGCTCACACCGGCGAGTGGTCAGATATACCCCTCGCCAGGTGGCGGACCTCTTGCAGGTGAAGCAGTTGGGAGGCAGGCAAGAGTAAGTAACCAATGCGGGAGAAGTTGTGGAGGGCCCTCCAAGCATCAGAGAGCCCGAATGCCTCAATGAAGTCAGGAAGCCAACTGTTGGAGGGTCCCGTGGTGTGTGGGGGCCGACGGTGCAGCTCCCCAGACAACACTGCATTAAAATCCCCACCCACCATAAGAAGACCGTCCGGCAAAGAAAGAAGCAGAGTGCCCAGATCAGTGAACAATTGGGCCTGTAGGCCTGGGGGAACATATATCGACACCAGGATCATTGTACTCCCCTCCCATTGCCCAGAAAATACCTCCCCCGATCATCAACATGCATAGACTGAGGTGAGAAAGGAAAAGAGGTTTTGATCATGACACCCACTCCCCGGGACCCACTAATAAATCTCGAGTGGGCAATGAGCTTGTACCCCCACCTGTTCAGGGCCCTACACACGTTACCTACCAGGTGTGTCTCCTGGGGGAGGACCACATCTGGCGAGTTGATCGTTTGATATACTGCAGGACTACCATGCGTTTTACCTTGTCTCCCAGACCATTGACATTCCAGCTAATTAAAGTGAAACTTTTATCCCGGTGCGATCCCGTAGTGGAGTGTTAGTGTGCGCTCAAATCTTAGGATCCCCAGGAAGGAAGCCACGATATCCAAAACCATGTGCATCATTGAAGCCGACAAAACAATAAAGAACAAACCCCCTCCAACCCCAGTCCCAACTCCCCCCGCCCTGCCTCCCTGCATCCCGGGCCTACAACTAGCCCAACAACCAACTACGCAGAGTGCCTGTCGCCCCAGAATTAGAACACAAGTGAACTGCGGGATGTAGCACCCCCACCCACCGACCCCCCCCAGAAAGAAAAAACACACAGTACATTAGTCCTGATCGAGAAGACCGCTATCGAGCAGCAGGGAAGGATATATAACCTGCAGTGTCAATACACCCAGGTTTGCGGTGATGCGCCCCCAACATCGTCCACATTTAGTCCACAACAGTGTCTGGGAGCCCCCACATACAGTTAGTTAACTCTTAAACCCACATACCACAAACATCCGTAAGCACCAGTCTCAGCGTGGGGAGTGCTCCTCGAGGTCTCTCCAGCTCTCCAGCCAGTCCGCTGCGGCCTCCGGTTGATCAGAAAAACAGGCCTTCGCATTACCCTCCACTCTAAGCTTAGCGGGGAAGAGCATGGAGTACTTCAGTCCTTTTTCTCTCAAGGATTTTTTAACAGCCAAAAATGATTGTTGTTGCCTCTGGACAGCCTAATTGTAATCCGGGAAAAAACTGACTGTTGAGTTTTCGTACTGGAAAAGCGGCGAGTTCCTGGCATGCTGTAGTATCACGTCCCGGTCCCTGAAGCTCAGGAGTCTCGCAAAGATGGGTCTGGGAGGAGCCCCCGGCTTAGGGTGGCCTCTGGGACGTGGGGGGCCCGTTCCACCACAAAGAATTTTGAGAGGCCTCGTGGCTTGAGATGTTGGAGCACCAGCACCTTGAAAAACTGGACGGCGCCTGCCCCTCTGATTTTTTGGGAAGAACCACAATGCGAACGTTATTGCACCAAGAGCACCCTTCGTAGTCGTCAAGCTTGTCCAGCGCGAACTTTTTGACGGCAGGGAAATTCTGTAGCTCTGTCTGCAGCTGCAAGACGTCATCCATCAAACTTTGAGTGATTATTTCCAGCTGCTTGCCTTTTTCATGAGTCTTCGCTAGATCGGCCCTGATCAAAGTCACTTCGACCGATATGGCGTTGGTTGAGGCGCGCACCCCTGCGATGGCGTCCATGACATCCTTAAGGGATGGTTCAGGGGGCGTGCTCTCCGACCCTCCAATGGATCCCTGCCGGACTGGACGGTCGGGGGCCGGGCTCTTTGGGCAGGTGTACTTGTCCAATTTGCTCTGCTGCGTCATCTTTGGGCCCCTTCCATTTACCATGTCTGTCTCAGCCGAGGTCCCCAGCCGCCTCTTAGCACACTCAATCTCCCATAAGCAGTCACAGGGGAAATGGCTACAGTCGGGGGAGGTGCAGGTGTCCCACCCGTCACTCAATTATGGCGTCTATTGGATGTGTCAGGGAGGCACTAGCCGCTGGTCCAGGAGCTCCCCGCGGGTCACCGGGCTCAGGCTCACCTCTGATGGTTGCTCCGGCCTGCCTGTGTCACGCCCACTCATGCTCCAGTCGTCGCTGGATACCTCAGGCCTCCTCCGGCCGAGCTCACCAGGCCGGCAGCGACCAGCAGATCACAGGGGGCAGGCCGTTCACCTGTGCCCCAGTGCAGCCCTCCACTGTGTTGTCCGAGGGTGCGCCGCCTTCAATAGAGTCAATCAAGCAGCAAGGTGTGGGCCCAGGTCGCGGACCAGGCCCCGGCCCAGGGCCTCAATTGGGTGCGAGCCACCCAAAAGTGCGTGCCTAGCGGCGGCCAGAAGTTCTGTGGGTCGCGGCCTCACCGCTGCACAAGGTCACAACCCGCTACCGGCCGCGATTCACTCCCGCGCCACCACCGGGGACATGAGACAGACCGGAGGGGGTCACAGCATCCGGGGCAGTCTAGTCCCGCAACAGGACTCGGATTATTGTGGCAGATAGAGTGGTTTAGGGTTCAGGGGGCGCAGAGCTCCTCTACTACGCTGAATCACCAAGTTGCGTGTAGCCACCCCCCAGGGTATCCCTTTTTATACCAATATTTCCTTTGTTCTCTGAAGGCAGAGAGGCCTTGGCCTTGTCCAAACCAGTTCTGGTCAGTCCTGGAGCACTTTGTTTACCTGACTCCTTCTTTCCTTAGAGAGAGAGGGGCAGAGTCGTCAGCCGCCCAGCAGGAGGTGGAGCCAGCATTGTGGTAGGCAGGCACAGCCCTATTCAGGCCCAGGTGCTATCCCCTCCCACCACTCAAGATGCAGATGTAGCTATTCAGCCCTGGGATGACTCAGCCAGCCTCCCGGGGCCACCCCAGCCCCTGTCACTCATAAACCAGACAGTCAATTCACAAACATGCAAAGGCACACAGGAAAGGTCAGACAAGAAAACAGCCACTTTCTAAATGTGCTGTTTTCAAACACAGGATTTAAAAACCATCCTTCCTAAAAGATGGGTTATTAAATTCTATGTTCAGGGAAACCAGATTTAAATTTTCTATCTTGCTTCTGTGGGAAGATATGCAGGTAAACATCATACACGACATTCCCCATTCTAGCCAATGGGCAAGATAGCCTTTCAATAGTGAAAAACGAAAATGGCTGTACTTCACTATCAGAGCATATCACCCACACTAGTACATGCTCTACTTTCACATGCACTGCACCCTGCCCAGGAGGGTACCTTGGGCCTTCCATAGGGGTGTCCATTATGTACAGAAAGGGAAGGGCTTTGCTTTGCCAGTGTTGACACTGGTCAGGGCAGCCTGGCAGTTAGCAACTGCACCCAGGCACTGCGGTGGCAGGCCTGAGACACCATTTTAGGGCTACTCATGTGGGTGGCACAATCAGTGCTGCAGGCCCACTGGTAGTATTTGAATCACCAGCCCTGGCACACTCAGTGCACTTTACTAGGGACATACTGGTAAAACAAATATGCCAATCATGGATAACCAATCACAATAACAATTTACAGAGAGAGTATATGGACTTTAGCACTGATCAGCAGTGGTGAAGTGCCCAGAGTCCCATAGCCAACAACCACAGGTCAGAAAAATAAAGGAGGAAGAAGCAAAAAGTTTTGGGATAACCCTGCAAAAAGGGCCATTTCCAACACAGGCATTAACATTTGGTGTATGCAAAGAAAAACACGCCATATGGTGAATGAGAGCTACAATTACCACTTCTAATGCTTTCCCTGTAGCTGGCACTGCATGGGTACCCTGGATGAGAGGAGAGTTCAGCTCTGTAGTCGGGCAGCCAGCAGCATACCATCTTGGAGACTCTTCTCGGCCATCCCAGTGGCAAAAGCTGCCCCCTTGGCCTGCTCAATCCTCTGCAATGATAACATGGATTTAACATAGTGCTTTTGCCGGTGTTAGGTGCTGTAATACCAGATATCAGTATTACCCGCTTTAATCCTGTTCAATGTGCCAACCTGGAAGTATGGAGGGCTGGCGTGTCCTTGGTTTCGATCCTGTGGGGAGATCACAAGAGAGGTCAGTGGCGCTGATTCCATGTAAACAGCCATCTTGCAGGATTACGGTGAAAAACTTCTCTATGTATAACCTCAGTGTGATTGTGATCTCTGGCCACTGCCTCCGCATGTCCCACTAGTGCATGCGTCTTCATACAGAAGATGTCACCACAAACACACACACTGTGGGCACAGTTCAACCTAAAGGTAGGTCAGAGGGTGGGGTAGGGAGGGTCTCTCTAATTACAAAGAATGACAAAACAAATACACACTTTTTTTGCCATGAAATCACACATATTTACAATTTTGTGGCAAATAAGCCCCCAAAAAGCTTTTTAACCCTGGTGGGGTACCTGGTGGGGCTTGGCACCAGAGCTGGGGGATCAGTGTGTTCCTGACCTACCCCCTTTTCTTTATTTTTACATTTTTTTGGGACTTGACTAAACCGAGTACCAAGATGGCTCCAACACTTCCTGGTTGAAGTGTTGGCAGCCAATCAGATCTCTGCACAAGATCATCAATATTCACGGAGGAGTCACAAGCCTAGATATACAAATGTGGATTTTCTTTAGTATTGCAAAAACTACTGAACGTATTTACACCAAATAACAGAAAGGGCTCTTTCTGGACCAAGAGCTACCTTTTTTTTAAAATTTGGTGGAATTCCGACCAGTGGTTTGGGCTGTAGTCGTGTTCAAAATCCCTATGGGAATTAACATAGGAAGCATACTTCTTTTGACCACCACTTTTCTTGGCCCCTGCTTGATGGATCACCCTGAAACTTTCCATGCACAATAAAACCCACTTTTTGGGAAAATGTTGTGAAGATTTGTCTACGGCACCAAAGACATAGGCAAGTCAACAGACACTTTTCCTATGGAAACTAGGTCCTAACTCTAACTATCTACTGGCAGTTGGTAATCACAATATATTAATTTATCAAATATATATTTGATTATATGTACAGGTGGTGTTTTGTCGAAGCCAATAGGTCTGCTTTCTATATGTTGATGGGCTGACCCCTTGATAAAGCCAATATGTTGGCCTCTTTGTATATTTTGGTGTTCTGACGTTTGACACAGCCAGTAATTCTGCCAGGCCTTGCGACAAACCCCATGCCATTTATTGTGATGGACATCTTACTTTATGTTTTAAAAAAAACGAGAAATTCACTGAAAAAAACAAAGGTTAAAGTGACATTATAATTAGGAATTGTAATAATATCTTACTTTAACTGAAAAAAAACAAAGGTTAAAGGGACGTTATAGTTTGGGGAAAATTTCAGTTAAACTTACTGTTTTCCTCAAACAAAACCAATGAAATTCACCAGTTATAGTTATCTCAAGTAACTATAACTCATGCCCTAAAGTAATGGTAACTTGACCCCTTGCCATGCCCTGTTAATTACTTTTTTTTATAGTACATCACTGATGACATGTTTTATGACAACATTGATAACACCATTGGAACATCTGAAATTGCATCATCAATGACAACGCTGTGCATGGTGAGGGTGTGAGTTATAGTTACTTTAGGGTGCGTAATATAATTATGTGAGATAACTGTAACTGGTGAAATTCAAAAGTTTTGTTTGTTTAAAATGGAATGTTCCTTTTTTTTGTGATTTTGTATACATACAACAAAAACAAAAACAAAAAGTTGTTAAGTGGGCTTCCTGCCCCTTCGATTACAAGGTAGATATAATAATATACATTTTTGGCAGGTTCCCTTTGTGCTGGTTATAAGTTAATGGTAGGATAAAGGATAGAGAGAGGGGAGAAGAAAAGTAGGAATAAGTATAAGAGAAGGATAGGACAGGAAAAATCAAACAATACAGTTCAGGTTGTTCAGGTGGTTTCTATCACACCCTACCAGGCTCTTTGGGCTACTTCCCCGTTACAATGCCAGGTTCCTTATGGTGGTTCATATGGAATCAGGTTTTTGTCCAGGGTTTCCCACAGGCCCCGGGAGGAGACTTTCCAGGGCGAGTATCGTAGTGCCAGACTGTCCGCCCCTCTGACGTAGGTGACCCAGTTGAGCCATCCTTTGTAGATAGTTTCAGTAGAGTCCTTCCAGTTCGTGAGCACTAGTTTGACTGCTGCGGTTAGAATTAGGTCCATTCCTTCTCTCTCGCCCTCTGAGGGGAGATCAGTACGGATAAATGCCGCGGAGAAGCGAAGTCTCTTACAATTTTGCACTTGAACGAGTTATCTATGAAATCAAACACCCTATCCCAGAACCCCTTGAGTGTCGGGCACAGAAAGATGAGGTGTTCTTAGTCCCCTTTGTCTGTGTTGCAGCTCCAGCATGTTGGGGTGTCCCTGAGGCCCAATGAATGTAAGCGGTGTGGGGTCCAGAATGTTTTGTGGAGCAGCCAGAGTTTAGTTTGTGCTAGCACTGGGGTTATCTTATTGCGAATGGTGGATGACCATAAGGTGCTCCACTCTTGGTCGCTTAAAGGGGGTTGTGTACGGTTGTCCCAGTATTGCTTCGTTTTATTGTTGAGTTTGGACTTTTGTGGCCGGAGGATCTTGTATAGAAGTAAAGCTTGGTGCCCCCATTTATTTATGTTTGATATGCACTGGAATATAGATGGGAGGGTATCTGCTATTTTTGATTTTGCTAGTGCTGTTTTTATCTTTAGAAATCTGTAAAGGTCTATTTCCTTTAAGTGGTGGGAGGCTCTCAGCTCTAACTGACATTGTCACCTAACTATAAAGTCTCTTCAACCTTTGTTTATTTCTGTGTCTCAGGAACCAAGCTGTACCCGGCTGAAGAGCCCATAACAAAGGTGAAACCGGTCCTGGGTTGCTTCTCTTCCAGTTTAGGGAGAACCTGACCTGGCAGTTCGGGCTAGACTTTTCCCATGAGGAACAAGTTTTTTTTTTTATAACTTTATTTTTCAATTTTTTGCAAAATACAAAGTGAGAAAGGCATCGTTAAATACATTTGCACACAGGTCGTCGGACTCATTATGGCACATCTCGGAATAGGACAACATCTGAAAGCACACAAGTTCATGCGGTACATCGGTATTACAAGCAAGTAACTTCACAACGTGAGGATGTCAGGCCAGGCCCAGCTCCGTGCACTATTCGAATAGCCCCTCAGTTGGCCCCTCCCCCTCAGAATCATGCTTGGAGAATAAATCGCCACTAGTCCCTTCGGTGTCACTAATTGATAAGTGCCCTTCTGCAGCCAACCCTCTCATACACATGGTTCGCCATGCCAGCAGGTCCTCCTGCAATTTCTCATCCCTCCTGGTGTGTTGCATGTGTGTTTCCTCTGCGAGTGTCCATTCCCTCACATCCCTGAGCCATGTGTCTACGGATGGGGCCCTCTGTCCCATCCATGTGATGGTGACCCTTCGCCTTGCCAGCACTAGCATCAATTGCAACAATTTGTACGAAAGCTTCCATTTCCTTGGCTTTGGAACCAATGCCAGGAGACAATGTAAGGATGTTAGTTCGATTTGGAGGCCAGTGGTGGCCGTTATACGAGCTACAACCCCTGTCCAAAAACTCCCCACCAACGGGCATTCCCAGGCCAGATGTAAAAACCCTGCTTCCACTGCGCTGCACCTGGGACAGTTGTCCCTCCTATCCTCAGAGAAGCGGCTCATCGTCTTCGGGGTGAGGTAGGTGTGGTGCAGGAAGTTAAAATGGATACATTTAAAACGCGCATTACAGGACACCCGCCGCGTCAAGACCCCTATACGCTTCCGTTGTCCCTGGTCCAAAGGCGTTCCCAGGTCGGCCTCCAAGACCGCCCATGCCGGTGGCACCGGAGGGGCAGAATCACGCTTCATAGCCGCATACAGCAAGGCTATCAATCTACATCCTCTGCCGCAGGACAATATGATATGTAAGGTATTGGTCATCGGGGGTATCTCCGGACACTGCGGCCAGACCGAGCGCACAATAGAACACAACCCGTGGTAATGTAGGTATTGCCCGCCACTAAGGCCAAATGACTCCTCTGCCTGCTCATACGTCATGAAGCACTCCGAGGGGTATAGATCTGCTAGGACCTCACAGTTCCCATCTCTCCATTCTCGGAAGGACATATGGTGTTCTATCTCTACCATAGGGGCCAGTATCCAAATCGGTAGATCCCTGTGAAAAGGGGCCGAGTGTAGGAACCTTTCTATAAAACGTTGCCACATGCCCGCTGTGTGTCTTACCACATAGGGCAGCTCGGCATCGGCTCCTGCCCCACGCATCAGTGCCAGCCGAAGCTCCTGCACCGTCGCCCTCCCTGCCAGTAATCACGTCTCCCATACATCCGCATCTGCGAACAATCTGGCAGCCGGGTTATCTGTGCTGCATAATAGTAAAGGTCGAAACATGGGGCTTCCAATTCTCCTTCCTCAAAGGAGCGCACAACAGTGCGGAGGGCAACTCTGCTTTGCCGACCCGCCCAGAGCAGGGATGTGAGCAGCGTATTGAGGGTCCGAAAAATCCTAGGCGGAGGAGGGCACCACGTGTTCTGGAGGATATACAGTGTCCTTGGCAGCCTCACCATCTTAGAGTCGGCCAGCCGCCCTATTAGGGACAGCGTTAGCGCGTTCCAGAAGGACATGGATTGCTGGAGAGACGTTATCACCCGGTCTATGTTCCGGGCGAGGGATTGCTCCTCAGTCGAGGCCACATGGATGCCTAAGTATCGGAAGCTGGTCTGTTCCCAGCGCAGTCCAAGCCCTGGCAAGTCCTCAAGGGGTACCATATCAAACCCCTATAGCAGGAAAATAAGGGACTTGCTACGGTTAAGCCGCAAGCCCGAGACCTCGCCAAAATGGTCCAGGTGATGCAGTAACCTCGGGAGCGCCTCCCTCAGAGTATTGAAGCAAAACAAGGCGTCATCCGCATACAGTGACAGTACATTGCACGTATCACCCACCTGAATACCCCATTGCCTCATCTTAGTCCGTATCATGACAGCAAATGGCTCGATGGCCAGGGCAAAAAGCAGTGGTGAGAGGGGGCATCCCTGTCTCGTGCCCTGCCCCAACTGCCACTACTCTGATCTCGCGGCTCCTAGGTGTACCCTGGCTCGAGGGGAGCTATACAGGATACGAATCCAACAGCTAAAATTGGGCCCCAGGCCCATCTTCCGGAGGACCTCCTGCATGTAGCCCCAGTCAACGGTGTTGAACGCCTTGGCCAAGTCTATGGAGACGAAGACCGTCTGTTCTTCCCTACCTCGCACTTCATGTTGGATATGGTTCAATCGTCTTAGATTCATAGCCGTGTTCCGCCCAGGAATAAAACCGTATTGATCTTGGTGTACTAAGTGCTCCATGTGGGGTGCTAGCCGTGTTGCCAATAATTTAGACAGAATTTTGATATCCGAATTTATCATGGTAATCGGACGATAGGACGAGCAGTGATGTTTCCCCCCCCTGGTTTCAGGATGATGCAGATTTCCCCCTGGGCCATGCTCTGTGGGAGCACTCAGCTTTCGAATGTCTTATGGAAGACCTGTAGGAGGAGCGGCGCCAACACGTCTCGGTATTCTTGATAAAACTCCGGAGGGAACCCGTCACTTCCCGGCGACTTTGCACGCGGTAAGCGGGCTAGTGCCAGGCGGACCTCGGTCAACGTCAGGCCCGCATCTAATTCCTCCCTGTCCAAATCCGAAAGGGTCGGCATATGCAGGTCCAATAGGTAGGGGAGATAAGAGACCTCCGAAATGTCAGGGTCCGCCACGTATACTCGTCGTAAATGGGATTTGAGAACCCCAAGGACAGCCTGCTCTGATTAAACCACTCGCCCGTTAAGGTCCCGTAAGGCTACAATACGCTCGGGAGTCTGCTCTCTCCTTAGAATCCAAGCCAGAAGCCGCCCTGACTTATCACCCTCCCTAGGATGTCACATAGCCTAGCTTGGGCTGCCTGTTCCTCTAGCTTCTGCGAGGCACTAGGGTCCGCTATATGCTGAGCCTGCAGGAGCGTGTCTTCCTCTTTCTGGAGATCTTGGAGGAGCTGTTTCCGAACTCCATAGATAAGCCCCATACAAGCGCCCCTCACTACTGCCTTCAGGGCCTCCCACTTAGTGGCTGCGGATAAGCCCCCCTCTCCCCAATTGAGGTCCACATACTCCCCAATGGCCGTTTCCACGTGCGCTTTTCCTAGTTGGTCGCTGAGTACATCTACCGGGAGCCTCCAAGTACGAGGACGGACAATCGATGGCCCCCATTGAACCCCACAAGCTACCGGAGAATGATCCGATAAGAAGCGGACCTGGTGAGACACCTTCACAGACATATTGAGCTTGGCATTTGCCACTAAGACTCTAGGCGGCTGTAGGTGTTGTGTGTGGGGGAGTAGCAAGTGTATATCTTCTGCGTTGGGTTCCGTTGGCGCCACACGTCCACTGCCCCTATGTTTCCCATGACCTCCCTGAGCTGTGCAGTCATACGGGGTTTTGTGCCCTCCCGGGGGGGAGACCTATCCAGTGCCGGGTCAAGAATACAGTTAAAGTCCCCAAACCAAAGCATCGGGACCCCAGGTTGTGAATCAAGATGTCTTGTAAGGCCCTAAAGGCGGCCGGATCATCGTATTGGGTGCATAGGAATTTAAAATGACAATGTCTCTGCCATCCAGTTTAGCCCTGAGGAGCAAGTATCGACCATTAACTTCCGCTTCCATATACTGCATAGCGAACGGTACCCCAGGGGCCACCCAGATCGGCACCCCCCTGGCATATGTAGAGAAGGACGCATGAAACATCTGCCCGCGCCATTTTTTGGCTAACTTCTGTGCCCCGTCGTCTACCAGGTAGTTCTCCTGGAGGCAAGCGATGGACACTCTATGTCTTCGTAGGGGGGAAAGGACTCTTTATCTCTTAGTGCATGTGCCTAGCCCCCTCACGTTCCAGCTCAGAAACTTGTGTCCCATGATTTCCAACACAATCTACCCCACCGCAACTGTCCGCTCCCAGTGTAGGTCCCCTTCGGTGCCCGACCTGTAATACAAGTGATGCCTAAAACATTCCCCTTCAACATTCCCTTCGAACAGTCCCCCCTCCCCCCTCCCACAAGCAAAATACCAGCAACAACCAAACATGACAATATGACCTTTCCCTGCTGGTGCCAGGACGTGCACAGCCACCCCATCGCCCAACGAGGCAATATACACTCAAGAACAAAAAAGAAACTCCCTCCCTCCCCATCCCGACTCCCTGCAAGACCCGACTCAAGACATATGTACCGGGCTCATACTGTCTAGCTCAAATCTATATACACTCCCTCTCCCCCTGACCAAGCGCACTCTCTCCCCCTCTCTCATACCGTACCTAGAGAAGAAAGGCCTCTCTCATACTTCATGCAACACCTACCCCCCTCCCCGAGTCTATCCCAAAGAGGACCGAGAGTCTGCTTTATGTCATACACTCCTCACCCTCAAGCACTCAACTATTTCAAGAAGGCTCCACCGTCACAGGAGTCCCGACCCCTGCAGTTTCAGGAATCACCGGGGCAGTTAGTGATATGTCCTCTAGCGTAGCCTGCAGTGTATCTGGGACCAACAGTTCTTCTGGCACCGTAGATGTCGAGGGCGCCGCTCCATCACCAGCTTTTGACAGTTCCAGGTGCAAGGCTCCATCAGCTCCCACCATCACTCTGTGTCTCTCCTCACTTTCAGCTGCCTCGGATCGGCATCTTTGTCTGTTCATACGCCTTCTCGGTGCTCGAGTACCCCACGTCCCGCGGTGTCCACCACTTTCACCTGGCGGAAGGACGTCTCCTCTATTCTCCAGCCATTCCCATACCTCCTCTGAGGAATCAAAGCAGTGAGCCTTCCCCTGAGCCAGCACCTTCAGTTTGGCCGGGTATAGCAGCATGTACTGTAGGTGCATCTCCCGGAGGTTCTGTTTGACTCCCAGAAAGGACTTTCTTTGCTCTTGGACTTGCTGGGTGTAATCTGTGTAGATGGAGATCCTGCTGTTTTCAAAGGTGAGGTTTGCCGATTCTCTTGCCGCCTTGAGGATACAGTCTCTGTCCCGGTAATTAAGAATTATGGCGATTAGGGCCCGCGGAGGTGCCCTCGGCCGTGGCGGCGGGACCAGCGCCCTATGGGCTCGCTCATTCACAAAGACCTCCGATAGGCCCCTCGGGCACAGCTGTGTACGAATCCAGTTCTCTAAGGAAGCGCTCAGCATTTCCCGCCTCCGCCCGCTCCGGCACACCAAGGACCCTGATGTTACTGCGGCGGGCCCTCCCTTTCTGCGTCTTCTGCTCTTCGCTCCAGGTCTCCATTTGTGGCCGTGAGTTGAGCGACTGTTTTTTTGAGGGAAGCGACCTTCCCTTGCAGCTGTTCTATGTTCCCTTCTGCGTCTGAGACTTTATCAGCCACCTTCCACAGATCTGTCCGCAGCAAGTTTACATCAATTGACACCTTTTACTATTTGGCGCTCCAGTGCCGAATGTGATCCCTAGATTGCCTTTAGCAACTCCGCCCGCGTGGGCTCCCCGGGTGCCCCCGCCCCCTCATCTTTGCCCGATTGTCGTGTGATCCGTTGGGATGGTAGTCTTTGAGTGGTATATTGCATAATTGTGTTTGGCTGCGTGGAGCGCGACATCCTGTTGTTGTGATCGTATCTAGGACCCTAATTAAATATTCCCGATTTATGCCCTAATGTGGTTATAACAAGTTATATCCTTATAAAGGCATAAGAATCATATCCATATTAAGTAATAGCCAATGCAATCCAAATACGGCAAGACTACTTCCTTAGACTCCTAGAAAGTACAACGAGTTCTTTAAGCAAACCAAACCTCCAGCAACCTGGGAATTCCCCATGCTTTTGTTTTGATTTGTCCTAGAAATCCTGCGAGCACTGAAAGAACGGCCAGTTCTTAGTGACATCTTTTATTGACGTCTTATGTCCAACCTTACGTCAAACTTGGCACCTTCCAGGTATAAATATACCAACGTTTGCCTTAAGCAACACACGGTGGTGTGGAGCAGAGCAGCTATCTACTTATCCGAAGCCCAGCTGATGCGAGTGCCGAAGGAAGCCGTCCCTCCCATTTGACACACTGAGAAAGACGCTCTCTTTTTCTCCTGCTGAGAAAATCCAGCTCCAGTATTTCCAGTCACCCTTGCGGGTTATTGGGAGATCGAGTCCTGAGAGCGAGATACAAGACCTGCTTCATTCTAAAACCAAGGTACGGAGCTGATTAGATCCTTAGAGAATTCTTGAGTAAGATTCTTGGCAAAACTAACTTAACTTAAAAACTCCTTTACTCCTTCCCAAGTACTAGGCTTAGGTTAGGTACACTGGGGTAGGCGTATCTAGAAGCATCAGTTGAGGACGTTTATTCAAACTTTTATCATTGTATGTAATTGTATATATTTTATACCTTTTAAGTATCATATGGCTCAGAAACCATATCAATGCTTTTACAGTATTATTTCATAATACTCCTTTAACTGTATGCACTTTACTTTATAACAAGTATTGCAATTGTGGCAATTCATTTCTCTTGCATGAGAAAGAAGACTGCTCAATAAAATAACACCTTTTATTGAAAACGCGCGTCTCTCTATTTCTCTGCACTCTGGTGAAACTAAGTATGCACGATTGATTGAGTGAAATAGCTATCTATTGTTTTCACACGACTGTGGAGATATACTCCTTATTCTGGGGGAGCAAAGTTGTCATGTTTATGCGGTTGTCAGAAGCTGAATCCCTTCTTGTCTAATCAGGGAAGTTCACTCCTCCCTGTTCATACGAGAAAGTTTCTAGTGACCTCTGAGCTAGCTGGCAAACCTAAATTAAGTCTAACATATTCAATAGAGACCTAGTCGACCTCAGTCCTACGTCTAAACTATTGTTTACGTTATTCCAATGCGCAGAGCCTATTGGGAAAATAGGAACTACACTACATGGCGCCCAACGTGGGGTAAGGCGATAATCTAACGCAAGATACTAAAGTAACTCAGTCGTGCTTTTTCACACAGACCCCTATTTCCCGTAAAAACTCCAATAGATGTCTGGAGTGGGTGAAAGGTTAATATCCGCCGGAACTTAGTAGGATGAGAATCCTATGTATTAGTTTTTGGTATAGTCAACGTTGAAGGATACAGTGTTCCAAAATATTGTGCACCTAATCTTTGTTTCCTCAAATACTTGCTCTGCAAAAATCTTTCATTAAACAATATCAAATCATGGAGACAACAACGAAACCGGTGAAGCCGCAGTAAATGCGAATCAACCGGATGCAGACCTTACAGGGTTTAATGAAGACGACCATGATGCAATAATCATACCGGTCAATATAAGAAAAACCATAACTATAAAACTCATAGAAAATGGAGTAACATCAAGAGGTGGTACGGTCATATTTGTAGTAGAGGCAAATGAATATCGGCAGACAGAGGTATTCTATTCCTGGATAAATTTTCCAGCAGCGCACGCTGTAACACATGAGTTCCACTACTACAAAATAGCGGAATCTCCAGCGGAATACTCTCCTTTTGAGGAAGTTGAAATTCCACTAACATACCAAGAGCACCTGCTCTTATTTAATGGCGCCCAAAACATCAAAATCACATTACCAGGCTCGGTCCACTAGGTAGACCAGGAGCCACATGGCCGGTTCTAGCCAGCTACACGCCAAATCCAGAGCATATATGGATTTAATTCAATTAACATTAGACAGTACAACATACCAGTAAAACCCCAACTAATTGAAAATCCTGAAAAAACTTTTGTTAAAAATAATCTCAATTCTCAAAAGAAGAAGTGGGAGGGTAATAAACAAACCACTCCCAGAGAAAAACAATTTCAGTCCGGGGGAAGGTCTCCCCAACGAAGAAATAGATCTCCAGAAGGGGGGGGCAAGTCTCCCCAAAGGGAGCCCTCTGAAAAAAGATACAACTTTAGAAAGAGGGACAATTTGAGAAAACCTGACAGATATCAAGATATTGATACACGTCCCTCTCGATCTTTTCAGACTTCATCAAAGAAATCGGAAAGAAGAGGACGGTCAGAACATAAAGAAGAGCACGTAAAGTCCAAAGACAAGGAACCTGCTCATTAAAGTAAAAAATTACAATTTCCCAGAAAGAAGGTAGCCAGTATTAAAATAAAACATTCTGAGAATCCTGAGGACACAACTGAAAAACGGAGAGTGGGCCCAGACAATGCTAGACAGCGCAGCAGAAGTGAGCATAGCTTGCAAGATCCTGATGGATCTTCTGGAGATAGTGGACATGAATGAATACATTCAAGTGGAAACTGCAGACACCCGAGTGAGCGTGCTTCATAAACTATATGAAATAACATTACGTATAGATGGAGATAAAACTAGGAAAATAAAAGGTCTCTTTTGGGAGAATCTATCTAAAGGCTATGATATCCTTCTAGCAGAGATAGACATGCCACCAGAGTTTGTCATGGAGTGCCCACATGGCGAAGAAATGATTATGCCTGCCTTCTCAAATCACATTCCAATTCATAAAAAATACACATTTGCTAGAAAATGGGCAGTGGCTCAAGCCCCTGCATTATATAAAAATCATGTAGGATGGGATGAGGATCCTCCTCACCATAAAATCCAGTTAAAAAATCAACCTACTGCACAGAGGCAGTATCCTGTTAAGCAAGAAGCTAAAAAACAAGTAAAAGAAATTTTAGATCAACTTGAATATCAGGGGGTGATTGAAACATGCACCTCACAAATGAACAATCCTTTGTTTCCTGTCTCCAAGCCAGACAATTCTTATCGTCTACTTTTGGACTACAGACATCTAAACTCCTGCTGTAAAACCTTTGCAGTACAAAACTCACACAGTGCAGCACTAATGAATAATATTGTTCGCAAAAAATATAAAACGACATTAGATATTTCAAATGGTTTCTTCTGTCAAAACATAGCACCTGAAAGCAGATATTTGACCACTTTCTCCAGCATGGGGACCAAAAACAATTTTGTCGTCTCCCACAGGGATTCAATAACAGCCCAGGATTATTTTCAGCCAGGGTAACAGACTTACTACAAATGTATGATGATGAGACATTATCCTATGTCGCTGACATCTATCTTACAGACGATGACCTGGAGACTCACTTGGAAAGAGTGAACACCATAATACTTGGGTTTGCATCTGAAGGGTACAAAGTTAACTTTAAAAAATCACGAATTGCCCATCTAACTGTCCTATTTTTAGGATATGAATTATTAAGTGAAGGCAAAAACCTAGCAGACAACTTCTTAGAGAAGTATGCAGTACTCCAAGCCCCAAAAACGCTGAAGAACTTACAATCAATACAAGGTTTCCTGAATTTCGGAAGAACATACATTCTAAATTATGCAGAGAGGGTTGACCCTCTCTACGAACTAATAAAACCTGATTTAAACCAATTAATTGGACTCAAAAACACACAGAAATTTTAAGATAATTACAGACAGACATGTTAACTAAAACAAAACTGCAAACATGCGCAAACGAACGCAACCTTGTAATCCAAAGTCATCCCAGGAAGATGCGGATTCACATACCTGACCTCTACTGAGGGAGAAACAGTACCAATAGCTTACAAATCACATTTGTACACACAAGCTGAAATGAAATTCAGTTCTACTGAAAAAATTCTAACTGCGGTTCAGACTGCTGTAGCAAAAGAAAGAGCCCTAGCCCAAGGAAAAAGGATATCTGTTTTAACAGCAGTATCAGCCCTTGAGGCGGTAACAATACCAGGTAATCCTAATGCTAAAGCTCAAGATCCAAAATGGATACAATGGGAAAATTCTCTTGCTACAGAAGACGTGACACATGCATTCGATCTGAAAATGAAAAAACTAGAATATCTGGAATACGAAAATGAATGTCCTCTGCCTAACGAAATTCTGCCTCTCGACCAGTACACCTGTGTAATCTACACGGACAGATTTGCACAACACTACGTTGTGGAAAAACAGATTTACAATGCTGCGTGCGCGAATGTTAAAGGTCGCCGGCGCTTAGGTAAATTCAGACCGACGGTCACTTAAACTAAATATCTCAGAAACTGTACAACTCAGCGAGCTGAAATAAGATCTCACTAGATGGCGCTTGAAAATGCTGATCGTGAATTCCAGACACCAATAGTGTGCGATTCGCATTACTGCGTCCGATCATACAATACATCCATGCAGACCTGAATAAAAAACGGTTACAAAGATGAGACAGGTGCCATTATAAAGCATAAAAAACTATGGGAACAAGTAGTTCTTTTGCAGAAGGAACTACAAAAGACTCACGTGATACATACGCAGAGTCTTCAACGTGATGGCGTTCACGTTGAAGGGAATTCATTGGCTGACAAAGCCACAGCGGCAGCTGATCACTCGGCTTCCTTAGCCACAAAAAAGCGTACGAAAAAACAAATAGATGGCAAAACGCTGCTTGCAGTAAAAGCCTCAATGGAAGGCAATTATGCGGTGTTACCTCTAAACGATCCACTCGGCAATACATACATAATTGATGCGAACTCCGTTCCGTTTGCTCAAATCCCTGGAGTGGGGGATAGAGTAATTCCAAACACGAACCGGAGAGTCTTCTTTATACAGGAAGCACACATGGGATTGGGTCTGAGGCACCAAGAGATCCTGAAATCTCTAATAGAATTACAATCACAATACTGGTGGCCGGGGATGAGAGTAGAAATTTATACATTTGCAATGAATTGTCAGGACTGCAACAGAGATCGCAGTTGTGAACCAGACCAGACACCAGCCCAGACACCACTATTCGACAGCATCAGGCTATCTATGCGCAGACATCCAGACGGAAAAATGCGGTCCCATAAATATTAAGTCGAGATTCATTTGGATGTGGCCCCAGCGCTCGGCTGACGCCAGAACTGTTATAAAAGATTTGCGAGTCTTTATCGGCACATACGCAATTGGCATGCTAGATTCTGACCAGGGTCCTGCGTTTAGCTCTCGGGCTTACAAGGAGGGCATGGCCAGCATGGGCATTGCATTGCGATATCCTAGTCCATTCCATTCCGAGGGAAATGCGGTAGTAGAGAGAAAAAAACGGGCCATATAGCAATCTATAACAGCGAGGGTATTAGGTTCGGGTGACGGGTGGGTCAAACATCTAATAAGTGTCCAAAGTAGTCTTAATAATATGCCAAGAAATTCTCTAGGAGGTATCAGTCCGTACAAACTTTTTTTTGGTACTAGAATGATCATTCAGGCCTTGGATTGTCAGACTTCAGTGGTGCAATAAAAAGCCTTTGATATCAAAGATCGTTTGGCTGTTTTAGGGACTTAAATGAAACACGAAAAAGTCTGACTAACGAAAAGCTAAAGCCAACTACCACTGAAGAAAAACCACCTGTCCCAGCAAGACCTCTCTGGATTCCAAAGATTGGGGATCTGGTCAGAGAAAAGATTGCGGTGAAGAAGGAATTTGGGCCTTCTTACAGAAAAGCAGTACCTGTCTTAGCTGTCAGCGGAACAAGATCAGTTGTACTACCGCCCCTTGCTGGAAAAAAGGAGAACCGAGTTGTATCAATCGACCTGGTGAAACCACAACCATGTGGCCAATAATAAGTAGTAGGCCCAGTGGACTCCCAAGAAATAGCAGAAGACCAAATCTTGCTACAATCCAAGAGGTTCAAACTGAGAGACTATTCACATTTGACAAACCTGCAGTAATTAAAAAAGGACTATGCAACAAAGCCATGGAACTTGTGCCTCTTGAAACCCAAATTGCAACAATTCAACAAGAAACACCATTCTACAACGATGTAGCCTCGAACTATACAAATGTAACAAAAGAAAATGCAAAGATCAATGGAAATCCGGAAGCAATCCCACCAATTGACAGAACGGCATCTGGCTACTTTATCAACTTTGAGGACTTTTCCGATGATCCAAGTGAACATGGAGACAAGCCAGCAACAAAAACATTCAAAGAAAAAATCACAGAACTCTTTTATCAACTCAGAGAAACATATCTAACTTCACAATGGATTAAATTATGGATTGTGTTAGGCGTACTTTTCCTCCTTCTATGGCTCATCTTGGTTTTAAGTTTGGGTAGATTTATTGATGGAAAACATAGTACAATGGACACAGCAAGTCAGAACATCAACTTGGTCCTGAAACCACACAGATCATCACACATCGAAAAAAGAGAACTGTCATCGGTGAACATCACAGCAAAGCCTATGGTGGTATAGCATGGGACAGAACTGACTATGAAATCTATGGCCCGGTTGAGCTCTTGAAATATCCGCACCAATTTAAGATTTATTTAAGTGACTTTGTATCACCTAGTACTTTCTCTGATGATTGGGACTTTGAAAATATTAATAATATGATGTCAGATATAGAAATGTCAGCAAAATTTACAGAACATGATTATTTACAGGGTTCGTCGAATTATGAGGAAATGTACTGTTTCAACCACTTTTGGCATCATTATCTGCATAAATCTGCAAATCCTAGAAATATTTTCAGCTATAATCAATGGGAACACAAACTTTATGCGATGACATCTCCACATTCTTCGATAATAAAATTGAATCTATCTACCAGAAAATAATACAATCCTCAAATTGTATAAACAATTTTGACCCCTCCTCTCCTAGGAAATCAGAGCGTGAAAGCAGTGGATTCACAATCATTCCGGAAGTTAGCTTGCCTGAGATCACTGCTCTGTATAGTAATATCAAATCAGGATCTCCAAATGATCTCCTGCCCGCGAAGATGATAGTTTCTCTAGGGAGCCTGCTTTCTCAAAGCTTTTGTACATTAATTAATCTCTCCCTTAAGGAAGGACAAGTGCCCAGTGTCTGGAAAAAGGCGATTGTGAACCCTATTTGTAAAAACGCTGCGTTGCCATGGTCAGATCTGAACAACCTCTCCCTCTTACCCCATCTGAGTAAGATGACTGAGAAACATGTTAATACCCACCTGTCTAAACACATCTAAGCAGCAGATGGTCTGGACCCTTCTCAATCTGGGTTCCGACCAAATCACAGCACCGAATCAGCTCTCCTCTCCGTGACCGATACCATCCGGATGACACAGGATAGAGGAGGATCCATGATTCTGGTGCTGTTGGATTTGTCTGCTGCCTTCGACACGGTGTCTCATGCTATTCTTATCAGTCGTCTGAAGAGGGTAGGGATAGGCGGAACTGCGCTAGCATGGCTAGAAAGCTTCATCACTGGCCGCTCACAAAGTGTTCGTTTGGGCTCCCATCTTTCCATCTCTAGGGAGCTCACCAAGGGGGTTCCACAGGGCTCATGCCTAAGCCCCACATTGTTCAATGTGTTTGTGGCCCCTTTGGCTTAAATTGTGAGAGAATATGGGTTCACACCAATATCATACACAGATGACACTCAGCTGCTGTTTCCCTTTCAGACACTGACGCCAGCAGTTAAAAACTCTTTTGCTGCTGGGATGAGAGCTGTATCCCATTGGATGACCTCTAATTGCCTGCAATGTAACGTAGGTAAGACGTAGGTCATGGTCTTTGGAGAGGCCCCGCTCCTATGGTCACCTGAGTGATAGCCTCCCGAACTAGGCTCTGTCCCCACTCCCAAAGAGGTAGTAAAAAACCTGGGGGTTCGACTTGATCAGTCCCTGACACTTAAAGATCAGGTCAATCAGGTGACTGGATCCTGCTTTAGGGTCATTGGACTTCTGAGAAGGGTTTTCCCTTATCTAGCGGACTGTCATAGGAAAACTTTAGTCCAGGCATTGGTAATCAGTAGACTGGACTGCTGTAATGGGCTGCTTATCTCTACCAATGAGGGACAACTAGGTAGACCACAGGTAGCCCGAAATACAGCGGCCAGACTGATCTTGAATGTTCCATCCAGATCCCCTCACGCCCTCTATTGAACAAACTACACTGGCTGCCTATTCGCCAGAGGGTGAAGTTCAAGATATGCTGTATAATTCATAAATGCCTGACTGGTGCTGGTCCTAAGTATCTATCAGAAATTTTTAGACCGTATGAGCCTGGTCGCTCTCTGCGCTCTCAGACCCAATCTTTGCTCCAAGTACCACGGATCAAAAAGGAAAGACAGGGAGGCCGAGCCCTCTCCTACCGAGGCCCCACCCTCTGGAACTCCCTGCCCCTTACCCTTAGGCAAAATTCTAATTTGGCCGCCTTTAGGAAATGTTTAAAGACCCACTTGTTCCTGACCATGTAGATACCTTTCACTGCCTAATGGTCTTTCCCTCTGAATATAGCTTTGGTAAGAACACAAGCGCGGAGATACCCCTTCGGGGGTCGAATTCCTGTGCTTTACAAGCAAATAAATAAATAAATAAATAAATAAATAAATAAATAAATAAATAAACATTGTCCAATCCCACCAAAAGGCAGCTCAAAAGCATTTTATGAGAAATTCCCATACTTCTCGGGGTTTAACGTCACTGATCCTGAAACATTCTATTTCAAAATGTTAAATAAGACAGGAGAGAAAAACATGTTGACAAATACTAAACTGATTTATTCAGAGAAATTTCATGAAAAAATGTCTACATTTGGTTTTGAATTTTGGAAAAACAACATTGAGACAAAAACCATCTGGGGTTCAAAAGAATGGCAGGTACAAGGTTTAGAAGCATTGTTCGGAGCCTGCATGATGCCAGAACAAATAATGTTCCTGAATGACACAATTCAGCAAACAACCTGTCTTGGTTTAGCCAAGATAAAAGATTTATCTATACCAAAGCCAATGCCTGATAGAAACACCACTACAGATGAGGGGTTAGACATGGCCTATATTTTAAAACAAAACAGAACACTTCCTGATTGGAACAAATGGTTGATCTGGCCCACAGACACTAATAACTGTCATGATAGATTCCTGAACAAAATACAGGGGTTGAAACAGAACAGGCCAGACCCAAGATATTGTCAGAGACAACATCCAGGGATAGTTACAACGTACAGTGTAGGAAAACTATGCCTCGACTGGCTACAGAGATCCACATTTCCCGAAATTAAGAACACTTAACTTTACTTAAAGACGGTGCTGACTTGCGAGATTTCATACTGGGGCCTCGTAAACAGCGTCAAAAACGTTTCATATACGCCGGTATATACGCAGCTTACAATGAAGCTTGGAAATTAAATTAAATTGAAACTGAATAAAAAATACGAGAAATTGATTGTATTAATTTGGCAAAAACACTTTCTGTAGTGGACAATGGGTTAACGACCCTGTCCTCCAGAATCTATTCACTGGACAGCATTGTATCATATGCTATTGATATAATAGAACAGGATATCATAATGTTACAACATGGTCAGTCCCAATTGCGTTCTATTGTACAGCTAGGCTGGACGTTACAAAACCTCCGTTCAGGTCACGTGCCATGGCATCTAACCAACATAACGTCATTATTTTCTATCTTTAACCTTACTGATAGACAAATCTCGTTGGCACAAAAAGGAGCAGACTATACGGTGCTGAGCATTGAAAAACTTGAGAGAGTACCTTTGACAATGTCAGAAAGACCTGTCATTGAATGGATAAAACATGGCACCATTACAATCCCGATAACAACTTTTCATTTTCAAAACTGCCAAAAGTATATACCAGCAGGCCTGTATGGAAGGTTGGGTAAAGGATACATCAAATCAACCTGGAGTTTACCTTATACACATAGATGTTGGAGTGGGGGAAAGAAAGAGGTATTTCTTAGTGGTAATAATTGTAAAACATCACTGAGCGGTACACTCCTATGCCAAGGTATAAACTTGCATGGATCTTGCAAAGGTTCATCAACAACCTTTCATGTCATCTGCACGGCACCCCAGCTACACAGATAGAGCCCTTTTTCAGACAACTTTCCAACGGTAGCTACGTTATATTAAGTGACCACAGCTGTTGTGGCATGATGCCAGGAAAACCCTATCTCGCGAGCGTTACTTCCAGGTTCATTTGTTGTATGCAAGTATTGTATCCAAACAGCAATCCAGACATGGAGGCGGCATTATGGTCTTCTGTGAATATCTCTTCTATTCGAATTGATACTTTAATCAGAATGAAGTCTATTCTTTTACAGACAACTGTGCCTTTAACCTCGTCCAAAGAGACGTATGACCTGTAAGCTTCAAGGACAGCAACAGAGATACATACCCTATTATCGACAAACTGCCCCGTGCATTTCGTAGAAATGTTAAGCCAAATTTTAAACATGTCAGATACCAGTGGCATCGCACATGTATTTAAGACAATTTTTTCAGGACTGTTAACACCTTTTGAAACGGTTCTGGGCATCTTCCCGAATTTTGTGCACTCTCTTTTCGGTGGCCTGCCTCTTATTTTTGGACTTGTAGCAGGATTTTTTTTTTTGTTCCTTCTGCTCCGACATGGCAAGCCAAGTCACAGACAAAACTCAGGCTACGATGGAAGAAACGATCCTAGCAATACGATACCGAGACCGTATCACTAAGGTCCTCGGATTGGCCCGGCTAAGAGATATGAATACTACCTGGTTTCTTTCATTCAGACCGATCTGGCAAAATTGCATCTTACCTGTGCTTCAATGTCTGCTATGTGGAGAAGAATGCGTGTTGGACATCTGTCTTACACTACCATCAGCAGTATCAATGGATATCGAAGCTTTGCTTTGTCCAGTAACGACTCCTGCAACGTGTTACACCCAGCGGCTACCGATTCTGATGACGGCATTCGTTGAGACTTCACCATTACGATTAGGTGGCGGTGAAGTACGAGATGAAAGCGGCAGCACACATGGACAACCCTCTGTGAACATTGCTGATCTAGACACTGATGATGGCAATGCATCGCATATAAGCAGTATTTTAACTTTTTCGGAGTTGGCCCAACTTTCACCTACTGTGGTAGACACGTATTTTGCTGGTCTATCTGAGGTAATGTTCTCTCCTAACAACGAGAATACCAATTGAAATAGCGAGCACACAGCGTTCCCTGAACTCTGAATTCGGCCTTCAGTTTTTATAAACAACACTTCTGAAAACACTTGGAACTAATTTTTCCCTTGAAAACAAAATTATTTTCCCAACTTTCAAAATATTTACTTTTTTTTTGGTACAAGGTACTCTGCTTAAAGTAGAACTATTCTTAGAGAGCAGAGCTTCTATTCCTAGAGACTCTAGAGACAATATTTTGAATCAGCCTCTAGCACATGTACAATCGAGTATAAATATGTGATGAAATGGTCTCGACCTTCTCTTATGTATTAAGAGCCATTTCATAAATGTAATTTTCGCAATTCATTCAGCTGATATTTATATTTGCATTATCTGAATGATACCACTGCTTGAAAGCGTACAGTATAACACTCATTTTCGTGTATCTATACCATTTCAAATGTATTCAATGTATTTTGGGGTGGGCTGGGAAACACATGCATACCTATATGTTAATATATTGCTTAGTATTTAGTAATGATGGAGATTATACCTGGAGTGGGTGTTATGATCGTATCTAGGACCCTAATTAAAAATTACCGATTTATGCCCTTATGTGGTTATAACAAATTATATCCTTTTAAAGGCAGAAGAATCATATCCATATTTAGCAATAGCCAATGCAATCCAAAAACGGCAAGGCTACTTCCTTAGACTCCTAGAAAGTACAACGAGTTCTTTAAACAAACCAAACCTCCAGCAACCTGGGAATTCCCCATGTTTTTGTTTTGATTTGTCCTAGAACTCCTGCGAGCACTGAAAGAACGGCCAGTTCTTAGTGACATCTTTTGTTGACGTCTTATGTCCAACCTTACGTCAAACTCGGCACCTTCCAGGTATAAATATACCAACGTTTGCCTTAAGCAACACACAGTGGTGTGGAGCAGAGCGGCTATCTACTTATCCGAAGCCCAGCTGATGCGAGTGCCGAAGGAAGCCGTCCCTCCCAATTGACGCACTGAAAAAGACGCTGTCTTTTTCTCCTGCCAAAAATCCAGCTCCAGTGTTTCCAGTCACCCTTGCGGGTTACTGGGAGATCGAGTCCTGAGAGCTAGATACAAGACCTCCTTCATTCTAAAACCAAGGTACGGAGCTGATTAGATCCTTAGAGAATTCTTGAGTCAGATTCTTGGCAAAACTAACTTAACTTAAAAACTCCTTTACTCCTTCCCACGTACTAGGCTTAGATTAGGTACACTGGGGTAGGCGTATCTAGAAGCATCAGTTTAGTATGTTTAGTCAAACTTTTATCATTGTATCTAACTATATATTTTATACCTTTTAAGTATCATATGGCTCAGAAACCATATCAATGCTTTTACAGTATTATTTCATAATACTCCTTTTACTGTACGCACTTTACTTTATAACAAGTATTGCAATTGTGGCAATTCAATTTCTCTTGCATGAGAAAGAAGATTGCTCAATAAAATAACACCTTTTATTGAGAACGCCTGCCTCTCTATTTCGCTGCACTCTGGTGAAACTAAGTATGCACGATTGACTGAGTGAAATAGCTATCTATTGTTTTTACACGACTCTGGAGATAAACTCCTTATTCTGGGGGAGCAAAGTTGTCATGTTTATGCGGTAGTCAGAAGCTGAATCCCTTCTTGTCTTCAGGGAAGTTCACTCCTCCCTGTTCATTCGAGAAAGTTTCTAGTGACCTCTGAGCTAGCTGGCCAACCTAAATTAAGTCTAACATATTCAATAGAGACCTAGTCGACCTCAGTCCTACGTCTAAACTATTGTTTACGTTATTCCAATGCGCAGAGCCTATTGGGAAAATAGGAACTACACTACATGGCGCCCAACATGGGGTAAGGCGATAATCTAACGCAAGATACTAGAGTAACTCAGTCGTGCTTTTTCACACAGACCCCTATTTCCCGTAAAAACTCCAATAGATGTCTGGAGTGGGTGAAAGGTTAATATCCGCCGGAACTTAGTAGGATGAGAATCCTATGTATTAGTTTTTGGTATAGTCAACGTTGAAGGATACAGTGTTCCAAAATATTGTGCACCTAATCTTTGTTTCCTCAAATACTTGCTCTGCAAAAATCTTTCATTAAACAATGTCAAATCATGGAGACAACAACGAAACCGGTGAAGCCGCAGTAAATGCGAATCAACCGGATGCAGACCTTACAGGGTTTAATGAAGATGACCATGATGCAATAATCATACCGGTCAATATAAGAAAAACCATAACTATAAAACTCATAGAAAATGGAGTAACATCAAGAGGTGGTACGGTCATATTTGTAGTAGAGGCAAATGAATATCGGCAGACAGAGGTATTCTATTCCTGGATAAATTTTCCAGCAGCGCACGCTGTAACACATGAGTTCCACTACTACAAAATAGCGGAATCTCCAGCGGAATACTCTCCTTTTGAGGAAGTTGAAATTCCACTAACATACCAAGAGCACCTGCTCTTATTTAATGGCGCCCTAAACATCAAAATCACATTACCAGGCTCGGTCCACTAGGTAGACCAGGAGCCACATGGCCGGTTCTAGCTAGCTACACGCCAAATCCAGAGCATATATGGATTTAATTCAATTAACATTATACAGTACAACATACCAGTAAAACCCCAACTAATTGAAAATCCTGAAAACTTTTGTTAAAAATAATCTCAATTCTCAAAAGAAGAAGTGGGAGGGTAATAAACCAACCACTCCCAGAGAAAAACAATTTCAGTCCGGGGGAAGGTCTCCCCAATGAAGAAATAGATCTCCAGAAGGGTGGGGGCAAGTCTCCCCAAAGGGAGCCCTCTGAAAAAAGATACAACCTTAGAAATAGGGACAATTTGAGAAAACCTGACAGATATCAAGATATTGATACAGGTCCCTCTCGATCTTTTCAGACTTCATCAAAGAAATCGGAAAGAAGAGGACGGTCAGAACATAAAGAAGAGCACGTAAAGTCCAAAGACAAGGAACCTGCTCATTAAAGTAAAAAATTACAATTTCCCAGAAAGAAGGTAGCCAGTATTAAAATAAAACATTCTGAGAATCCTGAGGACACAACTGAAAAACGGAGAGTGGGCCCAGACAATGCTAGACAGCGCAGCAGAAGTGAGCATAGCTCGCAAGATCCTGATGAATCTTCTGGAGACAGTGGACACGAATGAATACATTCAAGTGGAAACTGCAGAACCCGAGTGAGCGTGCTTCATAAACTATATGAAATAACATTACGTATAGATGGAGATAAAACTAGGAAAATAAAAGGTCTCTTTTGGGAGAATCTATCTAAAGGCTATGATATCCTTCTAGCAGAGATAGACTGGCCACCAGAGTTTGTCAGGGAGTGCCCACATGGTGAAGAAATGATTATGCCTGCCTTCTCAAATCACAATCCAATTCATAAAAAATACATATTTGCTAGAAAATGGGCAGTGGCCCAAGCCCCTGCATTATATAAAAATCATGTAGGATGGGATGAGGATTCTCCTCACCATAAAATCCAGTTAAAAAATCAACCTACTGCACAGAGGCAGTATCCTGTTAAGCAAGAAGCTAAAAAACAAGTAAAAGAAATTTTAGATCAACTTGAATATCAGGGGGTGATTGAAACATGCACCTCACAAATGAACAATCCTTTGTTTCCTGTCTCCAAGCCAGACGATTCTTATCGTCTAGTTTTGGACTACAGACATCTAAACTCCTGCTGTAAAACTTTTGCAGTACAAAACTCACACAGTGTAGCACTAATGAATAATATTGTTCGCAAAAAATATAAAACGACATTAGATATTTCAAATGGTTTCTTCTGTCAAAACATAGCACCTGAAAGCAGATATTTGACCACTTTCTCCAGCATGGGGATCAAAAACCATTTTGTCGTCTCCCTGAGTCCCACAGGGATTCAAGAACGGCCCAGGATTATTTTCAGCCAGGGTAACAGACTTACTACAAATGTATGATGATGAGACATTATCCTATGTCGCTGACATCTATCTTACAGACGATGACCTGGAGACTCACTTGAAAAGAGTGAACACCATAATACTTGGGTTTGCATCTGAAGGGTACAAAGTTAACTTTAAAAAATCACGAATTGCCCATCTAACTGTCCTATTTTTAGGATATGAATTATTAAGTGAAAGCAAAAACCTAGCAGACAACTTCTTAGAGAAGTGTGCAGTACTCCAAGCCCCAAAAACGCTGAAGAACTTACAATCAATACAAGGTTACCTGAATTTCGGAAGAACATACATTCTAAATTATGCAGAGAGGGTTGACCCTCTCTACGAACTAATAAAACCTGATTTTAAACCAATTAATTGGACTCAAAAACACTCAGAAATTTTAAGATCATTACAGACAGACATGTTAACTAAAACAAAACTGCAAACACGCGCAAACGAACGCAACCTTGTAATCCGAGTCATCCCAGGAAGATGCGGATTCACATACCTGACCTCTACTGAGGGAGAAACAGTACCAATAGCTTACAAATCACATTTGTACACACAAGCTGAAATGAAATTCAGTTCTACTGAAAAAATTCTAACTGCGGTTCAGACTGCTGTAGCAAAAGAAAGAGCCCTAGCCCAAGGAAAAAGGATATCTGTTTTAACAGCAGTATCAGCCCTTGAGGCGGTAACAATACCAGGTAATCCTAATGCTAAAGCTCAAGATCCAAAATGGATACAGTGGGAAAATTCTCTTGCTACAGAAGACGTGACACACGCATTCGATCTGAAAATGAAAAAACTAGAATATCTGGAATACGAAAATGAATGTCCTCTGCCTAACGAAATTCTGCCTCTCAACCAGTACACCTGTGTAATCTACACAGACAGATTTGCACAACACTACGTTGTGGAAAAACAGATTTACACTGCTGCGTGCGCGATTGTTAAAGGTCGCTGGCGCTTAGGTAAATTCAGACCGATGGTCACTTAAACTAAATATCTCAGAAACTGTACAACTCAGCGAGCTGAAATAAGATCTCTATAGATGGCGCTTGAAAATGCTGATCGTGAATTCCAGACACTAATAGTGTGCGATTCGCATTACTGCGTCCGGTCATACAATACATCCATGCAGACCTGAATAAAAAACGGTTACAAAGATGAGACAGGCGCCATAATAAAGCATAAAAAACTATGGGAACAAGTAGTTCTTTTGCAGAAGGAACTACAAAAGACTCACGTGATACATACGCAGAGTCTTCAACGTGATGGCGTTCACGTTGCAGGGAATTCATTGGCTGACAAAGCCACAGCGGCAGCTGATCACTCGGCTTCCTTAGCCACAAAAAAGCGTACGAAAAAAACAAATAGATGGCAAAACGCTGCTTGCAGTAAAAGCCTCAATGGAAGGCAATTATGCGGTGTTACCTCTAAACGATCCACTCGGCAATACATACATAATTGATGCGAACTCCGTTCCGTTTGCTCAAATCCCTGGAGTGGGGGATAGAGTAATTCCAAACACAAACCGGAGAGTCTTCTTTATACAGGAAGCACACATGGGATTGGGTCTGAGGCACCAAGAGATCCTGAAATCTCTAATAGAATTACAATCACAATACTGGTGGCCGGGGATGAGAGTAGAAATTTATGAATTTGCAATGAATTGTCAGGACTGCAACAGAGATCGCAGTTGTGAACCAGACCAGACACCAGCCCAGACACCACTATTCGACAGCATCAGGCTATCTATGCGCAGACATCCAGACGGAAAAATGCGGTCCCATAAATATTAAGTCGAGATTCATTTGGATGTGGCCCCAGCGCTCGGCTGACGCCAGAACTGTTATAAAAGATTTGCGAGTCTTTATCGGCACATACGCAATTGGCATGCTAGATTCTGACCAGGGTCCTGCGTTTAGCTCTCGGGATTACAAGGAGGCCAAGGCCAGCATGGGCATTGCATTGCGGTATCCTAGTCCATTCCATCCCGAGGGAAATGCGGTAGTAGAGAGAAAAATACGGACCATAAAGCAATCTATAACAGCGAGGGTATTAGGTTCGGGTGACGGGTGGGTCAAACATCTAATAAGTGTCCAACGTAGTCTTAATAATATGCCAAGAAATTCTCTAGGAGGTATCAGTCCGTACAAACTTTTTTTTGGTACTAGAATGATCATTCAGGCCTTGGATTGTCAGACTTCAGTGGTGCAATAAAAAGCCTTTGATATCAAAGATCGTTTGGCTGTTTTAGGGACTTAAATGAAACACGAAAAAGTCTGACTAACAACTGAAGAAAAACCACCTGTCCCAGCAAGACCTCTCTGGATTCCAAAGATTGGGGATCTGGTCAGAGAAAAGATTGCGGTGAAGAAGGAATTTGGGCCTTCTTACAGAAAAGCAGTACCTGTCTTAGCTGTCAGCGGAACAAGATCAGTTGTACTACCGCCCCTTGCTGGAAAAAAGGAGAACCGAGTTGTATCAATCGACCTGGTGAAACCACAACCATGTGGCCAATAATAAGTAGTAGGCCCAGTGAACTCCCAAAAAATAGCAGAAGACCAAATCTTGCTACAATCCAAGAGGTTCAAACTGAGAGACTATTCACATTTGACAAACCTGCAGTAATTAAAAAAGGACTATGCAACAAAGCCATGGAACTTGTGCCTCTTGAAACCCAAATTGCAACAATTCAACAAGAAACACCAGTCTACAACGATGTAGCCTCGAACTATACAAATGTAACAAAAGAAAATGCAAAGATCAATGGAAATCCGGAAGCAATCCCACCAATTGACAGAACGGCATCTGGCTACTTTATCAACTTTGAGGACTTTTCCGATGATCCAAGTGAACATGGAGACAAGCCAGCAACAAAAACATTCAAAGAAAAAATCACAGAACTCTTTTATCAACTCAGAGAAACATATCTAACTTCACAATGGATTAAATTATGGATTGTGTTAGGCGTACTTTTCCTCCTTCTATGGCTCATCTTGGTTTTAAGTTTGGGTAGATTTATTGATGGAAAATATAGTACAATGGAAACAGCAAGTCAGAACATCAACTTGGTCCTGAAACCACACAGATCATCACACATCGAAAAAAGAGAACTGTCATCAGTGAACATCACAGCAAAGCCTATACCTGGTGGTATAGCATGGGACAGAACTGACTATGAAATCTATGGCCCGGTTGAGCTCTTGAAATATCCGCACCAATTTAAGATTTATTTCAGTGACTTTGTATCACCTAGTACTTTCTCTGATGATTGGGACTTTGAAAATATTAATAATATGATGTCAGATATAGAAATGTCAGCAAAATTTACAGAACATGATTATTTATTATTTACAGGGTTCGTCGAATTATGAGGAAATCTACTGTTTCAACCACTTTTGGCATCATTATCTGCATAAATCTGCAAATCCTAGAAATATTTTCAGCTATAATCAATGGGAACAAACTTTATGCGATGACATCTCCGCATTCTTCGATAATAAAATTGAATCTATCTACCAGAAAATAATACAATCCTCAAATTGTATAAACAATTTTGACCCCTCCTCTCCTAGGAAATCAGAGCGTGAAAGCAGTGTATTCACAATCATTCCGGAAGTTAGCTTGCCTGAGATCACTGCTCTGTATAGTAATATCAAATCAGGATCTCCAAATGATCTCCTGCCCGCTAAGATGATAGTTTCCCTAGGGAGCCTGCTTTCTCAAAGCTTTTGTACATTAATTAATCTCTCCCTTAAGGAAGGACAAGTGCCCAGTGTCTGGAAAAAGGCGATTGTGAAGTCTATTTGTAAAATAGCTGCGCTGCCATGGTCAGATCTGAACAACCTCTCCCTCTTACCCCATCTGAGTAAGATGACTGAGAAACATGTTAATACCCACCTGTCTAAATACATCTAAGCAGCAGATGGTCTGGACCCTTCTCAATCTGGGTTCCGACCAAATCACAGCACCGAATCAGCTCTCCTCTCCGTGACCGATACCATCCGGATGACACAGGATAGAGGAGGATCCATGATTCTGGTGCTGTTGGATTTGTCTGCTGCCTTCGACACGGTGTCTCATGCTATTCTTATCAGTCGTCTGAAGAGGGTAGGGATAGGCGGAACTGCGCTAGCATGGCTAGAAAGCTTCATCACTGGCCACTCACAAAGTGTTCGTTTGGGCTCCCATCTTTCCATCTCTAGGGAGCTCACCAAGGGGGTTCCACAGGGCTCATGCCTAAGCCCCACATTGTTCAATGTGTTTGTGGCCCATTTGGCTGAAATTGTGAGAGAATATGGGTTCACACCAATATCATACACAGATGACACTCAGCTGCTGTTTCCCTTTCAGACACTGACGCCAGCAGTTAAAAACTCTTTTGCTGCTGGGATGAGAGCTGTATCCCATTGGATGACCTCTAATTGCCTGCAATGTAACGTAGGTAAGACAGAGGTCATGGTCTTTGGAGAGGCCCCGCTCCTATGGTCACCTGAGAGGTGGCCTCCCGAACTAGGCTCTGTCCCCACTCCCAAAGAGGTAGTAAAAAACCTGGGGGTTCGACTTGATCAGTCCCTGACACTTAAAGATCAGGTCAATCAGGTGACTGGATCCTGCTTTAGGGTCATTGGACTTCTGAGAAGGGTTTTCCCTTATCTAGCGGACTGTCATAGGAAAACTTTAGTCCAGGCAAGGCATTGGTAATCAGTAGACTGGACTACTGTAATGGGCTGCTTATCTCTACCAATGAGGAACAACTAGGTAGACTACAGGTAGCCCGAAATACAGTGGCCAGACTGATCTTGAATGTTCCATCCAGATCCCCCTCACGCCCTCTATTGAACAAACTACACTGGCTGCCTATTCGCCAGAGGGTGAAGTTCAAGATATGCTGTATAATTCATAAATGCCTGACTGGTGCTGGTCCTAAGTATCTATCAGAAATTTTTAGACCGTATGAGCCTGGTCGCTCTCTGTGCTCTCAGACCCAATCTTTGCTCCAAGTACCACGGATCAAAAAGGAAAGACAGGGAGGCCGAGCCCTCTCCTACCAAGGCCCCACCCTCTGGAACTCCCTGCCCCTTACCCTTAGGCAAAATTCTAATTTGGCCGCCTTTAGGAAATGTTTAAAGACCCACTTGTTCCTGACCATGTAGATACCTTTCACTGCCTAATGGTCTTTCCCTCTGAATATAGCTTTGGTAAGAACACAAGCGCGTAGATACCCCTTCGGGGGTCGAATTCCTGCGCTTTACAAGCAAATAAATAAATAAATAAATAAATAAATGAACATTGTCCAATCCCACCAAAAGGCAGCTCAAAAGCATTTTATGAAAAATTCCCATACTTCTCGGGGTTTAATGTCACTGATCCTGAAACATTCTATTTCAAAATGTTAAATAAGACAGGAGAGAAAAACATGTTGACAAATACTAAACTGATTTATTCAGAGAAATTTCATGAAAAAATGTCTATATTTGGTTTTGAATTTTGGAAAAACAACATTGAGACAAAAACCATCTGGGGTACAAACGAATGGCAGGTACAAGGTTTAGAAGCATTGTTCGGAGCCTGCATGATGCCAGAACAAATAATGTTCCTGAATGACACAATTCAGCAAACAACCTGTCTTGGTTTAGCCAAGATAAAAGATACATCTATACCAAAGCCAATGCCTGATAGAAACACCACTACAGATGAGGGGTTAGACATGGCCTATATTTTAAAACAAAACAGAACACTTCCTGATTGGAACAAATGGTTGATCTGGCCCACAGACACTAATAACTGTCATGATAGATTCCTGAACAAAATACAGGGGTTGAAACAGAACAGGCCAGACCCAAGATATTGTCAGAGACAACATCCAGGGATAGTTACAACGTACAGTGTAGGAAAACTATGCCTCGACTGGCTACAGAGATCCACACTTCCCGAAATTAAGCAACACTTAACTTTACTTAAAGACGGTGCTGACTTGCGAGATTTCATACTGGGGCCTCGTAAACAGCGTCAAAAACGTTTCATATACGCCGGTATATACGCAGCTTACAATGAAGCTTGGAAATTAAATTAAATTGAAACTGAAGAAAAAATACGAGAAATTGATTGTATTAATTTGGCAAAAACACTTTCTGTAGTGGACAATGGGTTAACGACTCTGTCCTCCAGAATCTATTCACTGGACAGCATTGTATCATATGCTATTGATATAATAGAACAGGATATCATAATGTTACAACATGGTCAGTCCCAATTGCGTTCTATTGTACAGCTAGGCTGGACGTTACAAAACCTCCGTTCAGGTCACGTGCCATGGCGTCTAATCAACATAACGTCATTATTTTCTATCTTTAACCTTACTGATAGACAAATCTCGTTGGCACAAAAAGGAGCAGACTATACGGTGCTGAGCATTGAAAAACCTGAGAGAGTACCATTGACCATGTCAGAAAGACCTGTCATTGAATGGATACAACATGGCACCATTACAATCCCGATAACAACTTTTCATTTTCAAAACTGCCAAAAGTATATACCAGCAGGCCTGTATGAAAGGTTGGGTAAAGGATACATCAAATCAACCTGGAGTTTACCTTATACACATAGATGTTGGAGTGGGGGAAAGAAAGAGGTATTTCTTAGTGGTAATAATTGTAAAACATCACTGAGCGGTACACTCCTATGCCAAGGTATAAACTTGCATGGATCTTGCAAAGGTTCATCAAACAACCTTTCATGTCATCTGCACGGCACCCCAGCTACACAGATAGAGCCCTTTTTCAGACAACTTTCCAACGGTAGCTACGTTATATTAAGTGACCACAGCTGTTGTGGCATGATGCCAGGAAAACCCTATCTCGCGAGCGTTACTTCCAGGTTCATTTGTTGTATGCAAGTATTGTATCCAAACAGCAATCCAGACATGGAGGCGGCATTATGGCCTTCTGTGAATATCTCTTCTATTCGAATTGATACTTTAATCAGAATGAATCTATTCTTTTACAGACAACTGTGCCTTTAACCTCGTCCAAAGAGACGTATGACCTGTAAGCTTCAAGGACAGCAACAGAGATACATACCCTATTATCGACAAACTGCCCGTGCTTTTTCGTAGAAATGTTAAGCCAAATTTTAAACATGTCAGATACCAGTGGCATCGCACATGTATTTAAGACAATTTTTTCAGGACTGTTAACACCTTTTGAAACGGTTCTGGGCACCTTCCCGAATTTTGTGCACTCTCTTTTCGGTGGCCTGCCTCTTATTTTTGGACTTGTAGCAGGAATTTTTTTTTGTTCCTTCTGCTCCGATATGGCAAGCCAAGTCATAGACAAAACTCAGGCTACGATGGAAGAAACGATCCTAGCAATACGATACCGAGACCGTATCACTAAGGTCCTCGGATTAGCCCGGCTAAGAGATATGAATACTACCTGGTTTCTTTCATTCAGACCGATCTGGCAAAATTGCATCTTACCTGTGCTTCAATGTCTGCTATGCGGAGAAGAATGCGTGTTGGACGTCTGTCTTACACTACCATCAGCAGTACCAATGGATATCGAAGCTTTGCTTTGTCCAGTAACGACTCCTGCAACGTGTTGCACCCAGCGGCTACCGATTCTGATGACGGCATTCGTTGAGACTTCACCATTACGATTAGGTGGCGGTGAAGTACGAGATAAAAGCGGCAGCACACATGGACAACCCTCTGTGAACATTGCTGATCTAGACACTGATGATGGCAATGCATCGCATATATGCAGTATTTCAACTTTTTCGGAGTTGGCCCAACTTTCACCTACTGTGGTAGACACGTATTTTGCTGGTCTATCTGAGGTAATGTTCTCTCCTAACAACGAGAATACCAATTGAAATAGCGAGCACACAGCGTTCCCTGAACTCTGAATTCGGCCTTCAGTTTTTATAAACAACACTTCTGAAAACACTTGGAACTAATTTTTCCCTTGAAAACAAAATTATTTTCCCAACTTTCAAAATATTTACTTTTTTTTTGGTACAAGGTACTCTGCTTAAAGTAGAACTATTCTTAGAGAGCAGAGCTTCTATTCCTAGAGACTCTAGAGACAATATTTTGAATCAGCCTCTAGCACATGTACAATCGAGTATAAATATGTGATGAAATGGTCTCGACCTTCTCTTATGTATTAAGAGCCATTTCATAAATGTAATTTTCGCAATTCATTCAGCTGATATTTATATTTGCATTATCTGAATGATACCACTGCTTGAAAGCGTACAGTATAACACTCATTTTCGTGTATCTATACCATTTCAAATGTATTCAATGTATTTTGGGGTGGGCTGGGAAACACATGCATACCTATATGTTAATATATTGCTTAGTATTTAGTAATGATGGAGATTATACCTGGAGTGGGTGTTATGATCGTATCTAGGACCCTAATTAAAAATTACCGATTTATGCCCTTATGTGGTTATAACAAATTATATCCTTTTAAAGGCAGAAGAATCATATCCATATTTAGCAATAGCCAATGCAATCCAAAAACGGCAAGGCTACTTCCTTAGACTCCTAGAAAGTACAACGAGTTCTTTAAACAAACCAAACCTCCAGCAACCTGGGAATTCCCCATGTTTTTGTTTTGATTTGTCCTAGAACTCCTGCGAGCACTGAAAGAACGGCCAGTTCTTAGTGACATCTTTTGTTGACGTCTTATGTCCAACCTTACGTCAAACTCGGCACCTTCCAGGTATAAATATACCAACGTTTGCCTTAAGCAACACACAGTGGTGTGGAGCAGAGCGGCTATCTACTTATCCGAAGCCCAGCTGATGCGAGTGCCGAAGGAAGCCGTCCCTCCCAATTGACGCACTGAAAAAGACGCTGTCTTTTTCTCCTGCCAAAAATCCAGCTCCAGTGTTTCCAGTCACCCTTGCGGGTTACTGGGAGATCGAGTCCTGAGAGCTAGATACAAGACCTCCTTCATTCTAAAACCAAGGTACGGAGCTGATTAGATCCTTAGAGAATTCTTGAGTCAGATTCTTGGCAAAACTAACTTAACTTAAAAACTCCTTTACTCCTTCCCACGTACTAGGCTTAGATTAGGTACACTGGGGTAGGCGTATCTAGAAGCATCAGTTTAGTATGTTTAGTCAAACTTTTATCATTGTATCTAACTATATATTTTATACCTTTTAAGTATCATATGGCTCAGAAACCATATCAATGCTTTTACAGTATTATTTCATAATACTCCTTTTACTGTACGCACTTTACTTTATAACAAGTATTGCAATTGTGGCAATTCAATTTCTCTTGCATGAGAAAGAAGATTGCTCAATAAAATAACACCTTTTATTGAGAACGCCTGCCTCTCTATTTCGCTGCACTCTGGTGAAACTAAGTATGCACGATTGACTGAGTGAAATAGCTATCTATTGTTTTTACACGACTCTGGAGATAAACTCCTTATTCTGGGGGAGCAAAGTTGTCATGTTTATGCGGTAGTCAGAAGCTGAATCCCTTCTTGTCTTCAGGGAAGTTCACTCCTCCCTGTTCATTCGAGAAAGTTTCTAGTGACCTCTGAGCTAGCTGGCCAACCTAAATTAAGTCTAACATATTCAATAGAGACCTAGTCGACCTCAGTCCTACGTCTAAACTATTGTTTACGTTATTCCAATGCGCAGAGCCTATTGGGAAAATAGGAACTACACTACATGGCGCCCAACATGGGGTAAGGCGATAATCTAACGCAAGATACTAGAGTAACTCAGTCGTGCTTTTTCACACAGACCCCTATTTCCCGTAAAAACTCCAATAGATGTCTGGAGTGGGTGAAAGGTTAATATCCGCCGGAACTTAGTAGGATGAGAATCCTATGTATTAGTTTTTGGTATAGTCAACGTTGAAGGATACAGTGTTCCAAAATATTGTGCACCTAATCTTTGTTTCCTCAAATACTTGCTCTGCAAAAATCTTTCATTAAACAATGTCAAATCATGGAGACAACAACGAAACCGGTGAAGCCGCAGTAAATGCGAATCAACCGGATGCAGACCTTACAGGGTTTAATGAAGATGACCATGATGCAATAATCATACCGGTCAATATAAGAAAAACCATAACTATAAAACTCATAGAAAATGGAGTAACATCAAGAGGTGGTACGGTCATATTTGTAGTAGAGGCAAATGAATATCGGCAGACAGAGGTATTCTATTCCTGGATAAATTTTCCAGCAGCGCACGCTGTAACACATGAGTTCCACTACTACAAAATAGCGGAATCTCCAGCGGAATACTCTCCTTTTGAGGAAGTTGAAATTCCACTAACATACCAAGAGCACCTGCTCTTATTTAATGGCGCCCTAAACATCAAAATCACATTACCAGGCTCGGTCCACTAGGTAGACCAGGAGCCACATGGCCGGTTCTAGCTAGCTACACGCCAAATCCAGAGCATATATGGATTTAATTCAATTAACATTATACAGTACAACATACCAGTAAAACCCCAACTAATTGAAAATCCTGAAAACTTTTGTTAAAAATAATCTCAATTCTCAAAAGAAGAAGTGGGAGGGTAATAAACCAACCACTCCCAGAGAAAAACAATTTCAGTCCGGGGGAAGGTCTCCCCAATGAAGAAATAGATCTCCAGAAGGGTGGGGGCAAGTCTCCCCAAAGGGAGCCCTCTGAAAAAAGATACAACCTTAGAAATAGGGACAATTTGAGAAAACCTGACAGATATCAAGATATTGATACAGGTCCCTCTCGATCTTTTCAGACTTCATCAAAGAAATCGGAAAGAAGAGGACGGTCAGAACATAAAGAAGAGCACGTAAAGTCCAAAGACAAGGAACCTGCTCATTAAAGTAAAAAATTACAATTTCCCAGAAAGAAGGTAGCCAGTATTAAAATAAAACATTCTGAGAATCCTGAGGACACAACTGAAAAACGGAGAGTGGGCCCAGACAATGCTAGACAGCGCAGCAGAAGTGAGCATAGCTCGCAAGATCCTGATGAATCTTCTGGAGACAGTGGACACGAATGAATACATTCAAGTGGAAACTGCAGAACCCGAGTGAGCGTGCTTCATAAACTATATGAAATAACATTACGTATAGATGGAGATAAAACTAGGAAAATAAAAGGTCTCTTTTGGGAGAATCTATCTAAAGGCTATGATATCCTTCTAGCAGAGATAGACTGGCCACCAGAGTTTGTCAGGGAGTGCCCACATGGTGAAGAAATGATTATGCCTGCCTTCTCAAATCACAATCCAATTCATAAAAAATACATATTTGCTAGAAAATGGGCAGTGGCCCAAGCCCCTGCATTATATAAAAATCATGTAGGATGGGATGAGGATTCTCCTCACCATAAAATCCAGTTAAAAAATCAACCTACTGCACAGAGGCAGTATCCTGTTAAGCAAGAAGCTAAAAAACAAGTAAAAGAAATTTTAGATCAACTTGAATATCAGGGGGTGATTGAAACATGCACCTCACAAATGAACAATCCTTTGTTTCCTGTCTCCAAGCCAGACGATTCTTATCGTCTAGTTTTGGACTACAGACATCTAAACTCCTGCTGTAAAACTTTTGCAGTACAAAACTCACACAGTGTAGCACTAATGAATAATATTGTTCGCAAAAAATATAAAACGACATTAGATATTTCAAATGGTTTCTTCTGTCAAAACATAGCACCTGAAAGCAGATATTTGACCACTTTCTCCAGCATGGGGATCAAAAACCATTTTGTCGTCTCCCTGAGTCCCACAGGGATTCAAGAACGGCCCAGGATTATTTTCAGCCAGGGTAACAGACTTACTACAAATGTATGATGATGAGACATTATCCTATGTCGCTGACATCTATCTTACAGACGATGACCTGGAGACTCACTTGAAAAGAGTGAACACCATAATACTTGGGTTTGCATCTGAAGGGTACAAAGTTAACTTTAAAAAATCACGAATTGCCCATCTAACTGTCCTATTTTTAGGATATGAATTATTAAGTGAAAGCAAAAACCTAGCAGACAACTTCTTAGAGAAGTGTGCAGTACTCCAAGCCCCAAAAACGCTGAAGAACTTACAATCAATACAAGGTTACCTGAATTTCGGAAGAACATACATTCTAAATTATGCAGAGAGGGTTGACCCTCTCTACGAACTAATAAAACCTGATTTTAAACCAATTAATTGGACTCAAAAACACTCAGAAATTTTAAGATCATTACAGACAGACATGTTAACTAAAACAAAACTGCAAATACGCGCAAACGAACGCAACCTTGTAATCCGAGTCATCCCAGGAAGATGCGGATTCACATACCTGACCTCTACTGAGGGAGAAACAGTACCAATAGCTTACAAATCACATTTGTACACACAAGCTGAAATGAAATTCAGTTCTACTGAAAAAATTCTAACTGCGGTTCAGACTGCTGTAGCAAAAGAAAGAGCCCTAGCCCAAGGAAAAAGGATATCTGTTTTAACAGCAGTATCAGCCCTTGAGGCGGTAACAATACCAGGTAATCCTAATGCTAAAGCTCAAGATCCAAAATGGATACAGTGGGAAAATTCTCTTGCTACAGAAGACGTGACACACGCATTCGATCTGAAAATGAAAAAACTAGAATATCTGGAATACGAAAATGAATGTCCTCTGCCTAACGAAATTCTGCCTCTCAACCAGTACACCTGTGTAATCTACACAGACAGATTTGCACAACACTACGTTGTGGAAAAACAGATTTACACTGCTGCGTGCGCGATTGTTAAAGGTCGCTGGCGCTTAGGTAAATTCAGACCGATGGTCACTTAAACTAAATATCTCAGAAACTGTACAACTCAGCGAGCTGAAATAAGATCTCTATAGATGGCGCTTGAAAATGCTGATCGTGAATTCCAGACACTAATAGTGTGCGATTCGCATTACTGCGTCCGGTCATACAATACATCCATGCAGACCTGAATAAAAAACGGTTACAAAGATGAGACAGGCGCCATAATAAAGCATAAAAAACTATGGGAACAAGTAGTTCTTTTGCAGAAGGAACTACAAAAGACTCACGTGATACATACGCAGAGTCTTCAACGTGATGGCGTTCACGTTGCAGGGAATTCATTGGCTGACAAAGCCACAGCGGCAGCTGATCACTCGGCTTCCTTAGCCACAAAAAAGCGTACGAAAAAAACAAATAGATGGCAAAACGCTGCTTGCAGTAAAAGCCTCAATGGAAGGCAATTATGCGGTGTTACCTCTAAACGATCCACTCGGCAATACATACATAATTGATGCGAACTCCGTTCCGTTTGCTCAAATCCCTGGAGTGGGGGATAGAGTAATTCCAAACACAAACCGGAGAGTCTTCTTTATACAGGAAGCACACATGGGATTGGGTCTGAGGCACCAAGAGATCCTGAAATCTCTAATAGAATTACAATCACAATACTGGTGGCCGGGGATGAGAGTAGAAATTTATGAATTTGCAATGAATTGTCAGGACTGCAACAGAGATCGCAGTTGTGAACCAGACCAGACACCAGCCCAGACACCACTATTCGACAGCATCAGGCTATCTATGCGCAGACATCCAGACGGAAAAATGCGGTCCCATAAATATTAAGTCGAGATTCATTTGGATGTGGCCCCAGCGCTCGGCTGACGCCAGAACTGTTATAAAAGATTTGCGAGTCTTTATCGGCACATACGCAATTGGCATGCTAGATTCTGACCAGGGTCCTGCGTTTAGCTCTCGGGCTTACAAGGAGGCCAAGGCCAGCATGGGCATTGCATTGCGGTATCCTAGTCCATTCCATCCCGAGGGAAATGCGGTAGTAGAGAGAAAAATACGGACCATAAAGCAATCTATAACAGCGAGGGTATTAGGTTCGGGTGACGGGTGGGTCAAACATCTAATAAGTGTCCAACGTAGTCTTAATAATATGCCAAGAAATTCTCTAGGAGGTATCAGTCCGTACAAACTTTTTTTTGGTACTAGAATGATCATTCAGGCCTTGGATTGTCAGACTTCAGTGGTGCAATAAAAAGCCTTTGATATCAAAGATCGTTTGGCTGTTTTAGGGACTTAAATGAAACACGAAAAAGTCTGACTAACAACTGAAGAAAAACCACCTGTCCCAGCAAGACCTCTCTGGATTCCAAAGATTGGGGATCTGGTCAGAGAAAAGATTGCGGTGAAGAAGGAATTTGGGCCTTCTTACAGAAAAGCAGTACCTGTCTTAGCTGTCAGCGGAACAAGATCAGTTGTACTACCGCCCCTTGCCGGAAAAAAGGAGAACCGAGTTGTATCAATCGACCTGGTGAAACCACAACCATGTGGCCAATAATAAGTAGTAGGCCCAGTGAACTCCCAAAAAATAGCAGAAGACCAAATCTTGCTACAATCCAAGAGGTTCAAACTGAGAGACTATTCACATTTGACAAACCTGCAGTAATTAAAAAAGGACTATGCAACAAAGCCATGGAACTTGTGCCTCTTGAAACCCAAATTGCAACAATTCAACAAGAAACACCAGTCTACAACGATGTAGCCTCGAACTATACAAATGTAACAAAAGAAAATGCAAAGATCAATGGAAATCCGGAAGCAATCCCACCAATTGACAGAACGGCATCTGGCTACTTTATCAACTTTGAGGACTTTTCCGATGATCCAAGTGAACATGGAGACAAGCCAGCAACAAAAACATTCAAAGAAAAAATCACAGAACTCTTTTATCAACTCAGAGAAACATATCTAACTTCACAATGGATTAAATTATGGATTGTGTTAGGCGTACTTTTCCTCCTTCTATGGCTCATCTTGGTTTTAAGTTTGGGTAGATTTATTGATGGAAAATATAGTACAATGGAAACAGCAAGTCAGAACATCAACTTGGTCCTGAAACCACACAGATCATCACACATCGAAAAAAGAGAACTGTCATCAGTGAACATCACAGCAAAGCCTATACCTGGTGGTATAGCATGGGACAGAACTGACTATGAAATCTATGGCCCGGTTGAGCTCTTGAAATATCCGCACCAATTTAAGATTTATTTCAGTGACTTTGTATCACCTAGTACTTTCTCTGATGATTGGGACTTTGAAAATATTAATAATATGATGTCAGATATAGAAATGTCAGCAAAATTTACAGAACATGATTATTTATTATTTACAGGGTTCGTCGAATTATGAGGAAATCTACTGTTTCAACCACTTTTGGCATCATTATCTGCATAAATCTGCAAATCCTAGAAATATTTTCAGCTATAATCAATGGGAACAAACTTTATGCGATGACATCTCCGCATTCTTCGATAATAAAATTGAATCTATCTACCAGAAAATAATACAATCCTCAAATTGTATAAACAATTTTGACCCCTCCTCTCCTAGGAAATCAGAGCGTGAAAGCAGTGTATTCACAATCATTCCGGAAGTTAGCTTGCCTGAGATCACTGCTCTGTATAGTAATATCAAATCAGGATCTCCAAATGATCTCCTGCCCGCTAAGATGATAGTTTCCCTAGGGAGCCTGCTTTCTCAAAGCTTTTGTACATTAATTAATCTCTCCCTTAAGGAAGGACAAGTGCCCAGTGTCTGGAAAAAGGCGATTGTGAAGTCTATTTGTAAAATAGCTGCGCTGCCATGGTCAGATCTGAACAACCTCTCCCTCTTACCCCATCTGAGTAAGATGACTGAGAAACATGTTAATACCCACCTGTCTAAATACATCTAAGCAGCAGATGGTCTGGACCCTTCTCAATCTGGGTTCCGACCAAATCACAGCACCGAATCAGCTCTCCTCTCCGTGACCGATACCATCCGGATGACACAGGATAGAGGAGGATCCATGATTCTGGTGCTGTTGGATTTGTCTGCTGCCTTCGACACGGTGTCTCATGCTATTCTTATCAGTCGTCTGAAGAGGGTAGGGATAGGCGGAACTGCGCTAGCATGGCTAGAAAGCTTCATCACTGGCCACTCACAAAGTGTTCGTTTGGGCTCCCATCTTTCCATCTCTAGGGAGCTCACCAAGGGGGTTCCACAGGGCTCATGCCTAAGCCCCACATTGTTCAATGTGTTTGTGGCCCATTTGGCTGAAATTGTGAGAGAATATGGGTTCACACCAATATCATACACAGATGACACTCAGCTGCTGTTTCCCTTTCAGACACTGACGCCAGCAGTTAAAAACTCTTTTGCTGCTGGGATGAGAGCTGTATCCCATTGGATGACCTCTAATTGCCTGCAATGTAACGTAGGTAAGACAGAGGTCATGGTCTTTGGAGAGGCCCCGCTCCTATGGTCACCTGAGAGGTGGCCTCCCGAACTAGGCTCTGTCCCCACTCCCAAAGAGGTAGTAAAAAACCTGGGGGTTCGACTTGATCAGTCCCTGACACTTAAAGATCAGGTCAATCAGGTGACTGGATCCTGCTTTAGGGTCATTGGACTTCTGAGAAGGGTTTTCCCTTATCTAGCGGACTGTCATAGGAAAACTTTAGTCCAGGCAAGGCATTGGTAATCAGTAGACTGGACTACTGTAATGGGCTGCTTATCTCTACCAATGAGGAACAACTAGGTAGACTACAGGTAGCCCGAAATACAGTGGCCAGACTGATCTTGAATGTTCCATCCAGATCCCCCTCACGCCCTCTATTGAACAAACTACACTGGCTGCCTATTCGCCAGAGGGTGAAGTTCAAGATATGCTGTATAATTCATAAATGCCTGACTGGTGCTGGTCCTAAGTATCTATCAGAAATTTTTAGACCGTATGAGCCTGGTCGCTCTCTGCGCTCTCAGACCCAATCTTTGCTCCAAGTACCACGGATCAAAAAGGAAAGACAGGGAGGCCGAGCCCTCTCCTACCAAGGCCCCACCCTCTGGAACTCCCTGCCCCTTACCCTTAGGCAAAATTCTAATTTGGCCGCCTTTAGGAAATGTTTAAAGACCCACTTGTTCCTGACCATGTAGATACCTTTCACTGCCTAATGGTCTTTCCCTCTGAATATAGCTTTGGTAAGAACACAAGCGCGTAGATACCCCTTCGGGGGTCGAATTCCTGCGCTTTACAAGCAAATAAATAAATAAATAAATAAATAAATGAACATTGTCCAATCCCACCAAAAGGCAGCTCAAAAGCATTTTATGAAAAATTCCCATACTTCTCGGGGTTTAATGTCACTGATCCTGAAACATTCTATTTCAAAATGTTAAATAAGACAGGAGAGAAAAACATGTTGACAAATACTAAACTGATTTATTCAGAGAAATTTCATGAAAAAATGTCTATATTTGGTTTTGAATTTTGGAAAAACAACATTGAGACAAAAACCATCTGGGGTACAAACGAATGGCAGGTACAAGGTTTAGAAGCATTGTTCGGAGCCTGCATGATGCCAGAACAAATAATGTTCCTGAATGACACAATTCAGCAAACAACCTGTCTTGGTTTAGCCAAGATAAAAGATACATCTATACCAAAGCCAATGCCTGATAGAAACACCACTACAGATGAGGGGTTAGACATGGCCTATATTTTAAAACAAAACAGAACACTTCCTGATTGGAACAAATGGTTGATCTGGCCCACAGACACTAATAACTGTCATGATAGATTCCTGAACAAAATACAGGGGTTGAAACAGAACAGGCCAGACCCAAGATATTGTCAGAGACAACATCCAGGGATAGTTACAACGTACAGTGTAGGAAAACTATGCCTCGACTGGCTACAGAGATCCACACTTCCCGAAATTAAGCAACACTTAACTTTACTTAAAGACGGTGCTGACTTGCGAGATTTCATACTGGGGCCTCGTAAACAGCGTCAAAAACGTTTCATATACGCCGGTATATACGCAGCTTACAATGAAGCTTGGAAATTAAATTAAATTGAAACTGAAGAAAAAATACGAGAAATTGATTGTATTAATTTGGCAAAAACACTTTCTGTAGTGGACAATGGGTTAACGACTCTGTCCTCCAGAATCTATTCACTGGACAGCATTGTATCATATGCTATTGATATAATAGAACAGGATATCATAATGTTACAACATGGTCAGTCCCAATTGCGTTCTATTGTACAGCTAGGCTGGACGTTACAAAACCTCCGTTCAGGTCACGTGCCATGGCGTCTAATCAACATAACGTCATTATTTTCTATCTTTAACCTTACTGATAGACAAATCTCGTTGGCACAAAAAGGAGCAGACTATACGGTGCTGAGCATTGAAAAACCTGAGAGAGTACCATTGACCATGTCAGAAAGACCTGTCATTGAATGGATACAACATGGCACCATTACAATCCCGATAACAACTTTTCATTTTCAAAACTGCCAAAAGTATATACCAGCAGGCCTGTATGAAAGGTTGGGTAAAGGATACATCAAATCAACCTGGAGTTTACCTTATACACATAGATGTTGGAGTGGGGGAAAGAAAGAGGTATTTCTTAGTGGTAATAATTGTAAAACATCACTGAGCGGTACACTCCTATGCCAAGGTATAAACTTGCATGGATCTTGCAAAGGTTCATCAAACAACCTTTCATGTCATCTGCACGGCACCCCAGCTACACAGATAGAGCCCTTTTTCAGACAACTTTCCAACGGTAGCTACGTTATATTAAGTGACCACAGCTGTTGTGGCATGATGCCAGGAAAACCCTATCTCGCGAGCGTTACTTCCAGGTTCATTTGTTGTATGCAAGTATTGTATCCAAACAGCAATCCAGACATGGAGGCGGCATTATGGCCTTCTGTGAATATCTCTTCTATTCGAATTGATACTTTAATCAGAATGAATCTATTCTTTTACAGACAACTGTGCCTTTAACCTCGTCCAAAGAGACGTATGACCTGTAAGCTACAAGGACAGCAACAGAGATACATACCCTATTATCGACAAACTGCCCGTGCTTTTTCGTAGAAATGTTAAGCCAAATTTTAAACATGTCAGATACCAGTGGCATCGCACATGTATTTAAGACAATTTTTTCAGGACTGTTAACACCTTTTGAAACGGTTCTGGGCACCTTCCCGAATTTTGTGCACTCTCTTTTCGGTGGCCTGCCTCTTATTTTTGGACTTGTAGCAGGAATTTTTTTTTGTTCCTTCTGCTCCGATATGGCAAGCCAAGTCATAGACAAAACTCAGGCTACGATGGAAGAAACGATCCTAGCAATACGATACCGAGACCGTATCACTAAGGTCCTCGGATTAGCCCGGCTAAGAGATATGAATACTACCTGGTTTCTTTCATTCAGACCGATCTGGCAAAATTGCATCTTACCTGTGCTTCAATGTCTGCTATGCGGAGAAGAATGCGTGTTGGACGTCTGTCTTACACTACCATCAGCAGTACCAATGGATATCGAAGCTTTGCTTTGTCCAGTAACGACTCCTGCAACGTGTTGCACCCAGCGGCTACCGATTCTGATGACGGCATTCGTTGAGACTTCACCATTACGATTAGGTGGCGGTGAAGTACGAGATGAAAGCGGCAGCACACATGGACAACCCTCTGTGAACATTGCTGATCTAGACACTGATGATGGCAATGCATCGCATATATGCAGTATTTCAACTTTTTCGGAGTTGGCCCAACTTTCACCTACTGTGGTAGACACGTATTTTGCTGGTCTATCTGAGGTAATGTTCTCTCCTAACAACGAGAATACCAATTGAAATAGCGAGCACACAGCGTTCCCTGAACTCTGAATTCGGCCTTCAGTTTTTATAAACAACACTGCTGAAAACACTTGGAACTAATTTTTCCCTTGAAAACAAAATTATTTTCCCAACTTTCAAAATATGTACTTTTTTTTTGGTACAAGTTACTCTGCTTAAAGTAGAACTATTCTTAGAGAGCAGAGCTTCTATTCCTAGAGACTCTAGAGACAATATTTTGAATCAGCCTCTAGCACATGTACAATCGAGTATAAATATGTGATGAAATGGTCTCGACCTTCTCTTCTGTATTAAGAGCCATTTCATAAATGTAATTTTCGCAATTCATTCAGCTGATATTTATATTTGCATTATCTGAATGATACCACTGCTTGAAAGCATACAGTATAACACTCATTTTCGTGTATCTATACCATTTCAAATGTATTCAATGTATTTTGGGGTGGGCTGGGAAACACATGCATACCTATATGTTAATATATTGCTTAGTATTTAGTAATGATGGAGATTATACCTGGAGTGGGTGTTATGATCGTATCTAGGACCCTAATTAAAAATTACCGATTTATGCCCTCATGTGGTTATAACAAATTATATCCTTATAAAGGCATAAGAATCATATCCATATTTAGCAATAGCCAATGCAATCCAAAAACGGCAAGGCTACTTCCTTAGACTCCTAGAAAGTACAACGAGTTCTTTAAACAAACCAAACCTCCAGCAACCTGGGAATTCCCCATGTTTTTGTTTTGATTTGTCCTAGAACTCCTGCGAGCACTGAAAGAACGGCCAGTTCTTAGTGACATCTTTTATTGACGTCTTATGTCCAACCTTACGTCAAACTCGGCACCTTCCAGGTATAAATATACCAACGTTTGCCTTAAGCAACACACAGTGGTGTGGAGCAGAGCGGCTATCTACTTATCCGAAGCCCAGCTGATGCGAGTGCCGAAGGAAGCCGTCCCTCCCAATTGACGCACTGAAAAAGACCTGTCTTTTTCTCCTGCCAAAAATCCAGCTCCAGTGTTTCCAGTCACCCTTGCGGGTTACTGGGAGATCGAGTCCTGAGAGCTAGATACAAGACCTCCTTCATTCTAAAACCAAGGTACGGAGCTGATTAGATCCTTAGAGAATTCTTGAGTCAGATTCTTGGCAAAACTAACTTAACTTAAAAACTACTTTACTCCTTCCCACGTACTAGGCTTAGATTAGGTACACTGGGGTAGGCGTATCTAGAAGCATCAGTTTAGTATGTTTAGTCAAACTTTTATCATTGTATGTAACTATATATTTTATACCTTTTAAGTATCATATGGCTCAGAAACCATATCAATGCTTTTACAGTATTATTTCATAATACTCCTTTTACTGTACGCACTTTACTTTATAACAAGTATTGCAATTGTGGCAATTCAATTTCTCTTGCATGAGAAAGAAGATTGCTCAATAAAATAACACCTTTTATTGAAAACGCCTGCCTCTCTATTTCGCTGCACTCTGGTGAAACTAAGTATGCACGATTGACTGAGTGAAATAGCTATCTATTGTTTTTACACGACTCTGGAGATAAACTCCTTATTCTGGGGGAGCAAAGCTGTCATGTTTATGCTGTAGTCAGAAGCTGAATCCCTTCTTGTCTTCAGGGAAGTTCACTCCTCCCTGTTTATTTGAGAACATTTCTAGTGACCTCTGAGCTAGCTGGCAAACCTAAATTAAGTCTAACATATTCAATAGAGACCTAGGCGACCTCAGTCCTACGTCTAAACTATTGTTTATGTTATTCCAATGCGCAGAGCCTATTGGGAAAATAGGAACTACACTACACTGTCCTTTCGCATTATGGACGTCTCTTGTGTCCGGCCCTCGATGTGTATTGACCGTACTGCCTGGATGCCAATCTCCGATCCCACAGTCCAGGAAACCTCTTCGTAGACTCACGTGTCAACCAGCCACTACGATACTCCCAGGGGGCCTAAGTCTGTCAGGGATTGCTCATTGTCTTAGGGGTGTCCAACTCTGCCCCTTGCTACCACTTCAGAGAGTCGATGCCCGTGCCCCGCCGCCACTCCACTCGCCAGGCACCACCGCTTCAGTGTGAGGAGGCGGCCTGGGCCGCAGGTAGGTTGCACAACTCTCGGGTCGTGTAAAGTGTCCTATCCGTAACGGACCCTTCGGTATATGTGATCACCCTCCCTGTCAACGCTCCACAGAGGTCCAGCACATCCGAATGTCCGCATGCAGCCTCTGCCCACCTGTCCGCTGCACCATGCGAGGAAGCCCTCAATCCGCGACCCCGTCGTTGGTCCCACCAACGTTATGTCCTGCACACCAGGGTGGATGCGGGCCTGCCTGCTGACCTCCGGGCCATCCCTTCAGGCTGTGTTCTCGGTTCGACAGGCGCAGGGGGGTCAAAGGATGGCAGCCAGGTCCTATACTGACCCCGGGACCTCAGCGATGATTCCCGCTCAAAGGAACCGCTGCACCAGCTCTCAACTCTGAATGTCCACTCTCCCTGAGGTTTTCCCTACCAGATCTCTCCAGCCAATGTCAGGTCCTGCACCGCATGGCCAGCTCCGGTAGCAGTCAGTCGCAGGATATTCCAGGCGCTTTTCCGGCCGGGCCTAGCGCAGCCTTCAGTCCACGCGGGGCCGTCGTCACTCCGCAGCGCCGGCCGGTGCGAGGAGTCGCCCGAACACCTCCTCGCCGATGGTACCCCTATGACTGTCTTCCATACTCCGGGTCCCCAGAGAACATCAGGCCTCCCGCAGGGATCACTCGGTGCTCCGCACTGGCCTCCAACGCTGTTTTCGTTAGGCCTTGGGGCTCTGCCCCGCCGGAGGTACAGGCCGCAGTCTGGGGCCTCTCCTATCGACGGGCCGCCTCCACTCCCCTTCAACAGGGCCCGGCGGGCACGCACGAGGCTCCCTCAACCTCCGAGGGCCCCAGCAGACGGACAAGGATCCCAGCGGTGATGTCCCCCCTGCGAGGCAGATGCAGCTCCCGGGTTCTCAGTCGCTCCTCAGCCTACGCCCACAATTGTGGCGGTGCCAGCCATGAGGGCTCCGTCAGCTCAGGTCGGGACCCCCCCCCAACGCTGCTCAGGTCGGATACTCGCCGGCCGTAGGTTCCAATGTCTTGGTGACGCCAATGCGGATCCAAGGACTCAGGGCCCCCGCAGGTCCTCTAATGCCCGCCTTCGCCATTCTCCAGCAACAGGCCTCAGACCCCGGCCTCACGTAGTTCCAGGTCCGGGGCTCCGCAGTGCCGACAGTTTTCTCGGCATCGCTGCCTTCCGGACGCCTAGTATTGCCTCAGGACCTGCCCCCGGGTCTCAGGGGGTCGTGAAGTGCCCGATTGTACTCCTCAGGAGCCCTTGCAGGATGTATTAACAGGATTTTAGGGCTGATTCGCCGGGAGCCGGAGGAGCTCACGTCCTGTCGGCCATGCTGCTTGGCCACGCCCCGAGGAACAGGGTTAAGACTGATTTACTAATGGTTGGGTCCACATTGAGGTGGCATTGTGGACAAAAAATGATGGATTGGGATGCGTCCTGAGCGATTGCCAGTGGCTGAGATTAATTCAACCATTCCATCTATCACCTTGTTGTTTTTGTATTTGATGCCCTAAGTGCGTCAGGTAGGCCCAGACTTGGATCCCTAACTCACCGTGCCACTGGAACAAAGCCAAACCCGGCTGAAGAAGTCATATCAAGGGCAAAACTGGTCTTGGGTTGCTTGTGCTCTGGTTCAGGGAGTGCCTGGCAGTTCTGGCTGGACTGTTCCCGTGAGGAACAGGGTCAAGACTGATTTGCATATGTGTGGGTCAAAACTGAGGTGTCATGGTGGGTGAAAAACAATGGATTGGGGTGTGGTCCCGAGCGATTGCCAATGGCCTAAATTAATTAAAGCATTCCATCAATCACTTTGTTGCTTTAAGTCATTTTTTAAGCACAAGTTAAGAGTCTGTTGAAAGAATTTCTCTCCATATAAAATCATTCATTTAAACTTTTCTATTTGTCTTTTTCTTCCCTTTGAGCACAATATTTTAAAACTATGTAGGTGCTTTTGGTGGATTATTTAATGCAAAGTACTGCAAATAGTAATTATATCAATAATGTGTAAGTTACAATGACCGAAAATCACATAAAAAATTCCAGTAGCCATAGCGAACCAGCAATGCAGTGTGCCTGACTGACTATTCAATGTACTTGCAATGGGTGCTACAAATCATGCTACTTTCTTCTTTCCCCACAACAAGATCTACGGTTCTTGTCAAAGGCCGATCCTCGACGTACACCATTCGCACCAAGGAGGATGGGTGCCGGTGGGAGGTAGCTGTGTCTCCAAAAACCAGAGGTGTTTGTGGTGGCGTATCACTGATTGATGATGCTGGAGGAGGAGACAGCGCGGTACAAAAGGGGGTGGTGATGGACCCAGATCTCTGTACTGGGGTGAATGTATGACATTGTTCTGCATTCTGTCCATCAACTGTTGTTTTTGCATTTGTCTTCCCGAGTGGGAAGGGTATGCTCAGACGTGAGTCCCGTGCTCTTCACACCACTGGAGTCAAGCTATCCTGGCTGATGACGGCTGATAGCCAGAGACCGGTCCTAGGATGCTTGATTCCGGTCCAGGGAAGACATGGCTAGGCAGTTCGGGCTGGACTGTTCCCAGTTGGGTAACGAAACTTGAGGGGGCCCCCCTGCAAAGCACATGGAGGGCCCCCGCCGGCGGCCAGGCTCACCACATAACACTTTGCCTCACCACCCGAAAATCTGGTATACGTTGACTTGAAACCTCCAACATTTAATGAAATGCTTCTATATTGTCTTGGCTTACAGTACTAATGAGAAAGTGGGAAACCCTATTAAAATATAAGCTACGCCATTTGTAACAATACTGTCAAGAGCAGATTATTTAACTGAGGCAGCAATCAGAACAAGGCCAAGGAGCGATCCTGTTGTCTCAGCAACTGCCTCTGGCTGAAGAACAAAGAACAACTATGAAGGGTCTGAAATAGTATTGACATTGATGGACAATAACTTGAAAAGACAAACCCAAACCTGCAATTTCATAGACTCGACTGACAATATACATGAGAATTACACAAGCTATAACTCAGTAACCTGCGAATTCCAAGAGAAATAGACTAGTGAATTATCAAAATGCCACACCCTTGCGACAGTCTAAGTCTGTGCATGATAATAATGTGAACTGAGGAAGCAATTTCAATTTCTACCATCATGTCTTTATTAGTAAGCATGACAAAACAGGCAGGCAAATGAGGCTGAGGATGAAAACTGAATGCTTCGGAACAACGATGCAGATGTTTGTCTGTTTGAATTTATCATTTCTGTAGTATAAATAATGCTAAATACAAGATTTAATGCACACATATTACAGACAAGTACAAGCAACACCATAAATAGCACCGCATGTAGAATAAAAACAAACTATATCAGCAAGTACCTAATGACAGAATCTATGCACACTGTAGTTGGTAAAGCAAAAGAAAACTGCAAATACTTCCAAAGTGCATAAGAAAGCAATCATCAGTCCAGCAATATACAAAAATCAAGCATGTTTTGTAAAATAATCCAACTTTCTTGCATCAAGGTGAAAATACTTTCAAAGTGCATGATAAAAACAAGTCCAGCAGTATGCAAAAATGAAGCCAGGTTAGTCAAGCTGGTAAACAATAACATCTACAATACCATACAATCATCAAACTGGTTTAGACTAACAATTCACTTTTTGAAGGCTGAAATATTTCAAAGTGACTGGCAAAACAGTAACAAGTACAGCAGGAAGCAGCATACAAAAATCAAACCGCTTTAGTCAACAAATGCCCTTTTGGTTAGTGCACGAAGGTGCGAATATTTCAAAGTGACTGGTAAATTAATAACAAGTACAGCACGCAGAAGCATACCTAAATCAAACCTATTTAGTAAAACTAATTCCCCTTTTGTTTGTGCATGAAGGCATAAATATTTCAAAGTGCCTGATAAAGCGATACAATTTAGCAGCATAAACATCAAACCCGTCAAGTCAAACAATGCCCCTTTTATTTTTGCATAAAGGTGCCGGAGCCCATTTTGCCCATGCCTTAAAATGTCTCTGGATAGCATCTGCCTTTAATGGTTGCAACAATCTCCCATCCAGTAATGGCAGCTTAAGAGGCAGCAATTGTGATCTGGAGAAAAGTAAAAAAGGCCCTGGCAAGAGGTGATCCCAAGGATATGGCTCGACAAACATGATACGTGTCAGAGCACTTAGAATCAGGCCTGGGCCCTGGCATGGAACAGGAGCTGAGAATTTACTGCTCGTGAAAGGAAGTGTGAGGGAAAATAGTCACCCATCACGAAATGGTGGGCATGTAAATGGAAGTAACAGGGTGGCCAGAGACCGTCCTGCAGGTAAAGGGGCACCAAAACCTATGCACCTAAATAATTTGAAAAGATATATTTCAGCCCCTCGCGTTGGTTCGTGAAAAAGCAAAGGCATGTACATTTTAGTTAGAAGCAACCAAATTTGCTCAAGTGGCAAATGATTTCAAACAAATAGTAGCTAGTTGTAAGCTTGCTTTTAAAATATGTGCACACATCTTTTTTCCAATACACTCCACTCCCATATAACAGCTCTCCGTCTGAGCAAGTCTATATTGAAGTGTTTTAGGATGTTCAGAGTAAAGCTGGAGATGATAACGTGGTTAGTTGTTAACCCCTCCCATGCTCATGACGAGCTCAGCTTGTCATGAGCCACGGTGGGTGTGTGCTCATGATGAGCTGAGCTCGTCATAACGGCCGCAATGCTCGCACGCGGGGCTAATTCCCCCGCTGTGCTGAACGTTACACAGAAACGGGTGTGGCTGTGATGAGCTCAGCTCGTCATGAGCACAGCGCCACCGTGCTGCGTGATGAGCTGAGCTCGTCACGAGCACGGGGGCGCTGTGTGCACCCCATTCCCCCAGCACAGTGGGAGAATCAGCCCCGCAGGCAAGGGGTTAAAGGGAAAAGTAAGATTCCGATCACCTTCCTTTCTCTTTTGCCGATGAATGCAATAGAATTTTAGAAGGGAGTAAAGCGTACTATATTAATGGGTTGGTTATGCAGAGTGATGGACACATCCTTTTTTCCACAGAAAGATTATTGTGAATATGAATCCTTGATCTTTAAAAATAGAGATGAATACTGCACATTCTGTGAACAATTACCATCAATACTGGGAGGAGTAAGAGACTTACGTGTCCTCACATTATAAACTCTGTGGTCTACAAAAAATATAAATTTTCGAACAACTCGTTATTTTCAACATGGTTGACAATTCTGTATTAGCATAGCAGTGTGCTTAAAAAAATCAAAGTCTATATTCAACTCCGTCAGCTCATGGTTCAAAACGCGGGAAGTACCATATAATGTCCAGAGATAGACATATCTATAATATGAAGATCAAATGGGTGTGGCACTAAGGGTGGCACACTTGTGCCCATTCACAGATTGGCTTTGCCCCTTGATTCTCCAGTGGCCATCACCGACCTAAGCCTCAGATAACAAATCAGGGAAGTGAGAATGAAAGTCCTGAGTTAGCTGGAGGATTGAAACCAGAGGTGCAAACAGACCTTAACTTCAGGGGGGCTACCACTCTTTGCCAGGGCAGGCCCTAGCACTGGTCGAACACGGTGCACGTCTTTTTGGTGCCCCCTCCTCCATTTCCTCCTTTTTCGTGAATTCCCTCACTACCACTCACCAACAATGCACCTCATCTCACTATAGCACCTTTCTGACAAACATTTCATTTTTTTATAGCGCTACTCACACTCAGTTCTGTGATCTGCATGGCACACATTCTTTGTAGCAGGCACATTAACACTCTGTGCTTTGTGAGTGGCAGGAGTGCCCATGTGAGTGCACAGTGAGCGATGCAGCAGTGTGAGAGTAGGGTAAGAGGCGTGACTGCAGGATGAGTGAGTTGACCATATGAATTTGGGTGCGGATGTAAGTTCAGAGTGGGACGAAAGAATGCATAGTTAGTGATGGGGTTGTTTGAATGAGATTGCAAATTGAACAGGGAAGGGGACAGGTGGGTGAAGGGTGAGGTGTATGCTTATGTGACTGCAGGTTGAGGTACAAGGTGAACAGCACAAGTGCATTTTGAGTGCAGAGTGATCACTATGAGTGCAGGGTGAGTGAGTGATTGGTGTGAGTGCATGGCGATCAGTGTGAGTGCATTGTGATCGTTGTGAGTGCAGGGTGAGTGTAAAAGTGAAGGGCAAGAATGAGGAGTGAGTTGTCTGAATGCTGGGTGCATTCCCAGACACTTGAAGTAACGCAGCATGTTATTGACTGTGGCATAGGTTTCAGATATAAGTTAAACTATTGCTATTATGGCATTATAGGGATAGCGGGTTTAGGAAATAAATAATGTGCTGATACTGCGACAAACATCCAGTATTATGATTAGGGTTGCCAGCTCATTTTTTTTGATGTCCTAGACTGACTTATCTGTGCTAACTTCGAACAGTAAATATAAATAGAAAGCACTTTTAATTGTGTTCTAGGCTGCCTGAATGATCCATGACTGATAATTAAAAGGAACAAAGACAGAAAAGTCACATTACAAATGAATACATTTTTATATATAACCAGGGCACAAGTCCTAATTTTTTTTTTTTAAAGTGGGGTGGACTAACCTGTTTAATCAGTATGCAAGTGACATCATGGCGTGTGACAGCACGGCGCATGACAACACAGGACCGTGACAGTACAGGAAGTGGTATCATAAGAAGTGACATCAGATCTTAAGCACTCACATGTATGTTTAAACATGTCTATCATGAGTATATTAAAGCACATTTTCCAGTATACAGGGAATCCCTCCTGATTTAGGCAGAAGATTTGCACTTTTGTAAGTTACACATAAGTGTTGCCCTTTGTCAGCGTAAACTTATTCTACCCATACTGCTTTACTAAATTATTACAACGCCTCCTGAGGGGTAGTAAGCACTATATAAATGCTATTTATTTTATGTAAATACTGGAAAAGACCAACACATTTGACATTCTTACAGCTCATGCATATCTCCTAAACAGAGCCTGAACAAAGTGAAACGCTGCCTCTTTAAAGTATGTGTGAAGTGCTTTCAAGGTGTGAGCCTTTGTTTCCCCTCTGCTGAATTTACCTTTTGGTGTGAGGCATCTGACTGCTGCTTGCCAGGAAAATCCAACAAAAGGAGGCCTGATGACCCCTCAGATTGGATCTTTGTTTTGGGCCCAGCAGGAGTCTGAGCTAAGAAAGCCCTGACCCACCTGCACGTTATTGCGATCGTAAACTGAGAACAACGTGCAGAATGTGTCCCGGGTGGTGTTTTCAAATTACACTGGGACACATTCCACCTACTTTTCAATTGGAGCCCAACTTCTAGGCAGGGTGGAAGTCATCCACCTTGTGAAAATAGTGGGTGGACGGGGTAATGGTAAGTGTGCTTGCAAATTAGTCGGCATACCCAGGCGTGGTCACTGAAGCCCCGATATCGTGCCTAGTAGATTGCCTGCAGCAGAGGTTTCTTGTATTTTCTTATCAAGAGCCCAGCTGCAGTAAAAAGCCATGCCTCGTTGTCAGCAATTTTGTAATGTTTACAGGAGTGTGACCCATATACCAATTCAGGGCTGGGTAAGTAAGGCGCATTAAGAAACAATGTCCTGACAGGTAAAAATGTGTAGGCAATTAAATATGCATGCATACAGCATTACTCATAAAGAAAGAAGGAGAGTACTCATTGATTTGAAAAAAGATAGTTAATCATCTTATATTGTAACACAAGTTCATGGTCGGAAAATATACAGTTAGAAGCAGCACTTCATAAAATGAATTAGTGACAACCATATAGTACTTGGTGCTTAAAAGAGTGTCTGTGGTGAAAGTGGCGACGCAAGTGAAGAAGTGAACAGCATAGACGGCGCACTGTGAACAAAGTGCTAGTAATTTACAGTGAGTGGCTCAAAGCGTGTGACAACGTGATATCACAGTTTACAAAAGTTCTTTCAATTTGATGTAGAGCCATGAAGGAGGAGTACGCCTATTAGTAAGCTGTTAGGTCGACGGCGTTTCGATCCATGTTAGTTTGGATCGTCATCAGGACTTGGTTGTCTGGGTTAGGGCGTGCTGAAGTAAATTCCAATGCGCAGACAACCAATCATCTGGGGATTATGCTGAAGCCTGTGTAGTTAGGTCAGGGACAGCCTGGGGTAAAATCCGAAGAGCAGAGCAAAAATCATCTGGAGCCTGCATGGGGGCAGGGTCTGATTGCGCTGGGCGGCCGTCTGTGATCAGCCGGTAATCGAGCACGGTTCCTTAGAGAAACGGCGTGTCGATGCAGGAATAAATCAGGCATTGTCAGCAAGGCTTTGTGTGGGACGGAAATGAAAATCAGCTTCTGGAGGGATTGATGTAAAAGGTACATGTCTGGATTTTCACACCTCTGAAACCTTTTCACTCAATCGCACCCTCCATAAATATTTTGGAGCACGGAGAAATACTTTAATCATTCTTTTTTTTAAATTTTTTTTTACAAATGCTATCTTAGTGGCTGTTATTTGGTGCCATCATCGCATCCCCCCCCTTACTGTCGACCAAGGTATGAACGAAAGGTTTGTTATTGCCAGTTATGAGTGCCTTACCTATGTCAGCAGTTTAGATAAATGGCAGGGTACTAGAAAGCTACGAGGCTGTTGGTAGTTTCAGCTTTCCGTACTTTGTGCACCCCTAGCACAGTGTTCGTACACGGTTGCAAGATTGTCATACACTATATTTATGCGATTCTGCCAAGTTTTAAGCATAAATATTGTATCACTACACTTGCCATATCTCCACCATCTGCTGGGTAATTTACAGATTGAAAAAAAACGTATCTCAAACTGATCAAAAAATACAAATGAAAAGTGCCACGCATGGTACTTCCTATCAGCTAATGATTGGTACTAATGAGCAGTGCTTTAAATGGGGAAAAATAAGTGCAGGTGATAGAGCGCGCAGGGCACCCGACTAACTTTTATTACTAAATAGTGCACACTAGGGTCCATAAGAATACTAATTTCATTATACTTTAATCAGGTAACCTACACACTTTTATCAGTAATTCAGTTTGCTTATTTTTCTATTTCCGTGTACCTGACTTACCAATCCTTGTCACAGGTACCTAAGATCACAATCGATCAGAGAGCTAGCTGTGGAACAAATAGACAACACAAATACCATATACACATTGGAAAATGTTTATCTCTTTTATAAAACCCACAAACTCAGGAAGTTTTCAAAACCTTTATCTAATCATCTTCGTCATCAAATGCCATGAGCCAAAAATTAACATAGATCAGACAATCTATAACTAGAATTAAAAATATCGTATAACTATGAATGAGCGTAAGAATCATTTAGAAATCGAAGAATAGAGGGAAGGAAAAATAAGGAACACGCTATTTTGATTAATAGACTTTCACAATTTCACTAAAGGCGGGTAAAGAAAGGGAACATACTAATCAAAGTTGACTTTCGAAATTCACTAACGGTTCAGAGGAAACGAAACTTGTGCAATTTGATTTATCAAGATATGCTTATTTTCTATAGGGAAGGTAAGAATGGAACATACTATATATGCAAACAAATCAGTAATTAACTAAAGGTAAGGAGAAAAGTGGAACATGCTAATAGACAAAACAAACATGCAAATCTTATTAATAGAGGGACAGGGAAAAAGACGTAGGCAATTATGCTTTATTCGAGACGAGAGGGAGAGTTTGGATAGACAAACACCCACATAGAATTTATATTTACATAGGACAGAATGAAGACCAACCCTGGCCACGGGTCAGTTGGAAAAGGCGGGAAAGGACCCTCAAGGACTTAGGCTGCCAGTAGGCGAGCAGGTACGGCTCATGGACAGTCAGGACAGGATACCCCCTTGGATTTAGATCAGGACCGGGCTCACCAAAGGGTACGACCAACACCTGCAGCTTTGGTTGCAACGCCTGCGCTACTCCCTCTCTGCAAGGAATCTGCCAATAACCCCAAATGGGTTCTCGAACCTCCCAGCAAAAATGCTTCGCCAGCACTTAAGGTTCCCAAAACCCCGACTGGGTTTGTGGAAAATACGGACAGAGTGCTCCGCAGCTCTCGGTGTCAATCATCTATAGAGTTCGTTGGGTCAGTGACAGGTCAGCTATTCGGACAAGTCGGACAATTTCTCTAGCTAAACCTAGGCTAGTTATACTGTTTTTCGGGTCAGAGTACCACCCCCTAATGTTGCAATTGAAAGGATCCCCAAGTTCTTATTGGACAAAGGAGGAGGTTAGGTCATCACACCACCTAAATTTTAGACTTTCTCAGGCTTAATATTCAATTTTCGTACCCACCCCTTACATTCTAGTTCCCATGGCATAAGATTTACAGAGTACAATAGGGTACACAGCAGTGTAATACAAATGTAACAGTTTTAGGTACAAGTCAGCTTCGTCTTGCTGGGTAACAGGTCGATTCCCAGGAGCATCTTAGCTTCAGCTGCCAGCTGGCTGGGTTCCACTGCTGCATGTCTTTCTTTTCCCTCATCACATGATAAGTACCATACGGGCTCTTCAAGATGGAGTAGCAAGCGCCTCCCAGGCCCAAAGAATACGATACATGAAAAGCAAGCGAAAACAATTTAGAAACACAGGAAAAATGAATACACTGTATACCATGATTGGCTATACTACACCCCTTACTTTATAATAACTATTGCATTAGGGTAAGTGCAGAACACACAGCTTTGCAAAAGCGGCAATGCAAGCTCGGAGCATATGAGAAAACAAACCGGCCATTTTAAGTGCATTGCTCATGAGCAACAAATTCCCTCCAGAACTGCGAGTGCGTCACATCACATGGGTATGACTGACGCATGCGCAGACTAAATTCCCGCAAAGCAGCGACAATTTTAGAGGCAAGCATATTACGATTAATAAACACATAGGCAAGCGTCTCTGGGACACCCCGTGTAGTGTAAAATGTGCAATATTAGTAAGACAATAGATTGATTACAAAGTTAAGGTTACTCAAGTTTCATGAATGCAAGCAAGTCGCTAAATGTGCGAATACTTGCTCCATCACAGGTATTCATTAAATTGAGCTAAGGGCGTGGCTAGTGGGCGGGGCTAGTGGGGGGCAAAACATGGACTAGACCTTTCTATTGAGTATTCATTTTGCCTTTACATTTCCGCTGCTAGTAGTTTTAAGCTTCCCATATCTGCAGATTAGCATCTGGAAATACTACTAGAGGGTGGTGTAAAGATCTGCTGGGAACAGGCCCGAAATCATAATAGAAGGAGCGTTCAAATGAATGCAAACAATCAACAGCACTATTCAGGCTAAAATTCAGTGTGCCTTAGAACAAGAGAGACTTTAGAATAGGAGCATTAATAATGGGTTCTGCACCAGTTGCAGGACATATCAAAACATGCAATGTTTCAATATAACAAAGCGTGTTAACTCATTACAGCAAATGAAGGCCAAACACAATATGTCAATCTTTCCTGGTTTTGCAATATTTGCAGCTTCATACTATCATAACGTTCTTACTTGATTGCATTTGGCACAATACCTATATATTCTAGAGTGCACACACACATTCACACAGAAACAGGCAGACATGCACACACAAAAGCATTCCAGGCATTTCTTTGAAACAACCTCCTGAGAGTGTCCCGATTCGCTTCCTGTGTGAGCTTCACACACACGCACACAGATGCTCTCAAAAAAGGTTCACTTGAGGTTATTCCTGAGATACTTTACGGCAAGGACAGTGTGAATGTGATTCACAAAGGGCCTGAATGGGCCTGCTCTATCAAACACAGCAGGACGGTGACATTTTTAACACCCGGGCATTCCTTGCATAGCGCAAACGAGCCACTGCTGAATGGTTCAGCAGTGACTCAGCTAAGAGCAAGGGAGGCGCTTTGGCTGTTAGAATGCCGTACAGATCTGCTCCGCTACTATACCCTCGAGCCCAGCAGCACTAGCATCAGTGACCTTACCTTCATGAGTACCGGTACTCTCCTTGGCAGTGGAGAAGTGCCGGTACTCAGATCGGTAAAAATAAGAAGTGCCGGTACTCAGTACCGGTGAGTACCGGCCCATTTAAAGCACTGCTAATGAGGCATTACCTTTCCCCAGACAGAAACGCACATACAAAAAATACTGCCATATTACGCCTATTATTATGATGCACAAGTTAGTCATGCAAATTTGATTTTCCACTGTCGAATAATTCCTTGGGCCCTGAATGTAGTACGCACACTGCATCATTTTACTGCTGAGGGGGAAAGAAAGCCAAACACTTAGCACTTCATCATCCGTGAGAATAGTGATGCACGCTTTATGTTAATGTAAAAGCACTGGCAGCTCCGATGCCAGCAAACCCCCTCTCTGGAAACAAGCCCGCCACTTCATGCCCCGCGCCCCAGTTGGGGATTACCTAGTCTAACAGATATGTTATGTGACTCACCAGGAGCGCTGGACCACGTACATCCAAGCGGCCACTCAGAGCCTAGCAATTTTTTTTAAAATGATGGCCGACCGGCGGCCGCAAATTCCCTGTTGTCTCGGGGATGCTTCTCCTCTTCAGTTCACGCTCACTTTTAATTGCGTGAGGCGCATGCATGACAATGGTTACGCTGAGACGTGCACGCCACGCACCATTCAATTTATGAAAGAGGCCACAGCAAGGTATTTACGGCAAGCTTAACTATGTGCTGGCTGTGAGGCCGCAGAGGGGGCCCCTGGAGGGGGACCCTTAAGGGGAGGGGGGAACCGGGGCCCCCCACACCACGGGGGCAGCGGGGGCCTGTGTTACGCCCCTGACTGTTCCCATGAGGCACAGAGTCAAGGCTGATTTGCATATGGCCATGTCTGAACTGGGGTGGTGTGGAGTGCAAAAAAACGATGGATTTAGGCCCAGATCTCTGTACTGGGGTGAATGTATGACATTGTTCTGCATTCTGTCCATCAACTGTTGTTTTTGCATTTGTCACCCCGAGTGGGAAGGGTATGCTCAGACGTGAGTCCCGTGCTCTCCACACCACTAGAGTCAAGCTATCCTGGCTGATGACGGCTGATAGCCAGAAACCGATCCTAGGATGCTTGATTCCGGTCCAGAGAAGACATGGCTTGGCTGTTCGGGCTGGACTGTTCCCATGAGGCACAGGGTCAAGGCTGAATTGCATATGGCCATGTCTGAACTGGGGTGGTGTGGAGTGCAAAAAAACGATGGATCTAGGCCCAGATCTCTGTACTGGGGTGAATGTATGACATTGTTCTGCATTCTGTCCATCAACTGTTGTTTTTGCATTTGTCACCCCGAGTGGGAAGGGTATGCTTAGACGTGAGTCCCATGCTCTCCACACCACTGGAGTCAAGCTATCCTGGCTGATGACGGCTGATAGCCAGAAACCGGTCATAGGATGCTTGATTCGGGTCCAGGGAAGACATGGTTTGGCAGTTCGGGCTGGACTGTTCCCATGTGGCACAGGGTCAAGGCTGATTTGCATATGGCCATGTCTGAACTGGGGTGGTGTGGAGTGCAAAAAAACGATGGATTTAGGCCCAGATCTCTGTACTGGGGTGAATGTATGACATTGTTCTGCATTCTGTCCATTAACTGTTGTTTTTGGAGGAGGAGACAACAGCATGTTCCTTCAACTTCCAGTGCTTAGCCTGTGGATCTGATGACAAGGCACTATTTTTTCCAGATACTGCAAGCAGCAGAGAGGAGAGTCTTACCAATCATCAGTCATCACCCCTCCCCACTCAGCCATAGAGATCCTCAACCGAAATGCCTTCAAAGGCGTTAATGAACTAAAGGAGGATCTGAGTGAAAATAGGCAAAGAATTCAACTTTTGGAGCGGCATTTATGAGCAGGTGGGGTTGTTGCAGGTAGTGTGGGTAGGAACAGTGGGGAAAGGGGTTGTATAGTTTGGTTTAGTTTAGTTTACTTTATTGTGATGATGGATTTACCAAGAGGAGTAGTTCTGTTGCAGGTGGATTTGCTTGGCTTATTTTTTGTAAACATTAACACTTTTTTGTTCATACTTATATTTTTTCAATTTATTATTCTGGTTTTTATTATTATTATGCTTATTATTAGTTGTATCATTGTACTTTTTAAAGTAACATTCATAACCATGGATGCTCCTCTTAACTAGCGTCAGATGGTGATTCCTGGCCTATCACAAAGAAAATGTCTACCCTTATCGTCCTCTCTCTAGTCTGCTCTCAACTTGACTCCAGCTCTCTTACTACCAGGCTAACGTCAGTGCAGGCCTCCATTCCACCCTCCAGCAATCAGTGTGGGAAAACTGATGAGGCATTACATGTGCCTCTCCTGTTTGTGTCTTGATGTCACCAGGGAGCACCAACCCTCCCATCAGTCAGTAGTAGTAATTAATATATGTGTACTGCCCTAACCTTCAAATCTAGATACCGCTCAACACTGAGGAGGAGTACTAGTTAAACAACGAATTGATACAGTAAATGTTTTTGTATTATGGATACTGACATGTCTTGCCCAAACTCAACCATTCCCTCCTTCCAGTTCTTACCAGAGCAGAAATGCTTTGACTACCACGTCACCTAAGAGATGCTGTTGATGAAGGTTTTTTCAAAGGGTCAAGCGCCCGGTGGCCCTAACAGGCTAAAACTGGGAAGAAATCACAGGCAAAACAAGTTTTGTCTTATTCAGAAGGGAGCAGGTGAACCAGCAAAGAAGGATTCCCATTCTGCAACATGAAATAAAAAGAAAAACCGAGCGAGTGGAAAATTTAGAACAAAGACCAGTACAAAGCAACACAGTGTAAATGGGGAGTCATTTACTGAAAGAAGTATAATAAGCATTCAAGCCACAGATGGAGGTTAGCTTCCGTAAAATCATCAGATAGATTGATTCCCAGAGGGGAGTGTCGGTTATGGAAAAAAGGGCACGCTACCAATGCTTGGCCTGTCATTGTTATAATTTATTCTCTGCACTATGATGTCCCTTTCTGGCTTAGATAAGGGGGATGGTGTGGACAAGTGAGCAATTTTTTTTAACCTTCCCTGTAACAGTGTAATGTTGCTTGCACCCAGTGGTGCTGTCAACCCTCCTGCTTTAGCAGGTACATTGGATTTGGGCTTGTTGATGGGCCTCTTCTGTCTGCAGTTCGGTAGACAAAGGCTTATAATTAACGCAAAAGACAGGAGGGGAGTGAGTGGAATGGATGTGTGGTTGGGGGGATGATGAGAGAAAGAATGGATGGATGAGAGAGTGGATGGATGGATGAGGAGTGAAAGGGTAAATGGATGGATGAAGGGATGATGGAGTGGAAGGCATTCATGGGTTGAAAGGCTGGATGGATGGATGAGTGAAAGGATAGATGTAAAGATGAATGAGTGAAAGAATGGATGCACAAGTGAAATGGAGGATAAATGGATGTTTGGATGAAAGGTTGGATGGATCAATGAATGAACAGGTGGATGAGTGAAAGCATGGATGGCTAAGTGAAAGGGTGAATAGATGAATGGATGTGTGAGTGGAAAGATGGAAGGATACATGAGTGAAAAAGTGGATGTGTTGCTGAATAATTGAAAGGATGGATGGATGAATGGACAGATGGATGGAAGAAAGGATCGATGGATGAGTGAGTGGACAGGGAAAATGGATGGATTGGTGAGTGGAAGGATGGATGGATGGATGAGTGAATGACTGGATGAATGAGTGAAAGGATGGATATGAGGATGGATGAATGAAAGAGAGTGTAGATGGATGGCTAGGTGAAAAGTTGGAAGGATGGATGAGTGAAAGGGTGGATGGAGGAACAAATGAGGGAAATGGTGGATAGATGTATGAGTGAGGGAAATGGTGGATAGATGGATGAGTGAAAGGGTAAAGGGATGAGTGCAATGGATCAGTGGAAGGGTGGATGAATGAGTGGAACGATGGATGGCTGAGGGGTTGAGTAAAAGGAAGGATGTATGGAGTAAAAGGATGGATGAGTAAAAGGGTGGATGGATAAGCGAAAGGATGGATGGATGAATGAAAGGGGAGATGGAAAAGTGAAAGGATGTATGGCTGAGTGAAAGGATGGATATGTTTAATGGATAGGTGTCACAATAGATAGATAGGTATGGATATGGATGGATGGATGGGTGGACGGATGGACAGAATGGCGTATGAAAGATTGATTTAATGACATAATGTAAAGGTGAAATGCAGGACATCAGTGGGTGAATGGAAGGATGAAAACATGACTGGGTATAGGATTGAAGTGGCGGCTGCCTCCTACCTAAAGTGGAAGGGCTTCGGTTGGAGAGGGCAGCGGAAATAAAAATGTAAGTTAAAAAATAAAAAAGACTTACCTTCTGCTCCGCTTCCACCTACCTCGTGGCTCCTCTCGTCGGCTGGCCAGAAGGGGATGGGCCATCAGGGCACAGGCTCCACACACAATCCAGATGCTGCTCTCACATGGGAGTAGCACCAGGATTCCTCTGAGTGGCATCGTTTGCCACTCAGACGGTGAATTGAAGCCTGTGGCTTTTCTCCAACCGGCTGTGTTGGCTGGAGAAACATAAGTGGGCATATGTGTTTAGCTGGCCGTCCACACATGTACCTCTTATGAGTGCACACTACGCATCCTCCCTACTATGCCTGGCCCCACCCTATTGTATTGCAGGACTCAGACTTCATAAATAAAGTGATAATAACATTGTATTATTATCATTTCATTTATCATCTCTTGGCACAGGATGTGGGACGATGCTCCTCCGCCATTACAGAGGCGCCATCCCTGGAGGCTTGGATGAAAGAGCTACTGCCATTATCAGTGGCAACAAATCAAATGATCTGATCTCTAGATTGAAACCATTTATATTTTATGGCAGCTGTATGTTATTTCTCCATGGAGAGCAATGCAACAGTTGGATGCTGGCTAATGCCTCAAAAAAATCCTCATAGGTGAGACCAGCGCTGACCTTTGCTTAACCCCCTTGAAGCAGAGCCAGGGGCATATTTATGAAATTTGTAACACAATGCAGCACAGCAGGTCACCTTGCTGAGCTGTGTTACAGGAAAGGAGCAGGAATGCGCCATATTGAATTCAATATGTGGTGTTCCTGCCTTTTCCCCAATGCTGGTATAAAATGGGCCATGTTGTAAGGGTGCCTATGTTGCATGCAGAATAGTTTTTGTGCAAGAAAGAGGAAGTAACGAAGAGAAATAAATGATATTTGTCTTCATTTTGCATCCCCAGAGAAGGCACATCTTTATAGCGTATTCTCAGGTCTACCACTTTGGGTAAATCTGGGAATGCGTCAAAAACCATGGAAGTTGTGTGGGACACCCAAGTAATGCTCAAGGTTTAATGCCCAAGGAACGCCATCCCAGGGCAGAGAAACGCAATGCAGTGAGTTGCACTGTGTTGCGTTACTCCAGATTTATGAAGCCACTCACGGCCACACAAAGTGGCCTTGCGTAGCTTCATAAATCTCATTTTGGACTTAGATCGCTCTTGCACCACGTTGTGTGATGCAAGAGCGACGCAAATCTGCTTGTAAATATGCCCCCAGTGCACAGTGATGCAGATGTAGGCTGTTACTTTACAGCTGCTCTACGTGTCTCTCATGGATGGACTGAGCAGCGCTCTCCTGCATTATTTCACCAACCAATTGCTGCAACTGGTGATGTAGCCCTGGCACATCAACAGTGAAATATAGGTCCAGCTTAGAATCTTCAATTGTGAATAAAGGATCTCCATAAATTCCTGAAACCCTTCTCCTTCCACCAAAGAGAAAGGTAGGAGGTCCTTGGCTAACATATGGTGGTACAGTGACTCATTGATTAACATGAACTTGATAGTGGGTTGTTGCGACTGGTTTCTTTGTGACAATATCTCCTCAGGGGACAAAGTGGACACATTGGGTGAATGTATGCCTCTTTTTCTTGTGCCATGCCAAGGTTGCTGCAAGTGAGGACTGCACACTGTGAGCAACAGGTGAATAAATTAATGTGAAAATACATACACACACACCCACACACGCACCCATACACACACACACCCACACACAAACATACACACACACATATATACGCTCCCAAAAGTGGTATTTTCTACATGACCAGCAGAGGAAAAGGAATGAAGAGCAAAGAGGAAATGGCCAACTGTGACACACAAAAACCACAGTTGATGGACAGAATGCAGAACAATGTCATACATTCACCCCAGTACAGAGATCTGGGCCTAAATCCATCGTTTTTTTTGCACTCCACACCAATGTTCTGCATTCTGTCCATCAACTGTTGTTTTTGCATTTGTCACCCCGAGTGGGATGGGTATGCTCAGATGTGAGTCCCATGCTCTCCACACCACTGGAGTCAAGCTATCCTGGCTGAAGACGGCTGAACTGGGGTGGTGTGGAGTGCAAAAAAACAATGGATTTAGGCCCAGATCTCTGTACTGGGGTGAATGTATGACATTGTTCTGCATTCTGTCCATCAACTGTTGTTTTTGCATTTGTCACCCCGAGTGGGATGGGTATGCTCAGATGTGAGTCCCATGCTCTCCACACCACTGGAGTCAAGCTATCCTGGCTGAAGACGGCTGATAGCCAGAAACCGGTCCTAGGATGCTTGATTCCGGTCCAGGAAAGACATAGCTTGGCAGTTCGGGCTGGACTGTTCCCATGAGGTACAGGGTCATGGCTGATTTGCATATGGCCATGTCTGAACTGGGGTGGTGTGGAGTGCAAAAAAACTATGGATTTAGGCCCAGATCTCTGTACTGGGGTGAATGTATGACATTGTTCTGCATTCTGTCCATCAACTGTTGTTTTTGCAACTGTGACACGCACACATACACATTGGCTCCACAAATGACCATCAATGGCTTTACTTGGCCAGCATTGAATGAGAAAAACAAAGAAAGCATGGCTGTCCTACCCTGTCTGGAGCTCTTTCTCCCCTTCACAAACTTGTAGGATTGCACAAATATTCACCTAAATTGCACCCATGCCTATCCATGGGCCATAGTACCCTCCCAGTAAAACAGTAACAACAATGTAAAAGAAAATTCAATAGCACAGCCAAATGGAATGGAATGCCCTGAACACAAACAGCACAAGGCAACAATTACCCCTGCAAAATCATTTTAAAGTTCAAGAAAAACAATTAATCAACCATCTCACACAAACACACGCAATGAAATGGTGGGCAAGAACATGGAGAAAACAATGAAAAATGTATGGATACATCGGCCTGGATTCCTGGAGCAACCCCAACTCTATTCACTAACAGGCATCTGCAGACAAAAAAATATCCTAAAGTTGATATGAAGACAAGGCCATCCACGAACCCCGGAAATAAAAACTATCTCTAGCAAATAAGCAGTAAGAATGTGAAAAATATATTAAAAATTAAAATCCAGGGCCTAGAGCAGACTAGGCCTCAAAAAGAAAAAGACACCAAATTATGGAGACACATTTGGACAAAGTTCACAAAAACAGAAGTAAGTAAATTGAGAAAATATTATTAGCCCCAGGCCTCCACCATACAAAAATGTCCATTAATCCTTATTCTCACATGGGCCTTCTGTTAAAACGAAGTAGGAGGCTCAGACATGTCTTGTAGATGGTATTAGTAGATTTATTCTTGTGGTAATCTTACAGGCTCTCAGTTACAAAGATCCATAGTAATACCTGGAAATGCCCCACCAGGAGCAGGGTCCTCTCTGCTCAGCCCATCACACCAACTGATTCTCTGCTACATATAAACCAACCTCAACATTCCAAGTGACCTCACCACAGGCTGAGCAGAAAGACAGAGAACCACAGTGGAGAGACCGCATTAGTAATAAGCACATTACAACACATCTCCCCCCTTAATAATCAAAACATTCAAAAGAAACAGAAGAAGATAAAATACACGAAAAGAAGAAGATAAAATACACAAGTCTGGAAAGAAAATACAAATGCACAAGTCTGGAAAGAAAATACACGAGTCAGGAATAGAAGAAGATAAAATACAGAAAATGCACAAGTCAGGAAAAGAAGAATGCATTAAAACAATATATAACACATCCTTCCCCCTTAATAACGATCATAAACACAAAAATGTATCAAGATGATAAACACACTTTTGATCAGAAGGAAGAATGCATTAATAACAATATATACACATCCTTCCATTGATAACGATCATAAACACAAAAATGCATCAAGATGGTAAACACACTTTTGGCAGGGAGATGAAGAGGACGCACGACCAAAACATTGTAATACATCCCTACATCCTTCTCCTTGAAAATGATCAAAAACAAAAATAACAAGAAACCAAAACCGCACCAATTTCCAACCTTCTCAAACTTACAAATCCAAAACCGCAAACATTTCCAAATGTGCTGCACAAATCCCCAAAATCAAGGGTAATAGCAAAACTGATAGGGGAAGTTACACTACACCAGAAGTAACACCCCCACGTGTGTACCCGTCACACACAGTCTAAGTAATGTGTATATAACACAAGACAAAACCTGAAAATCTAGGGTATCCCTTAACCCAAAACAAAACTAGGGTATCCTTTAAACCCAAAACACTCTCGAAATATACTATGAGTATCAATAGACTCCAGAAATCCCAAAAATTAAGGGTATAAACAAAACTGATGTGAGAAGTTACACTACACTAGAGGTAACCCAACACGTGTGTACCCATCACACACAGTCAATGTAATCTGTTTCAAATAGTACATGCCAAACCTAAGTAAATCTAGGGTATCCCTTAACCCAAAACCAATCCAGAGTAACCTTTAACCCATGACAGTCTCACAAAAACAATAGGTAAACCCCAACCCAACACTCAACACTCACGAGCACTCTATGGGTATGTCTAAACCCAAAACAACAAATTCTAAAATAGTATAGAGATGCAGAACCCAAAACTGAAACAACCACCACCCTCCAAAATTACACATAAAAGATGTAAAATACCTTGAAGATTACGTGTTAAGCATATTAAGCAATAAAAGAAAAACCAACAATATGCAACTTCACACATTAGAAACAAAAGAGCAGAATAAAAACATGCTGAGTTAAAGTGTAGTGAATACATCAGGTGTGCATGTCACCGCCGATCGAAATTCTTCTATGCTCATTCACTTATATTTTAAAAGCCAGAGCTCTATCCTTGCCCCCGAGCCAAATATCCCCATTATAACGAAGAACGCACTGCAACCAAAAAGAAATAGGGGATGCACAGTACCTTCAAGTCGGGTGTCCCGACACCAGTTCCACACCACCAAATGCACCGCTGCACAACTTCGTAGTAAGTTAGGAACAACCTAAAATAAAAGTACACTTGGTCGAACGCTGCAAACTTTGCCTGATTGAAGAAGAGCGGCGTAAGATGGTGGCACGTACAGTGCTGCGTCACTGTACGCAGAACCGGGTGGCTCACGGCTCTCCATAACCACACAGAACATCGGCAGCAAGAGCAGGCTAGGTAGGACGTCAGTAGAACATCAACGAAGACAGTAGGTGAGTGCGCGCAGACACGCGCTATATTATAAATGTAGAAAAGTAGTTGAACTGTCATTGAAGAAGGGGCAAGATGTTTCACAGTAAATTGCCGAAAGCGTAGGCGTTTTCATGTTCTCAATATTCAAGGCAACGCGCGCACTGCATGGCATTTTTAAAACCAGCTTGCCGGTTTAACAGTGAATCTGCAAAAGTCACTAACACACGAAAGCAAGGTCCATGTAACTTTAAAATACTCCATAACACAGGAAACTAATGGTGTAGACAGACGCAGCAAGACAGTCCCCATGTACACACCACAGCAAAACGAAACATTGTTGTCTTTTAACCACAGATGTCTGTCGGTTTCCATAACGGTCTGATGCTGTTAAATCCCAAGCACGTTGCTTCCTCATCCCTTGGAGCGCGTGCATGCACTTCTGGAGAACCTCTCCACCGCCTCCTTCTCATCACAAATCTCTAGCATCTCTTGACCAGTCCATTTACATAAGAAAGCAGTCTGTTACTCCAAAGTTACATATGATACACAGGTGGCAAACAAAAACAGAAACTGGCACTGTTAAATTAAGGGCGACCGTTGACAGGGTCACTGGTGGGGCATTAAGGGTGCCTAGTTTCATCAAATCCATACGTTAAAATTAACTTACTTGAGTCCTTTAAGTCCTATAATTTCCCAATCTGTAGGAATTTTTTTAAAAAATCGTTACTTCTTCTAAATCAGCTTCTTTTACTTCAGTTTCAAAAGTCAAATCCATCCAAGGTAGCTCAGGTAGGTTCTTTTTAAATCGTCGCCAGTGTTAAAACGAAGTAGGAGGCTCAGACATGTCTTGTAGATGGTATTAGTAGATGTATTCTTGTGGTAATCTTACAGGCTCTCAGTTACAAAGATCCATAGTAATACCGGGAAATGCCCCACCAGGAGCAGGGTCCTCTCTGCTCAGCCCATCACACCAACTGATTCTCTGCTACATACAAACCAACCTCAACATTCCAAGTGACCTCACCACAGGCTGAGCAGAAAGACAGAGAACCACAGTGGAGAGATTAGAAATAAGCACATTACAACACCTTCCTGCACTCTCCCTCACTGAAACTCCATGTCATTAGAATCAAACAAATAAAATAAAAACAACTAAAAAGGAACAAACATAGTGGTGCCTGACAACACAAACTGAATTTACTTGATTTTCCCAAAAAATAATGATTCCCAAGAGTGGATGATGCAGCAGAGATTCTCTGCCCACATTAAAGAAATTCAGCTGGGGTTCATGCTAATCGCGTTGTTGCCGCACGTCGATTGCTTTGTTACTGTGCACCCGCAATAGTCCCCCCCCCACATTGACATTATCTTTATGCAAAATGGTGTCATTTCAGGGATTATGTGTAGTTTTCATAGCACAAAATTTCTGAGATAATGCCAAATTCCACCAATGTAATGAAAGTTACACTACAGCCTAGTGCAGACCGTGAGACATTAATTTGTAGGAGTTAGTGTCTGTTGATTATTTAGGAGGTGAGCAAACTAGGAAAATGCAGTCAACTCCCACAACTGAGTTGAGCATTTGAGCAGAACAGTGCCGTAAGCCTTGTTGAACACAGCTGAGAAATCCAGTAGGATAAGGAGACTGGAGTCACCACTGTCATTGATAGGGAAGGTGTCATCAACCGCATGGATGGTGACTGTCTCTGTACTACATTTCATCACGATGGAGACCCCTGAAGAAGGGCATTTGTGTTTGTTTACCTAAAAAGAGACCATCTTCTAAGCGATCTTGCTGCGAAAGGCCAGTGGTGGATTGGGAAGTAGCTAGAGGGATCGTAGTGGTTGAGGCTAGAATTCGTCAATGGAAATATGCTTCTTCAGTTCTAATAGTGCCTTGCATGAGAGTCATAGATGATATTCAGTAGTTGCTAAAGCAAACCAGAACTTCTCCTCTATAATAGTGGTGAGCGAGCCACTAAAGTCTGAAGTCAGGCTCGCCCCAGATGCCTGGCTGTGGCTCAGCTCGAGGTCCTCTTGGACCATCAAGCCCAAAACTAGCCATTGTTGTATGTGGCTTCTGTCTACCACCCAAGCTCTGTGCCCACGCACCAAGAACTGAAAACAAAGTAGGGACTTTTGATGTTAAAAAGGAGTGAAAGAACCAACTGACAGATTGGAGCCCTGCAGCAGTTTGGCGGTACTGGGTTCACTTACTTAGGGATATACATGACGACCGACCCAGTGTCGTACTACAACTGTAACCTGGACAGATAGGATACTGGAGGACTACCGGAGGGACGTGAGCCACTGGCAATGTTTGCCCCTGTCCTTAATGGGCAGGGCAGCCCTTTACAAAATGATATAACTACCCAAGTTCAATATATGTTTTACAGAATTGCCATTATGATGTTCATGAACATTTCTTTCAGTTGATTGACGGGGTTATAAACACTGCTGTAGTTGGATGGGGGCTGCACGGATAGTACTAACCATGCTGACCGGGAGACCGGAGTATGATGGGTGGCACTGCAGAACCTTCATCTTTACTTTTGGGCATCCCAGCTGCTGGTTGTTAATTATTGGACCTTTGCCACACAACTCTATAATATTCACTACTATATATATGACGATAGACAATCATGTGCAATCGAAGCATACACTTGTGAGTCACCTAAATAGAGACACACATGCAACATTTGAGTTAAACAAATTTAGTTGGTAACAATACAGTGCAGAAACAGTTGTCAACGCTTAGTTTTGGTAGATTAAGACTGGTTGGCAAAACCTTCTTCAGAACAGACATTTAGATTAAAACAGTATTGTTGACTCCAAAAATAAAAATGATATATGTACAAACATTCAATGAAGGAGGAATTTTTCAATCACTAACAAATAGGCTATAGGTTTTATAAACAAGTTATTCATATCTCTGACACCATATAATATTTAATGCTCAACAAAGTATAAACCAAATACTAAACAGCTAAACCTTCTGTTTGCAATATCAACTTATGTTGTACTACAGAGTTAACATTGATGAGTACAAGATTCCATGTGGGTGTGTGTGTCTGTGATGTTAATGTGTGTCTGTCTATCTATGGTTCGCTGTTGATCAGTCTTAGTCACCTAAGCTCAACCTTTCAAATGGGGTGCTTTGTCTAAGCTGTGCTCGTGAATGGGGGATTTGATGATGCAGATGATAACCCCAGTTAACATTTCATCATAGTCGCTAATCATGTGTTGATGGCTTAGTTGGTCACTCAGAGATGATGTGGGTACTTGCTTGAGTGGACAAAATGTTGAAAAGTGTATCTTTTTGTGGCTACTTCTTTCTTTAGGTTTACATTTGTGCCAGATTATGTTTTGAAAAAGAATTTAAAATACACATGTTTTACCATTACAATAGGGCTGTGTAATTTTTAGCCTTTATGTTACTACAATTTTACTTTTCGACTTATCCTATATTGCATAAGAAAAACGCTTTCTTCCATATTTCTTAATCATCCAGAAGGATGCTCTCTTGCTGTCCTTTACCAACCCCACTCTTGCAAATTGCTCACCTCATCTTAGTAGTCCAATGACTGGCCCTACTGCGACCAACAACTTCCCCCTCATCCATAAATATGAACTCTTTGCTGATATTGAGGATAAAAAACAGATGGATTTTCCCTGATTGAAACCTGGCTCCATGCTGAGTCAGGACCTTACCTTGTTCAGGCCATGCCCCCAGGATATTATATTTTATGGAAATACAGGAGAATGAGAAGGGGGAGGGTTAGCAACTATTCTTAAGGAAGAATTTAGCTTTCATCTGTAACCAGCACATATAGTGTCATCTTTGTGATCACCTTATGCCCTGCAACCACGTTCTTTGGGATCCTGCTGAATAGATGTCCAGGACCAAGCGTCAGTTTACTCCACTCCCTTCCGGAAGTGGTAGCAAATCTGTCCAGTACGAGAGCAAACTTCTCCTTACTAGGAGATTTTAATCTTTATTTGGGGGCGCAAGTAAATGTTCATGCTGCTGGCCTTATGTAGGATGTGAAGGGTATCTATTTGTCACAAAGGCTGTTTGGACCTAACCACGAGAAAGTCCATCTACTTGATCCTGTCTTTTTCACAGACAATATGCTACAGGTCTTAGAATCCCTCCCTGGTACCTGGTGTGATCATTCTCTGATATAGTTAATCACGTATTCTGGTCAGCCACCCCCAAATTCATTACCAGTCACGTGGAAAGATCGAGTTTGGTCTAAACTTTCCATGGAAGCATGGAAATAGGTTCTCGAGATCTCTAGAGTATCTTTAGACTCTGACCCGCCCATAGCAAATGATCTAATCTATCTGTGGCTAGAGTCTTCACTTGATTCAATGATCCTGAAACTAATTCACATTAGAAGAGCTGAGATAAATCAGCTCCCTGGTACTCTCCTCAACTTTGGAAATCAAGCAAACCTGCAAAAAGGCAGAGAGGATTTGGAGATGAGACTATAGAGAGCCCTCCAAACAGAAATATTGAGACACTATCAGAATCTACCATGATGAAATTCAAAAGTCCCTAGCCACTATTCAATTCAATTCAAAATCTTTATTCGAATTTTTGCAAATTCATAAAAGCAGTACAAACAATCCCAAGTCAAATGGCATAATTACAGTAATTAAAAACAACATTGTAAAAAATCAATTATCAGTATAGTTCACAGATTTACTAAGGGTTCTCCAGCCACTAATTTCGCAGAGAAAATCAATGGTGCCACTAACTGCCCACACAAAATGTTTCATGCAGTAAAAACTCTCTTAGTGCCCTCCTCCTCGGGTTTCACTTGGCCAGCTTTAGCGAAACAGCGCAATGGCCTGGCACACTTTTTTTTAAAGGAAAATTCTTACTATTTATGACTTTCTAATTTGACTCTCACCTGACATCATTTGCCCAAAGCAAAACGGGTTGACTACTAATATTTCTATACTGACCAATTTTTCCCTTCTGACTTCAAATAGAATTTTAGACAATTGGAGCAAAATAAAATCGGGCTCTCCTAAGGACTCCACCCCCCTGCACATTTTAGCTAAAGTAGAGGAGCTGATTGAGTTTTTATACTTTTTTCATTAATTTTGTGATTATTCTCATGTTTTTGTCAATATATTATTTTACTTTGTGGAATATGAGTTTTATGTTAATTGTTTATTGTAACTGTATATAATTTTGACAAGAAATTTTAACACCCATCATATTTGGCCTTTGGTCATTTCCAATATGATTTTTAAATATACTAAATAAAAATATACTTTTTATACAGATTTGGCAACCTTTTTCAATTGTTCCTTCTTGATCACTGGTCTGACCTAATTGTCCACTCACACACCTAGATGTCCTAGGAATTTTTCTCACACCTGAGGAGGTGATTCTTCCCATCCTGCTTGAAAAGGTGAATCTCTCCTTAACTTCGGTCATTGTCCCGCAACGTAGAAACACGCAATGGACAAGCAACTTTTTTTAAAAAGCCCAATCTGGATCCTCTTGATCTAGCAAACTACCGCCCAATATCTCTTCTGCCGCATTAAGTAAAATACTTGAAAGACATGCCAACTCAGTGCTTTCAGTATTTTTAAAACATGAGATCCTGCATCCTACACAGACTGGCTTTCGGCATATGTGGACGACACGCAACTGGTCTTTTCCCTCACTTAGAATAATGGTCCCGCATTGTCCTTATTAGGTCCCTGTCTTGAGTCGGTCTCCAAATAGATGAAGAGCTCATGTCTCGAATTAAATAGAGACAAAAATTAGCTCATGCTCTTGGGTAATAATCATAATTCTTTTTTAAATCTGGGCTGGCCAAGCTATCTAGGTCTCCCTCCGGCTCCTAAATTAGCCATAAAGAGTCTAGGACTGTTGCTGGGCAAGGCCCTCTAATTTTGACACCCAAGCCATAAAACTTGCTGCCATCTGTTATGGCACGCTGAGGATGTTCCGCATAATCCTCTCCTTCTTCACATTAGTTGTTACTCCAGGAGCTCATCCTGTCCTGCTTGGATTATGGCAGTTCACCTTATCTAGGAGTGCCCACAGCCACTGTAAAGAGATTGCAGGTGGTACAGAACTCCTCCGACGACTGCTGTACAATATTCCTAGGCATCAATCTGCCTGGCAAGCTCTATTGTCTTCTCCACTGGCTCCTTATTTCCAAAAGGATAAAATTCAAATCACTCTGTATCGTCCACAGGGCGCTGTATGATAAATGCCTCTTCAATCATTCAACCATTGGTGTCGCCCTATACTCGCAGGAGATCACTGCACTCTTCCACCGCCTATTTGACTAAGAATATTGCCATCAAAAGAGCGAAATATGGTGGGCGAGGCTTCTCATATAATGCAGCTAAACTTTGGAATAGCCTTTCTATTTCTCTCAGCTCAAATTGTAAGGAACACCCCTTCCGAAAATGTTTGAAAACCTGGCTCTTTTCTAATGGATTGTTGTATTCTCATCTTCTGCTTTTGTGCCGCATTAACTGCACTGGAATGCCTAGGGGCATCTATGCGCTATATACGTATATACGTGCCAATAGAATAGAATTGAATGGAATATAGTTTTAGAGACACCTAATGTGTCATCGTTAATAAGGAATTGCATAAGAGAGGTCCCCCATACCTGGCCGAGCACCTCACTAATTCAGGAGACTCCAGAAGCCTGAGAAGCAGGGAACCCCTACTTTTAGAAGTTCAGAAATTCAGGACAGTAACTGGCAGCAAGTAGTTCTTCCTAGGAGCACGGAGATCTCGCCGAGCCATTTTTAGGAAGCTCACTCCACTCGCGGTATTCAGGAAACAACGTAGGACACACCTGTTGAAGCATTTATGAAGCATTTATTTAGCCAACGATAACCTGTATCTATCTCCTGTTGCCTCCAAGACTTTCAGTGTAACCCACCTGGCTGTAACTATTCAATTGCTAGTTTAATGTATTGCAACCTTTCGGATGTAAATCGATATTCATTCTAGTTTATGTAAGGCTCCCACACACCTTTCAGTCTGGCCACACAGAACAGTGGCACAATATACTTTTTTAAATAAAGAAAAAAAGAAATCTTAACCTGCTCACACATATATTACTTTCTTTAACTTTCACAATGAGGCAACCAGATATTCTTCCTTTGAGGGCGAGGGGGGTTGAGGGAGGGGGGTCTGCAACACTTTCAACCCCCTTTTCTTCTAAAACTAATGGAAGGACATTTCTTATGTCTTCGTTGATGACCAGTAAGCACAAGACAAAAATACTCAACTATGTACCTGTGTACTAGTGAAACTGCTGAACATACCCACACGGTTTATCACACTGCAGGTGCTTGTGTGGCGCAAATCTAGTCAGTGGCGATGGACCGTTGTACAGGGCCAAAGGCCACGATTATGGTTTATTTGCGTTGACTTGTCTTTCCTTACACACCACCCGACAGAAATGTTGGTTCATGAATCTTAAGAGACCGACGAAATGTGTTGTCTATAATAAAAGCTGCATTCCCCTGTCCCGTGTATATATATCTTCGTGTTTGTTTAGCGCCGTTTTACACAAATAATTTAGTTAGCACTGGATTCTCGTCTGACTGCCCTGAAGCGCAGAACGCGTCGATGTTTTTGTCATCTTTAAGAGTTTAACCTTTCTTTTCATTTGACACTTTGACACATTTATCATTCTTTACGGTCGTTTTTTCCCAATAGCTCATAATTTAACTGCTTACTTTTTTTAATGACTGCATTTATTTTTCTTTTAATTTTAAAAGATAAACTCAAATTAGGAATGTTACTTATTATGTCACCACCGCCATATGTTTAAATGTCAACATCTACACAGAAGGCCTGCACATGTTCCAGCCTTCGCCTTACACAGAAAGCCACGCGCCAGCGCCCCAGACAGCGCTCTTTGCCAATCATATTGCTCTGTAGGGTTTAAGATCAAATCCCTATTAAACCATATACGCTTAGATCGAGTGCATACATGGGGCTGCAAGCGAGGAGGCGAATGTGTGATTTCCTTTTAATTGACTTAATCCATTATGTCATTTTCGAGTTATACCAAGCCAGCACAACATTACTTTCCTATTTTTCCAAACTCTGCACCAAAAGACACAGTAAAAATAAATTAATTCTTGAGAGCAGTTAATGCTTAATCTGTTGGATGTCTGCTTCTTGTTAATTTATATCATGCCAGGACATTTACTAAATCAAGAGAGACTCCTTAATCCTTTGCAGCCACCATGTGGAACCACCTTTGACTTACCACCCACGACCGCCGCGCGCTGTGTGGGTTCAGGCTCAGAAGGAGAGCGAGCCATAGAAAAGGGGCACAGGCCGAGGATTCCACGCACCGAGTGAAACTGGTGCCGTGTGCAGGCGTCAGTTATTTTACACATTGGTAGGCATGTTTTGGTTAAAGCAGTCACACATGTTTATGTTACTCACATCATGAGGCAAAAGACACCGGGTTCTAAGGCAGCATTTGTAAGGACGTGGCACGTCTATAGTATGCGCGGGAGGATTCGTGCAACATTTTTTTGTTGTACACCTTGATATAAAAATAATGGGGCATATTATCAAGGGGGTTTATCTCCGCTTTTTTGGCTTTAAAAGCCGAGAAAGCGGAGATAAAATTATCTCCCTATTACCTAGCTGTTGCTAACATCAGTTAGCGACAGCTAGTAGGAGATAGCGACCATCTTGGACCCCACTTTGCATGTCAGTGATATTTATCACTAATGACATGCAAAGTGGGCGTGCCAAGATGTTAGCGACTGAAAACAGTCGCTAACATCGCTATCTCCTATTACCAACATTTGGAGATATTCGCGATAAGCGCGAATATCTCCAAAAGCTATCACCTGCCCTGAGCAGTTCTTAGCCATGTTATCCAATGGGAGGTGGATAACATGGCTAAGAGCATTAGCTCGGTAATGCATGAATATCGCTGACTTTTCAGCGATATTCATGCATTGCGGGGATTTTTATCGCATTTGCGATAAACCTTGGTAATGCCAAGGTTTATTTGCAGGTAAAAATCGCCGCAGCTCAGCGGTAAATTTTTGTCTCTAACCAAGCAATAGCGATAATTATCGCTATTGCTTGGTAATATGCCCCAATGTTTTAACAAAATATGCGTAAATGAGGTGGCGCTTAAGTCCCGAGAGAAGATGCACCGGAAATGGAACAAAAGTACTGTTATCATCTTAGTCCAGCAGCAGTTATGGGGTAGCTATGGAAACCCGATTCAGGAGAAAAGGATGGCACCATGAAAATGTTTACTGTCTCTATTTGGCACCATTTATGTTATGTTATATGTTATGTTATAAAATATTTTATTACGCGCTCTGCTACTACAAAGTATCCTGGCGCGATATGTAGGCACTAAACTGACCCAGTCCAAAAAGAAAGAAGCAGAGAACTAAATACTAAGGTTAAAAAGATGGGTTTTTAGCCCTTTCTTAAAACCTGCCAATGTAGTTGATGATCGCAGAGAGAGCGGCAAGGCATTCCAGGCCCGTGCTGTTTGGACCGAAATTGACTGGCCGCCCAGTCTCGCATATCTGATTTTAGGCATAGACATCAGACGAAGATTGGCCGAACGAAGAGCACGATGAGGCGTGTAAAAGGAAAACCTCTTGTGCAAGTATTGTGGGCCTTGCTGGTGCAGGGCCCGAAAGGCCAAAACCAATGATTTAAACATAATGCGATGCGCCAGAGGGAGCCAGTGGAGCTCACGAAGATGGGCACGCGCACTAGTTCTTCGTGGAAGATGGAACAGAAGTCGCACAGCCGCGTTCTGAATGATCTGCATTCGCTTTATAAGGTATTTAGGGAGACCACTATAGAGAGCATTGGCATAATCAAGCCTTGACAGAATCAGAGCACGCAAAACAGTCTCCTTCGCCTCCCTATGAAGAAGTGGAAGGAATCGCTTGAGTGACTTTAGGGTCGCAAAACAGGTTGCAGTAAGTTTTTTTAGATGGGCTTCAAACTTAAGATCCTGTCCAAACCAGACCCCCAAGTTTTTGGCCGGGCCTCCATGGTAGCTAGGACATGCAAAATCGGTCGGCCAAATAAGCTCTCTAAAATTGGCCGGAAAATTGCCATAGAATAGTAGCTCAGACTTGTCCTCGTTGCATTTAAGCTGGGCTGAGACAAGCCAACGGAAGACATGGGTCAAACAAGAACAGACCGTCTGAGCGTCTAAGCAGTCCTTAGGCCAGGTGAACAACAGCTGCGTGTCGTCAGCGTATGACATTATTTTGGCTCCCCACTGCTCAGCCAGATAGATCAACGGAGTCATGTAAACGTTGAACAGCAGTGGGCTCAACGTCGAGCCCTGTGGCACTCCGGTGGTGAGCTTCTTGGGTGATGAGGCAAAAGGAGGCAACCATACCTGCTGCGACCGCTCAGACAAAAGCGAAGACAGCCAGGCCAGAACCGCACCCGACAGCCCCACCTCTGCTAGCCTAGTCAGCAACTGGGCATGGGGCACCGTGTCGAAGGCGGCAGATAAATCTAGCAAAACCAGGACCGCTCTGCCGCCTCCGTCAAGACACTCCCTAATGGCCTCTGAGACTTCCACCAGAGCCGTTTCAGTACTAAAAGCAGCCCTGAACCCTGATTGAGCTGGGTGCAGGGCGTGAGAGGACTCGATGAAAGTATTCAATTGCCTAAAAACTACTTTTTCGGTTACTTTCGCTAGTGCCGGGAGCAGTGATATCGGACGATAGCTGGAGGTGGACAGGGGGTCCAGGCTGGGTTTCTTCAACAGGGGAAGAAGCTTCGCCTGTTTCCAACAGAGAGGCACTGAGGCAGAAGCCAGAGACATGTTAACAACCTGGGTAACCTCCTGATACACCAGACTAGCCGCTCCCCCCAAAACCCTAGCAGGGCACGGGTCAGAGGGTGAACCAGACTTTAGCGACTCCAAAATGGCCAGCACATCAGCTTGCTGAGCAGGCTCAAAGGTGGAAAATTGGCTAACATGTTGCTTCGCATCCATAGCAATGTTAGGTGGTGAAAGCGGAAGGGGACTATCAGAGTTTAAGAGCTCCTCTTGAATTTTTTTGATCTTATTATCAAAAAAGCATGACAGTTCCTCACACCACAAATCGGAGGCCGGGAGAGCTGGGGAGGCAGCACACGGAGAGAGGAAGCTCTGAACAATGGCAAAGACTTCTCTGCCATTGTTATCCGCCTTCTCAATCCTTCCTGAAAAGTAGCTACTTTTAGCAGCCTTGATTTCAGTATAATAAACTTTCTGCGCCCTCCGCAGCTTGCTCTTAAGTACAGGACAGAACTCAAGGCGCCAAGCTCGCTCCAGCTTTTTACACCCTAATTTAAGTTCTCTAAGCGTATGGGAGAACCAGGGTTTGGAGGGAGACGACCTCGTCCGCCTGCTACCACTCTTATTAGTATGTAGAGCGGCACTTTGTTCAACCCAAGCGTTGAATTAAGCAGTGGCGTAACGCAAACAAAATGCCCCCTGCAAAATGTGAAAAGGTGGCCCTTAGACTCCCGTATTTTACAGATGTTCCTTACGTTTGGACTGAATTGGGGCTCCCGAAGGGTTGGGGTGACACTGAAGCGTTGCCCCACTCCTGCACTGCAGGGGCTGCAGGGGGCTGATTTACCCCTTGCTTTTAAGACTCCAAAGGTATGGTTCGATGCATTAAAGGTTGGTGTTTTTGCACACTGATTGCTTTGTGGCATGACCTTTATTTTGTGCTGCCACAGATGTACTATTCTGGTGTGGCACGAAAGAGTTATTCAATAGGATGTGCAGAATATTGCCCTGTCATTTATTAACCACATGCGTGCTAGTGGAATTCTGCACCCATGCTGATATTTTGTAAAACCCATTGTTCATGACGAGCTGGGCTCGTCATCAGTGTTTGAGGAGGCTACACCATGACGAGCCTAGCTCGTCATGAGCCTGGAAGGGGTTAATAAAGCTGGATTCTGTTTGCGAATCCCATCAAACAGTGCTTTAAAGGGACAGGTACCGAGCGGAACTAATTTGGAAGGGAGAGCGCCTGCAGTTCTAAGTTCTGGTGTAATACATTCACTGGGAGAGTCCCAGTAATTCTAAGAAACTAGCAGGCACTCTAAATGGTGAGTACCGGCACTTCTGTATCTCCATTTAAAACACTAAATGAAGTCTCAAAGTCTCAATGTGGAAGCGTCCTGAGAATGGCTTGCCTCGGCATCTTGAGTTCACCTGCAGGTGCCTGTGATGTAGGCTCCATGTCTGGCAGGTCAATGGAGTCACTAAAGTCGGAGAAACCTAGGGGCATATTACCAAGCAATAGCGATAATTATCGCTATTGCTTGGAATAACGATAATTATCGCTATTGCTTGGTTAGAGACTAAGGGGCATATTATCAAGGGGGTTTATCTCCGCTTTTTTGGCTTTAAAAGCCAAGAAAGCGGAGATAAAATTATCTCCCTATTACCGAGCTGTCGCTAACACCAGTTAGCGACAGCTAGTAGGAGATAGCGACCATCTTGAGCCCCGCTTTGCATGTCAGTGATATTTATCACTAATGACATGCAAAGTGGGCGTGCAAAGATGTTAGCGACTGAAAACAGGCGCTAACATCACTATATCCTATTACTAACTTTTGGAGATATTTGCGCTAAGCGTGAATATCTCCAAAAGCTAACACCTGCCCTGAGCAGTTCTTAGCCATGTTATCCAATGGGAGGTGGATAACATGGCTAAGAGCATTAGCTCGGTAATGCATGAATATCGCTGACTTTTCAGCGATATTCATGCATTGCGGCGATTTTTATCGCATTTGCGATAAACCTTGGTAATACCAAGGTTTATTTGCGATAAAAATCGCCGCAGCTCTGCGGGAAATTTTTGTCTCTAACCAAGCAATAGCGATAATTATCGCTATTGCTTGGTAATATGCCCCACAAATTTACCGCTGAGCTGCAGCGATTTTTACCTCAAATAATCCTTGGTATTACCAAGGTTTATCGCAAATGCGATAAAAATCACCGCAATGCATGAATATCGCTGAAAAGTCAGCGATATTCATGCATTACCGAGCTAATGCTCTTAGCCATGTTATCCACCTCCCATTGGATAACATGGCTAAGAACTGCTCAGGGCAGGTGTTAGCTTTTGGAGATATTCGCGCTTAGCGCGAATATCTCCAAAAGTTGGTAATAGGAGATAGCGATGTTAGCGACTGTTTTCAGTCGCTAACATCTTGGCACGCCCACTTTGCATGTCATTAGTGATAAATATCACTGACATGCAAAGTGGGGCCCAAGATGGTCGCTATCTCCTACTAACTGTCGCTAACTGGTGTTAGCGACAGCTAGGTAATAGGGAGATAATTTTATCTCCGCTTTCTTGGCTTTTAAAGCCAAAGAAGCGGAGATAAACCCCCTTGATAATATGCCCCCTACTTCGCTATCATATGTCTCCGCCAAATTGTCCATGTCCACTGCCACTTTGAAGATAACACTCCGAAGCTTGCTCAATGTTAAAACTCTTCTTTATTAAGTTTCCGAGTGGAGCCCATAGACACACATCCAACAGATCTGAAATCTGATCACCAGCCATTTGCCAGCGGTAAATCGGGGATCAAATTCCAGTTCTAGACTCACCCTTAAGAACTTCGTGAGACTTGGCCTCGCTCCACCCCACACAGTTCAACATTCACCATTACAAGTGCCCACTGTCACAAAGGACAGGGCTAAGTTGTGCTCTTAGAGGTACCAGGTCTAAGTAGTCAAGATGGCCAATTGGTAGACCCTCCTTCATGGAGATCTGTTGGCTTCTGGACCCTAGAAAAATATGTGTGAATAGTGGGGGGAAACCCCTCTCACGAAGGCGTGCGCTCTTTTAACTGGAAACTGATGAGTTTCTTCACATTTGTGTCATTAAGTTCATGACAAATTAATCCATAAATCTTATTCCATAATGCATCGATTTTTATAGCATATAAATATTCACTTCTTATTGTACTTCATAAGAATTATTCTTCAACATTTGCAAGCTTTACAGTATTCCATTACCCAATGCATTTCGGGTCAGATAGAGTGACCCTTCTTCAGGGGTCTGCAAAATGAAATAATACATGACCATAGCAGTTACTATCGTAATATTCAAAAATGGTAATAAGTACATGCTCTCTTAGGTGATTATGTGACAAACAGTGCTGATGAATGAAGTTGACTGTGAACGTATTATAAAGTGTCTGTGGCTTTCGATTTATGTGGTGACTCAGTGGATTACCGAAGTGCAGTCTAGATTACCACAGTGCAGGAGAAATATGCAAACAGGGTACATGCTAGCGAAAACTGTGAGGGACTGTGCCGGGACTGTGAATTCTATAATCGAGAACGACGTATGTGGGAAAAAGTGCTTCGCGTTATCTTAAAAAATGGATGGTGAACAACAATCCCAGTATCAGGGGCTGAATGCAGGATTCAGTTAAACGGGAGCTGATTTACGAGGAATGGCGTTCGCTGCGTTTCTCTCGCTGATCTGCAAAAGTTCGAAGACGGGAGAGATTAATTAGAAGATTTGTGAATATAATCCAGTAAAAAGAGGGCACGCCTTCGTGAGAGGGGTTCCCCCCTATTCACACATATGTTTCTAGTACGTTAAAGGCACGGACAGGCACTGTGTGTCAAACGTAGCGCCAACACAAGAGAGATTAATTAGAAGATTTGTGAATATACGAGTGCAAAAGGGACCACAATCTCATTGGCTTCTGGACCCTGCCACATGGAGGACCCACCCCTACTGCACCAGCCAACGGTGCCTGATTCTCCGCTGGACACTGTTTCCTCACTGGAGTCCCTGGAGCTATGGTCCATTGCTCGAGCATTGCTCTTTGTGGCCCGACCTGCTCTTCCTGGGAAACTTCTGACAGGGCACAAGTCCTATAAAAAGAATTGGGGGGACTAACCTAGTTAATCAGTATGCAAGTGACATCACGGCCCGTGACATCACGGCGTGTGACATCACGGCGTGTGACACCAATGCGCGTGACATCACGGCAATTGGCATCGGAAGAAGTGACATCAGATCTTAGGCACTCACATATATGCTTAACGTGTCCATCATGAGTACATTAAAACACATTTCGAGTACACAGGGAAACCCTCCTGATTTAGGCAAAGATTGACACTTTTGTAAACTACACAAACAATGTTTCCTTTTGTCAGCTTACTTACTCTACCCATGGTGCTTCACAAGAAAACATTTTGATATTTAAATTACTAAGCCTACTCAGGGGTAGTAAGCACTATATAAATTCTATTTATTTTGTGAAAATACTGGGAAAGACAAAAACATCTGACATTCTTACAGTGCATGCATATCTCTTGAACTGACCCTGAACAAAGTGAAAAGCTCCCTCTTTTAAGTATGTGTGAAGTGCTAACAAGGTGTGAGCCTTTGTTTCCCCTCTGCTGCATTTGCATCTAGGTGTGAGGCTCCTTACTGCCCCCAGCAAGGAGACTCCAACAAAAGGAGGCTTGATGACCCCTCAGATTCTGCATTTTTTCTATGGGCCCAGCGGGAGTCTGAACTAAGGAAGCCCCCTCTCCGCCTGCACGTTGTTGCGATTGAAAGCAGACAATGTGCAGGCGCTGCTGAATGTGTCTTTGTGTTTTCAAATTACACCGGGACGCATCCAGCATATTTTTCAGTGAGCCCCAACTTCTTGGCAGGGTGGACGGCATCCACCCTGTGAAAATAGAGGGAGAACGCCGTCCACTTGCGTGAAACCCCCGACGTGTGCCCTGGCTTCTGACCCTGCTAGGCGCAACGCACCTCATCCTGCCCTATAGATAGATGATCGGCGCAGCTGAGATTGCTCTGATTGCCTCTCCCTTCTCTCCTGACCTCCTGATTCCCAGAGTCAGTACTGATGCTCGCCTCTCAGCCTCTCTCCTTACAGCCGGATCAGAGCCCTGAGAGTGGCAGTCCTTCTTGCCCTGATCATGGGGGACAACCCCACCAATTGCCGTCTTCAATCCCTCTCCTCGCGGCCTCTTTGGGAGTGGCAGTCCCCTATGGCTTTCCTTGATCGTAGACACTGTGGAGGGCTTTCAGGCAACAGCGTGGCTCTGACTGCCTGGTAGGCCTGACGGCCATTCTACTCTCACTGGCCCCTCTTGCCACAATCTCCACCATATTCATCTTTCCTCCCTGGGACTTTTTGGCTCCCTCCCCCATTTCAACCTCAGAGCCCCCTATCACAGGGTGAGGATAACACAGCAATGAAGAAAGGAAGCCAAGAGGCTTCGTATCGGGAGTTGCAGCGCGGTTACGATGCCAGAACACACGACCCAAATCACTTCCTGGAGCCACAATAGAAGGCTGAATTACCCTTTATGATCACTAAACTGGATCTGAATAGATATTTACTATATCTTTCAGAGGAGAAACAACATTGAATTATCTCTTCTCAAGCGAAATAACTGAGAGGATTACACATCTTACTATAAGCCCTGAAGAAGTCTCTAGAAAAAGAGACGAAACGCGTTGGGTATGGCTATGTGTGGGATGATTTTATCGAATGGAAGAATTCTCTTACTCTGAATAATAAAGGAAGAACAAGTTTTGAAAAAAGAACACCGACAACATTTGGATTATTTCTTATGTGCTTACTTGGAACATGTGTTGAAATATAACTGTATATAAGAACTTTTCTCTAACAGTATTTATCAAATTGTTAATGTTCTGAGACTATTTTTTGTTGTACCAATGAAGAAAGGACTACAGTGCTCTCACCACAAAAACAGAAAAGAGACTTTGGGGCAGATTTATGATGCCCTTGCGCCTCTTTGTGCCGCAATTGCGTCACTTTATTTGATGCAACGGCGGCGCAAACAATGCGCCCTATTTACAAAGTGACGCATCTAGGAGATGCGTCACGTTGTAAAGCCCTGTGCCATAAGGAGGCATTCCTGCGCAGGGGGGGGCGTTCCTGCGCAGGAACGCCTCCTGAAAGTGGCTGAGTAAAATCTATGAGATTTCACTCAGTCACTTTCAGGCCAATGCTGTGTCAAAACCCTGCGCCTGCTTGAAGCAGGCGTAGGTCTTGACGCAGCATTGAGAAGATGGGCCACCCCCGAGCCTTGCTGGAGCTGCGTCGCGCTTCTGACGCAACTCCAGCAATGCGCCACCTTTCCGGCACAGATGCGTTACGCATCTGTGCCGTTTTTGCACCATGGTGCTCCACATTACAAATGCAAATACCTGTTGGGACATTGTTTTTTCTAAATACTTTATACCCTGTCCCAGCGTGGTCTATGGTTCTTACTCCTGTTCTATATCACTAGCATTATAAATGCGGCGCACCATGGGTGGCGCAGCTGTGGCGCACTGTGGCGCACATTAACTGGCGCATCCCTGGGGATGCGCCTGTTAACATAAATCTGCCCCACAATCTTCATCATCAGATAGCAGCAAAGAAGGGAGTACCATGCTCAACTCCTCTTCACCATCAAAACAGAAAAAGGACTACACATATATCTTCCTACATGAATAAAGAAAGGGGAGAACATGGCGGCTGCACGCTGAGCGTCCGCTGCGCCTGAAGATTTTCACCGACCCGCCAGCTCTCGTTTAACCACTCAATGGAGTGCTGAGGTTCATGAAGTAACGGGGAAGTAGCCTACCTTCTGTTAGTGCTCCCCAAGTTTGTTTCCTTCTTTTTTCCCCGCATATGTAGCAGCGGGCGGTGTGTGCGGCACTGAGGCTGCGGAGGTTGTGCGGTCCTGGGTTCACAAGTCACGGATCCAGTTCAGGGCTTAGGCTCAGCGCTGTGTCTTTTGGTGGAGGCGCTTTCTTTATACGGCGATACGGTGATGGCTGCGGAAGGCTGCTAAGGCTGAGGCTGAGGCGGCGTTTGCCCACAGACTGGTTCCTGCTTGGGCTCGGTCTACGGACCCGATTCGGCTCCTTCTCTGGTTTTTGCTTTTGAGTTGGCGGGCCCGCCTTCCACGGATGTGTACTGGAGGAGGCAGAGAGGGTAAACACGAGGGCAGCTAACCCAGCTTTGCCAGGTTTGGTTACCAGGACTCGCACTTCATTCTCCTCTTTCGGCTCAATGAGCTGGGGGGCTGCGGTACGGGAGCTGCGGAGGAGTCGCAGAGTTGCGGCCCGTGGTCTCCTCAGGGGGAGCATTAATGAAGTAGCAGTAGCAGTCAATCTGGAGCGGATTGTTGAGGAGAGGCTTTTGGAGAGGAGTTTTGACTGCAGCCATGTAAAAAGATCTTGTAAAGCGGAGTTGGGATCGGTGAAGACCCACATTCGGACATTCAGGACACTCAGGACCATGAAGGTTTGCAGGCTCACGGGGCCAGCGGGGGTCCTCCAGACAGGAGGACCGTGCTCCTGTTGAGGGCTCAGCTGGGGAAAACGCTTCTGTCTCTGCTCCTGCCTCTGCTTTTTTCCCTGCCTCCCCCTTGAGTAACAGAAAGAGCCACGGGAAGGGCAGGAAGCGTAGGGGTGGAGGGGGGTTAGAAAGGACTAAGCCCGTTAAAAAAGCCACTGACCAGCTGCAGCTGAGTAATCTGAGGGGGGGCTCAGATACCAGTAATCTTACCCCCGGGGGCATCTTGAGTGACAGCAATTGCGAGGATCGTGATAGTAGCAGTAACAGCAGTTGTGGTGGCAGAGATGGGGCTGGCTGGATGGTGAAGGCAAAGACCCAAAAAGGCGGGAAAGTTGTTAAAAAGATTACCTCTACCTTTTAATCAGGGGAGGTTAAAAAGAAAAACCCCAAACTTCCCAAAGCAAAGGCTAAGGGTTCTTTTTCAGACTCTAAGCCAAGGATTACCCCCTCCCTCAGGTCTTATTTTAAGGTTTTGCCAGAAGTTCTGTGTCTGGGGGAAGCTGGCAGAACTGTAGGGGAGGTCGAATTTCAGTCAGAACCAGATTCAAGCAAGCCGGGTACTCCTACCTTAGTAAAAGCAAGTCCAAGAAACTACAGGCTTGTGGGAGATCGTCCATCGGTAGACGCAGACAGCTTTCAGCTGGCAGTGAGGGACAACAGCATTGAGGTAGTGAAAGAAGGGGGAGAGGAACCTGTGGACCAGACACCTCATGAACTCACCTTAGGAAACCCTCTGGACACATTCAAGGGTCAGAGTCCCCTCGCAGTGGAAGATCGTCCAGATGGAAGGACGATGGCCCAAAGTTCAGAGGTTGTCACCCCGGCTCCAGCCCCAGCCCCAGCCCCTGCTCCTGCTCCAGAGGAATACTCAATCGCCTCTTTAGAACTTCTCATGGCCTCACTGGCGATTGATATAAAGAAGGGCTTTGAGGTTTCTGCTTCAAATCAAGGGGAGATTAGAAGCTTTTGTGAGTCATAAGATAGAAAAGTAGATCTTCTAAATGTAAGGACAGAAACTTTAAAATCTGAAGTGGTGGCACTAACTGGTCAGCTGAATGTCATGAAGGGGGACTTTGCAGCCTTGAAGAAAGAGGAGCGAGCACTAAGAGATAGGCTGGAAATCATAGAAAACAACTCCCGCAAGAATAATTTACGGGTATTCCATGTCCCAGAGGGTAGTGAGAGGAATTATCTTAAACCCTTTATGATAAACCTCCTAAAATAATCATTAGATTTAGAGATTTCAGCTGAGGAGTTGGATAGGGACATCCAAAGAATTCATCGGGATCCCTAAAATTTAATTCCATCTCTCCTTATCGATTGCGGTGGGCCAAGGGATCTCCCAGGGGTCCATCCTTGCCCCAACCCTATTAACCCAGTACATCAAGCCACTTGGAGTTGTTCTTAAGAAGTCAGTGACCTTCTATTGCCAATACCCAAATGACACTCAGCCTTATCTAAAGGTCTCCTCATAAAACAATATCTCACTGCTCGCCACCATCCTAACCTCTGGTACAACTGGCTGACCTCTCATCATCTACAGGTAAACCCTTCTAAAACTGGACTTCTCTTTATCTTCCCTTCAAATTCAACATCTCTGCTGCAATCCTGGATGGACTCACCTAACATCCTCAACATTAAACCCACCATTGTTGGCAGTGCCAAGTTTCTGGTAGTAATGCTAGGCAAAAGACTCGACCTACACTCTCAAATCAGCACCATGGCCAAAAGAACTCACTATCAACTATCCATCCCAGAACAAGATTTTAAATTTCTTGCTCATACGCTGGTGATCTCCAGAATAGACAATTGTACTTCTCTCCTGACTGGTCTCCCCCAAAACCATCTCAGCCCCCCTGAAATTGATTCTACACTCGGCAGCACAGTTCATCTACAGGGCCAAAAGAAATGACCACATCACCCCCATGCTGGTCACTCTCAAATGGTTGCCAATTGAAGCAAGACTGCCTGTATCATCCATAAAGCCCTGCACTCATTCACTCCCCGCTATCTGGCAGACATACTTAAGCTTTCAGACAGCCCCAGAGCATCAAGAAAATGCTGAAGCAATACTCCTTGAACTGCTGTCCTTTAAAGAGGAACAACTAATGGCATAATCCTCCTCTGGAAGTGCAAACAAAACCAGGAATTCACTACCCCCAAATCTGCAAATAACTACCTTAGTGAAGACTTTCAAAATGGACTTGAAAACCCTTCTCTTCCACCTGTATTGTATCCGAAACACTGTTAGTCCACTCTTGGCACAGAACTCTCTACTACCTCGATGGCCTTCAGAGCAGTATACCACCTAACCTTTTTGTGGCCAAATACAACTTTTGTACACTCTGTATACTACCTCACCCTTTTTATGGGGTGTAAACTCTGTTTTATGTAATAAACTATCTTGTTGTATTTACTTTGTAATTACTTTTAGTTGCATTATCTATCTTAAATCATCTTTAACTTCCTTGTAATCAAATATTTCTCCTGTAAAGCGCTCTAGCAACTTTGGGTAATGTCCGCGCTGTATCAATATATAGAACTAAATAAATACATTCCCTGTACTTTCAAGACACAGGGACAGTGTCTGCAATCACAAAATGAAATCGTCATTCAGTGAATTCATTGAGTGATGCATGCAGTGGCCCCTTGGGCAGCTATCTGTTCCCCCAATGTCCACTGGCACAAAGTGGAAGTTGTTCCTCAGCACCAGCATCCAATCAAAGGTATATACACTAGTTACGGTTGCAAACAACTGATACTTGGCATTACTATTTAGAGGGAGTGGGGGACGACCCTTTTGTCATCAATCCCCTTTCTGAATAACGAGTCTCAAAGTGCACTTTACAAGTCATAAAGACTTTTCTGACAATCTGCCTTTGGTGCACTTTGACTTGTGGTTTGGCTTTTTCAAGAGTGAACACTGCCTGCCTTTCCGTGGCGGCATTGCCGCAGCGGAAAGGCATTGCACTCTTGCCATTGTAATATGACTGGCAGTGTCTCATAGACACCGCCACCATATTAATAATTTTCCGCCCTGGCCGCAATGCGACCGGGGCGGAAAAGTGGCGGGTGGTGTTTCCCGTGGCGGGCGGTGTTTTCCTCCTTTGCGGTCCCCCCCCACCATTGTAATGTGGCGGGGGGAAAAGGGTGGCGGGCGGGCATTTCTGTCGGGCGGATCGCCACCGCCACCATGGCGGTGGCGATCTGCCCGACATCGTAATGGAGCCCTTAGAGTTTCAAGACTTTGAGACCAGAAAGTCAAATACTATATTGGGCCCTTAATTTGATAGCATTAAAGGAGCCAACATTACTGACTTTGTATGGTTAAGAGATGTTGTGAAAAAAACAATAAAGGATTGACTAAGAAGGAAACAACCTTCTTGTAGTGTGCACTGTTCCTATGGGAAAAGAATTCCTTTTCCAAAATGGTGTTAGTTATTAAATCAATAGTTCAAAACACTAGACAATGTAAGATTTCACGTTGTGATATTTAATTCTTACTGAAACAATCTTAATCTGACTTTTCATAGAGACACAAGCAACATTATTGTGAGTCTATAGCAGATATTAAACTTCGAAAATCAATAATCATTATGTTTACAAAACTAAAGTTGTTTGTAACACTCTTGTTATATTTACACACTTCTTGTTAAATGAAAAACCATAGTTGATAGTTGCTCAAGAGTCAAACTTCTGGATATTCTGAGAACATGGTGCCCAATGCATTTCGGGACCTGACGGTACCCTTCGTCAGGGGAAAAATCCTAGAATTGTACAAACAACTAATCAATACGTTGGATATTGGTACACTATATACATATATATTACAAGTTATAAAGTAACACAGTAGTATTTTAGACACTGGGGGGAAAAAAACAAATAATAGTGACATCATCTTCATAAAATGGAGTGATAGAATATTTACATCAAAATAGACTCACATAGCATTGTTCCTCACATATATATGCAACTGATTCACAAATATTGAAGCACTTATTACCATTCCATTCCTAACGTTCCATAAAATAAGAATACATAGATGAGTTATGGTTGAGTGATCATCCAAAAATATACAGCGAATTCATTGATGTCTAACCATAAATTGTATGGTTGCCTATCTGTTATAGTCAACGTGGATCCTGGAGGTGGTGTGATAACTATGGTGACCTTATGTTAGTCTATATGCACATAGGCTATAATAGTAGATATGTGAAGCACATACCTCTGTTTCAATACACGACGTGTAAATGGAGACCTGTGTGAAGTTTGAAAGTAGTTGGACCGCGTGTGTTCTGTGATATGATGTCGGAAACGTGGACTGTAAACATCTGTTACAAAAAAAGAATTACAAAAAAATAGGTAAAGAAAGCTCACCTATTCCTGGTGCACAGGGCTTTATTCTCAAATTAGTGTGCAAACGTTTATCTAAATAATCGCGCACCTGTGGACTGAAATGAACTGCCTGGTGTGCGGCTTTTAAATCATGAACCCTGCTTGCAGTGCCGAGTATTTCCGCCTGCTGAAAAACTGTGGGAGACAGAGAATGAAGTGGTAGTGAAAAGGGGGAAGGGGGGAAGACTGGCTGTTGCTAACGACCATTCACGTCATGAACTGATAGAGGATTCCTCATACCTGAAACAATGTTGGTGGTAAAGCAGAATGGATCTGCTATAGTAACGCGATGGACAAAGCCTTGGTTATGGGATTAAACGTCAATATTGGTGGTCCCAACGGGCCTCTGGAAAGGGAAAACATAAACGTGTGGAATTCGTTTTAAATTCTTTTTTAGCTGTACGGTGATAATATCAACTCTTAAAAAACATGCAAATGATATACCTCCTAATATGGAGCAAAGGACGTAGAAGACTACGAGTTTTCGGGATCCCCGTGCTGCTCGGAATGATAGGAAATGTGCAGGCTGTTGTTCTCTGAAAAGAACAACGGCAAAATCTTAGGCCGAATAATGCTTGAAATTTGTAATCGAGTGCAGGAGACTCAAAGGAAAGACGTCTTGGCGTCCAGTTTAACAGATTAATAAACGGTTAGGGTGGCAATAGCTGCTGCTAAATAATTACCTTCGAGACTGGTGGTGCCAATGCTACGATTACCGCGGGTCGGGTGCGTCCTGTCACCTGTTCGCGTAAGGATACCATACAGGAATTTAAAGAGTTCCTTAAGGGGAATGTATGTCGTGGCGCTCTTGGGAACTGAAGTTTAACTAGTGACTCAGCTTTAAAAAAATAGCTAAAAAAGAATACGGAGAAAAATGTAGCGTGATCCATGTTATTGAAAAATGCATGCGAATAGTCCTTCTATTGCGTCATGTGCGCAAAATGTAAAGGTGTCAACAAGATTGGCCAAACAGATGTTTAAATGTTCAAGTACACCTAGTGTTTCATATAATACGTCAAGCCTCGATTGCTCCCTATAACGAGCAAAAATGATAAGCAATACGGGCATATGAGATGGTACCAAAATGTAACTATATGTCTAAAAAGTGTTCGGTGATGACCTGTGGAAAAATGGGTGTGCAAAAAAGAAAATTGTGAACATGCCACATTGGTTGTGCATATTATTCACCATTTATTTATGTTTTCCCTTTCCAGAGGTCCGTTGGGACCACCAATATTGACGTTTAATCCCATAACCAAGGCTTTGTCCATCGCGTTACTATAGCAGATCCATTCTGCTTTACCACCAACATTGTTTCAGGTATGAGGAATCCTCTATCAGTTCATGACGTGAATGGTCATTAGCAACAGCCAGTCTTCCCCCCTTCCCCCTTTTCACTACCACTTCATTCTCTGTCTCCCACAGTTTTTCAGCAGGCGGAAATACTCGGCACTGCAAGCAGGGTTCACGATTGAAAAGCCGCACACCAGGCAGTTCATTTCAGTCCACAGGTGCGCGATTATTTAGGTAAACGTTTGCACACTAATTTGAGAAATAAAGCCCTGTGCACCAGGAATAGGTGAGCTTTCTTTACCTATTTTTTTAAAATTCTTATTTTGTAACAGATGTTTACAGTCCACGTTTCCGACATCATATCACAGAACACACGCGGTCCAACTACTTTCCAACTTCACACAGGTCTTCATTTACACGTCGTGTATTGAAACAGAGGTATGTGCTTCACATATCTACTATTATAGCCTATGTGCATATAGACTAACATAAGGTCACCATAGTTATCACACCACCTCCAGGATCCACGTTGACTATAACAGATAGGCAACCATACAATTTATGGTTAGACATCAATGAATTCGCTGTATATTTTTGGATGATCACTCAACCATAACTCATCTATGTATTCTTATTTTATGGAACGTTAGGAATGGAATGGTAATGAGTGCTTCAATATTTGTGAATCAGTTGCATATATATGTGAGGAACAATGCTATGTGAGTCTATTTTGATGTAAATATTCTATCACTCCATTTTATGAAGATTATGTCACTAATATTTGTTTTTTCCCCCAGTGTCTCAAATACTACTGTGTTACTTTATAACTTGTAATATATATGTATATAGTGTACCAATATCCAACGTATTGATTAGTTGTTTGTACATTTCTAGGTTTTTTTCCCCTGACGAAGGGTACCGTCAGGTCCCGAAATGCATTGGGCACCATGTTCTCAGAATATCCAGAAGTTTGACTCTTGAGCAACTATCAACTATGGTTTTTCATTTAACAAGAAGTGTGTAAATATAACAAGAGTGTTACAAACAACTTTAGTTTTGTAAACATAATGATTATTGATTTTCGAAGTTTAATATCTGCTATAGACTCACAATAATGTTGCTTGTGTCTCTATGAAAAGTCAGATTAAGATTGTTTCAGTAAGAATTAAATATCACAACGTGAAATCTTACATTGTCTAGTGTTTTGAACTATTGATTTAATAACTAACACCATTTTGGAAAAGGGATTCTTTTCCCATAGGAACAGTGCACACTACAAGAAGGTTGTTTCCTTCTTAGTCAACCCTTTATTATTTTTGTGCTAGCCAACAGATTTCAGTAGTGTAGCACCCTTGTTTAGACAGATAAATTTAGATTACACTTAACGCTTGAGTGCTCCTCTTTTCCTCCTTCCTTGGTAATTCACTTTGGCCCCTTGAGGAAGCACCACTGTTTAGAAGAGTGATTTCCCCATCTGGAGAACAATATGGCAACTTTTGATAGTATAACACACATCACCGAAAACAGAGCAAACACCTTAGCGTACACGGCAGAAGAAGCCACAGACATATATGCTCTCATCAATGAGATCAAGTTAGTAGACACTAAAGGGGGATCAACCATCCAACGATTAAAACAATTAGAATATTTGACCAGAAGGCAACTCAACCAACGCCTGCATGCATCAACGCTTGTTCAATACCATCGAGCAAAAAGAATACCAAGGGGACTCAGGATAGCACTAAGACCTATGCTATTCAGATTTCATTTAAATCCGCAATTTATGGATAAATGGTTTTCTTTTTTAAATAAATGCTCTTTAGACCTGATCCTTTTGATTATTGAAGAATTATCCCGTACCATTAAAGATTTGGATGAAGAAATTTTCAACTTAAAACGAGACTTGTCAGCAGCAATTGACCCAACCATCTGGGAAACCACCTTGGAGGAATTGAACGCAAAACTTGACCGGTACAACCAAGAACTCCAAGAAGGCAAGATAAGGAAGTATTGCAGATACACTATAGACTATAAATTAAACGAAGTCTACACTTGGGCAGAGATTTACGCCAAAAGACGTTTTACTCCACGGAAAACCATGACTTCGAGTGAAGAAAGTATTACCACTGACCAAGATATCTCTGCATCCAGACAACCGCTGGCTAAAACCGGTTTACCATCTACATCAACCAGTGTGTCTGTCCCTGCTGTAACCATTGCCACTACAAAAACGAGTGACACAACCACCACAGGCTCCTCTTCTTCTTTTTTATCACAGGCCCTGACGGGAGGGCAACCTCCACCAACGACTGTAGCAGTGTCACAAGGATTAACAAGCACCCCACAAGGAGAGGGAGAGGGAAAACTATTACGCAGTGGGAAAAATCTACCCTCATCATAAACATATCATCCTGTGAATTATCCAAAAAGCAAATTATGACCTTGAATAAAGGCATGTCTTTTGTACCAACGAACGATACCACATCACTTGAAACAAACATAGCATTCTTTAAGTTTATGCGCAAACTCAGACTGTGCCATTATTTTAAGAATGTTATGGGATGTCAGGCCGATTCAGAGCAATCATTAGAAGAAGCAAAGTTCAAACCAAAAAGTAAATACATGGCTCCAACATCCCACAAAATTCTTGATTACTTTGAGGATACCGTCAAAAGAGACTTATCTAAAATCAGGTACAAGTCAATGAAGCAAAAAAACTTCACAGTACATGACTACCACACAGTACAATCCATAACGCAGAATGCTCGCATCACCCTTAAACCAGCAGACAAGGGAGGTGCCCTAGTTATTATGGACACGGAATACTACAACAAGAAAGTTAATGAACATGTCCATGATCAACACACCTATCAACTCCTTGACAGTGATCCCACCATCTTTTTACAAACAGCTTTAACTGAACTATTGCAAGAGGCGTGTACAGCTGGCATCATTTCTGAGTCTCAAAAGATGTTTCTCACCACGTACAATCCAAGAAGACCTTCACTCTACATGATACCAAAGATACACAAACACCCTACAGACCCTCCATTCCGTCCAATCGTATCCGGGTGCAGTTCTATTTTTTACCCCATTGGGAAATATCTAGATTACTTTTTACAAGACTTTGTGCAATCCTGGTGCACCTACATTAAGGACACTACCCATTTTCTGACCAAATTGGAATCCATACAAGAGTATTGGAAAGAAGATTGGATATTATGTACTGTAGATGTGACAGCACTATACACATCCATCAATCACCAACAAGGGATGGAAGCTGTGGAATGGGCACTCTTACAGATGAATCTACCTCAAGAAAAAAGCCTCTTTATTTTAAAGCTGTTACATTTTTGCCTTAACAACAGTTATTTTAAGTGGCAAGACCAATTTTTTGGTCAGATGACCGGAACCAGCATGGGATTCTCGGGGGCTCCAGCCTATGCGAATATTTTTATGTCCTTTTTCGAGCATGAACACATTCTCACAAACCATCAATGGAATGAAGGAATAGTAATATTCGGCCGGTATATTGATGACACATTCCTGGTATGGTCCAAAGCTCAGGCAGAGCTGGAATCTCTACTTGCGGATCTCAACATGAAGAATCCAAGAATTCAGTTTACCCACTCAATAAGTTCCAACTCAGTACACTATTTGGATGTTCTCGTTACCAATGACCGGAAACAGAAAAGACTTATGACTGATATCTACACTAAACCCACTGACAGGAATAATACCTTGATGTATACCAGTTTCCATCCGAAAAGTCTTATCACAAATTTACCATATTCACATTTTCTGAGAATCAAAAGAATTTGTGCATCACAAGAAACATATGACAACCAAATCCTAGTCCACCGCAGGAGATTTGAAGAGCGTGGTTACCCTCCTGAAGTTTTGAATCAATGCATTGACAGACTTGCTATAGTTGAACGTCAGACACTGATGACTCCAGTGAGTAAAGAATCAAAAAGTGCATTCACAATTGTCTCTAAATTTTCAACATCTGCCAGTCATATTAAACGCAGTATACTGAGAAGATGGGAAATACTTCAAAGTGAGTTTGACTTTAACGGCATTTTTCAAGAAAGACCCATATTTGCTTACACGAGAGGCCGGAATTTGATGGATATAGTCCTGTCACCTAAGAATATTCAAAAAGAGTTGGAGTTCAAAGGAACCATGAAATGTCAAAACTGTGTGCACTGCAACAACATAATTACTGGCGAAACCTTAACTCATCCAATGACGGGCAGAACCATCAAGCTCAAACATACATCGGACTGCAATAGCATCAACCTAGTTTACTGTCTCAAATGCCCGTGTTGCAAATTGTATGTGGGCAAGACCGAACGCAAACTTAAGATTAGGCTCACAGAGCACAAAAGCAACATCAGGGCTAAGAAGAAAAGCACACCTATAGCCATCCATTGGGAAGAGAATCACCATACTATTGCCCAATTACGTGCACAAATCATTGAAGTAGTATCCAAAAAAGAGGGTCAAGACAACTCAGCCAGACTTCTGCAGCGTGAAACATACTGGATAGACTTTCTATGCACAGGGGCCCCCAATGGGCTCAATGACCGAATAGACTTTGGATGTTTTCTATAGAAGTAGGTTTACCCCATTCTACCACATTGAACATACCGAAACTCGCATAAGGTTCCTCACAACACTCATTGTTCCACTCATTTACCTTCTCACATTAACACTTTACTAGTGCCTCCAGTCCTCCCGTATCCACTTTTAGTTTAGTTCAGAGCTTTAGCATTTTTCTTCCTGAAAACCTTACAGCAGATAACACATGGCACCGTGTAAGATTTCACGATATGTTTTCATGTTTTAAGCAGCAACTTTGATGGCCCCATGTAAATGACAAACATATTCATTTATATTTATAAAGAACAGATTAAATGTTTTGCAAACTGGAGAAGAGGGCTCATTATAACTTGTTTTATCAATCGAGCATGGGCATCGATGCATATACATAAGTAAGAGGTTAATATAAGGTGTACTTAATAATTCATGTGCAGTATGATGTACAATATTAATGGACTGTCAGTATTATGTATTTATATCGTAATAGAACGTCAGATTCCATTACTCGACTACATTGCAGCAGATGTGTTGCATAAGTTTGGAATACACGGTAATATACCCACAGTAAATATTCCCTAGTGAATAATATGCACAACCAATGTGGCATGTTCACAAATTTCTTTTTTGCACACCCATTTTTCCACAGGTCATCACCGAACACTTTTTAGACATATAGTTACGTTTTGGTACCATCTCATATGCCCGTATTGCTTATCATTTTTGCTCGTTATAGGGAGCAATCGAGGCTTGACGTATTATATGAAACACTAGGTGTACTTGAACATTTAAACATCTGTTTGGCCAATCTTGTTGACACCTTTACATTTTGCGCACATGACACAATAGAAGGACTATTCGCATGCATTTTTCAATAACATGGATCACGCTACATTTTTCTCCGTATTTTTTTGAGCTATTTTTTTAAAGCTGAGTCACTAGTTAAACTTCAGTTCCCAAGAGCGCCACGACATACATTCCCCTTAAGGAACTCTTTAAATTCCTGTATGGTATCCTTACGCGAACAGGTGACAGGACGCACCCGACCCGCGGTAATCGTAGCATCGGCACCACCAGTCTCGAAGGTAATTATTTAGCAGCAGCTATTGCCACCCTAACCGTTTATTAATCTGTTAAACTGGACGCCAAGACGTCTTTCCTTTGAGTCTCCTGCACTCGATTACAAATTTCAAGCATTATTCGGCCTAAGATTTGGCCGTTGTTCTTTTCAGAGAACAACAGCCTGCACATTTCCTATCATTCCGAGCAGCACGGGGATCCCGAAAACTCGTAGTCTTCTACGTCCTTTGCTCCATATTAGGAGGTATATCATTTGCATGTTTTTTAAGAGTTGATATTATCACCGTACAGCTAAAAAAGAATTTAAAACGAATTCCACACGTTTATGTTTTCCCTTTCCAGAGGCCCGTTGGGACCACCAATATTGACGTTTAATCCCATAACCAAGGCTTTGTCCATCGCGTTACTATAGCAGATCCATTCTGCTTTACCACCAACATTGTTTCAGGTATGAGGAATCCTCTATCAGTTCATGACGTGAATGGTCGTTAGCAACAGCCAGTCTTCCCCCCTTCCCCCTTTTCACTACCACTTCATTCTCTGTCTCCCACAGTTTTTCAGCAGGCGGAAATACTCGGCACTGCAAGCAGGGTTCACGATTGAAAAGCCGCACACCAGGCAGTTCATTTCAGTCCACAGGTGCGCGATTATTTAGGTAAACGTTTGCACACTATTTTGAGAAATAAAGCCCTGTGCACCAGGAATAAGTGAGCTTTCTTTACCTATTTTTTTAAAATTCTTTTTTTGTAACAGATGTTTACAGTCCACGTTTCCGACATCATATCACAGAACACACGCGGTCCAACTACTTTCAAACTTCACACAGGTCTTCATTTACACGTCGTGTATTGAAACAGAGGTATGTGCTTCACATATCGACTATTATAGCCTATGTGCATATAGACTAACATAAGGTCACCATAGTTATCACACCACCTCCAGGATCCACGTTGACTATAACAGATAGGCAACCATACAATTTATGGTTAGACATCAATGAATTCGCTTATATTTTTGGATGATCACTCAACCATAACTCATCTATGTATTCTTATTTTATGGAACGTTAGGAATGGAATGGTAATGAGTGCTTCAATATTTGTGAATCAGTTGCATATATATGTGAGGAACAATGCTATGTGAGTCTATTTTGATGTAAATATTCTATCACTCCATTTTATGAAGATGATGTCACTATTATTTGTTTTTTTTCCCCCAGTGTCTCAAACACTACTGTGTTACTTTATAACTTGTAATATATATGTATATAGTGTACCAATATCCAACGTATTGATTAGTTGTTTGTACATTTCTAGGATTTTACCCCTGACGAAGGGTACCGTCAGGTCCCGAAATGCATTGGGCACCATGTTCTCAGAATATCCAGAAGTTTGACTCTTGAGCAACTATCAACTATGGTTTTTCATTTAACAAGAAGTGTGTAAATATAACAAGAGTGTTACAAGCAACTTTAGTTTTGTAAACATAATGATTATTGATTTTCGAAGTTTGATATCTGCTATAGACTCACAATAATGTTGCTTGTGTCTATATGAAAAGTCAGATTAAGATTGTTTCAGTAAGAATTAACTATCACAACGTGAAATCTTACATTGTCTAGTGTTTTGAACTATTGATTTAATAACTAACACCATTTTGGAAAAGGGATTCTTTTCCCATAGGAACAGTGCACACTACAAGAAGGTTGTTTCCTTCTTAGTCAACCCTTTATTATTTTTGTGCTAGCCAACAGATTTCAGTAGTGTAGCACCCTTGTTTAGACAGATAAATTTAGATTACACTTAACGCTTGAGTGCTCCTCTTTTCCTCCTTCCTTGGTAATTCACTTTGGCCCCTTGAGGAAGCACCACTGTTTAGAAGAGTGATTTCCCCATCTGGAGAACAATATGGCAACTTTTGATAGTATAACACACATCACCGAAAACAGAGCAAACACCTTAGCGTACACGGCAGAAGAAGCCACAGACATATATGCTCTCATCAATGAGATCAAGTTAGTAGACACTAAAGGGGGATCAACCATCCAACGATTAAAACAATTAGAATATTTGACCAGAAGGCAACTCAACCAACGCCTGCATGCATCAACGCTTGTTCAATACCATCGAGCAAAAAGAATACCAAGGGGACTCAGGATAGCACTAAGACCTATGCTATTCAGATTTCATTTAAATCCGCAATTTATGGATAAATGGTTTTCTTTTTTAAATAAATGCTCTTTAGACCTGATCCTTTTGATTATTGAAGAATTATCCCGTACCATTAAAGATTTGGATGAAGAAATTTTCAACTTAAAACGAGACTTGTCAGCAGCAATTGACCCAACCATCTGGGAAACCACCTTGGAGGAATTGAACGCAAAACTTGACCGGTACAACCAAGAACTCCAAGAAGGCAAGATAAGGAAGTATTGCAGATACACTATAGACTATAAATTAAACGAAGTCTACACTTGGGCAGAGATTTACGCCAAAAGACGTTTTACTCCACGGAAAACCATGACTTCGAGTGAAGAAAGTATTACCACTGACCAAGATATCTCTGCATCCAGACAACCGCTGGCTAAAACCGGTTTACCATCTACATCAACCAGTGTGTCTGTCCCTGCTGTAACCATTGCCACTACAAAAACGAGTGACACAACCACCACAGGCTCCTCTTCTTCTTTTTTATCACAGGCCCTGACGGGAGGGCAACCTCCACCAACGACTGTAGCAGTGTCACAAGGATTAACAAGCACCCCACAAGGAGAGGGAGAGGGAAAACTATTACGCAGTGGGAAAAATCTACCCTCATCATAAACATATCATCCTGTGAATTATCCAAAAAGCAAATTATGACCTTGAATAAAGGCATGTCTTTTGTACCAACGAACGATACCACATCACTTGAAACAAACATAGCATTCTTTAAGTTTATGCGCAAACTCAGACTGTGCCATTATTTTAAGAATGTTATGGGATGTCAGGCCGATTCAGAGCAATCATTAGAAGAAGCAAAGTTCAAACCAAAAAGTAAATACATGGCTCCAACATCCCACAAAATTCTTGATTACTTTGAGGATACCGTCAAAAGAGACTTATCTAAAATCAGGTACAAGTCAATGAAGCAAAAAAACTTCACAGTACATGACTACCACACAGTACAATCCATAACGCAGAATGCTCGCATCACCCTTAAACCAGCAGACAAGGGAGGTGCCCTAGTTATTATGGACACGGAATACTACAACAAGAAAGTTAATGAACATGTCCATGATCAACACACCTATCAACTCCTTGACAGTGATCCCACCATCTTTTTACAAACAGCTTTAACTGAACTATTGCAAGAGGCGTGTACAGCTGGCATCATTTCTGAGTCTCAAAAGATGTTTCTCACCACGTACAATCCAAGAAGACCTTCACTCTACATGATACCAAAGATACACAAACACCCTACAGACCCTCCATTCCGTCCAATCGTATCCGGGTGCAGTTCTATTTTTTACCCCATTGGGAAATATCTAGATTACTTTTTACAAGACTTTGTGCAATCCTGGTGCACCTACATTAAGGACACTACCCATTTTCTGACCAAATTGGAATCCATACAAGAGTATTGGAAAGAAGATTGGATATTATGTACTGTAGATGTGACAGCACTATACACATCCATCAATCACCAACAAGGGATGGAAGCTGTGGAATGGGCACTCTTACAGATGAATCTACCTCAAGAAAAAAGCCTCTTTATTTTAAAGCTGTTACATTTTTGCCTTAACAACAGTTATTTTAAGTGGCAAGACCAATTTTTTGGTCAGATGACCGGAACCAGCATGGGATTCTCGGGGGCTCCAGCCTATGCGAATATTTTTATGTCCTTTTTCGAGCATGAACACATTCTCACAAACCATCAATGGAATGAAGGAATAGTAATATTCGGCCGGTATATTGATGACACATTCCTGGTATGGTCCAAAGCTCAGGCAGAGCTGGAATCTCTACTTGCGGATCTCAACATGAAGAATCCAAGAATTCAGTTTACCCACTCAATAAGTTCCAACTCAGTACACTATTTGGATGTTCTCGTTACCAATGACCGGAAACAGAAAAGACTTATGACTGATATCTACACTAAACCCACTGACAGGAATAATACCTTGATGTATACCAGTTTCCATCCGAAAAGTCTTATCACAAATTTACCATATTCACATTTTCTGAGAATCAAAAGAATTTGTGCATCACAAGAAACATATGACAACCAAATCCTAGTCCACCGCAGGAGATTTGAAGAGCGTGGTTACCCTCCTGAAGTTTTGAATCAATGCATTGACAGACTTGCTATAGTTGAACGTCAGACACTGATGACTCCAGTGAGTAAAGAATCAAAAAGTGCATTCACAATTGTCTCTAAATTTTCAACATCTGCCAGTCATATTAAACGCAGTATACTGAGAAGATGGGAAATACTTCAAAGTGAGTTTGACTTTAACGGCATTTTTCAAGAAAGACCCATATTTGCTTACACGAGAGGCCGGAATTTGATGGATATAGTCCTGTCACCTAAGAATATTCAAAAAGAGTTGGAGTTCAAAGGAACCATGAAATGTCAAAACTGTGTGCACTGCAACAACATAATTACTGGCGAAACCTTAACTCATCCAATGACGGGCAGAACCATCAAGCTCAAACATACATCGGACTGCAATAGCATCAACCTAGTTTACTGTCTCAAATGCCCGTGTTGCAAATTGTATGTGGGCAAGACCGAACGCAAACTTAAGATTAGGCTCACAGAGCACAAAAGCAACATCAGGGCTAAGAAGAAAAGCACACCTATAGCCATCCATTGGGAAGAGAATCACCATACTATTGCCCAATTACGTGCACAAATCATTGAAGTAGTATCCAAAAAAGAGGGTCAAGACAACTCAGCCAGACTTCTGCAGCGTGAAACATACTGGATAGACTTTCTATGCACAGGGGCCCCCAATGGGCTCAATGACCGAATAGACTTTGGATGTTTTCTATAGAAGTAGGTTTACCCCATTCTACCACATTGAACATACCGAAACTCGCATAAGGTTCCTCACAACACTCATTGTTCCACTCATTTACCTTCTCACATTAACACTTTACTAGTGCCTCCAGTCCTCCCGTATCCACTTTTAGTTTAGTTCAGAGCTTTAGCATTTTTCTTCCTGAAAACCTTACAGCAGATAACACATGGCACCGTGTAAGATTTCACGATATGTTTTCATGTTTTAAGCAGCAACTTTGATGGCCCCATGTAAATGACAAACATATTCATTTATATTTATAAAGAACAGATTAAATGTTTTGCAAACTGGAGAAGAGGGCTCATTATAACTTGTTTTATCAATCGAGCATGGGCATCGATGCATATACATAAGTAAGAGGTTAATATAAGGTGTACTTAATAATTCATGTGCAGTATGATGTACAATATTAATGGACTGTCAGTATTATGTATTTATATCGTAATAGAACGTCAGATTCCATTACTCGACTACATTGCAGCAGATGTGTTGCATAAGTTTGGAATACACGGTAATATACCCACAGTAAATATTCCCTAGTGAATAATATGCACAACCAATGTGGCATGTTCACAAATTTCTTTTTTGCACACCCATTTTTCCACAGGTCATCACCGAACACTTTTTAGACATATAGTTACGTTTTGGTACCATCTCATATGCCCGTATTGCTTATCATTTTTGCTCGTTATAGGGAGCAATCGAGGCTTGACGTATTATATGAAACACTAGGTGTACTTGAACATTTAAACATCTGTTTGGCCAATCTTGTTGACACCTTTACATTTTGCGCACATGACACAATAGAAGGACTATTCGCATGCATTTTTCAATAACATGGATCACGCTACATTTTTCTCCGTATTTTTTTGAGCTATTTTTTTAAAGCTGAGTCACTAGTTAAACTTCAGTTCCCAAGAGCGCCACGACATACATTCCCCTTAAGGAACTCTTTAAATTCCTGTATGGTATCCTTACGCGAACAGGTGACAGGACGCACCCGACCCGCGGTAATCGTAGCATCGGCACCACCAGTCTCGAAGGTAATTATTTAGCAGCAGCTATTGCCACCCTAACCGTTTATTAATCTGTTAAACTGGACGCCAAGACGTCTTTCCTTTGAGTCTCCTGCACTCGATTACAAATTTCAAGCATTATTCGGCCTAAGATTTGGCCGTTGTTCTTTTCAGAGAACAACAGCCTGCACATTTCCTATCATTCCGAGCAGCACGGGGATCCCGAAAACTCGTAGTCTTCTACGTCCTTTGCTCCATATTAGGAGGTATATCATTTGCATGTTTTTTAAGAGTTGATATTATCACCGTACAGCTAAAAAAGAATTTAAAACGAATTCCACACGTTTATGTTTTCCCTTTCCAGAGGCCCGTTGGGACCACCAATATTGACGTTTAATCCCATAACCAAGGCTTTGTCCATCGCGTTACTATAGCAGATCCATTCTGCTTTACCACCAACATTGTTTCAGGTATGAGGAATCCTCTATCAGTTCATGACGTGAATGGTCGTTAGCAACAGCCAGTCTTCCCCCCTTCCCCCTTTTCACTACCACTTCATTCTCTGTCTCCCACAGTTTTTCAGCAGGCGGAAATACTCGGCACTGCAAGCAGGGTTCACGATTGAAAAGCCGCACACCAGGCAGTTCATTTCAGTCCACAGGTGCGCGATTATTTAGGTAAACGTTTGCACACTATTTTGAGAAATAAAGCCCTGTGCACCAGGAATAAGTGAGCTTTCTTTACCTATTTTTTTAAAATTCTTTTTTTGTAACAGATGTTTACAGTCCACGTTTCCGACATCATATCACAGAACACACGCGGTCCAACTACTTTCAAACTTCACACAGGTCTTCATTTACACGTCGTGTATTGAAACAGAGGTATGTGCTTCACATATCGACTATTATAGCCTATGTGCATATAGACTAACATAAGGTCACCATAGTTATCACACCACCTCCAGGATCCACGTTGACTATAACAGATAGGCAACCATACAATTTATGGTTAGACATCAATGAATTCGCTTATATTTTTGGATGATCACTCAACCATAACTCATCTATGTATTCTTATTTTATGGAACGTTAGGAATGGAATGGTAATGAGTGCTTCAATATTTGTGAATCAGTTGCATATATATGTGAGGAACAATGCTATGTGAGTCTATTTTGATGTAAATATTCTATCACTCCATTTTATGAAGATGATGTCACTATTATTTGTTTTTTTTCCCCCAGTGTCTCAAACACTACTGTGTTACTTTATAACTTGTAATATATATGTATATAGTGTACCAATATCCAACGTATTGATTAGTTGTTTGTACATTTCTAGGATTTTACCCCTGACGAAGGGTACCGTCAGGTCCCGAAATGCATTGGGCACCATGTTCTCAGAATATCCAGAAGTTTGACTCTTGAGCAACTATCAACTATGGTTTTTCATTTAACAAGAAGTGTGTAAATATAACAAGAGTGTTACAAGCAACTTTAGTTTTGTAAACATAATGATTATTGATTTTCGAAGTTTGATATCTGCTATAGACTCACAATAATGTTGCTTGTGTCTATATGAAAAGTCAGATTAAGATTGTTTCAGTAAGAATTAACTATCACAACGTGAAATCTTACATTGTCTAGTGTTTTGAACTATTGATTTAATAACTAACACCATTTTGGAAAAGGGATTCTTTTCCCATAGGAACAGTGCACACTACAAGAAGGTTGTTTCCTTCTTAGTCAACCCTTTATTATTTTTGTGCTAGCCAACAGATTTCAGTAGTGTAGCACCCTTGTTTAGACAGATAAATTTAGATTACACTTAACGCTTGAGTGCTCCTCTTTTCCTCCTTCCTTGGTAATTCACTTTGGCCCCTTGAGGAAGCACCACTGTTTAGAAGAGTGATTTCCCCATCTGGAGAACAATATGGCAACTTTTGATAGTATAACACACATCACCGAAAACAGAGCAAACACCTTAGCGTACACGGCAGAAGAAGCCACAGACATATATGCTCTCATCAATGAGATCAAGTTAGTAGACACTAAAGGGGGATCAACCATCCAACGATTAAAACAATTAGAATATTTGACCAGAAGGCAACTCAACCAACACCTGCATGCATCAACGCTTGTTCAATACCATCGAGCAAAAAGAATACCAAGGGGACTCAGGATAGCACTAAGACCTATGCTATTCAGATTTCATTTAAATCCGCAATTTATGGATAAATGGTTTTCTTTTTTAAATAAATGCTCTTTAGACCTGATCCTTTTGATTATTGAAGAATTATCCCGTACCATTAAAGATTTGGATGAAGAAATTTTCAACTTAAAACGAGACTTGTCAGCAGCAATTGACCCAACCATCTGGGAAACCACCTTGGAGGAATTGAACGCAAAACTTGACCGGTACAACCAAGAACTCCAAGAAGGCAAGATAAGGAAGTATTGCAGATACACTATAGACTATAAATTAAACGAAGTCTACACTTGGGCAGAGATTTACGCCAAAAGACGTTTTACTCCACGGAAAACCATGACTTCGAGTGAAGAAAGTATTACCACTGACCAAGATATCTCTGCATCCAGACAACCGCTGGCTAAAACCGGTTTACCATCTACATCAACCAGTGTGTCTGTCCCTGCTGTAACCATTGCCACTACAAAAACGAGTGACACAACCACCACAGGCTCCTCTTCTTCTTTTTTATCACAGGCCCTGACGGGAGGGCAACCTCCACCAACGACTGTAGCAGTGTCACAAGGATTAACAAGCACCCCACAAGGAGAGGGAGAGGGAAAACTATTACGCAGTGGGAAAAATCTACCCTCATCATAAACATATCATCCTGTGAATTATCCAAAAAGCAAATTATGACCTTGAATAAAGGCATGTCTTTTGTACCAACGAACGATACCACATCACTTGAAACAAACATAGCATTCTTTAAGTTTATGCGCAAACTCAGACTGTGCCATTATTTTAAGAATGTTATGGGATGTCAGGCCGATTCAGAGCAATCATTAGAAGAAGCAAAGTTCAAACCAAAAAGTAAATACATGGCTCCAACATCCCACAAAATTCTTGATTACTTTGAGGATACCGTCAAAAGAGACTTATCTAAAATCAGGTACAAGTCAATGAAGCAAAAAAACTTCACAGTACATGACTACCACACAGTACAATCCATAACACAGAATGCTCGCATCACCCTTAAACCAGCAGACAAGGGAGGTGCCCTAGTTATTATGGACACGGAATACTACAACAAGAAAGTTAATGAACATGTCCATGATCAACACACCTATCAACTCCTTGACAGTGATCCCACCATCTTTTTACAAACAGCTTTAACTGAACTATTACAAGAGGCGTGTACAGCTGGCATCATTTCTGAGTCTCAAAAGATGTTTCTCACCACGTACAATCCAAGAAGACCTTCACTCTACATGATACCAAAGATACACAAACACCCTACAGACCCTCCATTCCGTCCAATCGTATCCGGGTGCAGTTCTATTTTTTACCCCATTGGGAAATATCTAGATTACTTTTTACAAGACTTTGTGCAATCCTGGTGCACCTACATTAAGGACACTACCCATTTTCTGACCAAATTGGAATCCATACAAGAGTATTGGAAAGAAGATTGGATATTATGTACTGTAGATGTGACAGCACTATACACATCCATCAATCACCAACAAGGGATGGAAGCTGTGGAATGGGCACTCTTACAGATGAATCTACCTCAAGAAAAAAGCCTCTTTATTTTAAAGCTGTTACATTTTTGCCTTAACAACAGTTATTTTAAGTGGCAAGACCAATTTTTTGGTCAGATGACCGGAACCAGCATGGGATTCTCGGGGGCTCCAGCCTATGCGAATATTTTTATGTCCTTTTTCGAGCATGAACACATTCTCACAAACCATCAATGGAATGAAGGAATAGTAATATTCGGCCGGTATATTGATGACACATTCCTGGTATGGTCCAAAGCTCAGGCAGAGCTGGAATCTCTACTTGCGGATCTCAACATGAAGAATCCAAGAATTCAGTTTACCCACTCAATAAGTTCCAACTCAGTACACTATTTGGATGTTCTCGTTACCAATGACCGGAAACAGAAAAGACTTATGACTGATATCTACACTAAACCCACTGACAGGAATAATACCTTGATGTATACCAGTTTCCATCCGAAAAGTCTTATCACAAATTTACCATATTCACATTTTCTGAGAATCAAAAGAATTTGTGCATCACAAGAAACATATGACAACCAAATCCTAGTCCACCGCAGGAGATTTGAAGAGCGTGGTTACCCTCCTGAAGTTTTGAATCAATGCATTGACAGACTTGCTATAGTTGAACGTCAGACACTGATGACTCCAGTGAGTAAAGAATCAAAAAGTGCATTCACAATTGTCTCTAAATTTTCAACATCTGCCAGTCATATTAAACGCAGTATACTGAGAAGATGGGAAATACTTCAAAGTGAGTTTGACTTTAACGGCATTTTTCAAGAAAGACCCATATTTGCTTACACGAGAGGCCGGAATTTGATGGATATAGTCCTGTCACCTAAGAATATTCAAAAAGAGTTGGAGTTCAAAGGAACCATGAAATGTCAAAACTGTGTGCACTGCAACAACATAATTACTGGCGAAACCTTAACTCATCCAATGACGGGCAGAACCATCAAGCTCAAACATACATCGGACTGCAATAGCATCAACCTAGTTTACTGTCTCAAATGCCCGTGTTGCAAATTGTATGTGGGCAAGACCGAACGCAAACTTAAGATTAGGCTCACAGAGCACAAAAGCAACATCAGGGCTAAGAAGAAAAGCACACCTATAGCCATCCATTGGGAAGAGAATCACCATACTATTGCCCAATTACGTGCACAAATCATTGAAGTAGTATCCAAAAAAGAGGGTCAAGACAACTCAGCCAGACTTCTGCAGCGTGAAACATACTGGATAGACTTTCTATGCACAGGGGCCCCCAATGGGCTCAATGACCGAATAGACTTTGGATGTTTTCTATAGAAGTAGGTTTACCCCATTCTACCACATTGAACATACCGAAACTCGCATAAGGTTCCTCACAACACTCATTGTTCCACTCATTTACCTTCTCACATTAACACTTTACTAGTGCCTCCAGTCCTCCCGTATCCACTTTTAGTTTAGTTCAGAGCTTTAGCATTTTTCTTCCTGAAAACCTTACAGCAGATAACACATGGCACCGTGTAAGATTTCACGATATGTTTTCATGTTTTAAGCAGCAACTTTGATGGCCCCATGTAAATGACAAACATATTCATTTATATTTATAAAGAACAGATTAAATGTTTTGCAAACTGGAGAAGAGGGCTCATTATAACTTGTTTTATCAATCGAGCATGGGCATCGATGCATATACATAAGTAAGAGGTTAATATAAGGTGTACTTAATAATTCATGTGCAGTATGATGTACAATATTAATGGACTGTCAGTATTATGTATTTATATCGTAATAGAACGTCAGATTCCATTACTCGACTACATTGCAGCAGATGTGTTGCATAAGTTTGGAATACACGGTAATATACCCACAGTAAATATTCCCTAGTGAATAATATGCACAACCAATGTGGCATGTTCACAAATTTCTTTTTTGCACACCCATTTTTCCACAGGTCATCACCGAACACTTTTTAGACATATAGTTACGTTTTGGTACCATCTCATATGCCCGTATTGCTTATCATTTTTGCTCGTTATAGGGAGCAATCGAGGCTTGACGTATTATATGAAACACTAGGTGTACTTGAACATTTAAACATCTGTTTGGCCAATCTTGTTGACACCTTTACATTTTGCGCACATGACACAATAGAAGGACTATTCGCATGCATTTTTCAATAACATGGATCACGCTACATTTTTCTCCGTATTTTTTTGAGCTATTTTTTTAAAGCTGAGTCACTAGTTAAACTTCAGTTCCCAAGAGCGCCACGACATACATTCCCCTTAAGGAACTCTTTAAATTCCTGTATGGTATCCTTACGCGAACAGGTGACAGGACGCACCCGACCCGCGGTAATCGTAGCATCGGCACCACCAGTCTCGAAGGTAATTATTTAGCAGCAGCTATTGCCACCCTAACCGTTTATTAATCTGTTAAACTGGACGCCAAGACGTCTTTCCTTTGAGTCTCCTGCACTCGATTACAAATTTCAAGCATTATTCGGCCTAAGATTTGGCCGTTGTTCTTTTCAGAGAACAACAGCCTGCACATTTCCTATCATTCCGAGCAGCACGGGGATCCCGAAAACTCGTAGTCTTCTACGTCCTTTGCTCCATATTAGGAGGTATATCATTTGCATGTTTTTTAAGAGTTGATATTATCACCGTACAGCTAAAAAAGAATTTAAAACGAATTCCACACGTTTATGTTTTCCCTTTCCAGAGGCCCGTTGGGACCACCAATATTGACGTTTAATCCCATAACCAAGGCTTTGTCCATCGCGTTACTATAGCAGATCCATTCTGCTTTACCACCAACATTGTTTCAGGTATGAGGAATCCTCTATCAGTTCATGACGTGAATGGTCGTTAGCAACAGCCAGTCTTCCCCCCTTCCCCCTTTTCACTACCACTTCATTCTCTGTCTCCCACAGTTTTTCAGCAGGCGGAAATACTCGGCACTGCAAGCAGGGTTCACGATTGAAAAGCCGCACACCAGGCAGTTCATTTCAGTCCACAGGTGCGCGATTATTTAGGTAAACGTTTGCACACTATTTTGAGAAATAAAGCCCTGTGCACCAGGAATAAGTGAGCTTTCTTTACCTATTTTTTTAAAATTCTTTTTTTGTAACAGATGTTTACAGTCCACGTTTCCGACATCATATCACAGAACACACGCGGTCCAACTACTTTCAAACTTCACACAGGTCTTCATTTACACGTCGTGTATTGAAACAGAGGTATGTGCTTCACATATCGACTATTATAGCCTATGTGCATATAGACTAACATAAGGTCACCATAGTTATCACACCACCTCCAGGATCCACGTTGACTATAACAGATAGGCAACCATACAATTTATGGTTAGACATCAATGAATTCGCTTATATTTTTGGATGATCACTCAACCATAACTCATCTATGTATTCTTATTTTATGGAACGTTAGGAATGGAATGGTAATGAGTGCTTCAATATTTGTGAATCAGTTGCATATATATGTGAGGAACAATGCTATGTGAGTCTATTTTGATGTAAATATTCTATCACTCCATTTTATGAAGATGATGTCACTATTATTTGTTTTTTTTCCCCCAGTGTCTCAAACACTACTGTGTTACTTTATAACTTGTAATATATATGTATATAGTGTACCAATATCCAACGTATTGATTAGTTGTTTGTACATTTCTAGGATTTTACCCCTGACGAAGGGTACCGTCAGGTCCCGAAATGCATTGGGCACCATGTTCTCAGAATATCCAGAAGTTTGACTCTTGAGCAACTATCAACTATGGTTTTTCATTTAACAAGAAGTGTGTAAATATAACAAGAGTGTTACAAGCAACTTTAGTTTTGTAAACATAATGATTATTGATTTTCGAAGTTTGATATCTGCTATAGACTCACAATAATGTTGCTTGTGTCTATATGAAAAGTCAGATTAAGATTGTTTCAGTAAGAATTAACTATCACAACGTGAAATCTTACATTGTCTAGTGTTTTGAACTATTGATTTAATAACTAACACCATTTTGGAAAAGGGATTCTTTTCCCATAGGAACAGTGCACACTACAAGAAGGTTGTTTCCTTCTTAGTCAATCCTTTATTATTTTTGTGCTAGCCAACACATTTCAGTAGTGTAGTACCCTTGTTTAGACAGATAAATTTAGATTACACTTAACGCTTGAGTGCTCCTCTTTTCCTCCTTCCTTGAAAAAAACAATAACACAATGCAAACACAAAGGTTGCAGTGCCTTTCAACAGCACAAGCATCCTATACATGAACAACACTTACAGCACCTGTAATGTCAGTGAAAACTTCCTTCAAGCATACAACATGTACAGTATATACAGCAGCAGAGTACACATCCCTCACATACACAGAACAGTACAACACATGAAACAGATATGCAGCTTTTCTCACACTCAAAATAGGCACAATTTGAGCAGGTGCATCTGAGCTGCCATGGAGAAAGATACCCTTCTCATTTTGGCCTGCTCATTGCAGTTTATCTCAATGTGGGTAAACAATATGACAAGGCCACTTTAAGACCAAGATTATTTCGAAGAGCAGAGAGAGGATGGGACCTGCAGTAAAATAAACGTTTGCTATAACTGTACAGTTTAGACTACACTTGTAAGATGTCTAATGGAGCATTTGTTGTATTGTGGAAGACACACCTGGAGTGTTGTGATCATTTCTTAAGGTGCGAACTGGAGTGCTGTGTTCAGTTATGGAAATCATGTTTGGTGTCTTATGTCCAAGTCTGACAGTCTCTTGTGGTACACCTTCTCCACCCCCGGGGCTTAATTCTGGAATAATCTGCTCGGTGCCTGTGGCTACAACAGGTATGTTGGCTTAGTGTTGGAGACCTCTTTTGAAGTGTACAGCACACAGCACAGGACAGAGTCGAGCACCAGTGTTCCTTTTCAAGAAATTGCACCCCTTTACTGATTATCTCATGTACTAACTCCTTGTCATCAGAAGCAAGATTATGAGTTACAGACAGTTCAACCCAGGCAGACTGATTGTCTCTTTGTGTTTCAGAGCTATGCTGACTACAGAGTATGTACAAAACTTCAGTGTAATTCAATGTAGGACGTGGAGGACTGTTTCCAATTATACACAGGTCGTCTTGAGTATTAAGCCCGATTATAGTGGTGTCCTCTTGAGTATTGTACACTGTTTTAGAAGTACACCTGGAGTGTAGTGGTCAGTTCTGGATACTGCATATGGAGTATTATGTACAGTTGTGTAGGCCCCTTCTGAGTCATTGTTACCAAATATGAACTATTATATAATATGGGGGATGGATAGAGAGTGTGTTAGGGTGTATGTGTATTTATGTGTGTGTGTGTTTGTGGATGAAAGTGTGTTTATGTGGATGGTATGTTTGTGTTACTGTGTATGTGGTGAATCTTTTGTGGTTGTTGGAATGATTAGGAATTTTATGTTTAAGATGTTAGTTTGTGTGTGGGTTGACGGATTGAGAGCTTGTGTGTGGGTGTATAGATGGTGAGTTTATGCATGAGAGCATGGATGGTAAGCTTAAGTGTAGATGATCAATAATGTTAGGACAGGAATGTCCTCTGCATTTTATACAGTTGCGTTTCTCTGCCATGTGTGACTGACTGCTTGTGCATCTGGTATGCTAACTTTTATTTTGGACCAAGTGTCACGCTAATCTTGGCATGAGCACAGAGGCCTCGTCCTGACCCTTACTATACAAGGTCCTGGACCTGATCTGTGACCTAGAGGGGCATACCAAACATGGCCTCATTTTGGCAGAGAACTACTGTTCCTGTCTTAGATATAGCACATAAAACAGTGATGGCAGCATTCCATGTTTTCCGATTATTAGCCCGAGAAGTCTTTTCTTCTATGTGACTGAGTGTGGCCTTTAGGCCACTATTTTGCAAAGTTCAGCTGTTATGCTGAATGGCCAGAGCCTTGCACTGGCATTCTGTGTATGTCTATTTTGCATGTAGCACATGTTCAGTAGTAGGATCCTGCATGAGAGTGAGTCTGAGCACTGAAGCCAGTGGAATCCATTTTGGATGCCTTTGGTTTGGAATCACACAATGTCAAGGATGAGGACATCTTCCCCAGACAGAGCAACTGGTGTGGTGTTTATTTTAGCCCCATTGGGGCTGCAACTGCCAGTAATTGTGTTGGCCTGGTCAGAGCTGCAGCTGCCTTGATGATTGTTTCAAGCCAGTCAGGGCTGCAACTGCAGGTTTTAAGATATCAGCCGTTCAGAGCTGCACATGCCCTAGTGACAGTATCGATACGGTTGGAGCCCATACCTGCATGAGCATTTATCATCAGCCCAAGCTGGACTGCATATTTGTATCCATCTGAATGGGGCTGCAGCAGCATGACCTGCGCCTGAAAAGATGGATTTCAGATTTTGTTTATTGTATAGTTAATAAAAACTCACAATTTTAAAACGTACATTTCTTTAAAAAAGTCAATAACTGCAAATGAAGCATAAAAAGGAGCAGGTAGGCTCACTTATTTAAAATCTTAAAAGTCACAATATTGATTTAATAGAGTCCTCTGGGGTTAGGGGGGCGAGGTGCTTATAGATTTAAGAAGCAAGAGTCTCCAGGGAGGTTAGCGTTGTTTTGATTTGGCTAGTGCTTCGGGTAGGCCTGTAACTGTTTCATTTAGTCTGCTGGCCACTATTTCGAAAAATTTTGTTATTCTGCAGTTTAGCTGGGTTTCTTCAGGGTTAAAGCAAAGCATCACAGCCTGTCTACAGCTTGTTATACCATTCTGATTCCATAGGACCCGAAGCAGAGAACATCTTATGTCCAAAAGATTTGTGCAGATGCAAATGATGTGTATGAGGTCCTCTTTCCCAGAAAAACAGAGTCGACAACGGCTAGCCGAGTTTTCCCTTTTCCAAGGAGCCAGGTGAGGTGTTAAGGGTAAATTGCCGAGGCGCATGTTGAGAATTTTGTTTTTTTTTTTCTGAGTGAGGCCCGTTGTTAAGTACTGTTGGGGTTTAAGTGCACTATAGCCTTTCAACACTGCCCATCCATACGCTCTCTTGGCTAGGGTGGCTTTGTCCTCAGTAGATGAGACCATCTTGGTGACTTTCGATACCACTTTTTTAAAAGTGCCAGGGTCAGTCGATGACTCCCATAGGTTTTTTAGTCCTAAGGTCTCCGGTGAGCCCATTAGGTAATTCCTTGCTGGTGAATTGTCTCTAATGGACAGTTCGGTCCAAAGGTGGGCGTTTAAGGATCCGCGGTCAGCGTCTCTGATTTTCCGCCAGCTTTTTATGTATACGCCTCTTCTCTCCACCGTTTGTTTCTGTAGTCCGAATTCCAGACGGATTTGAGCGGGCGATGAGTAAGTGGGAATATGGAATATTGCCCCGTATGCTCGGCTAATGGTGTTATCTCATGTCATTGCGTCTTTGCCTCGCATGGATTCACTGCCATAAGTAAGCATAGGCTGTAGGCGATCTCTTATTACCTGTAGGAGAGGGCCCAATGTCCGGTCCGGAAGAGCTTTCTGCAGTGGCCTTATCGATAGATGGAATGTCATGCCCTTCCGACGGATAGCCTCAAGTTGATGTTTGAAAGAGCCATTGCAATCTATTATTACGCCTAGGTATTTGTAAGAGGCTACCTGCTCTAGCCTCTGTCCGTCCAGAAGCCATGTGAATTTCCGTATTTTATGGTGATTCATTGTCATGATTTTTGCTTTGTTTAAATTGATTGTTAGTGAATTAGTTGTGGACAATGCGTTGGTTTTGTCCAGAAGATGTTGAAAAATGCCTGAAAAGATGGGGCTGAGCCATCAATCAGAGCTGGACTGAATCCAGGGGGCCGCATGAAAAGAGACACAGGCCATCCCTGACCTCTTTGACATCCTCTGAGAAGTGGCTCCTATTAACGCTGGCCTCTGCCTAGAGAGGGAACACTAAGCCATTGGATTCACACTAGTTGAGCACGAGCGATTCAGAGACTATCTTCCTACTCAGAACACTATTGGGGGGTGAGAAGAATATGAGATCCACACATTTGACTTGCAGCTGAGATTGATTCAAGCTTCTTCCATAATTGCTCAAGGGGCAAGCTTATCATGGGCACCCAGGTGAGAGATAGCACATGGGGGAAGCAGGGAATAAAGCATTGCAAGAGAGTATCGGGACCAGGATCACTGCCCTACAGATTAAGTTGTATAGTATTTAGTAGAGCTGTGAGTTTAAAAAGGACTTTCTTTTCTAAAAAAACAATCACTTGGCAGGACATTGAAGTTACTGTCTCAGTTGATTGTTGAGTTCGGAGCTTGTGCCTGCCCTTGCTACCCTGAAAAAGTGTGGAAAGGGTTGTACTTGGTCCAGATTGTAGAGTCATAATAGGACAGACCCCAGGACTTTAATGGCAAATGACCTAAACAACTGAGGTTAGGGTCCTGTAGCCCCTGTCTGCCCTATGGCCCCGGAAAGGGGGTCTGACTGATGGATGGTAATTTTGTATGCAGATGATGGACTGATAGTATGTATGTATGTATGTGGGTTGATGGATAAATGGACAGATAACACATTTTTGTGTGGATTGTAGGATAGATGAAGGAACATTTCAGTGTATGGACATACAGATGGAAATTTCATATGAGTGAATCGAAGCACAATTTGTGTAGGTGTGTAGATTAACTTAGAACATGTGTGGGCAGTGGATTGATTGATTGTTTTATGGGTAGCTGGAGAGATGTATGTGTTGTGCGTGAGTGGATGAACAGATGATATATTTGCAAACATGGGTACACAGAGAATCTGAAAGAGACTATTAGTTATGATTCCTTACCTTAGAAGGTGTCAGACTGGATCCAGAGAATTTCTCTATAGCAATACCCCTGCGCGTCGGTAAGTTGGGTTGGTCGACTCTGCATCCGTCTTTAGCATTGTGGCCACCGGGATGACGTTGCAGTGCCTACTTTTTCTGCCCCTGCCCCTGCCTAGCGCAGATCCAGAGAGAGCTTGCCCCTTAGTCATTTTTTGACGAAGGTTTTTTTTACTTTTGTCAATGTCTTTCTTCGAATCTTCGACTCCTGGTACGTGAAGGATGTCCCATCGTCGGACCAGATTCAAGCCTTGTGACTTCTGTCACAAGCTGATGTCCGTTACGGATCCGCACCTTGTGTGCCTCTGGTGCCTGGAGCGCGACCACGACCGAAGTCGTGCTCCGACTGTCGGGCCATGAATCCAATGTATTTGCGGGAGCGGTTCCGAAGCTTTTGGAGGCCTGGCAGTCGACTCCATGGTGCCCCCAATGTCTCCCATGAGGGGAAGGTCTTGAAACCGGTCGCACAGCCATCACACCTCGTCAAAGTCTTCGCACTCCTTTGGTAAGTCGATGCCCAAGAAGGAGGTGAAGAAGCACTGTTGCTCTTTGCCTTTCCCCGTTAGCAGGCTAATGGATGCGGAACTGGAACATCGTCGCTCTAGGGCTCCATCTCTGGTGCCTGATTCAGGGATGACTCCGCAACTCCCCCTATTTCCAGGAGCCCTATCTCCTGCCCAGCTTTGTGAGTTTTACGAAGCCCTTCATTCCATCTTTGGAGAGTCCAACTCTGCAGGCGCTCCTTTGGGCCCTGCTAAGCCGGGTTGGGGTCTGGGGCTTTTGATTCCAGTGGCTCCGGCAATGCAGGGTCCCTATGCATTCAGGCCTGAATCTGGATTGAAGCCAGTCGACCTTACTCGACCTTCCACAGCGCTGATTCTGGTGACAACGCCCCCAGCACTGGCTGTGCCCCCGGCCAATGCTGTTCTCATACTCATCTCCGAGATGAACCCAGAGCCGGATCAACGTTGGCCGATGTCAAATCCGACGCCAGAGGGTACTTTTGTGCCCTTGTTCATTCAAGGTGTTCCCTATTGCCCTGAGGTTGGTGATGAGGACTGGGAAGGGTCACTGGACCCTTTAACAGACCACCTGGAAGAGCCGGACTGGAGAAAGGAATTGGGTGATGCCAGTGGTCTGGATACCTCCTCAGACCTTGACATGCTTTCTCCTCCTACCATATATATGGAGGAGGGAGCCAGAGGTGGTGCATAGGGCAGCCAAGGCTTTCGGCCTAGAGATCCCTATAGTAGCATTCAGGACTAACCTCCAGCCAGAGGTTCTTCAACCGGCAGCAACCTCATTTTAACGCCTCTTGCCTTTTAATGAAGCCCTCAGGGACGTCCTTCGGGTCACTTGGTCCAAGCCCAGCACAGGGTCTCCTATGGAATGAACGATTGCCCGCCGCCACCGCCTGTTCCTCTCCAAACACCCTTCACCTGAGAGTTTGGTGGTCAAAACCTCTTCTTCCAAGGGTGCATTCCCTTCCGCACCCCTGAATAGGGAATCCAAGAAGCTGGTTCATCTTGGGAAGCATATGTTCTCTTCCTCCAGCTTGGCGCTGCGGTCCGTGAATACAGCATGTCTCTTGGGCCGCTATACCCATACAGTCTGGGATATACGGTTGCGCAGGTGCTGCCTAGGTGTCCGGAGGAGGCCTGGGCCACTCTCTCCCAGGTAGTGGTGGATGGGAGAGATGCAGAAAAATTCACAATCTGCTGTGAAATGGACACCTCCGACTCTCTGGTCAGAACTATTGCCACGTCGGTAGCCCTTCGGCGCTATACCTGGCTTAGGACGTCTGGTTTTTTGGGAATGTCCAGGCAACTTTGCTGGACATGCCCTTCGATGGCCGTCACCTTTTTGTTGGCAAGGCAGACTCGGCGCTCAAGCGTTTTAAGGATTTTTGGTAAACGGCCAGATCCTTAAGCTTCGCTGCGTCCTCCAGTCCTCCAAGTCTGTTTTTCGTCCCTTTTGTGGCTACGACCGACCAAGTCCAGCCACCGGCCCATGCAAGCTGCCCAGCCTCTGCGTGGCCGTGGATGGAGGACCCAGCAACACGGGTATGAGAGCCAGCAGGTGGGCCAGTCCACCCTTTCCTCCCCTGCAAACAGCCTCCATACCCTCCTTGTCTGACCTTTCAGGGCCATCAGCGGCCAGTGGGTGGCAGGATTCGCCATCACCTCCCCCACTTGCAATCTATCACGTCAAAAAGGTGGGTTTTGCAGATAGTCCAAAGGGGCTACTCCCTCCCCTTCGAGACTACCCCTCCGTTCATGCCATCATCTTTCAAACGCATGTCGGAGGATTGTTTGTCACTTCTCAACCAGGAAGTTTCAGCTCTCTTGGCCAATGGAGCTATTGAGAGGGTACATGCACCAGAAGTAGGATGTGGTTGATATTCCCTGTACTTTCTGGTGCCCAAGAAGGACAAATGTCTGCATCCTATCTTAGACCTTAGGGCCCTCAACGGCTTCCTCCGGAAGGAGAAATTCAAAATGTTAACCTTCGCTCAGGTCCTGTCTGCCGTCGACCCTGGAGACTGAATGGTAGCGTTGGACTTGCTGGATGCTTATTTTCAAATCCCTGGCCTGCCAGCCCACAAGCATTACCCACGGTTCACAGTACAAAATGAGTATTTTCAGTTCTCCCAGCTCCCCTTTGGCCTTACCAGTGTCCCTCGGGTGTTCACGAAAGTAATGGCGGTGATTGCAGCTCATGTGCGCAGATCGGGGTTCCAGTCTTCCCCTATCTCGATGACTGGCTGTTGAAGGCCGGCTCACCTCATGCGGTCGTCTCCCTCTTCCAGAATACTGTGGACCTCTGCATTCACTGGGGATCACTATCAACATGCTGAAGTCACGCCCTCTCAGTCACTCCCTTCCATCATAGCTGTTCTGGACATAGTGCAGTTTCGGGCTTATCCTCCCGATCAGCGAGTCCGGGATATTCGTGCTATGATACCAATATTTCAGCCTCTAGCCTGGATTTTGGCGAGAATGACTCATGGCCTCCTGCATCCTGCTGGTAGATCAAGCCAGATGGCATATGAGGGCACTGCAGTGGGACCTGAAGTTCCAGTGGGCGCAGCATCATGGTAATCTTTTCGACTATGTCCAGATCTTGGAGGGGACTGCACAGCAGCTGCAGTGGTAGTTAACAAACCAGGATTGGGTTGAGGCAGATCCCTCACCCTTGCCCAACCAGACCTCACAGTGATAACCGATGCATCACTCCTGGGATGGGGCTGCCACATGGGGGAGGCAGAGATCAGAGGGGTCCGGTCTCCGGTGGAGTCTGGTCTCCATATCAACCTGTTGAGGCTCCGGACGATTCGCTTGGCACTGAAGGCATTCCTCCCCTCTCTCAAGGGAGGTGTATCACAACCTTACATGATTATATACTTTGGTAGTAAACGTTAATGCCCTTTTTAATTGAGTTGGAGCCATACCAGGGATCTTATCAAATTAAACGCAGATAGGGTGTTTCACAACCGCAATGGCCGTTGTTTTCATACGCAGGGAATTCAGTGGCTGACGGAGTCAGCATTCCAGCTACAGTGATGCGCGAAGACGCATTGGCGTCATAAAATCACACGTTGCCGCCCCCCAACACACGTGACGGGAAGCAGAGACTCAAAAGCATCACCATGAGGTCTGCGTGCTGGTACCTACGCCGCACCAGGAGGGACAACTGTGCAGAGGCGCACCACCCTTGACGAAGTAAGGAGGTGTCTGGGCAGGCTGTACGCAGAGACACAGTGTGTGAGATCAGAGCGTACACATTACGCCATGGCCATTTATGCATGGGATACGAAGTGAAGCAGGAATCATCACTGCCTGGCTGATGCAGAAGAAGGGCAGATTAATACTGACATGCCAATTTTCCTTCTTTATAAGCAAACCAGGAGATGATGTGTGTAATAGGATGAATGCGATACGTGCAATTGTGCAATATGCCTCTATCTAATCCAGTGCATACAAACACAATTCTCCCAGCTAGTGTGACTACAGGGGGTAGCCCTCTTCCCTCGAGCATTTCTAGTGGTACACTGAGTGAAACTCAGTAAGATGCACCAAGTTTTTTGGCATCAGTACCTAAGCGTCTAGTGCGAGGGTCTTTGCATGTTATCATTAAAAGCATGATTTCCTCACATAGTATTGATAGGTGCGTTCATACTTTTTAGAAAGGCACAAATGTTTTTAAATAATTGGTGTTAGTGAAATCACAAGAAACATAGGGCATTGCCCCCTCACTAGCAGTGATAAAATAATGGATATTAAGGCCGCTACACACCTAAAGGGTGTAATGAAAGACATCAGTAGCAAATATAGAATTTTTCTATCACATTTACGCATGTTTATGAACTAATACAAGAACTCTCTTCACTTGCATTTTTCATTCTCTCCACTTACAGATCCTATTAGGAGTGTGATTACAGAACCCAGCATACTTACAAGTGGAGTAATTAAATATCCGACAGTCCTGACGAAAGCTGGGAGGGACACGCAATCCAGCAGAAACATGTCAACCTTTACGCAGAATGGAGGGGTGATGGGAGCTTAATACACTCACCTCACCACCATCCTTTGGTAGGGAGAAACCTTTTAACCCTAGCAAGGGAATCCAGGAATAAAATTATTATGAGGATATCCATTAGTTAGTTTTAGACTTACTATCTGCACTTATCTTTTTCTGGATCCTTTTCTGTGTGTTTGTATTGTCTTCCCCACCCTATTGCTTCACCTCTAGTGTTGGTCTGCGCAGAGGTGTCGCTGCAGCCCTATGATGAAGCATGCCACAATTCGTTGTTGGTGAGGGCAGTTTTTACAAAGCATTGCACTTTGTCACACTTTGTACTTGATCTATTTTTTCTCAAAAAAGTGCAACTCTAAAGTCCTTACTTCTTTATGTTTGATGAGTGCCTGGATACCCTAATGGATGACAAGTAGCATTCTACCAATCTACTGATTGATTGATTGAATAGACCATTGTGTATGTAGGTGGGTCGATGAATGGTTTGTGTACATGTGTGGATGTATTGTTTGGGTAGAAGGGCAAATGCATTGAGAGTTGTGTGGATTTGTGGATGGGTAGAGAGTTTGTGTGGACTGATATGTGGATAGAGAGTTTGTGTGGGAAGGTGGACAGACGGATGATGAATGGGTGGGTGGATGAATAGAGAACTTGTGTTACTTGGTGAGTGGATCTTGGGACATAATCTTTTTAATTTGCCACTTTTAAACAACCCATATACTGCCTCTTTACTCATCCAGAGTGCCTCTAACGTGACCCAACATCTCAAGAGAACGATTTACTCCCAAGTCTTGTTAAACTGCAGTCATTACTTCACTCAAGAGTAGCTGCAGTACTGTTAGACCTGACAGCCTTAGATTGGTCTTCCCCCCAACGTTTTGCCTTCCTTTTTCAGTTTTTCTGACTTAATTTCTGCTGTTATTAGGACATTTAAGTCCTTGTGCTCCCTCCCCTTAACATGCTAATATTGGTTCATCCCCAATTGGCATATTTAATTTACTTTTAAGTCCCTAGCAAAGTGCACTAGATATGCCCAGGGCATGCAAAGTAAATGGTATTGTGGGTCTTATTGTGCCACCCACTTAAGTAGCCTTCTAACTATGCCTCAGGCCTTCGACTGCAGTGCCTTTGTGTGCAGATTACACTATCATGTCGACCTGGCAAAATAAACATTTTGCCAGGCCCAAACCTTCCTTTTATATACATATAAGTCACCTCTAAGGTAGGCCCTAGATAACCCAGAGAGAAAGGTGCAATGTATCTAAAAGGTAGGCCACGTACTTTTAAGTTTTACATGTCCTGGTAGTGAAAAACGATTAAATTCTTTTTTCACTACTGCAAGACCTATATCTATTGTTGAATAAAATTCAGATTACCTTATTACATTTTATGAGTGCAATTTCCAAATGGGAAGATATACCTGATCCAAGTTTGGTGTAAAATCAAAACTTATGGTGTTGTTGGATTTTAAATTACATTTCTGAAAATGCCACTTTTAGAAAGTTGGCATTTTTTAACTTTAGCCATTTGGTGCTTGCTGCCTGTCTCTAATCATATGTCTGGGGTGGGCGGCAAATGGGTTTTGTGTATTCCTCCTAGACAGCCACACACAATAGGAGATTAGGTGTGACTTAATGGGCCATCCTGGCAGGATGGGAGGGAGGAGCTAGTCTCAGCCTCACTTATACCTCAATAGGCTGTGTCCTGTCCCTACACAAAGGGCTACATACCCCCTGTAGTGAGCCTGGAACCAGGGTAGGAAGCGAGTACCTCTGTGCACTTCAAAGACCTGTCTTTGAAGTGTGCCTTACTTCAAAGGCACCACTGGGTATAAGTACTGGACCTCAAACACCAGCACTTCAGTACATTTCTGGACCTGTCGATACTCTACCAGGAAGAAGGGCAGCTGTGCTGCTGAAGGACTGCAACTCTGCTGGACTGCTGCATTGCTGGACTCCTGCTTTGCTGTGCTGATCTACTCACCTGCTGTACTAATGCATGGGAGAGAAGGACTGGACCTGCATAACTTGACCCCAGAACCCAGAGAGACTCAAAGGGCTAGCTGGCTGGCCTCCTGATCTGAAAACTCATGGACATATAAGACTTCCAACCCTTGCACATAGACTCTGCCATCTGTGAGTCTACCCTGCCAAGTGATGCCACCACAGTCCTGGGCCCTTGGAAGTGTTCCCAAGGTGCTTTCCAGCAAAACCAACAAATCTTCTCTGCTGAGCTTAGCAAAACTGAGCAGAACGGACGCATCTCCTCAGCTAAGCTGCACACCCCCGAGCAGAACTGTCACATAGTTGCTGTCGCATGCATTAGACCCGTCACAAAAGACTCACAGCCTCCCGAGCCTGGTACTTATGCGTCACCTTCTGAACTGCTTCTGCTCTACCTAGCACACGCTCCTTGGATCCGGTATCAACGGCATCCTCGACGACGACTCCGGAACTCTGCATCTCAGCTTCACTGCTTATCAGAACTGCCGTATTGCCTCTGTTGCGCCTTACATCCTAGGCACAAGACTTCACAACGCGAGCCCTGTCAACAGGATCCTTATCATCAATGTATCTGGACCTCTTCGCATCTCAGAACTGACGCATCACATCGGCTGTGTGACACATCTTTGACGTGGATCTGTGCAATGCTTCGCAACCAGGAATAAAGTACTTTTTTCAGTGTGCCTAACTGAGTCCCTGTACCCGGCCCTCGCTCCATTGCGGTCATTCTGAATTTCCGACTTTGTCCCGGTCCAGCGCAACCAGATATCCCCAATAGCACTTTTTGCTTCTTAGTGCTATTTTTCCCAAAAACTTTAAAATTCAATATCTCCAGTTCTACTGAGTGAATATTTGCCATTTTGGTCTTGTTCTGTTTATTCAATTAAGCTCTAATATTCTACCATGGGGTGGAATCTTTTGTGTGGTGTTTTCACAATTTTATTGTTTGAAGTGTTGCATAAACACTTAATACATTGCCTCTAAAGTAAAGCATGACTGTTATTTGCCAAGCTACAAGAGGGTGAGCACAGGTCAATTTTGGGTTTTTCTGTTCCTTACCTTGACTAGGATTGTGGTTCCTACTTGACTTGGGCTCTTACCCCAGTCAACCACCAAACCAAATTATAACAAGTACAATCATGTAAAACCAAAAAACTCCCTGTGAACTGTTGTGGCAATCTTATCAGTGGCACCATCATTTCAATACTAGTAAGATTCCCATAAATGCACTTAGTGGGAGCCCAGCCTCCCGAAAAGATGCCCCCATTTTAAATATTAGATGAATTAACCAAGGAAGGGTGTTCAAACTGAAACAAACAAACTATGTATGTATGTATGTATGTATTTAATGCTTATTAAGCGCGACTGTCACCCGGAAGGGTATCCTGGCGCTGAGACCGTATCTAACCATCAGGTGAGGTGTATTACATTGCTCTTGGGAACAGGTAGGTCTTAAGATCCCTTTTGAAAGAGGGCAGATCTTGGCTACTCCTCAATGCCAGAGGTAAAGTATTCCATAATGTGGCGGCCGTGCAACTAAAAGCACGGCCGCCCATCCTCACTCTATTGATCCTGGGAATCCTCACCAGGAACGCCAAGGAGTATCTCAGAGTTCTGGCAGCTTAATACCAAGAAAAAAGATTTTGGAGTGGTATTTGTCCTAGTCCATGCAGAGCCCTGAATACGAGGCATGAAGCCTTGAAAGCAATCCTCTGCTGGACCGGTAGCCAGTGCAGATCGGCTAGTGCTGCAGATGAAGAAGCAGAACGTGGCAAAGATAGAGCCAATTTAGCAGCCATGTTTTGGATCCTCTGTAACTTTAGGATCAGGATCTTAGGAGCTCCCAGAAGTAGTGCGTTGCAGTAGTCTAACCTACTGAGGATAGAACTTCGCACTACCTCTGCTCTGGCTCCCCGGGGAAGTATTGGCAGGATCTTACGTAGGGCACGAAGCAGGCCCATACAGGTCGCTGCAGTCCTATTTACAGAGGCATCGAGCTGTAAATTGGGTTCGAACAGAACTCCTAAATTACGAGCCGATTCTGCGGCTTCCACCGAGCCCGGAATAGAGGTTGGCCAAAAGTCATCCGGTGGCGCGCGAGGGAGACGGTCTAGGGAACAATGGAGTACTTCCGTCTTCAACCCATTAAATTGGAGTGAGTTAGCTCGCAGCCACTCTGCTGTAGCCGACATACAGCGGTGAAAGGTGTCCCTCGAAACTATCTCAGTGCCCTCAAAAGAAAAAATCAATTGAGTGTCATCGGCATAATTGATGACTGATATGCCAAATGACTTGATCAGGTCTACCAGGGGTCGGAGATATAAGTTAAAAAGGATCGGGCTGACCGCCGACCCTTGGGGGACACCTTGGTTCACCTGTCGTGTGGCTGATTGAAATGGTGGTAACGCCACAGCTTGCTATCTTTTGCAGAGATAAGATGTTAGCCAACTTAGAGCCAGACCGTTTACTCCCACGCTTTGAAGACGGCCCAGAAGAACCTCATGGTCCACCGTGTCGAACGCGGCCGACATGTCAAGCAGCACTAAGAATGCTGACTTACCCCTGTCAACACGCATTTGTAGATCGTACAACACGGTAACCAATGCGGTCTCGGTGCCGTGGGCCAGTCTGAAGCCAAATTGGGCTGCATCCAGACAGGAATTTGTTTCCAGGAAGATGGACAAGGCTCTCGTGACCCACCTCTCGAGAATTTTTATCACAAATGATAGAAGCGAGATGGGTCTGTAGTTGGCCGGGCATAGAGGGTCTAGAGAAGCCTTTTTTAGCAGTGGAGTTACTATTGCCAACTTCCAAATGTCTGGGACTGACGCTGTAGTCAATGACTGGCAGAAGATGGAATAGAGTGGAGGAAACAACTCATCTTGGAATGCCTTCCAGATCTTATGAGGCATTGGATCAAGTGGTGAACCTGAGGATACGCCATTGGCCAAGACACAGAGTTCCTCAAGCGAGGGAATAGGAAAACAAGACATCTGAGAGGAATCTACCTTGTTGTTGTCCCCTGCGGGTACCGAATGGCAGGGGGATTCCAGGGGGAGGGATAAAGACGGCGCAGACTGTCCGGGTACTGAAAGTCCATTCAGAATGGTCCTAATTTTCTTCTCGAACGCGAGGGCCAGAGAATCACAAAGTTCCTGGGAAGCCGGAATGGCTGGTACTGTACAAGATGGGTTAGGTAGATTGTTAACCAGCTTGAATAAAGTCTGCGATTTATTAGAGGTCTTCGCCAAGGTGTCTTCTAAGAAGTTTGCTTTAGCGCTTCTTAGCTGGGTCTAATATACCTGCAGGGCCGCTTTATATGCTGCCCTATCCAGCTCCTTATACCCTCTCCTCCAGGTACGCTCCGCCTGTTTGCAACGGAGCTTGTGCTGTCCAAGTTCATCAGTGAACCAGGCATTGGCTCCTCTAGGTCTGTCCCTCACCCTTCGCAAAGGGGCCAACTCGTCCAAAGATGTCAAAATTTGCTGGCAAAGGACAGCATAGCTCTTGTCCACATTATCCTCCACCAGAAAAGTCCTGGGCAATAGAGTGGGTCGAACCGGCTCCCTAAGAAGGCAAGACCATTGTTGATTAAACTTAGTGCCGTCCGGGTTACTTGATTTTAACGGAGCAGGAAAAACAATAGACATATTGATCAGTGAATGATCGGTCCAGCACTGATCCACGACCTCTTTCACTACAACCAATTCCTTCTCGGCAAATACCAGGTCTAAAATATGCCCCTTGGCATGAGTGGGTGACAAGACCAGCTGTGCAAGTTAAATATTGCTACACGCTTGGCAAAGTTCCCTATAGGCCAGATCTTGAGGGCCAGAGGGCCAGAGATTGAAATCACCTTGTACTAAGAATTTAGCATGGGAGTTTGAGAGGTCATAGATCAAATCGACCAATGACTGAAGGGCTGTTGTGGTTGAAGAGGGAGGTCTGTAGCATAGAAGGTCTGCTATCAAGGTACCGCCCTGGGCCGTAATAGAGAAGCCCATGAGCTCGAACCCTAACACCTCTTTTACCACCAGTTCCGAAAGGGAGATTGAGTCTCTGAAAATGTAACCTACTCCACCCCCCCTACCAGAAGCTCGGGGAGTGTGTCTTATGAGGTAGCCCGATGGGCAAGCCCAACCGAGTTCCATCCCACAGTCCGCCGAAGCCCAAGTTTCGGTCACAAATGATATGTCCAGATGTGAAGATTCTATTAGGAGAGCAATCTCTGCATAATGCTTTACGAGAGAGCGAATATTCAGCAGGCCACAGGAAAGAGTCCTATGAGAAGATGAGATAGATGAACATTGCATACCAGCCACAGTAAGGCACGATGAATCGTAGGAGTCCTCACGAGGATCTGCTAAATATTCTAAAACAATGCTGTGTTCACCATGGACTGTTACCAGTTTTGCATGGGTATTAGTTTCCTAAGTGCATCCAACGTATAAAACATAATTGCTTATAGTTTTTTTGGGCTTTGTATAAAAAAGTGCAAAAAACAGGTTCTGACATTTTTTGATGTTACAATTGAACAAAGAGTAGACTGTATGGGTAGGAAACTTTGGAGAAACATCTAATAATGCATAATTATAGTATTTCTGTCACTTGTGTAACCTTTAGAGCATGTTCATTTTCCAGCAGCGTAATTGTACATTATGGGCTGTATTGAATGAATGCTACCTCATTAGCAAGAGTTGTCCGAGTTCATATTTTTGCAGTGCCCCGGGATGTGTATTAACTGGTCCCAGAGAGGTGGAATAGTTTGGTTAAAGCATGCAAAGCAGTGTATTGAGTTCATGTGTTACAGGTCTTTTTGAAGGCTGACATGACACAAAGACAGAAATTACTTGGGTGGCAGGTATTTTATTTTGGTGCTAAGAGTTGCACAGTTCAATTGGATGGCTCTTTGCAATGCAACTACTCAATCAGTGCTACGCAAACAAATGATTGACAGAATGCTGAATAAATCATACATTCACCCCCCAGTCAAGAGATCTGGGTTAAATCCATTGTTCTTTTGCTCACCATGTCACCCCAGTTTAGACCCAGCCATATGCAAATCAGTCTTGACCCTCTGCCTCATTGGAACAGTCCAGACCGAACTGCCAAGCCAGGTCTTCCCCGGATCGGAAACAAGCACCCTGGGACCGGTTTCTGGGTATTACCCTTCATCAGCCAGGCTAGCTTGAATCCAGTGGCACAGTGAGCAAGGGACCCACGTCTGGGCATACTCATCCCACTTAGGGTGAAAAGCACTACGCAAACAAATGATGAACGGAATGCTGAATAAATCATACAGTCACCTCCAGTCAGGAGATCCGGTTTAAATCCATTGTTCTTTTGGTCACCTTGCCACCCCAGTTTAGACTCAGCCATATGCAAATCAGTCTTGACCCTGGTCTTCATGGGAACGGTCCAGACCGAACTGTCAAGCCAGGTCCACCCTGGACCAGATACAAGCATCCTGGGAAAGTTTTCTGGTATTACCCTTCATCAGCCAGGCTTGCTTGAATCCAGTGGCACAGTGAGCAAGGGGCAAGCAAATTCTGTAAGCTGATAACAAGTACATTCTTTTCTGACATGCAGTGATCAAATAAAACCCACAAGTATGATTTTCTGCCTGTACCATATACTTAAATTGATGAAGGAGAGCATTATCTGCATAAATGCTACCCAACTGGGATACTTGGCAGAGGAAAGACTGCATTCTCCTTCTTACTACCATTTGACTAGCCCAAAGCTCCAGGTTCCTATCCAAAAAGCCAGGAATGTGTGGTTATCTTAGATTCTAAACTTTTGCAAGGTAATGCAGTGGCTGAGGGTATCTTAAGTGCTCTGAACTTTTCAGAATCTTTTCATTATTCTTAATTGACCATCTGGTGAAGCTGAGATGAGCCCTTATCATTTCATACCTCTGACTGCAATATAATTTACAATGGCCTCCTCAAGAAATCCTTTGGAACAAAATGAAGGCAGTAAAACCATACAAGACTGTGCGCAACCTCTAAAAAATGTGATCACATCCAGGCTACCCTGAGAGATCTCCACTGGTTTTCAGTAGACATCAGGATCAAATTGAAGGTTCTCTGCTCTATCAGCTAGGCCTACTCAAATATCGGCCCTGAATACTTTCAGAAAATGAATGCACACTACATATCTGAAAGAACCCTCTGATCACTGATCACACACACCAAAACAACCATCTTGATGGCTGATCCCTGGGAGAAAAGGGCACTACAATACCTTCAAGACAAATGTGAGATTCAAAACCAACACATTTGAATCTACAAACATATCCAGATGTACTTTTTAACCAAACACCTTACAGTCAGTTGCTGTGATATTGAAATGGCTCCATCAAGCAACACAGTGATATCACTGTGGTGCTAGGTGTAGAAATTATTGGATCCAATATGCAGCATGTATTCAGTAGAGATGGTTGTGATGGGTGTGGGCGTGTGGATTTTGATGTTAAAGCATTGGCTGCAATTAGCACTGGAAGCTCTGGGTGCTGAAACCTGGCTAGAGTGGTGCCTTACATGTCTTGTCATGTTGTGTTGTTAATACAACGTTACAGTGAAAAGGGCAGAGGGAATGAGAGACAGGTTTGGGCCATCCACGTTTGCACTCTACAAGCTGAATATCACTATCACATCTGAGTAAACGTGTCCCATATAAGGTTAAATATGAAATCATTGTATCCTCTATACGAGGTAATACCCTTTTTCCAGAGGAAACTTCTGTGTTCCGGATCACTGACTTAAATCAATCCAACAAATAGTAAAACACAAAAACATCTGAAATAAATGTCGATAACAAAAATATAGGCTCTATATACTTAACTAGAAAAACCACAAATAGAGGACACAAATGTTGTTAAAATATATTTTTTTCCATATATAGAGAATAAAAATATTGAAAACATTTCATCTTTTGTTGTTTCAATGAGTTCTGCATTGTGTAGCACACATAGAAACAGCAAAAGGTAATTAATTGTTTATGTGCTGGAAGGTGACACTTCCTGCACATAAACAATCTTCCCCTACAATGCAGGCCCTCTTGCACTATGGTAGAACTAGGCAGCTCAAATTAGCGCCAACTCAGGGGGAACTGCAGGGCTTCACTTACCCTTGTAAATATGGCGCAGCCCTGCGTTTTGGAAGTGGTGGAGTGCGACGTTAAGCCAAGGTGGCAAACGCAGCACTTTGCCCCTTCCTCATAAATATGCCCCTGCCTTTCTAGTTCCGCCCAACACTAATGTGCATGTGAATGCAGCTGCCCTCGTCCTCCAGCAGAACTTTACCAGTGCACTCTTGGCTTGAAATTAGATTGTTTAAGGTTACAGCGCCCTTTGAGCAATTCCAAGACATAAGATATTGAAGGCATGAATTTGGCTCCCACAACTTGAAGAAGATGGAGGGTCAAGGTATTTAATATCTTACATTTCAAGGTTTTAAAAGTGAACAGGAGATTATTTGCAATAGATCATCTTGATTGTACATGCAATTCATAGGTTAGATGGGAATCTAGAGGGATACCGAGGTACTTATATGTGTTGACCAGTTCTAATACATTGCCATCAGCCCGCCAAGTGAATTTAAGTTGCCTGTTGCTACTTCAACATTTGAAGCAAAGAACTTTCGTTTTATAATTCAGGCTCAGTTGCAAACTGTTGGTATACCCCAGTAACTGATTTATCAACAGCTGCAGCCCAATTGGGATTTTGTTGAGGAGGACTATATCGTCAGCATATTGGATGCGACTTTTTTGTGCAATGCCCAACCTAGGAGGATCCTCCTGCACTAGGGCCTGGTGACTGTCGAGGTTGGTGATGTAAATATTAGATAAACAGGGTGCAAGAACGCACCCCTGTTTTAAGCCAATGTTTGTGTAAATGTTATGTGTAACTCTTTGGCCATCCCCTATCTTGATTTGTACTCATGTGTTGGAATATAGGTTGACTATTGCCACCAACAGTTTCACCCGTGTAACCCACTTTTCCATTTTTCTATAGCTGGGCCATTGGAACTTTATTAAAGGCGGCTTTGAGGTCGATGAAACAGGAGTACAGTTTACTGGATTTGGCGATCGTTTGTTCAGCCAAAAGGGTTACCGCCAACAAGGTTGTTAGAGTTCTCATTCCTGCCCTTAAGCCAGTCTGAGTTTTCGAGATTATATTTGAACAATAGGCCCAGTCCTCTAAATCAAGGAGCAAATTTGAGGTGTAAATCTTGACTTCTTTGTCTGTTAAGGCAATTAGTTTGTAGTTAGATGGATTTGAGCATTAACCCGATTTATAAATAGGCTGAAAGATACTGCCACACCATGTCTCCAGAATAGTGTTTGATACCGTGGCGTAGTTAAAAAGTGAAGTTTGATGTGAGGACCAGAAGCTGACATCCTTTTTAAATCAGGTGTTTCGAAGGTCAGTAGGCCATTAGGCCCCGGGGCCCCTCTGACCGGGACCTTTTTTAGGTTTTGACTACCTGTTTATCGCTGATCGGTGGGAAATCAGTCTCTGAATGGAGCAGATTTTGTTCCAAGGCTCTACTTGTGATAATGGAGATGGGGGGTCCTGGTCCGCTAAATTGTTAACTGTGGTGATGTGTGTTGACCACGATGCCTCCATAATGTCAGCATTGTTTTTTGTTTTTTTTTCATACCAGGCGTAAAAAACAGGATACATTTACAGTAATACAATAATGTTACAAAAATATAAAACAAATCAGATAATACAGCGGTACTAATAAATCGCAGATTTTTGAGATTCAAAAGGATGGTTCCAGAAAACAAAAAGGATAACATCAGGAAATAAAGTTATAGTGCAATGCAAATAAACCCAAAGATCATTTGTAGGTATTTTCAACAATCAACCAATACCACTGGGGATAATACAATTTTTCCATTCAGTTATTGGTCGCCAAAGTGTATCTCCTCGTAGTTTAGATTGTATCCCTCTTGTTTCAAATATTGCAATTTCATATCTATGAACTGCCAAAAAGCGTGCTAACCACATCTGGAAACTTGGAGGATCTGCGTCTTTCCATCTTGCGGATAAAAGTATCCTAAATACAGCCATGCCAATAAAAACTAATCTTTCTTCAGATTTCTTCAACTTTAAGGTATGGTCGTGGCCAAATAAGAATAAAGTTTCCGATTCTGGTATTTTGTGCCTGAAAATTTCTTCCCAAAAGGAGTTTATCATACTTTTAACTAAGGTCAGATCAGGATAAGTGTAAAACATGTGGGTGAGAGTTGCTGGCCCTTGTGTGCATCTAGGACATAGGTCATTCTCACGTTCACCCCATGCAAATAATTTAGCAGGGGTAAAATATAGGTCAAAAACAGTTTTATATAGTTGTGCTTTAAGATTGCTCGCCATCAGTAGCTTTTGACTCATGTTTAATACTTGGTTGAGATCTACATTCGGATTATTCAATTTTAATGCCCACTTTCTTTCTGTTTTGTCAAGATCATCATTCTTCGTACTTAAAAGAATATTATATAAGGTTCCAATTCTAGTGTTTGATCTAAATATTGCATCCATAATTTCAAGTTTATTTAAACAAATTAACGATTCCTTCGCTTTTAGTATAGCAAATATCTGTGCAAACTTCAAAAAATCTCCATTAGGTACTTTATATTTGGCTTTTAAAGCTAGGAAGGTTGTATCATAGTCATTTATTAGAAGGTCGCCTATTGTCCTAATTCCTAGCTCGGCCCATTGTTTTAAAAAGCCAACTAGGTTCTGTCCCTGAATAGCATTAGAATATAAAAGTGGTGTATATCGATTAATTTTCTCAGTTTGGGTATATTTAGCAATTTTATTCCAAATTTTCCAGGCATTAATCATAATTTCTCCTTTATAGTCTTTATAATTTCTTGTCTCGGTCTTTCTGAGTAGTAAAGCTTTTGCCTCCCGACCAACCAAAAGTTCATATATGGAGGGCATTCCAGCAGAGTCCTCTAAATTCTCTTCACTATATCCTTTAATCATAGGCGTAAGTTGTTTTATCTGTGCCGCTCAATAATATAATGTCATGTTAGGTATAGTAAGGCCACCTTTATCAACCGGAAGAGATAATAACTCAAGAGATCTCCTAATCTTCCCATTCTGCCACACAAACTTAGATATGAGTGAGTTGATCAGCATTAATGTTTCTTGTTTAATAGCTAATGGTATTGCTCGAAACAAGTAGAGGCATCTAGGTAGCGTATTCATTTTAACATAGTTGACTCTCCCTGTAATGGATAGATGAAGGCTATTAACCCTTTCAAAATCATTCTTAATTTTTTTCACTAATGGATCAAAGTTGATTTTTGGGATTAGCTTAGTATTTGCACAAAGTTCAATGCCCAGATATGTAGCTTTTTCAGTTCTGCGTGGGGCCATACAAACTGTATTAGCTGTGCTTATAATAATCGTCTTTCCCTTATTGAGAGAATATCCGGAATAAGGCCCAAGTTCGGAAGTAATTTCCTCTATTTCACGAATAGCCTCTGTCGGTTCAGATGTGATAATCGCGATGTCATCAGCGTAAGCCAGTATTTTTGTTTCAAAATGGTGGCTAACAACAGGTTTAATATTAATGCTTTCCAGTAGTTTCAGAATGAGAGGATTGATGTATAATGCAAATAGTAGAGGCGAGCATGGGCAGCCTTGTCTAGTACCTCTTGTTATATTGATATATCCAGAATAAAGTCCGGCCACCAAAACTTTTGCCTTGGGGCGATGATACATTGATTTCATTGAGTTAATGAATTTGGGGCCAAAATTGTTGCGCATCATAACTTCCCAGAGAAAATTCCAAGTAACACGATCAAAAGCTTTCTCAGCATCAAGTAGGATCATCGACATTCGCTCCCCCCTGGCAGTCATGGCATCGAATAAGGCAATTGCCCTGCGGATATGATCTGTAGTTCCCTTCCCTGGAATGAAGCCATGCTGCCAAGGGGAAGTGATTTGTTCAATGACCCCACTGAGTCTGAGCGCTAAAATTTTTGCGTATAATTTAGAGTCCGAATTGATAAGGGATATAGGGCGATACGAGGTAAGCTGTTCGGGAGATTTTTCCTTTTTCGGAAAGACGATTATATTAGCTTCCTCCCTAGAAGTTGGAGGTATACCATTAAATTGTATCCCAAGAAACAAATCATGTAAAATTGGTATTAATTGATGACTAAGTAACTTGAATAGCTCAATCGGTATCTTATCGGGACCTGCTGCTTTGCCAGATGCCAATAATGATAATGCGGCACTGACTTCCGTGAGTGTGATTTCTTTTTCAAGATCCTCCCTTGCATTGTCATCTAGTAATTTCGTGGCCTCAGGATTATTGAGAAAATTATTTAAGTAGGCTTTTGTATCCTCCTCAGAACTTATAGTATCCTCAGTATACAACTTCTGATAATACCTCTGAAACTGAGAATTGATTTCGGTTGCATGAGTAAAGGTCTGCCCGTTTTCTACTATAGTAACGATATCTCTCCTTGCAGTTTTTTGCCGTGTACTAAGTGCCAGTTGTCTGCCCACTTTCTCTCCACTTTCATTTACTTGTTTTCTATGTGACTGATATGTCTGAGCAGCTTTCTGGCTGAGTTTGGAATTCAGTTCTGATTTCAGTATTGCTACCTGCATCATCACATGACTAATATCTTGTTTTTGCCTAATTTTGTAGATATGCTCTTCCTCGGCTTTAGCTAAAGCTGCCATTCTTGTTTCATATTCTTTTTTTTCCCTATTCCTAATTCTAGATTGGTAACTAATCGTTTCCCCCCTTAAAGCAGCTTTGTAAGTATCCCAAACGATGTTTCTTGCTGCGCTGAATCGATTCATGTTAAAAAACTCCTCAGTCCAAACTTTAATATGATCAATATACTCTTTGTTGCATAGTAGTTTTCTATCAAAGGACCATGTTGTTTTGGGAATATAATTAGTGTCATAATCAATTAATAATATTGAGGAATTATGATCTGATATTGTTTTTGGGAGTTTGTTTATATGCGAAGAAGGTGTTAATTCTTTGGAAGTAAAAATATAATCTATTCGTACATATTTTTGGTGGGGATGCGAGTAGTACGTATAGCCAGGGTCTATTAGATTGTTCTGCGCCCAAATATCAGTTAGCCCAAGGCTACATATTAGGCTATTGATAGCGCGATAAACCTTCGGTTTCCGGCCTATATACTTAAGTCTAGTTGCATATGGTGACAAGGGTGGCATTAAGGAGATGTTAAAATCGCCACAAAAAATTAACGGACCTTGCCACATAGCTAATTCTGTTTCCAAAGTTTCAAAAATTATGGGGTCGTCCTGATTTGATCCATAAACAGTGCATATTGTAATTCCATTTGCTAGTTTAGCGATCGCCCACCTTCCATGTGGATCAGATGAAAAACGTGTTCCTTGTCCATGACAATTCTTAACCAATATTGCAACCCCCCTAATATTTGTTGTTTGAGATGATGCTACTATTAAATTATATCCTTTAAGTCTTAATAGTGCTCTTTTACCCCAGGGGATGTGGGTCTCCTGCAGACACAAAATGTCTACAGGGTACAGTTTAAGTAATTCCTCCATTCGTGACCGTTTATCTCTAGCCAATAAACCTCCTATATTCCAGGTTTGTATACTAAGCTTACCCATTGTAAAAGTAGTAGCTTTGTCTATTTACATTGCTATTCACATTGCTCAAATAATGCTCCATATGCATGTCCTGCTGTATCTTTTCCACAATTAATTTTGTTCCTGCCATTACGCCTGGTTTTTTCCCCCCCATTTTCTGCTTCCCCGCCTTCCTCCTGCCCCCCCCTCCCTCTTCGTTGTGCCTCCCTCTGACCCACCCACTTACCCACCCCTTCTCCCTTCCCCCCCTTGCAGAGGCGTTCAGACTCAACCAGAGTCTGTGTGATGAAGTTGCTGCACTTCTACTGAGCTATCTTGCCATAAATAAAGAATGAGAATCACAGAAAAAGAAAAAGAAAGAAGAAAAAAGAAAGGATTCTACATCACATATCATATCATAACATATGTCATAACTATATTCATCTTATCGTTTATCTCTAGTCTATACCTTGACATGCTAATCAGTCTTCAAAAAAATCGAACAAGACACATTCTTAAAGCATCAAGAGAGGTGGTGAAGAATAAAAACAGATCAAATTCTATCCCTCCCCTGTGCCCTCAAAGTTCTTGTAATGTGTAAGTTATTATTATTGGTCATCAAGACTTATGTCCCAAATGAAGGAGATTTTATCTAAGATATTTCATCCAAAAATGCTTTTGCTTTTATCTCCGACTGAAAAAACGTTGTCTGACCGCGATGGACAATCTTAAGGCTAGCAGGGTTATTCAAAAAGGCCAAAGCACCTTTCTCTTGAAAAGATTTAATCATCATTCGCAACCTCCATCGTATTTCAACAGTTGCGTGACAAAAGTCAGGTCTTGAGAAGAAAGAAAATCCATTGCATGTTATTTTACGATCTGGTCTCGCTTTCTCTGCCACCGCTTGTCTAAGTAAAAAATTACCAAAATATACTAAGACAGCACGGGGATATATCCCTGGTTTCGGTGGTGGATTAAAGGGGACTCGATGAGCCAGTTGAATTTCAACTTCCCAGTTCCAGTTCTGTATTTCAGGCATAGCTTCACTGAAGAGTTTAATAATGAAAGCTCGCATATTCTCTCCCTCAACTTTCTCCGGTACCCCCAGGATGCGAAGATTATTGCGGCATTGCCTATTTTCAAAATCTTCAAGCTTCCATTTGATATCCATCAATTCTGTTTCCTGAAGCTTGATTTTCGGAAGAGTCTTTCTCTGCCGCCATTACCCTCAGTTCCATTTCAGTTACTCGTTCACCAATTTGTGTGCAAGTCTTAGATAGTTTTTTGACAACCCCCTGCATTTTACGCAAAGCTGCACGAGATCTTCTGCTATCCTGAGCAGTCTCTTCCCTATGGGCTGCTATAGCTTGTAGAATAGTTTCCACTGCAGTGGGGTTTAGCTCTGAGTTATCTGGTATGTCTGAGGTAGTGCCTTGAGTATATTCAAGATGACCTTTAGCTATTTTCTTCTGTACAGTTCTAGCACTACTTTTAGGCTTAGTCACAGTGTTAGGCTTCTGTCTCCCCTCATCATAGCTGTCTTCTGAGGAATATATGTGTGTTTCTGATTCCTCATCCTCATCCTCGCACTCCGTAGATTCAAAACTCTCAGACCATTCCCCTAATACATCTACTCCGGCCTCTCCGGTTTCATCAGAAAAAGAGTAAAACTCAGTGAGGTCTTTTTCCCCCTCTAGTTGTTGTCCAGTTTGTTCAGTTTGTAGTGGGGCAGAACTTGGTAGCGAGTCATTAACCCCCTCACTTGTTGCAATTTGTTTAGAAATTAGATGTAGAGAAGTTCCTGGCATCCCTGGTGCCTCCTCCGAGGCTGTTAAACCTGGGGTTAGTGGGGGTGTTCTGGGCTCTTTCTGACTGTTGACTAACGTGAATGGCGTTGCTTCTGATATAGGATTAGTCTGATCATTTTGTACCCCCAATATATTGCCCCCAGGGCCCAAAAAAGACATTGCCCGGCCTTCCTCAAATTGCTTCTCCTCATTCCCCGTTCTCTCTGTTGGCACATCAGTTAGTCCGATTTCAGAGACCTCGACAGTTGTAGTGCTATTAATATCGGAAGCTCCCATACTTTGAGCTTCAGCTGCAATCGTTGAATTATCAGGGGCAATAGGGGGATCAGACACCCCCTCCTCTAAGTCTGGAGTTTTATCTAATTATTCCACAGCTAAATTATTTTGTTCACCATTCATTATTGGGGTAGATACGGGCTCAGGCTGTAGATTATTTTGATTTGGGTTTTTTTTAGCAATAAATCAAGCACAGTCCTCCCCCCTGCACTGCTTAGCCTTCTGCGAGATGCTAAGATTTCCTGCCTTGAGGTACCAATGGGGGACGCAGTTGAAATTGCTTGCTTCTTAGCTCTTACTGATGCTGCTTTTACCTGTAGCTGATCTTCACCGTCCATTAGTCCTTCACGTTGTTGTCTCTCTGCTTCCTTGCGAAGCACCCTTGCTGCCTTCGCAATCCTGGCTCTAGTTGCAGCAGCTGAGGCACTTTTTGGTGGCATTGTTGTTCGGTTTTCCCCCCTCGGCACTTCCCCTCTCAGAAGCTGTTCTGCTCGCCAAACAAATCCACAAACCGAGGAGCCGGCGTTTTGCCGCGTGGTTTTTCGTGACTGACACACCCCCAGTAACGCTTCTGAGTGTGTTGATTCTGTTTCCTTGGAAACGCAGTTCGAGGAAGCCCAGTTCCGCCAAAGAGTGAGTCTATCCAAGCGTCGAAGGATTTTTGCAAGATTGTAGCAGTATCGCATTATCTCAGCCGAGGGGTCTGCCACTGTATCTCATGCCGGAAAGGAAGTGTCAATTGCAAAGGAAAGCCGCGTAGTCGTAATCACTCGCATTCAGTGATTCCTGGCGCCGCGGGATGTCAGCGTGTCTCTCCGAGGCTCCCGGCCAAACAATCAAGGGGCTCGCTCCGTCACTCTTCGTATATATTTTTTTTTTTTAGCTCTCTGTGCTTCGCATTCCACAGCACCAGGGACGTAGCCTGCAAATTTAATTTTCAAAGTAGAATCCGCCAGGTAAATTCGTCCAGTTGTTCACTCCATCGGAGCTCAGTAGAATGCTGCAATCGGCCTAACGTTTAGGCCGCCAACATGCCTCAAAACATTGCCCATAATGTCAGCATTGTAGTGCCAAATTTCTCCCATTTTATTTCTTTCGCCCCAGAAAAATCTGAGTTTGTTTTCTTAGTTGCATGTAATAATTTGATCCAGAGGCCCAAATTGAAGTTATGTTTCACTGCCCAAGCTGCTTTTTTATAGTTCTGATTCCTTTGAGCTATTTTGAACAGTAAATCCTGGGTGGATTGGCCACCCCACAAATGGGCCCTCCTAAGCTCTCCATTGAGTTGCTTCTTCATGGTGCATAATTGTGTGTGAACCATTCGCCCCTACTGTGGATTATACCTTGATGCCTCAACAAAGTTGTAAGAAGATTTGTAATGAGAATGTTGTCAAAATTTTCCAATTCCTGAACTGGCGACAGACCTGAAGTGAATCTTGCCATTTTCTGTGGAACGTAGTTAAAAATAAAGTCCATAATATTCCCTATTGTCGTATCTTTCCATATAAGGCCCCTGAAATCCAATGCATCAGCAGATGTTGACAGACATTGTGCTTCCAGGACCCGGTAAGGGGGGAGCTCAAGATTAAACATTTGAACAATGTGAACACTGCCTGTTCCTAATTTTATAGCAAAATTGGTGAGCCTCTTAAATAAATCAGGGTAAAACAGGGAATAATCTAAAGTGAACCCTAACCTATATGTAACTTTAGTAATTAAATTAAAGCAAATTATCCAATGGATTTTGCCCATTAAGGGTATAGAAGCCAAGGTCTTCTAGGGCTGTTATGCAGGACTTGCTTTCTAAATCCCTTCTTGTTTGATTTCCAATTATTTCCGGTATATAATTTGGAGGTTTACCATGAGGGCCTTGCAATAAATTCATATTGAAATCGCCTGACAGTAATATGAAAGCTTTTGGATACGTGGCATTCAAGGCACTTAGTAAGCCAAGAAGGGTATGAATCTTGTCCAATTTAGTCTTGCGGGCGGGGTGGATTACAATCAATAGTATGATATGTGGATCGATCAAAATCTTAACACACTGAATCCATAAAAGACCAACGTCCACTTCCTCATGAACCCACAAGATGTCAGTCAAAATGTAAATCGGCATGCTGCCTTCGGCCCTACCTGACTTCACCTCTTTTGTTGCTATATTGAAGTATCCCTTGAGACCCATGATTAGAGTTGGTGACTGCTGCCAGGTTTCTTGCAAGAGAACAATCTCACAGTCATGTAAAAATGAGATAAACTCATCCTCCCACACTTCTGTGCCAAGGCCATTCACATTCCATGCAGAACTTCTACAAGACTCTAGGGGGCTGGCCTTGAGGCAAACCCCATGCAAATCTAAAATGTTTACTATTATTTATCCTAGTTTGCTGGAAATCCTCAGGATTGGCCTGTAGCTGAGCCATTTGAAACAGAATAATTGACTTTGTTATTTGTAGGCCTTCCCTGACTGCTGTAGGGTGCCATGGCTTGAACACCCCCTTTAACATACCTATCATTGGCAGTGGCGGAAGCAAGGGGCTCGGGTAACAAGCTGTTGCTACTTTTCTCACGTTGAGTCCCCAAGCTGCAAATTGTCTCTTGTGCTGCCAGACTTGGGATGCAATGCTTTCATTGGACCAAGTGATAGTAGTAATATCATTGACAGGATGCTCTGGGTTGGGACTAAATTCGACCGCCTCCATATTATTTGTCCTAATATACTGATGGCCTTGTACTGCTTTAAGCAATCCTAGCACCGCGCTCCTATTTAAGATGGCATGGAAGCCCCTTGAGTTATATTGGGTGATTAACTCAATTGTTGCAGTTTCTTGATTTAAGATGCCCCACACCTCACTCTGTACCTAAGTCTTGGCAGTTGCCTCAAAATCCACTGATGGTAGCCCCTGGGGTTGACAAACATGAGTAGCAAAAGCTTATGTCTGTGAGGCTCCATGATTTTTGATGTGGTAATCCACTAAGGTATCCCTTCTTAGTAGATTGCTACCACCTACTGAAGTGGGATATCTGTTGTATATTTTAGGGTTGTCCTGCATACTGGACGTATTTTGGTGATTGAAAAAGGACTGTCTCTAGAGCCTTCGGAACCTTGATGTAACTCCAGTATACCTATGTTGTCTATAATGAGGGCCTGTGTGTGAATTTGTGATAAGAGCTTTTTTGAGGCTTTGGTGCAATGGTCACAACTTGGTTCAGGGCTTTTGAGCATTCAGACATTCTTGGTGCTAGTGTCTCAGAATGGTCATTTAAGGCAAGAGCAGTATTGGAATACGAGACATCCAGGTGCTCCTCTGGTCTCTAGAATATCCGATATGGGGTGACAATGAGATGTGAATTTTGTCTCAACACTGTGCCTGACTTCTTGTCCGGAAGGAGCTGATGTGTTTGTTTTTGAGTGGAAACTGTGCCATTAATAATTTTTTCATTATTCTTTTTTCTATATTTTCTCAATCCCTCACGTTCCCTTTTTGAATGTGAGGGTTGTGGGTTTGTAGATGGTATGCCTCTTCTAGGTCAATTTGCGTGGCTGGGTAAGTCAATAAGGTGATTACCGATTTGTTCATTTGCTGCCCTCTGGTTTCAAGGCTAAGTTTACATCTTGCTCCTCCTGCATTGAGTATTGGAGGGAAGCGCCTATTGTCGTTGGGGTTTCAAGATGGCCATGTTCCATGACAGGGCCTCCGATTGCTGCATAAGATGCTTATTTGAGACACCTTCACTTCCTCCAGTAATTCTAAGAGTATCTCAGAGATCGTGTCAATGGACCCAATAGAGGTAGAGCATTGACAAGTGTGGTAAGCAGAAGTTGGATCATGTTGTATTTTTTAAGTATGGTGTTTAACTCCCGTAGTTTGAGATCAATACCCTGGACGTGCACTGCAAGTGCATTGAGTAGATCAACGTGACTATCCAACTTATCAACGTGATATATTAGTGCTGAAGAATTTTCCTCCATAGTGCTCATTAACTGGCTGGCTTGTGGTGCCTGAAGTTGTCAATTCCAATGAGTTGGAGGCTAATCCTTTTATTTCCATGGGGGCAAATCTGGATAGATCAGTTCGACCCGTGGTCTTCCCCTCGATTTATTTTACAGAGTTTTATATAGCGCAAACTTGACCTGAATCTGGTATCAGGGCACTTTACATAGCACCAGTTGCATTACATGAGGACACATTAATTTTTGTTAGGCCCAGGGAGATTAAGTGATTTGTCCAGAATCACAGAATGTTCAGCGTCATTGCCGAGACTCAAACCCAGGTCCCCAGATTCGAGGTCGACCGCCCTAGCCGTCAGGCCATCTCCTCTCCCTGGAGATTCTCCTACCATGGGCACCTTCCTCCTTTGATATTTGGGACCCTAATGATAGTTTTATCAGAGAGAGTAAAGAGTTATAGTTGTGTTTTTGGGCAAGAGAAGGAGAAGAAGAAAACTGGTCAGAGGCGTGGCTTGGACGCCGATCGGGATGGCGGCGTGAGCTCGCAGCTCCGCGCGGAATCCCGCTAATTCTCCTGATTTTCGCACCCTGGGCGACCCGTGGTCAACACTCCTACCCTACGAAATATAGGGGGACCACTGGGCATCGATAGGAGGTGGCTGGGGGACCGCTGGCCCCGAGGAGACCCTGATGAACGACGGCCGAGGTGTCGCCGAGAGTGAGAAGAAAATGGCGGCGGAGCGGGCCGGCGGCTCTGGACATCGACAATGAGCAGCTTTGATACCGACTGGTTGGGGATCCTGCAGCCATGAGATAGATGCTGTGGAGACTGTGGCGACAGTCCTGAAGCTCGGGGGACAGGAACCCCGGTGCCGCTCGGACCTCGGGGGCAATAGCTGACTGCTATCCCTCCTCCTTCCCACCCTCCTCCGGACCCCGGAGGGAGCAGATCGGACAGTTCTAACCCACTTGGTCCTTGGAGCCGTGGCGTCGGCGGTGACAATTGATCCTGCTCATTATTGGGAAGTTTGCGCTGTCCCAGAAGTGCCGGGACCAGACGGGTTTCTTGGCCTGTGACGCAGTATTCTAAGATGGCGGCTACGGGAGGACCGGCGGCCATGGATCACGGACAGGGAGACCTGGCTGCGCTGTCCCAGGTGGGCGAGACCCCCCCGCCGGTGCTGGACCAGGAGCAACGACTGAATCGGCGCCTGGATGCTATACTGGACGCAATCACCTCGACCAAGGAGGCGTTGCAGCAGGACATAGCACAAGTAGCTACGGGGCTGGGGCTATTGCGAGCGGACCATGCGAAACTGGCGGATAAGGTCAAGGACCATGACCAGCTACTATTGGACCTGAAACCGTCAGTGGTGACCGCAGAGCATAAGATCACGGACATCCTGGCCCGGTTGGACTCGCTGGAGCGTCGTGCGGAGGATGCCGAAGGCCGCAATAGGAGGAATAACGTGCGGGTCGTAGGCCTGCCGGTACGAATTGAGGGGGAGGATGCGGTGGCCTACATGGAAAACTGGTTTCGAACTGTGGTGGCACCGGAGGGGCTTACTCCTTTCTTTACTTTGGATCGGGCACACAGGGTGCCGGCTCGCCCGCCAGGGCTTGGCCGCCCCCCCCGACCGATGGTGGTGCGGCTCCTCCATTATAAGGACCGGGACCTCCTCATCCAGAGGGCTCGATCTTCGGGCCCGTTTGAGGTGGAGAACCGCAGGGTTACAATATTCCCGGATTACACCCAGGCGGTCCAAAAGACTAGAGCATCGTTCCTGGCGGTGAAGAAGGAGCTGCGAGAGGAGGGCATTCAATACTCCTTGCTCTTCCCGGCCAAGCTGCGGGTCATTTTGGATGAGACTACGCACTTCTTTCAGACTCCGGATGAAGCATGGCAGTGGCTGGAGTCCTACAGAGCGGGGACGGACAGGTCTCACAAGAGTAGGCGAGATCGGCCTAAACCGCCTCAGATCAGACAATCGCAACGCATCCGGTCCCGCAATAGGCGCCAGCGGGAGAAACGGGAGGCCCAAATGGCTGCGGACAAGAGGGACGCGCTAGCAGCGACGGCGGCCATTACGAGGTCGCAGCAAGGAAGTGAACTGGCTGAGACAGACTCTGGCGGCGAAGGCAGCAGGACGGGAGAGGACCTTTCGGAAGCGGAGAGCTCCAAGGGGCCGGTGGTGACCCCCCAGACTTCTGATGGGATATTCCATGGTTGAGGCTGTGTTGGGACTTGGTCAAGCTCTGCTGGTAGGGTGGTATCCTGTTGGCGATGGGGGGGTTGCCGGGTAGGGTGCTGCGTTGGCAGGATGGGATAGGAGTGCGGGGTGTGGGCTCCGCTAGCTGGGGTCGGCGATAACTCACCCCCTCGGGGCCCTTAAGGCTGTCTGTGGTGGCGACCACAGGTTAGGACAATGTGTGGTTGGTTCAAGGTTTGGATCGGGGCTGACACTGGGTTTGTAGGCTCTGTCCTGGGGAGTGGGGTTTGGGGTGTTTTTCTTTTTAGAATCTGTTTAGGGGGGGCAACTGCTTTGGTGGGGATGTGAACTGGCATTGTTTGGTCTGGATTGTTCTCTGCTGGTATGGGGACGTTACCTAGCTTAAAATGCCTGACGTGGAATGTCCGGGGACTACGAACCATGGTAAAGCGCCACAAGGTGCACGCATATCTGGTGCGGAGGGGGGTCCAGATTGCTATGTTGCAGGAGACTCATCTGACAAAAAAAGAATGTGCTGCGTTGCAGAAACGATGGAGGAGTCAGGTGTTCGGCACCACTTACTCAGCGTACGCTAGGGGGGTATTGATATGGGTGAGAGCGGGGATTCCGTTTCAGGTGCTGAATCAAGTGGTGGATCCTGAGGGCAGGTTTGTGGCGGTGGAGGGACGGTTGTATGGTAGGGATGTGGTACTCTGCTGTGTGTATGCGCCAAATGCTGAACAGGCCCGATTTTTCGATGGCCTTTCCGGGTCCTTGGCCTCTTTCCTAGCGGGCCCGGTGATACTGGGGGGGGGAATTTAACTCGATTACGGATGTGTTCTTGGACAGGTCTCACCCTCCCCTTGTTGATTCCCCGGTACGTAAGTTAGCCATGCACAGGAAGGACTGGCAGGACAGGTGGGGGTTGCTGGATGTGTGGCGGGAACAGCACAGGGACACCAGGGATTATTCCTTTTACTCAGCTCTCCATGCATTACACGTGAGGATTGATTCGGTGCTCTGACACATTGGAGGATCCAGTGTTTAGTGCAGCTGTCCAACAGGGCATAGATAATTATTTTGGCGAGAACGAGGGCACTGCCTCGTGTAGGTCCACTGAATGGGATGCGATGAAAGTGGTGGTGAGAGGGGTATGCCTGGGTCGGTTTTCGAATGCCCGTTCAACTGTGTTGACTGAACTTGCGAAAGCGGAAGAGAAACTGAGAGATCTGGAGCGGCGCAGGCCGGCCAGACCGGACTTGCAGGCCCAGTTGTTGGAAGCGAAGGAGGTAGTCGCTATCGAAACAGAACGATTGCGAAGCTACGACTATAAACAATACGCCATTAGATCGCATGCGGAACGGGATAAGGTGGGCACGCTCCTGGCCAGACTGGCTAACCCGGAAACTAGAGGCTGCCCGGTCCTTAGCATCAACAACGTACTGGGGGAGACGGTATATTCTCAGGCAGCGGTGTTGGAGTGCTTTCGTGTGTACTATGAGGAATTGTACCGGAGTCAGTTGGGAGTGGAGGCCCAGGACATTGTGGAGTACCTGGAGGCGAGGCAGCTTCCGGTCCTGGACGAGGAGGACGCGAAAGAGCTGGGCGGGCCGATCACGCTTACTGAAATAAGGACGGCCATTAAACATATGGCTCGGAATAAAACACCCGGAGTGGACGGGTTACCAATAGAGTTCTACCAGCAGTTTGTAGATAGCTTGGCGCCCAGACTGCTAGTGGTGTACACAGAGGCTTATAAGTCAGGGGGTTTGCCCGGGTCCATGAGGGAAGCTTTGATCGTGCCGCTCCTAAAACCCAGCAGGGATGCGACGGATGTGAGGTCCTATCGACCGTGGACCACAAGATCCTGAGCCAGGTTCTGGCCACCAGGCTAGCACCACACATGACTGGCCTGGTGCACAGGGATCAAGCGGGGTTTATCCCCACGAGGAGCACGGCGTTGAATATCCGGCGACTGGTTGGGATTATGGACACTGCCCTGGACGAGGGTGGGTCCCAGACGGTCCTCTCAGTGGACATAGAGAAGGCGTTCGACAGTCTGGAGTGGGTTTTTCTGGATGGAGTGTTGGAGAGGTTTGGCATAGGTGAAGGGTTCCGCCGGTGGACGAAGGTTCTGTATTCCTCGGCGATGGCGCGAGTACGCTTGGGTGGCTTGGTGTCTGCGGCTTACCCGGTGGGCAGGGGCACGAGACAGGGGGGCTCCCTTTCCCCCCTCCTGTTCGCCCTGGCGATGGAACCCCTAGCGGCCCATGCTCGGACGGGAGACAGATATGCGGGGATAGACAGTGGCGGGCGGCTACATCACATCTCGCTGTATGCGGATGACCTGTTGCTGTATTTAGACGATACGGAACAAGCCTTGGAAGGAGCGATGGACTTGCTGTCGGAGTTTGGCCGGTTGTCGGGCCTTAAGGTTAATTGGGCGAAGACCTGTGTGTTCCCGCTGAGACCGGAGTCGCCTTGCCCTGCTCGCGATTTAGGGGTAGTTTGGGAGCCATCTTGCTTCACCTATTTGGGAGTCCGGGTCTACCACGTGACCGCGGACCTATTAGAAGGCAATATTGGAAGGTGCATGCGGGCATTGAGGGGTAGTATGTCCTTTTGGTCGACCCTCCCGCTGACGGTATTGGGTAGGATTGCTCTTTTGAAAATGGTGGCGCTACCCCGACTCCTGTACTACTTCCGGACGCTACCCATTTGGATCCCTCAGAGGATCTTTAGGGACCTGAGGACGATGGTCATTGGCTTCTTGTGGGGACATGGCCGCCGTAGAGTGGCTTTGAGCACGTTGCTACGCCCCAAGATTGAGGGGGGGATGGCTGTTCCTGATTTCGAACTGTATTACTTGGCGGCGCAACTCCAGGTTCTCACGCAGCATGTGGCCTGGGTGTTCCGGGGACCGGAGTGTGATCGTGAGTTGGGGATACAGCGCCATGTGTTGTCCTATATTGTTATGCAGCAGAGGTTGGAGCTACGGGGCCTCACTATGGAGGAACGGACGCTCAGGTTGTGCTGGCAGAGGAGTCTCAGGAGGGCGAGGGCGACTCGGCCTTATGCGCCGGAGATTCCGATTGGCATGCTGACAGCCCTACCACACGGGGCGATTGGTCCCCATTGCTGGAATGGGAGGAGGCGGGACTTCAGGTGATGGGTGACTTGTATGTCGATGGGACTTTGGTGCCCTACGGAGTACTTCAGGACCAGTTCGGACTGTTGGACGGGGGTTTTCTCTTGCATGCGGCGGTGGTAGCGGCCATACAGAAGCATTGGAAGGGAGGGCTCATTGAACCGGACACAACTATGGCATGCCAATATGTGGTGATGGCAGCGGGCACCTTCAAGGCGGTGACCTGCCTCCATAACAGGATGTTGCACGAGGGACTGGAACCGCTTCAGGGGCTCAAAGCGAAATGGGAGGAGAGTGTGGGTAGGCCCATCCCGGACACGGTATGGAGCCATATTTTACGGCGCACATGGAAGGGCACGAGGAATGCACGTTTCCAGCAAGTACATTTCTTTGTGCTACATAGGGCCTATCTGACTCCGGAAAAAATACGGCGGTACTTTCAGGTGCAGGACGCAAGGTGCCCGAGGTGTTCGTCACCGGAGGCGGACATGGATAACTCGTTTTGGGGTTGCCCGCACTTGGAGGCCTATTGGGCAGAGGTGGGAGACCTTCTAAACGAAGTGACTGACAGGGAGGTGGACTTCGACATGGCGGCGTGTCTGTTGCTCTGGTTCCCGCACACCAAACACACTAAGGTGACGAGCAAATTTATTGACTTAGGTTTGATACTGGCACAAAGGGAGATTTCATGGCATTGGAAGTCCAGGAGCGGGCCGTCAGTAAGGAGGTGGAAGAATGAATTGCTGCGGTAGTCTGAATGTGAGATTGTGCTCCGAATGAAGCAGGCTGTCAAGCTTGATAATGAGAAAGCCTTGGATGCAGCGCGTGCGTGGGAATTAGTGGTGCAAGCCTTGCGTGATTCATTGGTAGAAGATGAGGACTGAGTGAATGGAACCTGTGGACACCACGAAGCATACTAGCTCAGAGTTTTCATTGACACTGTAGCGGGACCCATACTACAATTCAGAACAGGACACACACCATTAGCGGTTGCCGGGGAGAGGTCACTAGGGGGTTGTTTAGGGGGAGTTCGGGGTGGGTTGGGAGCCTGGGGGTTGATTGGCCGCGGCAGCGATTCTGGGCTGAGAAGGGTCTGTGGGGCGTGAGTGGTGAGTGGGAGGCACCAGAGGGAGCGGGTCAGGTATGGTGGGCCCCGCAGGCAAGGAGGGGGTCCGGAGGCGGCTTGTAGCACTGACCTGCATATGTGGAAAGGCTGATGTTGTCACTTGTTGTGGGTGGGGGGGTAAAACGCAGATACGTAAAACGTTCTTTCGACCATTGACGTAAAACGTTCTTTCGACCATTGTCCCATAGGGACACTCACCGTGATGCCTCCCTGCTACTCAGGGCACTACGCCGCCCGGCCTCCGGGATGCGGGCTGAATGGCTGTGTATAATACAAGCTTTTAATGATTGCAGCGGGGGGACACCATGAGTGGACTGGTTGAGTAATTGTATTCTGTGGTTTCTAATTCTGCAATAAAAACAAATTTAAAAAAAAAAAGAAGAAAATTGGTCTGTAGGTGATACATGTGACTGTTTGAAAGGACTTAAGAGCATCTCAAGCCAAACTGAGCAGTCTTCATTGTTCCCATCCATAACTGCGTTGTTGAAACCATTGTGAGCCTGATTTGAACATGGCATCGCAGGTGAATGTCAGTCCATGTGCTGGGGGTAGGTGTGGATAAAACTCTCCTCTTTTTGGAGATCGTTATCCCATGAGAACTAAGGAGCAGAACATGCCATCAGGGGGCCTGTACTGTGAAGCCATTGATTTGTCGTATACACTAAAACCTCCACCAGAAGCTGGGCCCTGGCCTGGCCATCTGGTTGCATCGTTATAGGGACAGCATGTTGTAATAAAGAAGATGGGTCTGAGCTCTTTAATGGTGTTACTGCATCCCCTGTTGAGCATGTCACTAGCTTTACTTGTCATTTGTCCTTGGCTGTAAGTGGTGGTTGCTCCTTTACTAGAGGTAATTTGCTGTTACGACTGGAACCTTTATCTGCATGTACAATAGCGCTGGGTGTTTTGCATGTAGTAGTTAAAAAGTCTGTTATTTTTGGCCCAGTAGCTTAGAATAGAGTGGAAAGTGGGAATGTTTTTTGAATGTCAATCTTGAATGGGCGCACAGCCTGTATGGAAGCACTATTGTGTAGTAGTATGTGGTGCAGCTGGGTGAGTGGAGAACCATGTAACCACCCAATGGAGATGCCAGCAAGCTGACAAGTCCTAACAATTACTAGAGAGACGTACCCTATGCACACACTCAATATTAATCTAAACATTGGTCAATGTATACATACAAAAAGATGTCTTCCACATACCATCTCAGGACTATCGAAATAGTCACGATACTAAATGGCTTGATACTTGTCTTCAACGCCGGTTGCGGTATATTCAAACTGTATTTTCATCCTAGTGTATATGTGTTTTGTCTACAAAAGGTTTTTTCTGTGTTATTTCGAGCCCTGAAGATTCGCGTGATGCGATGAAACATGTGTCGGCTGGTTGTTGTTAAGCCTTGAAAATTAAATGAGGACACTAGGATTCTATCTTGTCATTATATTCATTTGCCACTACTGTTTACAACATTTGTTTCTCTGCATGATTTTTCAGCTATCGAGAATGTATACATCGACCGACGTTTAGCTTAATATTGAGTGTGTGCATAGGGTACGTCTCTCTAGCTTAGAATAGAGTGCTGTTGTTGTAGATGGACAGTCCTCGCTGCAGGTCACCTCTAAGGCAGGCGATGTAACTGGGGCTGATGGACTGAGGTTAGGTGTTAGCTTCTTCTTCACCCCTTGCTTTTTTTTGCCTGGGGCTTAGGTACCCCACATACCTTTCTTGATCTCATTCTGACTTGCAGCAAGGTGGTGCAGCTTCTTAGGCGGCGCAAGCTGCACCTGAACCTAGTCCTACAGTTTCTGCACTAATCCTGACTTAACCCTTGACAACAGCTTCTAAAGCTGTGTCAAGCCAACCGAATCTGGATTGAGTCATATAGCCATCTCGTTGGGTCTCACTTCAGTGTACCTTCGGTGCTATCTGCACTTCCCACTGTGCTTTATTTGGTGCTGCAATTTAGTTCAATGGCCCCTTATGGTTTCCTACTATGGTTCCCTACTATACTCCTGCTAGCTCCGGGGGTAAACTGGATCTAGCAGCCGGCAACTGAAGACTGTGAGCTACAAGCTGGACTGTGTTGGACTGAGAATTGAGCACTGGGGCTAAAGCTCTGGTGCTGGAAAAAAAGATCAACTGGATGGAGTCTGCACTCACCACTCGCTCATGCCCATTGCCCAGATTCTCAGACTGTTACTCTCTCAGGCCAAGCCAGTCTTTAGATGAATCCTTGGATTGCTGGGCAATTGTTATAGCCTCAGGGGGCTGTGCTGAAGCTTTTTCCTTTAATCTCACTCTTACATTTTAAACCTTACACTGAATCTCCCAGCATCTGGGCAGCCTCACCAGCACTCCGCTGGCATAGCCTCACCTTCCCTTCAGGATAGTCTTCAATATAATATAGGGCAGGGACATGAGCACACTTTTTCAAAAGGAGGGCAGAGTGGTTGGAGTCTCTTGGGGGGCAAAAGTGTAAAGCATCCGTGGAGAAAAAGTATTAGTGTCCAAATATCGGAGAACAGAGATCTTCACCCCAATACGGGGGCCGCCTGCCTTTCAGAGGGGCAGGTACCTGGCTGCAAAGCAACAACAAAAGCTGAAAGTGAGTTTAACAAACAGCCCCTCCTGCAAAGCAGGCTGCGAGCCATGCCCCCGTGCTCCTGAGGCCTGAAGACTCAACTACCACAGCCCGGAAAACCGCCACGAAGGCGCAGCGCCCCTTGAGACCTCCTCGGGTGTATAAGGTCGGGCTGGCGGCTGGGATGCCTAGATGCAGGCAAAAACTCCACAGCTTGATACGACCCAAAGGGCCGGAAGATCGAGACCTCCTGGGCAAGGCCGAGCGCTAGCTAGCACGTGCAGCCATGGCAGTCGTACTGGTCCCCGGCAAGGAGCAGGGGGGAGGTGTCACCGCGCCAGGTGATGACGCGGCACTCCCACCTCCCCAGAGAGTCCAATTAGCAGCACCGCGTAGCTTGGGAGGGAGGGCGAGGGGTGAGAGAAAAGTAGACCAAAAATTGTTTGTGTGTGTAAAAGGCCGCTTTATTAGGAAACAGGTGCACATTACAATACAAACCTTGGCAACGCCTTACAAAACTAAACCTCTCTAAATAAATAAATAACTAACCACACAGGCCCCCAACCCCCACCCCTAACATATTTGGGCCCTCCCCACAATACATCAATAAACATTATAACATCATTATACATTACGTCATCAATAAAACATTACGTCATCAATAAAAATTTCGTCATAGATAAAACATACGTCATCATTAAAACTTTATTCGTCAAACCACAACTGAAATAACATTGGTCATGCCCTCCGTAATCATCGACCCTGCCTGACCCTGCACTCCTGCAGATACCCCCTTTACCAAACTGAACGGTCAAACCATGACCAACCTACCCCGGCCCCAGTCAAAGAAATACTCTATCGAAAATTCAACCAACAATCTGCCTAAAACCGTACTGATACACAAAAACACCGCACAGCACCTGCTCCTAGCGACAAATACAAGTACAAGCAAAACCCCTGCACACCGGTAACCCAGAAAAACAGCCTTTTGAAAAAGAAAAATGAACAGGAGACCCCAAAATGGAGCAAAAAACGAGGGAGCGAGGGGAAGAAAAACTAAGGAAAAAATAGGGAGGGAGGGAGGGACAAAAAAGCTAAAGCACCTAGCCACCAGGTCACCAAACCTAAAATGGTGGCGGTTAGCGGGAAAGGGGGAATTTATACTTGGGCTGGCTGGTCCTACTAGACCAGCCCAAAAACTAGAACATTCTGGCAACTTCTGGAAAGAAACCCCTCGCAGCCCTCCCAAACCGCCCGGGGGAGGAGACCTCCCGTCGGTCGGCTCCCTTCCCCAAGCCCCCCTTGGGAGGGAGGGCGAGGGGTGAGAGAAAAGCAAACCACACAGGCCCCGAACCCCCACCCCTAACATATTTGGGCCCTCCCCACAATACATCAATAAACATTATAACATCATTATACATTACGTCATCAATAAAACATTACGTCATCAATAAACATTTCGTCATAGATAAAACATACGTCATCATTAAAACTTTATTCGTCAAACCACAACTGAAATAACATTGGTCATGCCCTCCGTAATCATCGACCCTGCCTGACCCTGCACTCCTGCAGATACCCCCTTTACCAAACTGAACGGTCAAACCATGACCAACCTACCCCGGCCCCAGTCAAAGAAATACTCTATCGAAAATTCAACCAACAATCTGCCTAAAACCGTACTGATACACAAAAACACCGCCACCCAGAAAGGTAGGCGGGTGGTGGGGGGACACACAAGCCTCCCTTTCTGCCCCCCCACACGCGAAGCGAAAAGAAAAAAGGTAGGGGGATCAACGCTGCATAGCCAATGCCCGTGCTAACACCTCACGAAGCTCCAATAGATAAAGATCCATGCCCACTCGTGACAAATGGACTCCATCATCCCGAAAAAACTCAACTGTCTCAAATTTAATATCCCTGTGCGAGATCCTGCTGAAACCAAATCCCCTGCAGCAACGAGACACCTCTGAATTTACCTTCTTCCTGGCCCGATCGACAGCCCTGGGGTTCACAGCCCCTCTCCATGTCCTGCGCGGTATCAACTCCGTCCAAAAAACATGGCACCCAGACCAAAGCTCCTTGATGAGGCCTAAATCCCGTTTCATAGCACGCAATAAAACAACACCTTTCGTGGCACAAAGATCATTTTCTCCCAAATGAATAACCAAAATATCCGGGCATAAACCGCCCACCAAGTTATTGTTCAAACAAGGGATTAACTCTCTCCAGAGCATCCCACCTTTACCCTTCCATACAACATTAAACATTCGATCATTAAAACCAAGTTGTTCTCCAAAGTAGCTTCGTGCCGCCTGGACTCTGGCCCACTTTACGGAGGAATGCCCCACTATCCAGACCGTTACCACTGAGGAGCGAGGTCCAGCAACGGATCCTGAAAAAGAAAAGACAATTAGAAAACATGACTAAGAGGAGGACGCCTGCGCTTCCTCAGCCGAGCTCCTCACATAGCGCTGGAAACAAGCAGAAGACCAACGCCCCAACCGCATAATATCCCTCTCAGTCCAACCTCTGTGAAAGGCCTCAGTGGCTGCACCTATTCGGAAAGAATGAGTCCCATATAGATTGCTATCGAGACCAATGTTTTGTAGGGCTTTGCGTAAAACCATCCTTAACTGATAAGTTGTGACAGGGGTGCCATTAATATGTTGGAAAACAAGGGCCTCATCACCACCCCCACATAATGAACGCCAGCGCCGCGCCAGCAGTAAAGGGCAAGTGAGCTTTGGAGCACGCGCCTGTAACCACACACCTTTTCCCTTACCCGTCTGATCAGTTTTAGAGCTGGACAACCAGACATGAACACCCTCATCATAACAAAAAACGTCCTTCCAATATAAACCACTCTTATGTTTGGACCCCAACAACTCCGAAACCCTAAAAGCTCCAAAAAACATAAAAGCCATGAGCATTGAGAAGACACATGCCTCAAAATCATCCGAACATACCAAAGGCAGGACTGTGATTAATCTGGCAAGCACTTGCCAAGAGAGGGGAGCCCTGGTTCTACCAACATGCCCTTGCTCCCTGGCCCAGCCCTCAAGCATCCTCCTGCCTATCTCACCCGCTGACGGGGGGTAACCCCACAACAACTTTCCCATAAAAGCAATACCCGCTAGCTTCCCAGCGATAGTTACTTTGGTTAGGCCCTTGTCCATGAGGTCCAGTATAAAATTGACCACATCGTCCGACCGCCGAGACAGATCCTCCCTTCTGACAGCACCAGATTCCAGGAATTCCCTCCAAGCCAAGGAATAAGCAGAACGCGTAGACACAGACAAAGAACCTACCACCAATTGTACGACCCGACCTCGCCTACGCGCCACAGATGAGTCGGCATCGGAGTCGGGGATCTGTTTGCGTCCCTCGCCAGTCCACGGAATCTCCCCCACTGTGAACGAGACAGAGCATCCGCAATGTCATTGTCCACGCCAGGAATGTGTAAGGCACGAAAATGAATGTCGTGTTTCAAACAACCCAGAATGAAAACTCTCATAAGTTTTAACACCTGTTCGTCCCTGGCAGACTGTCTGTTCACTATCTCTACAACAGCCATGTTATCCACACGAAACAGCACCTTCTTGTGTGCCAATTCCTCCCCCCACAGGGTCAAGGCAACCAATAGAGGGAACAATTCCAAGAAAGTGATGCTGCGACCACCATTCAACCATTCATCCGGCCAACGTTCCGCACACCATTTACCATTCCAGAAGAGCCCAAAACCATCACTGCCAGCCGCATCTGAAAACATTTGCACGTCCCACTGAAAATCCACGTCTCTGACCAAGGGAACACCATTGAAAGAATTCAGGAAAAACTTCCACATTCTCAAGTCCTCTTTGACACCAGCAGACAAACGCACACGATGGTGGGGCAAGTGATGACCTGCTAAAGCCCTGCCCAGTCTTCTACAAAAGGTCCTGCTCAATCTCACAACTCTGCAAGCAAAATTCAGATGACCCAAAAGCACTTGAATCTCTTTCACCAGCACTTTCCTCTTTGACAACATTAACTCCAGCAGTTGCACCATGTTGACCCTTTTGTCTTCGGGCAGGCGAGCCGACATAAGTACAGAATCAATTTCAATACCCAAAAAGGAAAGGACCGTAGTAGGGCCCACTGTCTTTTCAGGAGCTAGAGGAACTCCCAGATCCTCCATGAGCCCATGGAACGTGTCCAGAGCGTTCTGGCACTCCGCGGAGCCCGGGGATCCGACAAAGAAAAAGTCATCAAGGTAATGTGTCACCAGGGAATGACCGGACTGATGGGAAAAGTACCATTGCAGAAAAGTGCTGAAACACTCGAACAGAGCACATGATATTGAACAGCCCATCGGTAGAGCCTTGTCCACGTACCAATTACCTGCGAATTGTATACCCAGCAGGCACCAATCGTCCTGGTGGACAGGCAACAGCCTGAAAGCAGACTTGATATCACATTTGGCCATCTCAGCGGCTGCGCCCGCGGTCACAACAAGTGACATGGCCACGTCAACCGAAGAGTAGGAGACCGACACCGCCTCCGGGTCAATAAAATCATTAACAGACGACCCCTCAGGCCACGATAAGTGTTGAATGAGTCTAAACTGCCCCGACTCTTTCTTCGGGACTACACCAACCGGTGAAACCATCTAATTAAGGATCGGCCAATCTTGGAACGGGCCAGCCATCCTTCCCTCCTTTACCTCTTTAGTAAGTTTGTCTTGGACAACTGCGGCGTGTTCAGAAGCCGATTTTAGATTGGCAGACCACCTCCTTTCCCGAGATCCTAGGTAACCTAGCCGGAAACCAAACTGAAAACCTTCTAATAATTTAAGTTTTGCAGACTCATCATCGTAACCTTGTAAGGCAATCCGCAGCCTGTCCAATTTAACTGGTGTACGAGCCCTTGGACCCAGCACCCCTAGCACCTCTGGATCCCCGACCCCCTGAAAACTGTGAGGACGTATTGGAATTTCCTGAACCCGACTGCTTACCCTGCTGGCTCCCTGATGGCTGATTGTCCCAGCATTTGGACAACGGGTGTTTCCTTCCGCAACCAGAGCATTCATGTTTGAATTTACAGTACTCTCTTGTGCAGGAGCCCTCATTAAATTCCCAACAGAAACCAGATCCCGATGGCATGGTTGTAGTGGCCCCCACCCCTCCCCGGGTGGGCTTCCCCTGAAAGGGCCGGTAAACTAACGGGAGACCACTGGCCGTAAAAATGGTCTTCCCCCCAGCTGCTGACCCCATTGTGTGTTGCCATAAATCCATATCGAGCTCACCCCATTTCGCCTCGGGGTCCCAAGCCATCCTGGCCCTAAATTCCTCGTCATATTGAGACCAGGCAAAACCACCCCCGGTGATCTGAGCCTTACGAATCACGTCCATGTATTTAAAAAGGGACACGCTGCGCTCAGGGAACTTTTCGCAATATACACTAGCATAAATCAAGGACGCAGCTGTCCAGTTCTCGATATTCAAAGGTACTTTAGGGCGTTTAGCCAGCTCAAATTCCTCCTCTTTGGACCCTTCCTTAGACCGGACTTCCCGGTGTAGAAGCTTAAGGAGCTCCACATACTCACCATTCCAAATACGTTCTTTGGTACTTAGCATTAGATGAGCACCCAGAGGTTTCGTAACCCCCATGTATGGTAATTTTTTGATTTTCAACTCCTTACTGGCCACTGGCTCTTTAACATTGCTGGAAGCACCAGCCATAACACCACTGTCCACTTTGTCTGTAACTTTGCTGGAAGCACCAGCCATAACGTTGCTGGAAGCACCAGCCATAACACCACTGTCCACTTTGTCTGTAACTTTGCTGGAAGCACCAGCCATAACGCTGCTGGAAGCACCAGCCATAACACCACTTTCCCCTTTATCCATTACATCCATCACTTCATCAGTGCCCACTGCAGTGTCCTTTACATAATGACCTTTGACCAGACGGCCATCACCAATGACCACATCAGTTTCACCACCGGTACCCACAGACACCATAACAGGTTTGGCCTGTGGGGCCGTTTGCTCACCTGGCAACAGAGAGACAGCTCTCGATGGCTCCGCCCGTGGCGCCGAGGACAATGCATCCGGTCTGCGAGGCGCCCTACCCGATGGGCCGTGCTCTCTTCTCCCTTGCAGTTGCCTCTGGACCACTGGAGCCTGTAAAATACTATGAGAAGCATGAGAGGGCACCCCCCCCTCAGGATCCAGCAATTCACCTTCCTCAGGACTCTCCTCATCGTAGTCCAATACCACTGAATCCACACTGGTATGCATTAAGTCACCACGGGTCTTACCCAACCCGGTATCAACAACTGTACATTTAAAAGATTTCGAAACTCCAGGGGGGGAGCAGACTGTACGCGCCTGTACCTCCCTGCGCGTTGACTCTGTTGCTCCATAGCCGCCGGCAAGGCCTGCCACCTATACCTGCTACTCGTTGGGGCCAGCGGGGTCACGCCAGACCCTCGTGTGCTGGCCGCGGCGGGATCCCTCGGTGGAACAGAGAGGGCCGCGCTAGGCACTCTCCTCACTTCCCCTTGGCGAAAAGGGCCTGGACCGCGCCCTGCCAAGTCTGGAACTCCGCGCCTAACCTCTTCCTGCAAAGAAAAAGTTTGGACTGGTGTGCTAGGGTTCCTACCATCCACAAACCAACCAGATACACCCCCCCTCCAGTTGGAATCAACAGCCATTCTCCGACCCCTCTCTAAAGAACGACCACGTGCATCAGACCTCGAAGGTACCTCCCACACCGGAGATCCACCTACAACCTCCTCGTCTCCACTGTGATCCAAATTATCCTGTGCCAATGCCGAAGCAGAAGGTTGCCTATAGGCTCTCGAGAATGACTCCTGGCCTGCTAACTCCTTCTGGAAACTACGCTGCGCAAGCCCCGCTGCGCCAAAATGTTCCCATCCAGGGGAACCACACATAAAATAAGGACCCCCAGAGGCCCCAGATAAGTGAGGAGCTGTACTCCTGGGCCCCTGTATAGGCCCGTCGCTCACCTGGCCAAAACCCCTAGCCGGGCCCAACAAAGTGCCCTGGAAGTTTACCCCCGCCGCACTCAAGACCCCGGGAGCCTGGAACCTTCCCGGACCCATTCCTGAAGCACCAAATGCCGCAGAACCAAAACCAAGAACTGGCTGACGGATCTGTAAACCCGATTGAAAAGACCCACCACTCATAAAAGGAACACCCCCTCCTTCCGCCCGAAAACCTTCCACGTGCCCCAGAGAAACACCCCCAAGGACACTCCCAGAGCGCGGATCCTCCAAACCAATATTCGCACCACCAAATGAACCACTTTCGCCCATTTGGGCCCATTCGCCCTCTCCTCTAGAGCCACCACCCACATATACTACTTCACCAGCCGACGAGCCCGGCGTCGAGAACAATAACGGGCTCCCTACATTACCCCCAAAGTCACCCACCCCCGCATCTTGCCCAACGACCTGCAAACCAGAAGACAAACCAGCCCGAAACCCACCTGCAGTCACATCACGCCCTTCCCCCGCTAAGCCAACGTAAGGAATCCGTCCTGAAGGGGATAACAACATCCTTTGACCAGCCTCAGGTACAAACTGAGTTTCATTAACGACCAACATGGCGTCATGGGCACCATGTTCAACTTGTTCCCGTTCCGAGTCCTGTAACACAAATTGAACCGAACCCCTACGCCCCCGCGCACAGAGGCACCGTCAGAAGACTGCCCCCGCCGCTCAAACAGCGGGTCCGAAGCAGAGCGTTTCTTGCTTCTTCCCCGGCCACCCCTGCCTCCTTTCTTCGAAACCTGCCCCCGCCCTGCCATAACCGGAAACTCCCCTGCTCCAGCAACAACTCCCAACTGAAGCGCCGGAGCTTGGGAAGACCCACCCCCCCCAAACTCAACGCCCCTTGAGCCTCCGGAGCCTCCGAAGTACCGGGCTCCCCCCGAACCATCCTTTGTGGGGGCGGCTTCCGAGACCGGGAGCGACCCCTCTCGCTTACCTGACTCGGACGTCTCTTCTTCGGCGACGAACAAGCCATCACCGCAGCCACCACACCGGCAGAGGCCTGGCGTTGAGGCCTAGCCTGCCCACCTCCTGCGAGCAAATCCAAACGACCGGCATCCGCCAAAAGGCGCATCACCTCAATGACTCGTGCGTCTTCCATTACTAAGCTCTAAGTACAATCGCAACCGGCAAAGAATGAAAGAATCTCACAAACACACTAGACACTCTCTCACAAAAAAGCTAAAGCACCTAGCCACCAGGTCACCAAACCTAAAATGGTGGCGGTTAGCGGGAAAGGGGGAATTTATACTTGGGCTGGCTGGTCCTACTAGACCAGCTCAAAAACTAGAACATTCTGGCAACTTCTGGAAAGAAACCCCTCGCAGCCCTCCCAAACCGCCCGGGGGAGGAGACCTCCCGTCGGTCGGCTCCCTCCCCCAAGCCCCCCATGGCATAGCCTCAACGTCAAAGCAGCGTCCCAACCAAAATCACAGTGGTATAGTGGAATCCGAAATACTATATTTTATGTCAGAATTACAAACAAATAGCACAACGCAGCACAGCAAACAAAGTTGCTGCGAAGCATTGCAATAAGGGAGAGAGAAGCGCAGAGCCATTTTTACTAGACATGGACTAACATTGCTTTTCTCTCTGCACTGGTATACAAACAGGCTGCATATCGCCAAGCATACAACTTTGCTCCATAGTGCAAACGTGTTTGCATGCTGCTTAGCACAGGTTTTGTACTGGAAAGGTACCTTCCAAGTATAAAGTCCTATGCTTAGACAAACTTCAACATTTTTTTCACATTAAATTTGTGCTGAACAGTGCAGCACACAAAAAATGTGTGAAATGTAAGAATAAATAAATACATTTCTACTAATTAACACCTGCCTCAATGATGTGTTAATGTGTTTTTTTAGATACAAAGCCAGACTTGACAATCTTTGCAGATCTGGATTTCAAAATCATAGGTGCAGCACTGGAACTTACATGCATTAATTATGGAATGCTTCCTTCGCTCAAAGTAGCACAAAAGTAATGAATTGCACTATAGATCAGATTTAAAAAGGGTTTGCTTCAGGTTTGCATTACTTTTTCAACATAGACCTGACGCAAAATCTTTTTTGAGATTTACAAAGCAAATTAAATTGATATTTGGGTTGGGTTGTAAAAAAAGTAATGAAAACCAGCGCAAAACACTACTTAGGGTTATTTTGCATCAAGGGGGCATTCCATGGGTGGTACACAAGCATTTCCATGCCACCACCCATGGTTATTGGTGCAAAAGCCTGTCGGCTAATAATAGTCGTCAAGGTTTGCACGAAAATGAATGCCACTTGAAAGCAGGCGTTAAATGAGAAATGCTTTCATTTCTCCTTACTTTTCCGACTTTGTATGTTGGCTGCACTGTACAGCACACATACAAAGTAGGTACATTTGTAAATCAGTCTAAGCATAGTATTTTGTACACTTCCAGTACAACAACTTTGTTAGACTCATGCAGACACCTTTCAATTAGGGTGCAAAGGTGTGTATGAGTAGCATAATTCTGCTCCGACACTTGGGAGAGGGGAGGATATTGCCATTTCTGTCTAGGTACGGCTCTGTTTTCCTCTCTAACGCAAAGCAGAGCAGCAACTTTGGGTGATGCGTTGCATTGCATGAGAGTTTTATAAACCTCGCCCTATTTGTGCTACTTTATGGGCAATGTTTTTGAGCTGGAAATAAAAAATTTGACTAAGACCTTGCACTGATTTTCGTCATGTTTCATGAATTATGGTTACACAAAGCCTTGAAAAATGTTCTGCTTTGTGTTTTTTATGTATTTTAAACAAATGACAATCTCTTAAATCAGTGGTTCTAAACCTTTTGCTTCTGTGGCATCCAACTTGGGGGCATATTATCAAGGGCTAGCGATATTTTTATTGCGGCGTTTGCATCCGTTTTCGGACGCTATGCGACAATAAAAGTATTGCTTTATTTACAAGAGCACGCTAATGCGTGTTCAATGGGATTAGCGCTGGCTTCAACTTCGCATCGCCTTGCATCGCTAATGAGATGCAAGGGAGGCGTGTCCCATGAAACAACATGGGATAATATCACTAACCCTGATTCTCTCTATTTTCAAATTTATCGCTAACACGCATAGCGATATTAAAATCAGCGCTAACCGGGTTTTTCACCGGTTTGTAACACCTGCTATTTTCCTTACTAAGCCATATGTAAAATGGGAGGTGGATTGTTTTTCTGAGTCCACGTCTCCCTATCTATAAAGTTTTTCCCTAACGCGGTTCTCTATTGCTGGAATTCCGGTGATTTCGACTCTTTCTTTCGGCGATGCGCGTTGCTGATAGTGCGCTCACCAGGCGATATAATCCAGCAATATGCAGCGTTAATTTTTTGCGCGCTACACACGGCCAGCGATAATTATCGCTGGCCGTTGATGATATGCCCCTTAATTATTACAGTAATCTGGCGACCTACACTGAATTGTTATTTGAATCTGGGGAACCCCACTGAGTCACTTCTGGAAACTTCAGAGGACGGCCTAAGCAATTTCGATGATTTCAACCTCAAAACAATGCCCACAAGTACAGAAAGAAGCATTCATTAAATAAATACACAAAGGATTAAATATTTCATTTACTTTCACAAACAAATATATAAATTCAAATTTCAATTTTAAGGTAAGGTTGAAGTTTTTCTAAATTTAATTGAGTGCACCCATTATCCATACTATATTTTGCTTGATGTTCTTGTACCACTTCAATTACTCAATCTGAGGATACCAAATTATTTTTTAGCATCCAATTTCAAATTCTTTCACATTTACAGAACATTTAAAAAATTTAAATTTTATATTTTGCTTCTTTAGTTCTATATTCTTTGCCTAATCCGCTAATATTATTTAATTTTCTAAGTAGTTGTGGACACCCTTGAGTAGGCGTTACGTCCGCAGGCCACATGTTAAGAACCACTTTCTTAGATTGGAACAGTTTATTGCTATAAGTGTCCTTGGTGAGCTTCTGGAGAAATTACATAAGATTGTTACGTTGAGTCTGGGGCCATCTTGAATTATTGGGCCACCTAGAATTACTGGATGAATTTAAGATCCAGGAACTAGAAGAAATGACTACCATAGCAAAACGGATAAAATCTGGATCTCCTTTGGACCCAGCACAACCGAAGACAGTAATGCAGGGAGCAAATTTAATTATACCATATATTTCTGAGCTTATCTCACGCTCCTTCCAAAATGGTGTGGTTCCCACAAAATGGAAACAGGCCATTGTGAAACCACTCAAAAAGAAGCCATCAGAGGAGCAGACAATACTGAAAAATCTACGCCCTATCTCACTGCTACCGTTTGTGGCCAAAGTTGCAGAAAAACTATGAATAAACAACTAATAGACCACATCAACAAAGACGACCTATGGCATCCCTCCCAGTCCACAGAGTCAGCATTACTCTTAGCCACTGAAACACTGAGGAAATATGCAGATGAAGGACAAACGGCCGCACTGATTCTACTAGATCTCAGTGCGGAGTTTGACACAATTTCCCATAAGCTGCTCCTTCAAAGATTAGAGGCGTATGGCATTAGGCTTATGGCGTTGAGCTGGTTGACATCATTTCTCTCCACGTGGAGCTTCCAAGTTGCGCAACAAACATATCCATCTAGGAAGATTCCCTTGTCCCAAGAGGTCCTGCAGGGCTTAATCTTGAGCCCCACCTTGTTTAACATATATGTGGGGCCATTGGCGGAGCGAGTGGAGAAGTATAGGGTGTCGATAGTCTCCTACGCAGATGATACGCAACTAATTGTGATGTTAGCACAAGACAAGGGCCAAGCAGCTACCCGGTTCTCCGAATGTTTAGAAGAGGTTGCAGACTGGATGTCTAACCATTGCCTCAAGCTAAACTGGAGTAAACCGGCAGTAGTTGTGGTAGGCAGGGTGCCATCCATATGGTCATCCGCGTGGTGGCCTGAAATACTAGGCCAACTGCCTTCCCCCAATACAGAAGTAAAAAACCTCAGATTATGGCTTGATTCCGAGCTGACTTTTGAAAGTCAGATTCGGAAGGCAGCAGGTAAATGCTACGGGAACATAAAATTCCGGAGGAAGGTCCTGGATTTATTACCACCAAATGCCCGGAAAACCATAGTACATGCAGTAATAACTTCCTAATTGGATAAAGGAAATGTACTATATCTTGGTGCTATTAAAAAGGGACTTGTCAAATTACAGAGAGTACAGAATGCGATGGGGCATATGATACTGGGCCTTCCGAGAAGAGCGAATACATAGAAGGCCCTGACAGCATTACACTGGCTGCCAGTAGAAAGGAGAATCGCGTTTAAGGCAAAGTGCCAATGTCACCGTGTTCTATTGAAGAAAGGCCCTAGATACCTGCAACCGTTAATAACCCAAAACATCCCAGGAGGGAGTTTAAGACCTATGGGTAAGGCATTGGTGACTGTACCGAGAATATTTAGAGCAAGAATGGGAGTACGCTCATGCAGGTGCCGTGCAGCCAAAATGTGGAACGGCCTACCGTTAGATCTAAGACTAGAACCATGCAAAAGTAGTTTTGGAAAACAGCTGAAAACATAGCTGGTCAGGCAAACTAGATAGTGCTACTGTCAGTTAGTTTTGCACATTGTAGCATTACAGGCGAATGGCAGAAGCCTCTTCCCAGAGCATGCATCTCAGCGCGGGGACACACCGATGGTGTAACCAGGCACTCTACAAATGAATATATATTAAAAAATAATAAGCTGTTCAAGGATGAACTTTGATTAAAGTATGTCTAAGTCTGATTCTGGGTTGTTTGCAAAGAGGAGGATATCAGTCTTGGTGATTTTTGTCTTAAGTCCTCTGTTTCTTGATCTGCACTCGTAGTGATGTTTTTCTTGCATATCTGGAGATTAAGGTTAGTGGGAATTGTAAAAAGAATATATCCAAAGCTATGTAATGTCATTGAGGTCTATAGTCACCTTTTGTGCTGTTTGACGTTTTACACTTGCGGTCTGCAGTGCAAGGCATCTATTCATGAGGGTGGCCAGGAAGGCAAGGGCTACTGGTTTTGGTTAAGAGTGCATACCTTTTACCTAAAAAGGGATGATTGCAATAAGGATGATATTCGTCCGAGCTAGATTTGTGATCACCAGCTATGAGAAAGGCGATGATGTAGGGGATAGCTGTCATATTTTGCATTCAGTGATGCATCCCTGCTAGCACTCCTGTATTTTTAAGTCACGTATATCCTAATTTGTTTAGATTTATTTTTATATCAACATTTTCTTCACTTTGAATCAGATAAAAGGGAGCAGTGGCTTTTCTTTTGCAAATCTCGATATTATTCGTTGAACGTGGGAAAGTCTCAGTATGGTAGACGCACTTGTGCAGGTTTATTCTTGTCATGCAAGTTAAAGGGCATACTCCAAAATTTATGAGTCAAAGGGGTATTACTTTTCCTGTTTGGATCCTTTCTTAACCAGTTCAGATCTGTACATATCTACCATGTAAGGTACCTGGCAACTGGAGAGTAATAATCTTCTCGTAGTCTTCCTGCCAAGATTGCTGACATCAACCCTCTGGAGAGCTGGAGCAGAAGCAGGTGTATAGTTTTGTGCATTTTTTTTGCTGGCCAATATGTGATAGAACATGGTGCAATCCAATGCTCTGCTTGACCAGATTTATGTGAGGCCTGCAAGGGCGTCAGCATTCTCTTCTTTTGCTGACCCTGTCCGACCATGCAGTGGAGGGCACTCTTTTCTGTCCATACTTGATACACTGCCTGAGTGGTGGAGTGGGTAGTGGCTGGATTATTGCTCTGAGAAATGCTGGGTTGTGAATGTGGGACAACATTTCACTTGATCAGTATTGAATGGCCACAGAAGCCAGACTGGAGGTTGCAGGCATGTTGAGGTGACCCATAGTTGGAACACTCTCCCTCTTAGACTCCGTTCGGAGCCTACGGAGGCTGTTTTTTGCAGGGAACTTAAAACATACTTATTCCCAAGGTGCTAGATGCATTAGGTTAGGAGCTGTATTGGGGGGTTGCCGAGGCCACTGAATAGCACGGGGACACACTGGTTAGTGTAACCAGGCGCTGTATAAGCTCAGAATTATTTTTTTGTCAAAGTTATTTTTATTGATTTAAAAAAAAAAAACAAAGAAAAACAATCAAACATAGCGACAAAGATCAAAAGACCCACAGGGGGGACTCCGGGACTGTCACCCATCAAAGCCCATGAATGCAAGAAGGATATCCGCTCAATTACTGCCAAGTCAGTGTCCATTTGCAATAGTGGCTTATATCAGTTCTCCTTCAGTTGCAGGAAGCGCGGAGCCAAGCCTCCATCTAGGCACATCTCAGCGCCGGAGTCCTCTATAGTCCATTACCAACAGCTGAATGTTGCATAAACAAATAAAATCAACTGTCCCCTAACCAACCCCACCCCCCCACCACCCCCACCCGTGGTGGCAGCTCATCACTCATTCACACCGGGAAGCATACTACTCTTCAATCAAATCTGGAACAGATGTAGTGCTCGCAAATCCGACGGGCACACTGCCGATGGAAGACCCCGGGATAGAAACCTGACCAAGGGGCCCCATGTAAACATGAAATTCTTAAAATTGCCCAAAAAGATATCGGACACCCTTTCCAAACTCAGTAGTCGCCACAACCGCGCATGCCACAGTGAGGTCGCCGGCGCCGTCAGCTTCTTCCACGCCGCTGCCAGTGTCAATTTAGCCGCACCCAGGCACAGCCATATAATCCGTTTGTCAGCTCTAGTCTGGTGCGTCAGCATCGGATCACAAAGCCCCAGTAGGACATAATCCATGGTCTCCGGGATCGGATACCCAATCGCCTCTTTAATGTGTGCTAGTATCTCCGACCAGAAAGGCTTGATGGTCGGGCAGTCCCACCATATGTGGCGGAAATCTCCCAGCAGGCCGCACCCCCTCCAGCACCTGTCGGAGGTCGACGGGAAAATGCGGTGCAGCTTGGATGGATAAAGGTACCAGTCATACATAAGTTTCAAATGAGCTTCCCTAAGGCCAATCGAGTGGTTGTGGGCCTTGATATCTCTCCACAACCCATCCCATTCGGCTTCCGAAATGTCCCTCCCAAGACAATTCTCCCAGTGCTCCTTATAGCGGGGCCTTGGGAATATCACTGTGTCCATGAGCAATCTATATATGAAGGAGATTGTCCCCTTCATACAGGAAGTGCGGAGGATGAACGCCTCGAATGCCGTCAGTTGTCTCGTGGCCGCATCTCTCACTCCGGGTGAGGTAGCCCAGTGTAGGAGTTGAGTATGATGGAACCGTTCAGTGGGAGGGACCCCGTAGTCCCTCATGCAATTGTGGAAGGTAAGCGGATCTGCCCCATGGAACAGGTGAGTAAGCGCCCTGCAGCCCCCCTCTCTCCACTGCGTAAACGGACCATCGCTTTCCGCCGGCGGAAAGGACGGATTCCTATGTATAGGGGTAAACGGTGATGGAAAGGTGGTCCAACGGTCATCCCCTGTCATCGTGTCCCACACCTTCAGGACCGTACCAGTAGGAGTGCATATATAGGCATTCTTGGGTCGGTCTACCTTAGGCTTCCAGGCTAAATCCCAGATGGATCTCCCAGCTACACTACGCTCCATATGTAGCCAATGCTTCTCCGACATGGGTTGTGACCATTCCACCAGCACTCTCAGTTGCGCCGCCTTGTAGTATAAATGCATGTCAGGGAACCCCCCCCCCGCCGCCGACGAAGTACTGCACACGGAAGCCGAGTCCGGCCCCCTTGCCACACAAATTTCAGCATTAGGGTCTTCAAGCGCCGGAAGAAGTCCAAGGCCACAGGTATGGGAAGGGCCTGGAAAAGGTACAAGAATTTGGGCAGCAGCACCATCTTGCGACCGAGCCAAGAAATGAAATTTGGCTTCCACTTCTCTAGTTCCCCCCGGATCGCCGCTAAAGCTGGGAGGAAGTTAGCTGCAAACAACCCACCCAGGGTGGGGGTTAATTTAATACCCAGATAGAGCAAGGAAGCGGAGGACCACGAAAGAGGCGTAAGAGTTCGCACCTGTTCTACCACGGCAGAGGGCAATGTCAAATTCAAAATGTACAATTTAGCCATGTTGACTTTAAAACCCGCCACCCTCTCAAACTCAGAAAGAACATCATGTACATGGGGCAGCGAGCGAACTGGGTCCCCTAATGATAAAAGAACATCATCTGCGAACAGGGAGATCTTATGCTGTTCTCCAGTGAAGGGAATGCCTGTAATCTGTTCCCTTTCCCGAATCGCAAGCGCCAGCAGCTCTATACTGAGCGCGAAGAGCAGCGGGGAAAGCGGGCACCCCTGTCGCGTACCGCGGGTATGGGGGAAGCAGGCAGACCGATGCCCGTTAACCAACACTCGGGCCGGTCATAATTAGCCCGAATCATGCGCACAAAGTGGGGGGAGAACCCAAAGGCTTCCAGTGTTAAATTTAAAAATCCCCAGTCAACACGGTCAAACGCCTTCTCCACGTCCAGACCCACCAATACGGCAGGTAAGCGAAATCGGTCGGTCTTTCCGATCAAATGCGCCACTCGCCGCAGATTGTCATGCGTTTGTCGCCCTTTGATAAATCCAGATTGGTCTGGATGGATAATAGCCGGCATCAGATCTTGTAGCCGCTTTGCAAGAATCCAGGAGTACAGTTTGGCGTCTAAGTTGAGAAGCGCAATCGGGCGGTAGGAGGCGCATTGGGAGGGGTCTTTCCCAGGCTTGGGGAGAATGGTGACTAAAGCCGCTCGTGATCCAAAAAGAAGTGCTCACCGCTTCTAAAAACGCTACAGGAGTAGCTTGCCTCGTGAGACGCTGCTGCAGCTGAGAGTATTGCCCCAAAGACCTTGATCCTTCCGTGGCCGCAGAGGAGAGAGAGGCGTCGGCCCCGGGACTGCGAGGACCAGCATTCTCCACCTACAGCTGGTCCTCTTCCCGCGAGTGCCGCGCCCCCTCCCAGAGCCACGCCCTGCTGGAAGTGTACAACTACTCGCGGCCCCCGCTTCGCGGGAGCCGCTCGTGATCCAAAAAGAAGTGCTCACCGCTTCTAAAAACGCTACAGGAGTAGCTTGCCTCGTGAGACGCTGCTGCAGCTGAGAGTATTGCCCCAAAGACCTTGATCCTTCCGTGGCCGCAGAGGAGAGAGAGGCGCCGGCCCCGGGACTGCGAGGACCAGCATTCTCCACCTACAGCTGGTCCTCTTCCCGCGAGTGCCGCGCCCCCTCCCAGAGCCACGCCCTGCTGGAAGTGTACAACTACTCGCGGCCCCCGCTTCGCGGGAGCCGCTCGTGATCCAAAAAGAAGTGCTCACCGCTTCTAAAAACGCTACAGGAGTAGCTTGCCTCGTGAGACGCTGCTGCAGCTGATAGTATTGCCCCAAAGACCTTGATCCTTCCGTGGCCGCAGAGGAGAGAGAGGCGCCGGCCCCGGGACTGCGAGGACCAGCATTCTCCACCTACAGCTGGTCCTCTTCCCGCGAGTGCCGCGCCCCCTCCCAGAGCCACGCCCTGCTGGAAGTGTACAACTACTCGCGGCCCCCGCTTCGCGGGTGCCGCTCGTGATCCAAAAAGAAGTGCTCACCGCTTCTAAAAACGCTACAGGAGTAGCTTGCCTCGTGAGACGCTGCTGCAGCTGAGAGTATTGCCCCAAAGACCTTGATCCTTCCGTGGCCGCAGAGGAGAGAGAGGCGCCGGCCCCGGGACTGCGAGGACCAGCATTCTCCACCTACAGCTGGTCCTCTTCCCGCGAGTGCCGCGCCCCCTCCCAGAGCCACGCCCTCTCCTCCTGGGAAAACTACATCACTCCCATCCATCACGCGCATCGCGGGACGCGCGCGGGTCGGAGCACGGGGCGAAGCCCGGGCAAAGGGCGGGCCGTCTGTGGCCGTCCGGGGTCGACCGAGGACGGGACGGGCCACCCTACTAAGTACCATCAATATAAGTGTCTGGTATGTACTTAGGTTTGCCCACTTATAAATAGCCACATTTGTCAATTGTGAGTTCATCTGGGATCTAAGCCCTTCGAAAACTCTTCTTAAATATAACAAACACCAACAGTACTAGAGCCGATAAAAGGGATCTATTACCCCCGTCTATTATCGGTGCTCAAATGGGCTTTAAGAAGTTAAGATCTCGGACAGTTTATATGAAAAGAATGGGTACTGAAAATGCAGTACGAATCACCACGGATAAGGCTGTTAAACAAGGTCGCTTAACCCATACACCAGCTATTACAGCTTATTTTTCCACACTCATACCTAAAGAGATCCATGATACTCAATTATTAAGCAACGACACTAACCACGAAGAAAAAGTCTCCATTGGGGAGTCAAAACTACCCATATCTAAATCTACCCAAATGAAAAATAGCTCACAAACAAAGGAGGGATGTTTGGACTTAGACCTAAGTAACAAACTCTCAAGCACTCCGAAAGACTTTCTTCAGTCATTTCTTGGAACGAGCGACTTGAAAACTGTAACCCCTATAAAAAACAGTGGGGGTGCAAATTTATTTAACGATCTAAACCTTAGCAAACAATCTTTTACAATAGAGAAAAAGGATCTAGGAACAACTAATAATGCCTCTTCACCTAACGTCTTGCTTGCTCCCTCTCTTGGTTCCTTTGATCTCAGGAATAAGGATAATACTACTGATAACGTCCCTCCAATATCTAGAGCTTTATTCTCTCTACAAGAGATACTGGAATCTGTTCTTTCATTTCTCAGTAACATTCTTGCAAATTCCGATCAAACATTGGATGTCCAAATAGGTATTTTAAAGCACTTGGTAGAAGAAAAAAAGAACAAAGATTCCCACGTAGCACAGAAAATCAATACGCCACACAAAACTCACCTTGAATCACAGAGTATCCAGAAAGACTGCGAAAAACCTCAAAAGAAAAAAACGTGTGACCAAAATACTCAAACTGTAGGCATCCAAAAGCAAGAAATACAAAAAATCGACAGCTCAAACGATTCAGTGATATATTCTTTAAAAAAATTATTTAAAGAAAAACACCAGCAGAAATCAAAACACTTTCCAATATTTTCCAAGTCTGTGGTAGAGAATAAATCAACAAACACTATTGTTCCTGATATTCAGGAATCCAGAACAAGTATCACTAATGAAATGAGTGAAAGAAATGAAGAAAAACAAAACAAGAAGAACCAAGGAAAAAATATGGCATCAGGGACAAAAAATATAAGAAAGCCTCTGAGAAGGATCCAAAAACGTAATAATCGTAAACTAAAATTTCAAAAACATGTAATCTCAAATGAAACCAAAGAAAATCAATGCGATAATAACAGAGAGTCGCAAGACGATAAAAAACCAGTTGCAACCAGTAACAACTGTGAAAAGGAGATGCTTCAACTAGACCCGACAGTAAAGGAATACATCCCTACCAAATGTTTCAAGCAATTAGATCGAAGCAAAAATATTTACACAGAAGAAAACCACAGCTACTTTAGAAAGGGGGAAGGACCATCTACTAAAATTCTACAAATTGAGGAACTCTTCCCCATCGACGCGGCACCACTCAACAGAGGAAGGATTTTAAACCTACTACGACATATAAGGGCGCTAGATTCAATGACTAGCAATGAAATCCATCTTGTGTCCTTTCCAAAAAAACAAAATAACAAATTGACACTGGTTACCTTTTGGTCAACAGTTCTCCCAGGCATAATATTAAAGGAAAAAGAAATATTACACAAACACGGCTACGATGTAGTGGAAGCAAAAGAACCAACGGACTTTAATACCCCAAACGGGTATAATGCTCAAATACAGTCTATCACCAGCTCTGTAGTTAATAATTACCAGCGAACAAATAACACGACAGAAGACCGAGATATTTCAAATCTCAAAATTCTGGTGAACAAAGGCCATAGGGCAGTATGGTGCAAAACTGATAAGAAGTCTGAAGAACATACAACTACCGAGTCCTGGGCTTGGGTTTCCGAGATTCTAAATAGCAATAAAATTTCTAACCTTGGTCAACATTCTGTTTAGCACGGGACTAAGGATAATATCGTGGAATATTGCTGGCAGAACCGCAAACAAATTGTCCTTGGTTATGAGAAACCCCCCAGACATATTGCTTCTTCAAGAAACATGGGACACTGTATCTTTCACGCCTAAAGGGTACTTTTTATATGAAAATTTAGCACTGTCAATCAACCGAGGTCATGCAAAAGGAGGTTTAGCTATACTGCTAAGAGAAGACTATTTGTGGGATCAAGAAATAATAGACACAAAATCTATCAATTTGCAGTGCATTCAGATATCTGTAAAAAAACACAACACTGCTCAATTACAGGCAATCTTAATATTTAATGTCTATGCTCCTCCCGGGAATGAAAATGACATCATCTTTCTGGACATTATAGAAACGATCTCGCATATCATGGAGAACCATACCGATGCATCCTTTTTAATAGCGGGGGATTTTAACAGTAAAATCTCCGATTCTGAAATTAATAGGTGGGTAAGTTTGTATGCAGAAGTAGGTCAAGACATCATAATCCCTCTATTCCCTGAAGGTCTAGTAACCAACAAAAGAGGTAGATTGTTATTATCGGCAATAACAAATCTTAATGGATCACTACTGAATGGAGCAATTGAGGGAGATACTCCTGCAAAGTTTACCAGGCAAGGCAATGGGTCTTCATCCATTATTGACTACATCATAAGCAGCAAGGATTTGTTTGATACTGTTTTGTTATTATCCAACCAATTTTGTATGGAGAGTGATCACGCAATTATGCAATTGACAACTAATTGGATACCTAAAAACTCCGAACCTAGCCATATGATTTACATCAAAAGTTCTGTATTAATGGAAAGTGTACGGAGACGTATCTATTGGAATTCTTCGACCATGGAAAAAATCATGATAAAAATTGATCACTCTAAACTTTTGGAACAAAGATTCTCCAAAAATCCTATAGAAAATTTTGAAACAATAATTAAGGATTTTAAGAAACTTATCCAAAGTATGATTTCACCAGGTGCTAAAAGCAAAATTAAAAAGAAGGAGGGAAAAAATGGATATTCCCACAAGAACTCCGAGATCAAAAAACAGTTAAACAAACTCATCCGTGCCCAATATGTGAAATCTTCAGTAAACGTCAAGAAAGAAATAAACAGATTAAAGAACCAACTGAGGCGGGAGAACCAAAAAGAAAAAAGGGCCAATGAGGATCATAATTGGGTGGAAATTCAGACCGCTGCAAAAACTTATAATCAACGTAAATACTGGTCCTTAATCGCGAAAATAACAGGCACAAAGAAAAATCTACAATCGATCCCGGTTCCCCCGAATGATTGGGAACTATACCTCTCAGATCTCTATAAAGCAAACCCAATAAAACTCGAAGTAAGCAGCAAAGATTTGAAATATGAAAATGCCGAGAGTTCTCTAATACAAACTACAATCATTTCGGTGGAATACAATATACGCAAAGCAAGATCTACAGGCGCATCTGGTCCAGATGAGATCCCGATAAAGGCGCTACAAGTTGCACCAAAAGAATGGAGTAAATTATTATGCCCTCTCTTTAATTACATCTTTGAGACTGGACAAATCCCAAAATCCTGGCAGGGGAGCATAATAATCCCAATTCATAAAAAGGGAAGCAGAACCCAAGCTGGAAACTATAGACAGATCGCGCTCATGGACGCAGTCGGCAAAGTGTTCGCGGCAGAGGTGTTAGATCGCTTGAAAGAATGGGCCTTTACGTCAGGATTGATACCTATGTGTCAAGCGGGCTTTAGGCCTAAACATTCGGTTACGGATAATGTAGCAGTAATTCAGGTAATCTTTGATAAATATATTACCCTGAAATCCCAGGTAGTCTATGCCGCATTTATAGATTACTCAACGGCATTCGATCGGGTCGATCGACCTACCCTATGGAAAAAACTTAGGGGGCTTGGAATACAAGAACAACTGTTGCAAGCAATAATAAACCTTCATACTACTACCTGGTGCCAAGTCCAGATGGGGGGAGAAAAAGGACTTACAAAAAGAATTCCAACGGAGAACGGTTTAAAACAAGGGTGCCTTCTAGCCCCGCTCCTTTTTTCCCTCTACTTAAGTGATCTGCCTAACCGATTGCAAACTGGTTCTAATTTACCGCCAAAGATCGCCCAACAAAGTGTAATTTCATTACTATACGCTGACGATATAGTACTATTAGATCTAACTCCTTTTGGACTGCAGACTTCATTGGACATTTTGTTTCAATATTCAAAAGAAAATTACCTCATACCTAATATAAAAAAAACCAAAGTGATAGCTTTCTCAGGAAGAAAACGTAGCGCCAAGTACACCTGGAAGATCGGGGAAGAAAATTTAGAAGAAGTAGTTAATTATCCTTATCTCGGGAGGATTCTTTCCAAAAATCTAACGAATAAAACCCATGTTTCTAACCTGCAAAGGAAAGCTGATATTCATGTCTCTGCTCTTTTGAAACTATACAGTGCAACAGGGAAAAGACATCTTTCTGCACTGTTGGGGACATATAGAGTGAAAATACCTCCCGTGTTAACCTATGCAACAGAATACATTCCCATTAAGCAATGGGCCTTCATGGATCTAAAAGAGGGGAAAATTCTTCGTAGGATCATGAAAGTTTCCGATGCTGTTCCTGTGCAGGCACTGAGACTTGAATTATCAGTCGTAAGCTCTTACGCAATAGCTATCGCCAACGTAATAAGATGGGCCTACAATTTGATACATGCAGAAGAGAATACTTTAAGGTCCGCCTTAAAAAAAGAGACTTTTAGTGTAGAGCCGAAAAAACAAGTGTTTTTGGAAAATTTGGCTGTGGCATTTCGGCTGGCACACATTGATATTGAAATGTTGAGCTTTTGGACTCCGGCGCAACTAAAATTGTTCCTAAAAACTTTCACCCCTAAATTGAGCTACGAACTGGACTGCTCACACTGCAACAAATTGTCTATTTATAAGCCATTTGTGGAAAAGCTCGAATATAAGCAGACCCAAACTTATATTGGGTTTACTCTGCCACATGGAGTAAGAAGAGCAATCACTATGTATCGGTTGGGCATTCTACCTGTCCTTGTATTTACTTCCAGATGGCTCCCAGGAGGATCTCCTATGTGTACCTTGTGCACTGGTGGTGATCAAAGTATAGAACATTTGTTGCTTGTGTGTCCCAACTACAAAGTAACCCTAGCTCGTACCAGATATCTTAATCCAATATTTCGCTCTTGCAGAATTACTAGGGGGAGAGAACTTTTGGACTTATGTGGACAACCTTTGAATGAATTTGTCTGTTACAACTTGTATAAATTTTTAAAAGAATTTTTATCTTTGTACTAATTGTGCAGCATTTTTTGTATATGAAATGTAAAATTTTATTGTGGTCCTCTGTTGAGTACCAACACAAATAAATTTTTGACTTGACTTGACTTGTGACTAAAGCCTCTGCCATCGATCCCGAGGTTCGTCCCTCCGTAGCCATGGAGTTGAAGAGGGTGACTAAGAAATCGCAGAGCTCTCCCGCGAACATCTTATAAAACGAGGCCGTGTACCCGTCCGGCCCAGGAGCCTTGTGGAGCTTAAGAGCTTTTATAGCATCAAGCACTTCTTCCCTCAAAATAGGCGCCGATAGGAGCTCATTCCACTCCCTGGAGACTTGGGGTATAGGGAGGCTAGCCAGGAAGGCGGATTGAGCTACCCGATCCAGATCCTCCCCCCTATATAGGGCTGCGTAGAAGCGGCTAAAGATAGCGGCCTTGTCCCCATCCCTGTGTTGGTCCCTTCCTGTCTCATCCTTGATCCCACCAATATATTCCCGCTCCCGTTTATCTCGAAGCTGTCTCGCCAGGTGCCTCCCCACCTTGTTCCCCATCGAGTAGGAAGTCCGTCGCAGCCGTAGTAGTGTAAATTCCGCTCTGTTATTATAGTGAGCCCGGAGTTTCCCCCGCACCGCAGTCAATGGCCGTAGGGTCACCCGAGACGGATTGGCTTTATGCGCCTGTTCCAGTGCCGCTAATTCGGATTCAAGAGCCTCACGCTCCTTCCTCCTCTGCTTATTTAGATTAGCATTGAGACCAATGCAGGTGCCTCGCAGAGAGGCCTTGCATGCATCCCAAGTATTGTATATCGAGGTATCCGAAGGCGGGTTGAGTTCCAGAAAATCCCGAATGGCCCCTCTCCGCTCCTTACATGCAACGTCATCTCGAGTCAATGCCTCGGGGAAGTACCATTTCCTCCATCCGTCCCCCCCCATTGACCACTGCAACCCGAGCACCACTAAGCTGTGGTCCGACACTGAGAGTGGGAAGATGCTGGACATCTGGACATCCCCCCTTAATGCTTGACTTATGAAGATATGATCAATTCGGGAATAAGATAAATGTACATGGGAAAAATCGGTGTAGTCCCTGGATTGGGGGTAAAGGAAGCGCCAACTGTCGACCAACCCTAGTTCCTCCATCCGCCTCTGAGTTTCAGCAGTAAAGACTCCCGCCCCTGACCTCTGTGTGCATGAGCTATCTAGGACTTTATCCCACACCATATTGAAGTCCCCCAACAGGGACAACTGGCCCTCCACAAACTCCTCCACTCTATCCAACAAAGTTTGCAAAAAACCATTCTGCGAGGCATTAGGTCCATACATCACCATGAAAGTGCACATACGTCCATACAGCAGCCCCTTCACCATCAGCCACCTTCCCTCCTTATCCCCGCTCACCCCCTCCGGTTGGAAGTGGAGGGACGCTCGAAACATTAAGGCAACCCCCCTGTGCTTAGTGGATGCAGACGCCCTGTATATAAGTGGGAAATGCCTATGGCAGAGCCTAAGCTCGTCCTTCCTCGCCAAATGAGTTTCTTGTAGCCCAACCACATCCAGGTGGTGGTCTGTCAGGTATTTCCACACCTTCTGCCGCTTCTGCGGGGAGTTAGGTCCTTTCACGTTCCAGGTGCCTATACTAATAGTCATAATAAATCAAGGTACGCCCCAGTGCCATGTCACCTACTGCCAGGGAAGAGTGTGACACCCTCCTCCATCCCTCCACCAACTCCTTGTCCGTCTCCAACCACCCCACGCACCCTACACCCCCCCACCAACCCGCCTTCCACCGTGAAATGCAAATCGAGCAAGACTCCCAAAATCTGAAGATCAGAGAAGAGTTGTAGACCACGCATCCACCCCCATACGCATCACCCCACACACACAGCCAACAGCCGCCACCACCGGCCACCCAACCCCCCCCCAAGCCCCTGTCCCCCCAACAGACCCCCCCAACCCCACCAAAAACAAGGAACAACAAAATGCAACTCAAGGCACTGAACCTGAACCTCGCAGTCTTCAGTTCCAGCAGGTCACGGTTCGGAAGTCCCCTACTGGACTGGAATCGGGGCAGGGGTGTCCGCCTGGCGACCCCCAGGTTCAAGGTCCGGGGTGTCTTCTCCAAAAGTACCATTATACCCCGGGGACCTCAGGCCAAGAGCCCCTCCGACGCCATGCCATGATGTCGGGGTCATGCTGCTCCAGAACTCGTCTGGGAATCCGCCATGGTGGCGGAGGCCACCGATGCCACTGCGGCCCCTCTCTCCTGCTCACTAGTCGCTGGGTCCGGTCGTTGTCGTTCTGGGGATGGGCCCATCCTGTGCCAGGAGGAAGAGCGACGCCGCCTCCGGAATGGCGAGCCATGGGCCTCCCGAGAATGTTCTGCGTCCTCGATGCCCAGGAGATCCTTCGCCTCCCGCAGGGAATTGATCTGCCGCAGCCTGTTCTCCCATCGAAAGATGATCCGGAAAGGGTGGCCCCAGGAGTAGGATACCCCGCGCTCCCGGAGGAAGGCGGTCACAGGCCGAAAGTCCCTTCGCTTCTGCAAGGTTGTCGCCGCCAGGTCCTGGTAAAGCTGGGGGCGATGGCCTCTAAATTGCAATGAGGCGATGGTTCTAGCTTTCCTCAATATCCTTTCCTTTACCTGAAAGTCATGCACACAGACGAGGATATCTGGCGGCGGGCCCCCGCCCCTTCTAGGCAGCCCCACTCTATGCACTCTGTCCATCTGGATGTCACGCAACTCCTCATCCTCTAGGATCTGGAGAAACAAGGCTTGGACGTATCCACGCAGGTCCCCCGATTCACCGTCCCACGGCACCGCCTTGATGCGAATGTTATTTCTCCTGGAGCGGTTCTCCAAGTCTTCTGCGTGGGTTTGCAAATCCAGATTCTGCTCCGTGAGACGTATGATGTCCTGTTGAAGCTGGTGCACATCATTTGCCATGCTAAGGTCATGGTCCTCCAGCGTCGCCACCCTTTCGCCAATCCCATCCACGTCCCTCCGCACCTCCCGGAGGTCTGACGCCAACTGTGTTCTGAGTTCGGAGATGTCCTCCTTAATAGTTGCGAAGAGCTCCTTCATGAACGCTTTAGTCGCTGGTGCCTCGTCGTCTGATTGTTTTGAGGACCCGCTGGCTCCCGGCAACGCTGGTTGCTGCGATGATTTGGAGGCCCCTTCCTTCACCGTCTTCCCCCCCTTGCGCTGCGAATTGGACATGGCTGCGAGCTGCCGCTGCACTCCTACCTCTAGGCTCCAGGTAGCCGCAGCCGGGAGGATAAGTCCCAGGACAGCGACCTTCCGCTTCGGGACGCCCCGTTAGCAGTGCTGCCTCACCCCCCCAGAGCGTCTGCTAATCCGCCAGTGCCGCGAGCACCGGGAGCTCCTTCCAATCCAGGAAGTGGGTAACGGGTGGCAAGATCCTCACCTCGATGTTGGCGCCCCGGCACAGAGCTCGTGGGACCCCTCTGTAAGTGCTCTCGACAAAAGCCATGTCTAGGGACCCTCAGGATCGTTCCTCCAAAGGCCGCTATGCAAGGCCCCTCCAAAGTAGCGTCTCGTGTGTCGTTGCAAGAGGATTCTGCCACCCGGGCGGGCGATCGCCTCGGCTCCCCACGGGCCGGTCCCCGCGCCGCCACTCCGCCAGATCTGCCTTTCAACCACAGATCGCCGCAATCCGGTCCCCGCGCTCTCCAGCTGCGGCCCCTCCGCTAATTCTGGACGAGAGAGTCACCACCATGGACCCAATGCTCAGCCAGCTGAAGTCGTGGGGAGGCTGCGTTCGATGCCCCCCAGCTAGCAGTCAGTGCCAGAGAAAATGCAGAGCCGAGCGCCATCCAGGGACTCTCCAAAATGGCGTCGCTGGCTTGCCTGCCGAGTCCGCCCTCCTCAGGCAGCAAAGCGTCCTGGTCGCTCGGACAAGTCTATGGGGTCCTCCGACCAAGGCCCAGCAACTTTCAGGGGGAGCCTACCCCGGTCGCAGAATGCAGGGAGGTCAAGAGGGCTCCCTCGGCGCCGCCGGCCAAGCCACCGCCCATCCAGGCCAAGACGCCGCTCCAGATCTTCCCCCGGTCCAGGTCCTCCTTTGCTGCGACCCTCCTCACGCCCTCCGCCGGCTCCGCTCTCCCCACAGTCGCTCCGGCTCACCTCCGACGTGCCTTGGTGGCGGGAGCAGCCAATCACGCCCCGAGCCGGTCCGCCTCTGCCGGTGCTCGGCCCGCCTGTCCACGGCCTCTCACTGCCGGTGCCGCCGAATCTTCCCTCTGCATCGCACCTGTGTCCAGCGTCTCCGCAGGTAGGGTGCGTCCCGCTCCCGCCAGGCCCAAGCCGGGATCGTCAGCACTGGTTGGGCCCTCGAAGGGCCAGGCGCCGCTCAGGCCGAGGCCGGACCTCCCAGCACGCGAGGTCGCTGCTTCACAGGCCGCAGCGCAGTTCCGCTCTGAAAGGCGCCGCAGGCTCCAAATCGCCCCGCTTGCGGCACCGGAGCACTCCGCTAGCCTTCACCTTCCAAATAGCGCCGTGCAGCACTCCCGGGACCCCGCTATTTGATGCTATTTCGGTGCGGCGTCGGAGAGGCTCAGAGATGCGTCCTACTCCGACGCCATCTTGGCCACGCCCCCAAGCTCAGAATTATTATTATTATAGGGGTTCTACTCATGATTAAAAGTAGAGGTCTGAGAAGTGAGTTAAGTGCAGCCACCCACTCTGCTTAACATCATCACCACACTCACCATAATACGGAGTGTCAATCAATTCACACACTAAATGCCAAATCCTCAACCTCATCTTCTCAACATCACCAACTATCTAATGTAAGCTTCCTACACAACTGCACTTTACTGACTAAATTGACATCCCCATTACCCTACTCAGTGTCCAACCAGGACACCAAGGTAGCTCTAAAGAGAACAACTAATCTTCAGATCTTTCAAAAATGGCTAAATCAGCAACCTAAAGTTTGAACTCATCTCTCATCTTGCCACATTCACATCAAACATTAAAGCCCTTCCAAACTTCTTCATAATGTTTCTGGAAAATCTTATGAACACAGACATACTAGTGCACTCCAAACATGTTTTGCTCCCTAGACCACACTAACAACACACGCTTCACCTGCAGACATTAACGAAAATGGAAGAAAATCAGAACCTTGAGAACTTCACTCTACTGAAGTCTCTGTGTGCTAACAACTCATGACATTAAATAAGCCAGGTACTATACCAACAGTATCAATGAAGTTGTCAACAAAAACAAAATACTCAACAAGACAATAAAGCAAGGCATTAAACCTCTGCCTACCGCTCCAATTCCACAATCCACAGACAAACCCAATGCCATTATCCTCTTTGTCAAAAGACACACAATTGATGGATGGAATGCAGAACAAATCAAAGCATTCACCCAGAGTCAAGAGATCAGGGTTAAATCCATCTTTCTTTTGCTCAACATGCCACCCCAGTTTAGACCTGGCCATAATCAAATCAGTCTTGACCCTGTACCTCATGGGAACAGTCCAGCCCGAACTGCCAAGCCAGGCCCTCCCTGGACCAGAAACAAGCATCCTAGAACCGGTTTTGGGGTTTCACCCTCTCATCAGCCAGGAAACCGGTCCTAGAATGATTGTTTCCAGTCCTGGGAGTATCTGGCCTGGCAGTTTGGGCTGAACTGTTCCCATTGGACGCAGGGTCAAGACTGATTTGCATTTGGCTGGGTTCAAACTGGAATGGCATGGGGAGCAAAATAACTATGGATTTAGGTCCAGATCTCTGTACTGGCGTGAATGTATGCCATTGTTCTGCATTCTGTCCATCAGTTGTTGTTTTTACAACTATCCTATTTGTCAGCAATAATAACAGAAGATGCCACAGCATATGCAAAACTCCAAGCATGCTTCTCCACTGACAGCCATCTCTCAGCCCTGCATCCAACAATAGCAATAACCTGTCTCTCCTAGACCCTGCTGCCACCCTCAACTCTTTCAAAGCCAACTCCTATGAAGATGGTATTTTACCCTTATCCTTCATAATACTCTTTTGCATAGTGGGTCTCTCATTCTCATTTACTACTGTCTACACATACCCCACTCAAGTAAACTTCACGCCTACCCCATCTTGATGGTACTTCATTGGATCCTCTGCCGAGCCCCACCATTTTTCCAAACCAGTGCATCACTTACAAAGACATCACAACAAGCATCCAAGATTATCTTGCAGACAAGTACCACATATCTGGTGGCTCTCTACATAGACATAGACAGGACACCATTAGACTGGAAACTAGAGAAGTGAAACAGAGAGAAAACAAGACAACAGGCCATTTCCATATATGCACCCAGGATTTGGAATATCCCGGTAGCTATCAGGACCACCCCAATGCTACTCCAATGTAGGAAGAATTGAAGATGCACCACTTTAAAGAATAGAACATCAGAATGCAGGAACAGCACACCTCTGCTCCCAGAACACAGCTTTCTCTCCTATCACTCGTTGATACTTGCCTTTGATCCTGTAAATCGCTCTTCTGTCTTGTAGATAGGTTTGTGCTATACGAATACCACATACATTCAGGAGTTCTCAAGATGCCCCACTCCTCCCACTCATCAGGATCACTGATAACCTTTTTCACTACTTGCCCAGCACTCACCTACTCTTCCTCAGCAAGACCACTGAAAAAGTATTCTATGGGGGAAAACACCAAGATCAGTGCCAACTATCTCCTGCAGCACTACCAATCTTTTTTCTGTTCGTAATACAGCATGGCGACAGTTACATTACAAATTATAGAAAATGCCCTTCTAACCACAGATAAAGATGACGTCTGCCTTTTGATACGTCTTGACTTCTCAGACACAATGATTCCATCCGCATCCATACCATGATGTCTCAAATGGGATTTACTTGCAATGTAATTCACTAGTTCTCCTTTTACTGATCCAAAACACCAGCTTGGGCACACATGTGCCTCAAGAATGCAGAAGATCACTATCACTAGCAGAGTCCCTAATTCGGTCTTCTGTCCCATCATCTTTAACACCTTGGCTGCTAGGTGTTTTCCCCTCCTATGCTGAATTATCGTCATTTCCATCATTTCATGACGAGCTCAGCTCGTCATCAGCACAGCTCAACCGTGCATCATGACGAGCTGAGCTCGTCATGAGCATGGAAAGGGTTAATGTCTACTGGAAGCTCATTGGGTCTCTCTACTCACTGATAACAGTATCAAAACTCACCAATATCCCATTTATACATAACTCTACGTGAAAGTCTCTTGTTAAACAGAAATCCAACACCTGAAACACTGCCTACACCTCTTCCAGACAGATATTTATCACCTACCTGAAGTTCAACCCCACTAAAATAGAATTCCTACTTTTGTAAATTGTAAATGTAAATTGATACTTGTATAGCACACTACTCACCCGCAAGGGTCTCAAGGCGCTTGTACGAATACCGCTGAGGAACACATCCAGGCTTTCCCTGTGAGGCGTCCACTCCTGGGCACCCCCAAGGTGGAGGCCAGGCATCCTTAGCGTTGTGGGGGCCGTTGCAGAGATTAAGCAAGCTATTACCGAGAGTTGCAGAGTGGGACTCCATGATTGGAATAGGCACCGAAGCGAGAATTATCAGGTCAGTGGAATTTTGAGCCCAAGACCCGCCAAGGCGGGGATTGAACCCTGGTCCCGGGCTAGACCTCTGCATCAGGGTCTGCCACTCTAATCATTGAGCCACACTTCACAACAACAACAAGCAGTGGCTATTCCATACCTGACTCAACGCATTATATCTGGATGGACTTGAACGCCAACTTTCACTCATTGTTAAATTACTCCGAATCACTCTGTCCACCAAACTCACATTGAAGGAACACATTACAAAGAAAACCAGACTGACAGCCAGGTACCAGCTATCTCTATTGAGAAAAGGAAAAACATTCTTCATTGAAAGCAACCCTAAAACTGCAATTCAAACACTCTGTGTGTTGATGGTGGCATAGCCCTGGTTCATGTCTTCAAAGACACCCTTCTGGCCCCTCTTAAGTGCCTCCTAATTTCTGTAACATACTGATCAAGGTCCTGAGGAAATGTGAACACATCGCCCCTGCCCAGATGTATCTTCACTAGATCTCCTTCATAACCAATAGCATCTTCAGAACTGGCTGCAGCATCTGCAAAGCGATCAAGACAGCTCCGCTGCTTATCTAGCTGACTGGTTCCCCACTCACAGCCAGGATACCATCACATTGGAAACAGAACAGTGCAATTAATAAAATAAGAAAAAGACACAGGCCCACATGCATCAAGCATTTTTGGAGTCGCAAACGGTGCGATTCCTTAAAATCGGCCGTTTTTGCGATTCCAAAAATGCTTTTTGAGATGCATCATGCTTTTTTAGAAATCGCAACTTTTTTGCGATTTCTAAAATTGCGATAGCATTTCAGAAATCGCAATTTTGCGATTTTTAAAATGCTATGCATCATTTGATTTCAAAGTGCAAATTACCACGAAGTTGAACCTCGTGGTAATTTGCGAAATTGTTTAAAAAAGCACAAACATGCATTTTTTAAACTGTAAAGTTACAGACACATGTGTGTATGTAACTTATACTCAAAAGTACATTTCATGGGTGAAGGGGGGGGGGTCATTTGGACCCCCCTCTCCACCCTTGAAATGCATTGGTGAATTGCGATTTCAAATTGCGAATTCGCAATTCCAATTCATTCCTATGGGCATTTTAGCCCATAGGAATGAATGGGAATTGCGAATTCGCACTTTGCTAATCGCATAATATTTGAGAATTGGTAAAAATTGCGATTTTTACCGATTCTCAAATATTTTGCGAAAATGTACATGCATCCCATTTTGCATTTCCTAATTTGCGATTCCCTAAAAATCGCAAATTAAGAAGTGCAAAATGAAACAATGATGCATGTGGGCCAAAGTATTTTCTCTCTCTCTGCAACTAGGATCTTGAAAAATATTCTGTATCCATCAGGACTGTCCCCAAACCTACTACAAATTAGGAAAGAAGAGAAGGCATGCCTCGTTAAAGATCACAACATCAAATGCAGTACTAGTCCACATGCAACCTCAGAACTCAACTTTGTCTACAATCACCTACTATATCTTTGCTGTTGACCCTATACAGAGCTCTCCTGCCATTAGGCTGTGTTTTCACTATTAAACGACGACAGAGATGAATACATACTTACAACCATGCTAGTTTCGATTGTTTCCCAACAGTATTTTTATTGGACTTTCCATATTTACACTAGTGAATCTAGGGCCAGATGTAGGTATCCAAATACCGGTCGGTAACGGCCGAAAATACAGATTTTCGTCTGTTACTGACCGGTATTTGAATACTGAGATGTAGGGCATTAAAAAATACAGATTCGGTAATTTTACCGAATCGGTAATTATAGCGATTCTGTAAAATTATCGAATCTGTGTTTTGATATGTAGGTATTTTATTTATTTATTTTATTTTAACGATTTATACAGCGCATGGTGACCCGAGGGCATCCCCGCGCTAAAAATCTTGAAGGCGAACCTGAGGGCAGACAGGGGGGAAGTTTTTTTTTATTTAGGGAACAGTAACGTTTTCAGTTTCTTCCTGAACCGCAGGTGGTTGGATTCCAGTCGGAGGGTACGGGGGAGGGCGTTCCATCTCGTGGAGGCATTGATTGAGAAGCGGCGGCCACCTGAGCGTGTCTTTCTATGTCTAGGGACGTTGGCCAGATTCTCGTATTCCGAGCAAAGAGACCTGGAGACTTTGTAAGGGGTAACCAGGTTTCTTAAGATGTTTGGGCCGGAACCGTTAAGCAGCTTATGGGCAGTGCAAAGGGTCTTGAAGTCGACCCTTTGGCGGATAGGAAGCCAGTGGAGGTCCTGGATTGCGTGCCTGGCTGATGCTCTAGATGGGAGATTCCAGAGTAGCCGGGCGGCTGCGTTCTGCGTTCGCTGGAGTTTGGCGAGGGTCGATTCTGGTGCTCCGAGGTATATCATGTTACAGTAGTCCAGCCTTGCGAGTACCAGGCCCTGAACTAGGAGTTTCCTGGATAGTGGCGGGAGGAGAGGAAGAATCTTCCTGATGGAGCGCATTAGGCCAAAACAGGTCCCTGCTGTCTTGGTGGCTTGAGTCTTAAGTGATAGTTCGGGCTCTAGCCAGACCCCTAGGGTTTTGATTTCCTGTTTCGGGGTGGGGATTTCTCCGAAAACGTCTGGCCAGACCGAGGGAGGGATGGTGGACCACTGCTTGCCCAGAAGCATGACCTCAGTCTTGGACCCATTTAATTTGAGTGCTGACTCGCACATCCAGGTGTGTATATTTTTAAGGCAGTTTTGGAGATTGTCCGGGTGTTTGTCCAACTGGGAGAGTGAGACGACTAGTTGGGTGTCGTCGGCATAGCTAACTATTTTAATCCCAAAGGGGATGACAACATCTTCAAGGGGGGCCATGTATACATTAAATAGGGTTGGACTTAATGAGGACCCCTGGGGGACTCCGCTCGTGAGGGGGAGGGTGGCAGAGTGGAATTCGCCATCCCACACCTGGTACGATCGCCCTGAGAGGAAGGACTCTATCCACTTGAGCGCTGAGTTTGCAATCCCTGCAGCAGCTAGCCGATGGAGAAGGACACGATGGTTAACTGTGTCGAAGGCTGCGCTTAGGTCCAGGAGGATCACTGCCACTGATCCTCCTGAATCCAGGATGCATCTCGCCTCCTCGATGACAGCGAGGAGGGCGGAATCCGTACCATGACCTGGGCGAAAACCCGTCTGGGACTGCCGTAGGATGTTATTGGCTTCCAGGTAGCGTGACAATTGGCCATTGACTAGTTTCTCAGCCATCTTACTGGTACCAGGGAGGAGAGAAATAGTAAACAGTGCTACATGGCTTTAAGCATTCGTTATTTACCACCAACTATTAGTTGGTGTTAAATAACGAATTCCTATGTAAATGCAAATATGTGCATTTACACGTGTGCCCTTAGGGCATGCATTTGTGCCACATGGCACAAGCACTAATGAGGGGTGCAACAGGGTGTCAAAGTGACACCCTGCCACCCTTGAATTTTTCGGTATTTACCGAATCGGTAATTACCGATTCGGTAATTGACATTCAATCCTATGGGCCTCCAGGCCCATAGGAATCAATGGCAAATACCGAATCGGTAATTACCAAATCTTACTGATTCGGTAAAAAATACTGAATTATTACCTACATCTAATTTACCGATTCTAAAATACAGAATCAGTAAAATTCGGTATTTTAGAATGTATAAAAAAGATTTACCTACGTCTAGCCCCTAGTCTCTTAGGGCCAGATGTAGGTAGGCTATTACCGGTCGGTAACGGACGAATCCGGCCGTTACCGACCGGTAATAGACTTTTCCTATGTAGGAGGCTTTTTTACCGATTCGGTATTTACCGAATCGGTAAATGAGATGTAGGAAGCACTGTAAACAGTGCTTCCGGCCTTTAACAATTCGTTATTTACCATCAACTATTAGTTGGTGGTAAATAACGAATTCCTATGTAAATGCAAATATGTGCATTTACACCTGTGCCATGTGACTGACATACATGCCTATGTGCGACACATGTGCACACAAGCACTAATCACGGGTGCAGCAGGGTGTCAAAGTGACACCCTGCCACCTTTGACTTTTTTCCAATTTTACTGAATCGGTAATTACCGATTCGGTAATTGACATCCATTCCTATGGGCCTCCAGGCTCATAGGAATGAATGGCAAATACCGAATCGGTAATTACCGATTTGGTAAATACCGAATCTTAACGATTCGGTATTTTTTACCGAATAATTACCTACATTGCATTTACCGATTCGAAAATACAGAATCGGTAAAATGCTGTATTTTTGAATCGGTAAATCTAAATTACCTACATCTAGCCCTTAGTTTTCCCTTCTTTTCTCTGGCTTTTAGTCAGGTCCTGCAGACAATCTGGACTTCAGATATGGTTTTTCCTGCACCTTAGACCCATAATTAGTGAAAGGAACAAAAGAAGGATCCCAAATCTCACTTATGTGCATCACATCACTTCATGGCAATCAGTCATGCCTTTTGTCAAGATTTGATCATGAACAAGGTATGAGATGTCAGCACTGTTAGAAACTTGCTCTTTCCAGTGGGACAAAACAAAAATTGAAGTCTGTTGGTCCATGCACTAGTAATTAATCTCACCCTAAAAATAGGGAATATATGTTTTGTGTTTTGGGCTATGGCACTGGAACAAGAATGAATAACTTAGTAATTAATGGATAATTGCTAAAGAGGGTGGTAGACAAGGAGAGGGGATGGGATATTGAATCATGTGGCGTTATATATGAAACTGAGTCTGGTTATTGTGGAACCCTCCAATGAAAAGTGGAAAATGAATGTTAGAAAATACAAGTGTCTGAAAGAGAAGAAGTAAATACTGGTTCATATGAAAGATTATTTAGAAATGAGTGAACACTCTTTTGCATCATATCAAAAATTGAGATACAAAATTAGAGGTTGCTTGTAAGGCCGATATTCATTGCTCAAAGATCAGGGATTCTGTGATGTGATTAGAGAGGCGTTTTTTACTTGGGGCAATACGCGAAGTTGTCAACTGCAAGGTAAGATGGGAATGTTTCATTTGCCTTCTGCCACCTCAGAAATGTATCTATCTTTTTCCACTAATTCCCAGATTAGATTTTACTTAACTAGGCTTCAACTATGTGCTGTGCACTTTTTGTTGGCGTTTCCTCGTCAAGGAAGATGGGCCGGCAAGCTTATGCCTTGCCGATGTGATAATTCCTCTAAGCACGTTGCACTTTTTATTATTTTGCACATTATTCCAGTCGGTGAGCGCTAGATATCTTCTTCCTTTATTAAGGAACATTCGTCCGTGTTCATATAATGATCGTTTCAATAACTTGCATACATTGGCCACCTCTGATATCTTCATTGCCGTAGTAATTTTTTTATAAAGGGGGTTTTATTGTGATTCGAAATCATTATGAATGAAATTAGTATAGGATTGCTAGGGCTTGACTTCGTTATTTGAATTGTCTTTGGTGAAATATTAGGAATTGTTGTTTTAAACAATTCACCGTTGATGTTTTCTATGAATTGTAAATATTTTTATTGTGAAAATGTTATGATTCTCTGAACTGAAATAAAGTTATTCTTCTGTGATGACACGTAAGGCTGCAAACCATAAATTGAAGGAATTGGAAAGCAAAATAAATTGCTCAATGCTCTTTATTAATGGAGCACACCACTGAAACTCCGAAGAAGCTAACACTAGGGGTGTGGAAAATAGCGACTTTGTTCATGACATTTTATGAATTCAATGAAAATTGTGCATAATATGCTTTCATAGAGAAGTGTAGTATGCCAGAACCTTGCATTACCTTTTTATAACTGAGTCGTCAGCTTCCAAAATAACGTATTGCGATATCATATCAGCAGATGTCTGGTTCAAGCAGAAAATATCTCTCTGCAAGACTGTTTTTTATGTGACTCACTCGCATGCTGGCATTTTGCTAGAATTTTTTTTTACGTCAGATATGCACTCGCTTAAACAAAGTTAATTAAAATCACATAATGCGAACATTTGCAATTATTTACAAATTTTGCTTCAACAAATATTTCTGGAATTTTGTTGACATAATTAACATTTTGCCCACCCCTACCTAACATAAGCAAACATGAGATTAATACTATTTTCACATCAAAAGCTTATGAGAAGCTGGAAAGTGCGGGGGGATTGTTAGCGATGCAATTTGAACAAAATGAGTCAATGTCCGCAATACTAGTCATAAATGAGAATAATTGAATTCCTGGGCAAATTTGCCAACAATTTACTATATGTTTTAGATAACGTGCCACTACATCTCACTTGTTGTCAGGCTTGGTAAGTTGATGCAGGCAGGACATGATGGTGATGAGGTAAAGGGATTAGTGCAATACTCAACCTTTAGTCCCCCTCTGAGATAGACCATTTACTGATTTCATCTTTACATTGACATGTAAAAGATGTGTTGTCTTTCTTACAGCTAATGCAGACAAGGTTTGGGAAACAGATCATAAAGTTATGACCCCAACTTTTATTGGATCCTGTTCGAGCCTATAGATGTCTTTTTGTCTAAGGCATACCTATATTTCATACACCCAGTAAACTATGCCTCACAAAGACACATAATATAAACCCCTTTTGGAGTTACTAGCTGAAGCCGGGATGCACCTCAACTAATCCACATTTTTTCTTCTACCACTCATCTCTAAATCAAGCCCTTAACCTACTTGTGTCTCAATTTCATTATCATCGTCCATTCAAATCACACACATTCATTTTAACTATGATCAACTAACCCCCTCCGCCCCCTTTGTAAAAATATGAACATATGTTTAATTTACAGAAATGTTTGGGGAAGCTGTGACAGACTTTGGTGATTTTAGGAGCTTCATCAAACCTAGGAGGTTGAGTCATAACAGAAAGCCCTCCCAATTGTGGAGGAAGTGTTGAATCTGAGTGAGAATTTGCTGGCGTAATTTCTGCTACCTTGGTTAGTAGTGGTACTGTGGAAAAAATCTAGCTGTTGATTCTCTTCTTCTTATAGCAATGTTTTCATAAATTATAGGTTTTACCTGAGGGCCTGATTAACAGCTGGGAGAAACTAAAAATCTACCAATTTGTAGGGAATATCTGGTGGATAGTAAACCTGGAGTAAAATCCACATGCCCAATTTCCTCATTTTCTTTGTATTGAGATATTTGTGCTGGCGGATTCGTCTCCTGATGTTGCGTATGTGCCTTAAAGATAGCGATTTTTTAAACCAATAACTAGGACAAGCCACAAAGATAAAAGTAGAACTAACATTTAGCAGCAACTTTAGGCATAGAAGTGGGCCACCAATGACATTACTCGACATATAAAAAGAATGAAAGCAGCACCAAGAAACATTACAAAGCAAATTTGGTATTGCATTTTGACTTTTGTCACAGATTAGGGAATTCATTAATCAAGTCCTTTAAGTATGGCAAATACAGCAGTCAACAGGTGTAAGGCCATGTCATCAGTGTAACACATCTGAATACCAGATGTGTGTAACGTTTGCTGGTAAGAATGCACACAAAGTAGAAACTTGTCTCCATCTCTGGACGTTACATGGGTGGAGCTTTTATACCACACTGTACAGCGAACATGCAAGGGTAAGTAACTCAGTGGTAAATATGAACCTTAGGGTCTTCTGAGCCGGTGATGCGATGTGAGGCTCTTATGATCCTCAGTATAAGAGAAAGCAGCAGCTGTGTTATTTGACAAGAAAAAGGGGAGAGAGGGAGGATGGTAACGTGAACAGACACAGTGCTAAAAATGTAACATAGACTTGAAGGTATTCACTGTCTACTAGTACTTGTTTGCTACAGAGAAGTGCCTGTACTTTCCAGTCAGAAGTGTTGTACACCTGCTCTAAAGTACTAGTGCTCTCAATTTCTAATTATATCATTACAGCAACACACATGCATTTCAGCCATAGTAAGTGTGCTCCAATAGCCCTCCCCCTTTTAAAAACAGGAACATATATTTAATTTGCAGAAAAATTTGGGATGATGTGACAGGCATCCAAAAATCTGGTATTGTCTGTCAAATCACGGCTGTCTGGTTACCATAATACAGGGAGTGTGTGGAGTATTGATGAGCTTTTTCTATTCCATCGATATTGTATAAACACAAACTACTTGGCACCCATACATTCCTTAAAGTAGAATAACTAAACAGGAATGTAGAAGTACACACCCAGATTTTTGGATTGCCTCAGTGATGTTTTAGCAACCTAATACTCGCTATGTGGGCCCTAAAGTGTTCTTCACTGGTTGTTATACTACAGCTGTTGTCAATGAGTAACCTGCATTAGAAATGTTTTGGGTGATTTATAATAGCACACTTATCAAGTATTGGTAATAACAGAAACAGGACTAAATTGTGTACATTTATGTTCTTAAAATATAAAATTATAATGGTTTCCATTAAAGAATGTGTTTCAATTAAAAGTCGAATGGATTGAGCAGAAATATACGCTGGAGGCTATAATGCTTATGCCATTAAAAAAACCTATGTGGTCTTTAGGTAGACAGGGAATCAGATTACTAAAATGGGTTAAGTTTCTTTGGTGTGTTTAAGACTGCAATACTGACTCCTGTCTACAGGGACAGAGCTGAACAAAAAATGAACACACTTTATGAGGCACAGGTCCCCACAAGGCAATTGAACAACTAAAGTTGTGAAAACTGGCATATATGTTTCTAAAGTTATTTTCTATAATTTGGAAGACATTGCCTTGTGGGGACTCGGATTTAAGTTCCCACAGTGTAATGATGTCCCTACAGAATGAGTGTTTTATCACACCAAAGTCCCCACAAGCATAGCGACACAAACACACACACATTTGATCCACACAATGGTAGTCTCCACATTACCAGCAAAGAGGGAAGGCATAATAAACAAACAGGAAATGGCTGTCCTGCCCTAGTTGGATCTCAATCCTCCTTCTCCACCAACAAATACTGGTGCCACTACAGGGAAAGAATCGCAAAAATATGTACCCAAAATATGACTGGGCCCATCTGTGGTCCATTACACAAACAAGTAAAGTGGAAACAATCACGGAAAACAATTTCAACTAAGATAAAATATATAAACACGGTACATCACAATAGACACAGCAAGAAAACTTTAGATATGTCAAACTGCAAAGAGCATTTACAGCTTTAGCCAATATTAACCCCGCCAAATACTTTTAAAAGTTGCAGAAATCAATTATTCAAGCATTTCACACAAATAGACAAAATGGTTGGCAAGCACATAGGAAGGCAGTTGCTGAGAAAAAGGAAAATGTCTGGGTACATGGGCCTAGATGGATGCAGCCACCCTGTTCCCAGCCACCAATGGGAATATGCATGTAAGCAACAAACTACATTTAGCATCAATACAAGGCCATGCACACGCCACTAAAAACTAAAATTGACAGAAACACAAGGAAAAGGAGGAAATATACATAACCCCAGGCCTTAACCATAAGAAAAGGTCCATTATCCCTTAATCCCATGCAGTCCTTCCTGTACCTCCCACTCTAAACTTCAGGCCAGGCAGCACCAAACAAAAGAAATGGAAAAAACCAAATAAAGGAACAAAAATAGTGATATCTGCCAACAAGAAACATCTTGCAAAGTACTGAACTGAGCTTACTTGATTCTGTCAAATGCAGTACTGATTCCAAGGGCGAATGATGCAGCAGAGTTTGTAGAGAAAGGAAGACTGATGCTTTCCCTCCGAAATCCAAACTGACCAAGGGTTGAACAAATCAAAGGGTGGAGTCTTCAGGACAGGAAAATAAAGTTGATACTGTATGTACAATAGCCTCAATAGCAATCATTTCCTCTGTAAACCAAATAAAAAATGAATTTTACGTTTAAAAATGACCTGAATTGACTGCTTGGTTAAAAAAAGTAACTCAAAAGGACTGCATTCCTGTGGCTGGACGATAGCGATCCAGACACAGGAGTGAATGAAGGACTGACACAAAGGTACTCTTTTTTTTTTTTTTTTCTTAGTCCTCATACACCATATTGGGCATTCTTGAAGGGATTCCTCCACTCTTCTCATCTGGCTAGCTCGTTCCAACCCTGGTATTGGACCAGTAATGATAATGAGATGGGGTTCCCTCAAGTCAAAACTGTTTCCTTAGTCCACTCCTGTTCACCACAACTCCAAAGCCATGTGTTACTTGGGGGAAAAAGGACCAACAGTACCCGGGCAAAATCATGGGACCGCTTTTACTTATTGCGCCAGGCCACAAGGGCCTTACGCCAGGCCACAAGGGCCGACCATTTCTTATCCAGGCTCGTATTGTCACAGGCTATGTCTGATTCACTGGTAAAAATTATATGTGACAGGCATTCTGCAAACGTTGGAGATTTCCATGCTCTACAGATCTCTCTCCTAGCCAGGATTACAACATAAAAGATTAATTTAGATGCTAAATCTTTCAGGCAGTAGTCTATTGTCAAGCCGAAGAATATTGTCCTGGGGTTAACCTGCACCTGTTGCTGGAAAACATCTTCAAGAAACATTTTTACCTCAAGCCAATAGCGAATGATCTTAGGACAGTCTACAAACATGTGGAAGTCATCGGCCGCCAGATACTTGCATCTAGGGCAATGATATTCTAACCCTATCGCCTTAGCTAGTTTCCCTGGGGTCCAGTAAACCCTATAGACCGTATAGAGATGGTTTCTCTTAAGGGCGGCTGGTTTTACTACTGCCCGTAACATAGTGAAAGAATCCCCCCAGATGTCATCTAAGTTATGCAAATCGGGGTCAAAAACATTGCCCCAGAGATGCTGGGTTTCAGATACCATCAGACTTTCATCTTCCAACAGGGCCCAATATCAGAAAGAGATTTACCGCTTCCAACCTCCCTTTCTAGAGACCGAGTTGAACCTGACACTCATTTCTTCATGATCCAAAGACTGGGATGCCCACCACCCCGACAGTAGGTAATATTTAAATCTAGTGAGCATCCCACCTGTTATGTTGGAGAGAGATTCCCAGCTCAACCACTGTGAGTCTTTCTGGAGATTACCCCAAAATGTTACCCCTGCTGTTTTCAAAGACTGAGAGAGATGATCCCTGAGACAAAATGGGGTGCCTGGGGAGTCCCAGATAGGAGCCTGGAATGTATAGTACTGGATTTTAAGACTCTTCCTAATATAAATCCAGTTTTTTAAAGCAGCCCCCAGGACCTTCAACCTGACTTTTTTGTAAAATTTAGGGTCCCCGAATTTGAAGAGAAAAAACTCTGCCCTTGGGGAATATCATGGAGTAAAGCCTGAAACAGTAGGCCCAATGAAGACGTAGAATGCTTATTAGCCAATATTCTGAAATTTTTAAAATGGAACGCATGGCAGTAATTAAGTAAATCTGGTAAAGCTAAGCTCCCCCTATTTAAATTTCTCCTAAGCTTTTTCCAAGCAATTCTGGACGATTTGGTGTTCCAAATAAAGGAGCTGATTTTTCCTTGCAATTTTGAGATGTCCAAGGCACAGAAAGATAATGAATTGAGTTGAATAAAAAAGTTATCTTAGGCAAGACAATCATTTTTATAAGATTTACTCTCCCAAATATATTCAGAGGGAGGCTTGACCACCGAAGGAGCAGACTACAAACATCTTTGGAGACCCTGCTCCGATTGATCTTGGGGATATCCTCTATTTTCTGAGCTAGTTGGATGTCCGGATACCTCATTCGAGACTTAGTCCCTTGTGTTCTGTTAGCTTGGTTCCATTCGATGATCTCGGTCTTATCCCTATTTATTCTGTAGCCCGAGATTTTCCCAAATATTTCGGCCTGCTCTATTAATCTAGGGATAGCCTCTGCTGGATTGGTTGTATACATAAGCAGATAATCTGCATATAGAGCAAATTTTAGCACCAGGTCCGAGATTTTAAAGGATATAATTAGAGGGTCGGTCCTAAGCCGGCACACAAAAGGTTCTATATATAAATTGAACAAAAGGGGTGACAAGGGATACCCCTGCTTGGTGCCCCGGAAAATAAAACAACCCAGTCTGAAAGAGCACCGTTAACTAAGATTTTCGCTAAAACAAAATTACTAGGGAATCCAAAACTATTTAGAGATTCCCAAAGATATGACCAGCTCACCTGGTCAAAAGCCTTGGCGGCATCAATGTCAACTAAGGTTAGCGGGAGTTGTTTATCTACCGCCACATCCATAGCGCCAATGGCTTGAAAGGTAAGTTAATTCAACTGTCTTCTGGGAGTAAAGCCCCTTTGGTCTTGATGGATTACAGTTTTGATGATTTTCGCCGTCCTAGTAGCTAATACCCCGGCAAAAATTTTATAATCTATATTTAAAAGAGAAATAGGTCTGTATGACTCAGTTTTTAGTGGGTCTTTATTAGCTTTAAGAATCAGGGTTACAGTAGCTTCAGACCAAGAACTTGGAATGGGCTCACCAAGCATATATATTTTATTAAAAAGATTTTTTAGAACAGGCACAATTATATCAGATAAGACAAGATATGCCTCTACAGGGAGGCTGTCCGGACCTGGCGCTTTACCTCGGGCCATTTTCTTCAACTGGGCCTCTACCTCACCCTCTGTAATACTGGAATGTAAAAAAGCCCGATCTGCTTGCGACAGCTTGGGGAGGTCGATCTGATTTAACCAATCCTTTGCTTCCTGAGCGCTAAAATTAAGATCTTCCTTATATAGGTCCTGCATAAATAGTCTAGCCTCCTCCCGGATCTCATCATCATCAAACAAGAGGATTCCTGTACTTTTTTGAGATAGACTATTTATCTGATTCCTTGCTCTGTCTGCCCTGGCCTTCCATGCCAGAAGAGAGCCACATCTTTCCCCATATGAAACATTTTGGAGTTTGCTGGCGTCCCACCTATCCTTTAGGATCTTATCCAGATGTGCCTTAAATTCAGCCTGAAGGCCTTCAAGCTCAGTTTGTAAAGATAGGACTTGGTTCTGGGCGCTTACAGAGGCCCACTGCAGTTCCTGTTCTTTCTTTTTAATCTTAGAGAGCCGATCTTCCTCCAATTTTCTCATAGATTTATTTTGTCTGATCATTAGCGAGCTTAACATGCCTCTTAAAAAGGCCTTAAAGGCCTCCCATGCTATCTGATCATTTGTAGTGCCAAGATTATAACTAAAATATTCTTCTGCTTGTGCTACTATTTCTAACTTTACCGCCCCCTTTAATAATAGGGATCTATCTAGGGTCCACCTCATCTGACGTTTTTTTTTGCTTTAAATTGACTGCCAATACCACAGCTGAATGATCTGAGAGAATAGCAGGGACATAAGAAATTGAATCCACGCCTGAAAAAAATGTCTGATCCAGCAAGAGAAAATCTATTCTAGAGTGATGTCTGGATTTATTTACTATAAAAGGAGAAATCTCTTTTAGAGCTGTTTTTCACTCTCCATATATCTAAGAGACTAAATTCCTTAATAAGAGTTTTCAACTCAGAGTATGATCTACGGGGAGCAATGTATTTGGCTTTAGAAGTACAATCTAAAAATTCATCAAATACAAGATTGAAATCTCCCCCCAAGATAATAGGAGCAGATGTGGCCAAAAGACTCGCCTTTAACTTTTATCACTGCCCCTGGATTATCTTGATTCAGCCCATAATAGACTGCACATACCAGTGGCGCGCCATATATCGAGAGAGTAGCCACAAGCCATCTTCTGGATTTCAACCTTTATCCCTGTGTTACCTCTAATGATAATTGCCACACCCCTGGAGCTGTCCTTTTGTTCAGAGTAAAGGCCTTCCTGGACCCATCTAAGCTTGCTGAACCCCAGTCTACACTCTTGAGCCTCTACATGGGTTTCTTCTAGGAACCAAATATGGGCCTTACAGTTGTAAAGGAATTCACTCACTCTAGAAAATGTCCTCCTATCTCTCAGGCCATTCACGTTCCAACTTATTACCTTAATTCCAGTGATACTAGCCATTTATTAAGGTTTCCAAAGGGCCTGCTCCATACCCAAGCTGGTGTTGTGCTTTCGATTACACTGCCCTTGATCCGGGAGGAACATGGCGGCGGGCTGACGTCAGTCGTAGGAGCTCTTGCTACAGCCAGGCAAACCTGCTTCACAATGCCCAGCACGACGTACCATCTTTGATGCACGCTGCGCTGATCCTGACGGTGAGAGTGGTTGGGGCGATTTTCTTTTCTGAACCTGGGCTTAAGTGATTAATTTTGCTGTTTTTCTTTGATTTCACCATTTAATATGCCACTCCTGCTGTGAGCCGAGAAACTGAGGAGCCGGGAGTCGGGAGCCGGGAGGCGCGGTGCAGAGGTATCTGGAGCTGCGCTCTAGGACCGCGGAGTCAAACCTGCATGTGGGCAGAGACAGACGTGGATTCTCGAGCCCTCGAGCCATATGAAGGTCGCTGCTTGAGAGTGTGGAGGAGTTTTCAGGCGGCAGTAGCCAGGATTGATTTTCGCACTCAGAAGGAAGAGGAACTGCAGCTGTGCGGTCAGTGGCGGTAGGGGGGTCCGGTCTGCCGAAAATCTGTAAGCTGCTCACGAGTAAGGAGGAAGTAAGGAGGAAGCTTTCTGGCAAACAGGCATTTCTAATGGAAAAGGTCCGCCCTGCAGAACACAGAGAGAGAGCGTCTCTTGCACCTCTAGTACCCTCAGCTAGGAATAGATATAAGCTCTGTTCTCAGCGCGAGCTGAAGAGCGCTGCCACACAAGAGGCTCAAGAGAGGGGGTTGAGGGGAAGGGGAGGTTTAGTTGCATTGACACCTCTTAAAAAGAAAAAAGTGAGAACGCTAGAGAGATTAGAAAGGGGAAAAACATCAGGGACTCTGTCCTTCCATTGAAGCCTACGCCCTCACTCAAATCATATTTTAAAATGATGGAGCAGGTGGCCATCTCTAAGGGGGGAAAGACCCTTCTAAAACCTCCTACGAAACTATGTCCTCCTATCATTGCTATCAATGCTACCGGGAATAGGTACGCTTCTTTGCCTTGCGATCCTGATATGGAAGAAGGGAATCTCTCAGAGTCTCCTGGTCCTCTGGTCCAGATGGACAGCATTACGCCGCCTCTATGCCCAGGAGCCACTGTTAGCCCGGACTCGACCGGCACCCTGGCAGGTCTTGCACCAGTTTTTCTTGACAGCAACGATGCTGGATATCGAATTCAGACAGGCGCAGGCAGTTATAGCTCTGGAGAGTCTGAGTCTCTGCCTGAAAAGTTGGATAAGGGGCAGTCGCAACTGGGAGAGCTGTTCCAGGCCCTCAGGGGGGATATATTCTCTAAATTTGAGACCTCTGAAGCCAACCAGAAAGCTATACATGAGAAATGTGAAACCCTGGAGTCTAATTAGACGATGTATGTAAGCAAACTGGGGCTTTAGAATTAGAAGTAGAGGTACTCACTGAAGCAGTTCAGGGGAATACAAAAAACATCCGGGACCTGAAGACACAGAATAATTCACTCCAGATGGATATTGAAAGACTAGAAATGCAAGCTAGGAGAAACAACTTAAGGTTTTGAAAATCCCGGAAGGGGCATAGTGTGGTGATGTCAAAACTTTTATTTGCAAACTACTCAGAGAGGGATTATTGAAGGACAGGCCGGATATAGACCTAGAGCAAGAAATCCAGAGGGCTCATAGGGAACCCTCCAGGCTGCATCCAGACAGGAAGGCTCCCAGGAAGATTTTGGTCAATTTCCACACTTATCTGGTTAAGGAGCTGATCTTGGGGAGAGCATTAACCGACACAACACTACAATTTAATTCTGTTAATTATGAAATCCGTTCTGATGTTGGCAAACTAACTGCTCAAAGGCAATGGGAGTTGGGCTCAAGAATGCCTGAGCTTAGGAGCTTGGGGGCGAATGTTCAGATGAAGGTCCTGGCGCTCCTGAAGGTGATGTTGATAAATAAGCTTCACAATTTTAGATCTCCCCAAGAAGTGGATACCGTCCTGATCCTAATGAAAGAGAATTCTCCATCTGGCCCCCCATTACGTTTGTACTATTGGAACGAATGCCCCCCTTTTCTTTTTTTTTCTCCATAGTTGAAGAAGCAATAGGGAAAACAGGGGAAAACAGGGGAAGAAAAAAGAAAAAAGGGGACAAAGAGAAGTGGAAGGAAGAAGAAAAGAAAAAGAGGAAAGAAAGGAGGGGGGGAACGGCTCCATTGTTAGACTGGAGATTTGAAAGAATTAAAACAAAATATATATATAGTAAGCACAATGCCCTAAATAGGTATACGTTTTAAAGGGGTCCCTTTCGCTTTTTTTTATTTTTACTTTGGGCTCTATATTCTTTTCACTTATTAGGGGTTTGCTTTGCGGCTGGCACAGGGGTATTCCTGAATAGGCGACAATGATCGCCGAAGAGAAATATGAGGGGGCTCCTCAGGGGTAGGAGGGGGTTGGGTGGGGCGTAAGGGGAGGGGAGCAAAACAAAACAAAAAAATTGTCCTGATGCAACCAAAGTAAAAGAAGGCACAACAACACAAAGCTACTCTTAGAATTTCATTGAAGTTCTTGTTAGCAAAGCATTTGTGATTAGTTCTTCTTGACTTCTGCCATTTGGTATATGGTAGGTGTGAGTGTTGAGACTGCAGTTTCTATTGTTCAAGGTGAGGACGTTTATAGGCAGTGCCTGAAGGTTTTTTTGGTCCCTGGTTACTGCTTCAAGATGACTGATGACAGGCAGGTGCTGAACCGTGCTCCTGTTTAGGATACTCCAACCTAGCCCCTTAAGTGCTCCCGTTGGCCAACGGCCGTCACAAGCACTACCACCGTAGTGCTGCGCACGTCCGTTGGCTGATGCTGCCCTGCCCACTCATTACAACCGCCGCACCACAGCAGAATTCGGGCTGCGGTTAGGCGGCTAAAGTCAACACCATTGCTAGCTGCTGTGAAAGTCACCAACATGCAAAAAGGCTGTGTCTTTCGAACAGGTGGAAAATGACATTTGAATGAGAACAACCCTAATCCGATCCTGAAATCTTAGACAGTGGATCCACATCCCCTGCCTAAAAAATGGTTCAAAAGAGGGATCTTAAACCCCTCCTCCCAAGTTCTTCTTGACCAAGGGAGGGAGTGTTCTGCGGAGTACTCGAGGACTACTGCATGACTTGGGCTAATGTCGCATTGACATCCAATTACCCAGAGATGAAGGAACATCACTTAAAGTCTGCACTTTCTGCTGGAGAAGCTGAGGGTCTGCCTAGAAGCAGGTGTGCCTGTTGAGAGAGGGAAGCAGTGCACCTGCCCCTGCAGGAAAAAAGACTTTCTAGAAGGAAAAGTCCAGTGAGTTCCTGGCAAGGGTATCAGCCAGAGAAAATGAGAAACTATGAATGAACAACTCCAGGGCTGACCCTGTTGTGTGTGTGTGTGTGTGTGGGGAGGGGGTTACCTCGGTCTCACTGAGCAGTTTGTGGTGTGAACTTCACAAAAGACTTTTGAAACTGCCAATCATTCTGTTTGATCGGCAGCCCACTGTATAACCAAGAGATTGGTGATTGGTGCTGCTACTGCCTATAGGCTGTCCCTGCCATCCAGGGTGATGCTGTAGCCACAGCTCCCGCAGCCCAGGAGCCGCCACAACCTCAGTTGTGCATGTAACAAGATACTGAGGAAGCAGATATACTTCTGCTATATGAACTTGAGGCTATGACCGGGTGCATTTTAAGCAGCAACAGTGAACTGAATTGTTGTGCACAGCTATGTAGGTATATTGAGTAAATGTAATCTCTCCTAATGAGTTCCTTATCCCATATTGCACACCATGTATTACAGACACTGGGACTCTCTGTTTGTAAGATGAGGGTACCAAAGGAAGTAACTCCTCTTGGAATATTACAACCAGAATCACAGTCAAGTGTGTGACTCGCCTAATGGTGATGTGTAGTATTATGTTTTGCTGTGTTATTAACGTACTTTCCTTTTATCCAAAGATAAGACCTTGGCTAGACAATACATTATTGGGCCTGGTTGTTGTATTGCGGATACTGATTTTTCCCACCTTCGAAGATTTAAGTAATGATCAACTGAAGGAATGGGAATGCAACCTAGAAGGGGCATCAATAATCTTGATGCAAATCCTAGTGAGGCACTCGGCCGAAAAGGGAGAAAAATTGCAGGCAGAAGTAGAAATTCTTGAAAAGGAGATTAACAGCATGCCACAAAAAGACCTTATTGATAAGAACTATGCAATATTAAAGCAGGTGATGGAAAACCACCAGTTATATATAAAGGGCAAAAAACTACGAAAAATAAAAAGGTAGACAAGGATTATAAAATTGGCAGAGTTTTTACCTTTGCAAAAAATTCGATGGGGTACAGGGACTTAAGGAGAATAAAAAAAGAACGAGAGAGGACCTAGAGGAAAGTGATGAAAAATGTTCTAATAGCAACCTATCGGTTTCTTCACTCAGCAGTTCTGCCTCCAATGTTACTATGCCTTAGGTCCCTTTAGGGGAAGGGGCCTCCTCATTCCAAAAGATATTGGCAAAACTAGTAATATGCAACCGATTACAACAAAAGAGAGACCAATCAAAACCAGGAGGGGTGGGAGGAGGTCAAGGGCAGATACAAGAGGAGGGACAGTGAACAAGACAAATACAGGAACGAAACCAAAGAAATTGCGATAACCAAGATATGTGACACACATGACTCGGATGATTGCCAAAGTGTTAATCTTGATTTAAAAATTGCGAATTTGTCGAATAATGTCTTGGACACTGATGAAATCACTATCTTAAGTAAGGGTCTTAATTTCTGCCCCACACAGGGTGGTGATTCCTCTAACACACATGTAGACCTTTACAAATTTATCAGAAAGACTATTTTTCCAACAGACCACATGACCCCGGGGGGTGCCATGGATAGCCACTGTCCTGGGATGCACTCCATCCAGGATATTCGCGAAATATATTGTCTAGTATCCCTTGATAATGAGGAGGATCAGGACATGTCTTCTGTACTTAGAGATCTTGATATCCCTCAGAATCAGAATGTTGATAGTGGACTCCACCTTAAATCAGAATGTATACCCAATAATCTTTACCACCCAAATATTGACGTTTTTTGTAAAAAGGTCACAGACGAACTGTATGATCTAGAAGCTCCTAAAAAATGTACACGTAGGGTTCATCATAACATCACAGCCTCTGAAAGAAGCACTCCCAATAGACTGAGTAAGGATTCAAACATTGTAATCAGAGTAGCGGAAAAAGGTGGAAATGTTGTGGTGATGAACCACATTGTCTATAAGCAAGAAATAAGAAGACAACTCAACAACAATCTTTGCTATTGGGAAAATCAGAGTAATCCTGCCCCGAACCTCACTATCATGATTAAAACCAAACTAATGGAATGGAAGGACATTTGTTTATTGACAGAGGATGAGTTTAGATACCTATGGGTGGATTGCCCTACCTTTCCATGTATATACTTCTTACCCAAGATACACAAGTACAGGCAATTTCCCCCAGGGAGACCCATTATCTCGGGGGTGGGCTCACCCACAGAAAAATTGTCCCAATAGACTACAGAAGCATGTCCCCATCCTACCATCTTTTGTTAGAGACAGCAAGGACATCCTGATGAAATTTAAAGATGTTGAGTGGTCTGAGGATCTTATGTTTGTCGATGTGGAAAGCCTCTATACTTGTATAGAAAAAAAATTTGGAATCGAGGCGGTACAATCCTTCCTGGATAGGGACGATGCAGGATTTTTTGACTACAATGAAATGATAATCTCAATGATTGATATAATCTTAAAAAATAATTTATTTCTTTTCAATAACCGCTGGTTCCAGCATACACACGGAACCGCGATGGGCTCCAAATTTGCTTCCTCGTACGCCTACCTCTTCATGAGGTGGTTGGAGAGGGAGCATGCTTGGGGCAAAGGTGCCTCCCCCTGGACTAATTACATTGTGTACTGGGGGAGGTACATCAATGACATTATTTGTTTGTGGTCAGGTTCTGAGGAACAATTACATCAATATATGACTTTGTTGAATAGTAACAACTACAAAATTCACCATGGCTTATGATAGGGAACGTATCAATTTTCATGATATACAGTTCTATATCAAATAAGGCCAGAAAGAAAGCACTCTCTTTAGAAAAGAGACTTCATGCAATTCTATTTTGCACGCGACTAGTGCATATCCCAGCTCAGTTATAATTAACATCCCCTTTGGCGAGATGATAAGAATCAGGTGGAATTGTAGTGACGATGAAACATATCATTTCCATAGTGCTGTATCCAAAAACAGATTTGCAAAAAGGGGTTACACAGATAGAACAATCGCCAAAGATGAATCAAGAGCACATGAATTGAATCGGGATGACACGCTGAAGGACAAAGTAACTACTGACAAGACCAACCAGAAAGCTAGATTCATAACACAGTATACGACTCACAGCAGTGCCATTTTCAACATTGGCATCTACTTACAGTACCGGGCCTTAAGGATGCCATTGAAGGTAGACCATCCATTACACACAGGGGCGGGGTGCCTTAAGAAATTCCCTCTGTCCCAGTTATGTGGTTACACCGAAATTAACAGAAACATGGTTGCTGGTAAAAACGAAAGGTTTCTAGACCTGTGGGATGTGTAATATATGCCAAATTGGAAGAATTAAGACCCTATCTTTTTTCTATAACACATCCCAGCGATTTACAATAGGTAATTTCTTGAACTGCAATACCACACGTGTGGTCTATGTCCTTGGCTGTAGGTGTGGCATCATCTATGTTGGCAGCACTATTCGCTGCCTTAAGCTGAGGATACAGGAACACCGTCGGGCCATTAAAACAAAAGATGACAGATATCCCATCACTAATCACTATTATAGTGAACTTCCAAATGGCCTTACCACCTGGTTTCATGCAATAGACCATGTACCGTGCGAACATGTCGTCTAAGGGCAACCCTCTTGGGGCATTACACCTACGGGGAGATGCACTTTTTTCTGTAATATAGAAGGTGAAGAACAATAAGATAAGATTATTGTGTGCCTATACACTTATATGACCAATTGCTGTGTTATCCTCACTGTAATTGATTCTCATATCTGTTCTTCTTTCTCTCTTTTTTAAATTGATGATGCTGATGTACACAAACTGACATGATCACTTGATGTTTGATTTCAACTATGATTGAATTTCATACTTTTTTTTCTTTCCTCTTTTAAATTGTTTGGGAATACAATTGAGTCTGTGATTAAGTCCCATAAGCCATGATGGTATTGGATTAGGATCTAAACTAGTTGATACTGTAAACAAGAATTCCTTATTAACATCTTGACTCTTGTTTTAATTAGATACTCTCTCATAATACAATGAGATATCTTGTATGTTTATATACGGATGTGATTGGCTATTGGGTAAGCTAAATTCAAGATTTCCCTCCTCTTTGACCCTCTCTCTCCCCCTGTTTTTATGAATGGGGTGTACAGAGATATATGAATGGCAAGATTTATATTTTTGGGGGAAATACAACTTTATTAGCAAGAAAGGGAGCTCCTTCTTTCTTGTTAATCCTACTTATCCCATACTAATGCTGAAATATACCATTTCAAAATGGTGCTGGTTTATGTCCATATATGATTGGCACCTCCTATTGCCAGACAAGTCAGTTCAAGAAGGCGCCACTTTTACCCACCTTTTTGTTTCCAATAATTGCTCAGTGCACCTCTAAAAACCTTATGACACACTGACAGAATTTGTGGGATAACATTATATTATCCCTCCAGACTACGGGTCGTCTATAATAACGCTGATTATTATCGTTTCGATTACTGCTGTGTTTCATTGCAAGCGGCAACAGTAAGTTATTCACATTCTTATTATTCTTTTTTGTTTTAATATTCTGGGACCCAGTATTGGTCTGGATACTTAGCGATGAAAGCTCTTTTTTACGCCCGTAATACTTTCTCACCTTATAACGGTATATCAGAGATTCCTCTTTGAATATGGCGCCGGCGTTCGTTTGATTATTACGGGCGAACATGAGGCTCGCAACGCAAGCTGAGCATCACCAACTGGTTTAGGCATACGCATTGATAAAGTTTCCTTATTTATTGCCGGCTGACTATGGCGCCCATTTTGGAATGTCCGGTTGGGGGACGTTTGTTGCTGGCATCTACATCAACTAGGTGAGTGGGATTTATGCGGACTATGCCTTACAGGCGATAAATGTGCTTATGTGTCACTTTGAACGATGGCTATTTGGTTCGGGGTCTGGGGTGATGATGGGGGCTTTTTCCTGAACTCATACTGTTGACGTCACTCATTTCTAAAGCTGATCCACGTTGAAATTGGGTTATTTGTAAAGCATGCCTCTACACAAGGCTTCAACAACAACAAGTTGTTTTAGGCAGGTGTATGGGAGAGTCTCTTTTGTATGTAATGTTAGTCTAGTGATTGGAGGGGCCATGACGCGCTCCTTCCAACTTTGAACTGGGTCAATATACAAGTATAAAGGAAACAATCAACTGTTGGGCTCTTTAAATAGGTAATATCTATTGCGTGTTTACCCATATATCTTTTTTTGGGGTAGGAATCAATGAAATAATATACTAAATAAATACTGTGTTTTACACTAGGACTATTGGCCGCTATACTGGCTACCTGATACATGGGACGCTGAGGAATATCACCTAATATTTTATTGCGTGTTATTGGATGTGGAGGTAAGATAACCTCTGTTTATTTATTTATTTATTTATTTATTTTTTAAACTTATAAAGCACAACAAATACCACGAATGGTGTCTCGGCGCTGGGCAGACAAAGAGACACCTCCTGTGCATTATTGGATGAATAGCCATGTCTTCACTTGCTTTCTGAAAATCATCAGTGAGGAACTGCTTTTTATATGGTGGGGCAAGGTATTCCAGAGCTTCGAGGCGGCTACCAGGAAGCGTCTGTCTCCCCATGTAACCGTTCTCACCCGTTGAATGCATAGAGATGCGGATGAGGCAGATCTTAAAGCTCTGGAGACCCCTGTGGACGTATTGTGACAGATATTTTTGAGTTTAATTAATATTTTTCTGCTTTTGATTATTATGTGTATGCCGCAGCATATGGCCTATTCATGGAGGTATACTGACCGCTTTGTGATTTCCCAATGAGAAGCAGCTATTTGGGTAGCCAATGCAGACCCTTAACTTTGACATAATTAGCAGCTTATTGAGCGTTTTTGTTTTATATTTGTACAGTTTGAATCAGGGTTAGCCTAATGTGAAAGGCAAACCTATGATTATCTATGTCCTCCTTTAATTAGGACTCAGGACAATACTTCGGGCCAACTCTGCGAATTAAAAAGATTTTTGGCGATTGAGGGGGACTACAGGACTGATGCACCCATTATCTCTATTGCCAGTGGTAAGGTTATATCCGTAATGTGACCTTGATTTTCATGTGGTTGGGTGGCATTTCTTTGTATTCATTAATTCTGGCATGGTGGTAGCATTTATCCTCATGCCTTATGTAAGCTATGTCTTGCCAATGGTAAGGATTTACCTGTAAAGTGACTTTGATTTTCATGTGGTTTGGTTGCATTCTCTTGTACTCACTAATTCTGGCATGGTGGTACTATTTATTCTCATGCCACATGTAAGCTATGTCTTTGTTGCTGTTTTTCATTAGATCTTAGGACTGTCTTTATTTGGTTTTACCTTGGGGTACATTGACCCATGTGCACAGGCAGATTGGACCAGGATTAAAATAGTTAAGTTGAGATCCTTAAGTTCAGTTTGTGTTTTCTCTTTCTCTTCTTTCTTGTTGCTTCTTTGACTTTAATATATATTTTATATGTATATAGATTAATTAACTAAGTGTTTATCCCGCATGTTTGCGTATGTGCTAAAATGCATGGTGTGAGGCCAAATATTGACTGCTCCTTATTGATTAATCTTTTCTCTGACAGGGTGCTGTCCCATCAAGGTTATATACATTTTAACCAAATTGTTATCTAGCAATGTTGAAAAGTGTATAGTCGTGGTGGATATCAAAAGACGCATATATTTGTACTCTGTCAGGTTTTTGTTGAGACTTGAGTCTGATAACCTTTGGTTCCTTATCAGGTATGCCATTTACAGCCTTTAAGGTAGATTTATATTGCACCTGATTGGTGAATGTTCCTCTTAGTAGAACAAGGCTAAATCGAGTGTACATATAAAATATAAATATATATTTTTTAATCAATGTGTCACCTTGTAACGTTTAAATGTGTATACATTTGGTGTGTATCTTAAGACATACATATGTGTAGTATGTCCAGTCTGTATTGTGTATACTTGTGTGGTATACCTTATGGCGTTTTTTATATGTATATATACATATATCTCTTTGGAGATGTATGTATATTTGGATATTGGTACATGTTATGTAGCATTTCTGTTAATGTTTTTGCACTGGTCCATGAATGTTGTTGAATTTTTCTGTTTAGTTTACAGATCTATGGGCCACATGCATCAAGCATTTTTGGAGTCGCAAACGGTGCGATTCCTTAAAATCGTCCGTTTGCGATTCCAAAAATGCTTTTTTGGATGCATCAAGCAATTTTAGAAATCGCAACATTTTTGCGATTTCTAAAATTGCGATTGCTTTTAAGAAATTGCAAATTTTCGATTTCTTAAAAGCAATGCATGATTACTTTTTAAATTGCAAATTCGCAATTAGAGGGATAAATTTACCGAGTAGTTGAACCACTCGGTAAATTTCGAAAAAGTGTAAATAACGCAGAAAATGCATTTTTAAAACATTCATGTTACGGACACACATGTCCTTAGGACATGTGTGTGTGCAACATGATGCGAAAAATACATTTCAGGGGTGCATGGGGGGGTCATTTAGACCCCCCTCTCCACCCTTGAAATGGATTGATCAATTGCGATTTTCAAATTGCGAATTCGCAATTCCCATTCATTCCTATGGGCATTTTGGCCCATAGGAATGAATGGGAATTGCGAATTCGCAATGTGAAAATCGCATTTTTTATGCAATTCGGTAAAAATAGCGATTTTTACCGAATTGCATAAAAAAGGAAAAAATAATCATGCATAGGCTTTTGCGATTTCTAAATTGCGAATCCCTATTTTTTGCAATTTAGAAATTGCATTTGCCGATATTGATGCATGTGGGCCTATATGTGCTGTACGTAATTTTTACATGATGGTCTAAATGTTTAGTGTGATTTAGTGTTCTTTTATTTGTATGTTTTTTCAGCCCTGACGAAGTTCCAGCTGTGGAACCAAACGCGTTGGCTGATGTCCAATTTTTTACCTCAACTATAATAAAGATATTTTGGATACACTTGGAGCTCACTGACTTTATTCTGGTGCACCTTCCATTTCCAACGAATTATTTGGCCTGGTTGTTGTGTGTTGATTTCTGAGATCTTCCTTCTCCATGCTACCACCCTCAGAAGCCTTTGACTGCTTCCCTTCACCACTCTAAGAATGAAGTCGGGTAAAAGTGTGTTTGACCCAACCCAGTTACCATAGCCACAAGGTGACAGACCCAAGGACGCCAGTGGCAAATGACGTCAACAAACACAGTTGGGGCAAGCAGCCCATTTCTGCCCGCCAAACAGGAACTGACAGTGGCTAACGGTGTAGCTTGCTACCTGACTGATACAATTCTTACGCATTGGGTATGAAGAGCTTTACAAAAGTCATTGCAATTGCAATTTAACCAATGGAAAGAACAAGTATGAGAATTTACCAGCTAATTTAGAACAAGAGAACAAAAAAGAAGAGAATCTAATTTTCATCTTGAAAAAACAAAAGAAACAGCTTGTGATTCCATATGCATGGAAAATGACACAAATGTCTACACACAGTACAACATGGACAGGGCTGTTACAACTATACTCTGAATTTTTGACATGTATTGTACCCATTAAATCAAATAACACCGCATTTAGCCCCTAAAACACCCTACCTGACAGCCAGCAACCTACTTTCTCGGGAATCACTTATAGCGTTTTTAAAGAATACAGCTTCAAACCAGAGGTCAAGTGTACACGGGAGGGGTTCAAACTGTGACACTCATTGACGCTTTTACTGAGAGTTCCAATTCGACGACGGTGCAGCAACCAGACTAGGCCTCACAGTATCTCTGTCTGAACCATCGTCTTCTTAATTCTCACCTGGCAATGAACCTACAAGGTTTCTCAAAAGACCTATTAACCAAGGACAGGGAACCAGCAGTTAACAATTATACGAAGACCGCACGAAATGCGAAATGAAATGTCACATTGCAAAAAATTACGCCATGAATTCCCAAGGGGAGACTGCATGGAAAATCAGAACAGTTCTCCAAGGCAAATGAGTACTGTTTCGCATTGGAATTTCATGATGAATTTGTACAGATCCAGTTTTCCTGCCAAATTGATGAATCTTCCATTGCTTCCTTTGGAGGAACTATGTATCCGGAAAACAAAAACAGTTCTTGTTGCATCAACAGAAAGAACCGCAACACAATTGATCATGTTGCTTGTGAACGAACGTCTCCATAAATAGATCTGTCAACATCTTAAGGCAAGAGAGGCACAATTAGGGGATGTAAACACAACTCTATAGTTTGCAGATGTCTTGGCCGTCTAGTCCAAGATGACATGCCGTAGATTAGCACATTCTGTTTGGCGCTTGCTTCTCCGTGTCTTTATGTCCATCATTTTCTTGGTCAATCTGTCTGTGTGATTTGCATTCTCTCTCACATTTTTGGTGTACGTGCAGGATCTGTGTGTGTGTGGCCCCGCTATCTATCCAGCCCGTATTTGTGTCCCATCCTGACCCCACTTTTTCAGAGTGGAAACCATCTGTTACAAGGACAAATTATTTTACGTAGAAAAACTATGAACCATGTTTTTTCGATAAGTCTGGCTTGTGAATGAACTAGTCGCTAATTTTCCATAAGCATGCAAAAGTCATTTCAACCACAAAGCTGGAAAGGATGTTTAAGGTTATTTTATTAGGGAAAGTTAATTACGGATATTATGGAGACAAATGTCTTGTATTCTAAACCCTGATCATTTTTAATAAACCTTTTGCACTACATAAGGTCATATGAGTTCATTTTTCTGTAATGTTGAAAGAAATGTATTTCTCCTTAAAGAAAGCACCAATTTTTGCAACAATTTTGCAGTCTAGTCTGCAGCCGTGTTTCTTCTTCGGATCATCCACTGGGGTGGCCGATTTACGCTTACAGGTATGTCACATGACTATGTTTAGTGGTCACTAGAGAATCACAGATGGGAAAATATTTAAAGCCATGGACTGTCATTCTCAGGATCTTAAAATTCCCCTTATTGATAGGGAATAGTGAGTCTTTTCAGCATTACTTTCACATGAAGCAAGCATTGGCAAAGCCAATAGGTCTCTCTTTTGTAACCTGTTGGCTTTGTCAATATTTTTTTTAGCTATGATGCTGTGCAGCTTAGCTAAAGATAAAAACAAAAAAAACACAAACCCCTTAGATGCAGCCACCTGTGCCATTTTGTAGGTGAACGCAGCACGAATGCGCACGCCTAAAAAATTACGCAGGTGTTTTTAGGTTTCGACCTTGGGGAGGGCACTGCGAAGCAGTGCCCCTCCCAGTCGAAAGCTATTGTTTACTATATGGGGGACTTGAATCCGCCCCTTCTTTCATTGGCTAGCTCCATAAATGGAGGCTAGCCATTGGAAGAGATTGGCCGTCAATCACGTTTTCCAGTGAAAACGCGATTCGGGGGCGTTTCTGGGTCTTTTTTTAAGCCCCGCCCCTTCTTGCCGTGTGTCCCGGGCCGCGCTGTGATTGGCTGCCGGCCCGGGACACCCCAGTGATGTCATTTCCCGGGCCGCGCTGTGATTGGCTGCCGCCCGGGACACCCCCGTGACGTCAGCCAATCACAGCACGCCCCCGAATCCCTACAGGGCGCGCTGTGCCTTCAGTCGACAGCTCGTTTTCGGGAGGCGGTAGACTCCCGAATTTGAAGCCCAAAAGCCGCCGGAAGAAGTCCAGGTGAGTGCTTTGTTTAATTTTCTTGCCTTCCTGCCCCCCCCCTCTCCCTCCCGTTGTGTCCGCCGTCACAAAAAGTTGGACGGTGCCAGGTTTTCATTTGCGTGTCCGTTCCTGCCTCCCCCCTCCCGCTGTGTCCCGCCTTCACAAAAAGTTGGACGGTGCCAGGTTTTCATTTGCGTTTCGGCTTGTTTTTTCTTCATGTGCCTATAGCAAGCAGTGGATGTGCGCTCGCAGAATGCATTTGCGAAGACGATATGCACGTCGTATCATCAAATGGATTAGAGCGAAATATATTTTCCCTCTCGTTGTTTCTATTTTAAGGACATTCCTTCCAAGTTTCGGCGTATAGATTGACGCGGGCTTGTCGCCCTGTATCCTTTTCATTTGCACGCAGCCGAGGTCGCGCGGGTGCGTTTGTTGCTGGTCTGGGACTCTGGAGAGGATTCTGCTCGGCCCCGTGATTGGAAGACCCCTTATGACCTCACAGCCGTGGATCTTTGTAGAGCACCGGCTGAGCGTTCTGGTACACCGGGAGGATTCTGTGCGGCCCCGCTGATATTAACTAAGTGATTGTGAGACCCCTTATGACCTCACAATCGTAGAACTGTGTTAGTGCACCGTCGGTGCTGCGGTAATCCACGCGCCGAAATACACCAAATTCACCAACGCCGTCTCATTTGCCTGTGCACCCCTGAAAGCGCTGATTATACCAAGTTCTAGGCAGCGCCTTTGTTGAATGTGCACCCAGGCCATATGGTGGAGCAAGCAGCATTAACTTGACGGGGATAACGGATGGTGGAATCGGGGCATGACCTCGCCTCCAGCTTCCGGTAACTCCTTCTGGTCGAGGATCACAGGTTTATAGAGCGGGATGCAGCAAAACGACAGATGGATTAACTATACATAAAACTGTTACTTTCTTTTTATTTCCTCTTTGTAATTGGAAAAAGGCGTCTGAAAGCGACATTAGAAAAACGATACCATCAACACAAATTAAACTGACTATTGGAAATTAGGAAGCCAGGTTAACCAAGATACTTCTCTGTGCTCACGCGGCATCAAAAACCATGATGGTTTTTGAGGCCGCGTGATTTCTAAGGCAAGATTTTCATGATCGCTTACAACCAGTTATGGCATCCGTTGCCATTGTTAAAATCTGCTGATTTGCAAATTTATTCTCCCTCTTTTCTTTACTTCCTTACAGAATGCATGTTTTTGAACTGGATGACGAATGACTGCATGCCTGGCTCGAGCAGCAATTACATCCTGTGCATTATATGGAATTGTGTTCTTGTGGAACTATCCTTAACACTTGTAGTAACGCCCGTGTGGTGGTTACATCAATGATATTTGTAATGCCTCCACCACGCGCGACGCACCTGCTCCTTGCTTTTGTGCGGCATGTTGTAGAAATATGGATCTCCGTGAAGGCCAATACACCAAAGCGCTAATTAAGTGCTCCTTGCTTGGTCTGTGTGTCAATCCTGAAGATAAGCGTGCTTGCCTGATGGAATTTTTTTGTTTGTTATCTCTTTGATAAAAAGATACGTTTACCCAGTGGCATTTATACTGTATATGTGATACTTGAGTGGCACCTCGCAAGATCTGCTCTGGGAAACCTAGCTTTGGTCTGCTATAGAATCTTTGCAGCCCAAACATCTGGAGACCCCCTGTCATATGAAGTGTCATTTAAGAAACGAAATCCTTTCCAACACCAAGATCTTGCTGCCTATTTTCCATCAAGGTGGAAGAGGGAAGCAGTGTAATTTAGCAATGCATCTTTGCTTGCTGGTCAGACACACAGCAAGAAACACGGTTAATTCTTGGTGATCTATGGTTGGCCAAATTTAACCACGGTTTATCTCATAATGTAAAATTAGGGAGCGAATAAGCAAGCAGTGCAAATGGGAGGTTATCTAGGGGCATGCGTAATAATTTGAATGAATTCTTTACCTGCCTACTGACTAAAAACATTTTCTCTACAAATTAGGTATTTACTATAGGTATTTGCACTAATACGCGTTTAAATGAAACTGCTTTGCTTGCTAATGTGAAAAAAAAATCTATTTTCAGTACATGGTTGAATCCCAAGTGTTTTAGAAGGTCTGTCCTACTGTTCACACTTTCTAGTTGCAGTTTTTATTAAAATGTCTCAATAGGTCACAAAACTATTGTGAACATATTTTCAGAGTTGCATTAATAAACTGTTTCTCACCAAGATAATGCACCGTTATGCGACTTAAAATATTTTGTAGTGTTCTTTTCAGTGTGATTTTAATGGCGAACCTTAAGTTGTAGTAATAGAAAACAATGTCAATTTCATGTTTCTGGTCAAACCACGCTGTTTTTCCATCTCCTCTGAATTAGATTTTTTTTAAATTCCTGTCTCTATAACTAGGTTAAAACTTGCGTCCCCAAGGTGGTCATTAATGCATCATCTAGTTTTGCGCATATGGTGGTCTTTTAAACATCACTGATGCTCTTGTTCTCTTGACCCTAGAGTGTTGCACCTCTGCCTGCTGCTGGTCAATCAAGAACAAATGCTTTTAGTGTAAATTGTATTGATTTGTTTGTATCATTAATCTGCCCTTCATTCCGCCCTACAATTAAACCTCCTGCATTTTTTGTTTTAGGTTTCGCCTCGACGAAAGCTGCGCAAGCAGACGTTCGCGCAAGGCGAAAACTTTTGTTTACTAGTATGGACAAAAGTCCCGCCTCTCTGTTCCATTGGCTAGCTCCATAAATGGAGGCTAGCCATTGGAAGAGAGAGGCGTCCGTCTTTCAGCGAGGCGATTGGTGGGCGTTCCCGACGATTTTTCTCATCCTGCCCCTTTGGCAAAGTCAATGCGGCGGTGGGCGTTTACTTTTTTTTTTGGGCCGCCTTTTATTTTGTCATTTGCCCCGACCTCTGGTGAGTGCTTTCTGCTGTCCTGCCTTCCTCCGTCCCCCATCCCACTGTCTGTGTGCCCGCCCCCCCCCTCCTGCTGTCCGTGAGCCCGTTAACCCTCCTGCTGTCCGCCCCCCCCTCCCGCTGTCCGTGAGCCCGTTCATCCGCCCCCCCCCCCTTCCGCTGTCCGTGTAACTCTTAACCCTGATTCGGCTCCGTGGACAGATGTTTTGACAGTCTGGATTTGTGCTGTCTCTGTTCACGGCTAGTTATAAAGGTGCGACCCTCGAGCATGCATTTGTTTCTGCTGTTATCGATAGCGCCCAGAAGCCACTTTGCACGGTTACGAAAGTTAGCGGACACTAATGGGTGATCCTGCAAGGAACAAGACGGTACGGGTGGTGGGAGGAAAGAACAGAAGGTAAAGTTTGGAGGTGCAGCACCCCTGACCCCCTCCCTACCCCCATACACACATAAATGACAAATGACACTTTTGGCACCAAAGGGCGCCTTTCCTTAATAGAACTGGCGTTAGGGGGTCACGAGCTGTGACAAGCCGAGACCCCAGTACAGGCAGGGGCCAACCCAGTGGGCAGCATCCGGGGTCTCAGGAACCCCCTCCACAGTCTTCTGCTCTTCATCAAATGCACGCTATGCCTTCTGATAACACGGAAGTGTTATCTACTTGGAATCTCAGCGTTTCGTCCAGTTCTTCACACACACTGGAACATTCAAATGAAAAGAAGTGTTGAAAACGCGGTTTGGTCAGTATTATTGTGGCCCCCTGACTAAGCTACAGGTCGGAAAGTGCTTATTTTAAAAATCAAATAGTTTCAAGGCGCTTGCATAAGTGTCTTCGAATTCTACATTTCTGAAGATTTCATTGAGGCCACTATGACGTATACCGCTGACATTTGAGCGCGAGCAACACGTTAATACTCTCTGCCCCGCACCCTGCTGTTTGAGTTTTTTTCATTCACATCCAAGTTTTTCAACAGAAGTTTTGTGTAAGAATTCCTTATAACAAAGCGAACTCCGGTTGCACCTGCAGACATATTTGGAACCGAGACTGCATAGAACCTCAACATGCGGGACTGTGGCCCGTGGGATCTGCGCTCGCTTTGGTGCAGACTCCCATGTGTGAGGCGGCTGGCAGGATTCCACACTTCCTTTTCACACGGGAGCCTGTGAGGCCTGCACTCTGGATGGTACTCAGGGGTAAGGGCCCAGCTTTGGGACGTCCCGGAAACCCTGCAATGTGTGTCCGTGGGCCGCAGCGGGATACTCTGAAGCCAGCCTCAGCCGCCCCCCTCAGGAGGTTTGACTTTGCCCTCAGCCTTGGCCACTTTGTTTTGGAAGATCCTAGCGCGTTTCATCACAGTTTATGAGGTGGCTGTAGTGACAGCAGCGGAGCAGGACTGTGTTTTATTATTTTCCACTGATGTGTTCTCGTAAAAAAAGTAGATGGGCGCTTCTGGATTGAAGAGAACGGAAGAGCGCTTGAGAGTGGACATTCCAGTTGACCAGTTACAAATGTTTTTGTTCAGGTTGTCTGGCGTCCCAGAGGCACTTTCTATGGACAGAACACATCCATGAAAAATACTTTATTCTAGTGGCTCTATTCCCTCCGCCCTCCTTCTTGCTCTCTCTCTTCTACCATCCCTCTCTTTTCTGCCTTCTTACTCCCTCCTGCCCTCCCTTTCCACCTCTCTCTTCTGCTTTCTTTCACCTTCTTGTCCTCCACCTCTCTCTTGTTCTCTCTCCTTCCTGTCCTCTCCTCCTCTAGCCATCCTTCTCCTTCCTGCCCTCCCTCTCCTACCTGCCTCCCTCTCCTTTCTACTCTCTCACACACTCCTACCTTCCCTCCTGCCCTCCCACTCCTTTCTGCCTCTTTTCCTTCCTGCCCTCTCTCTCTCTCCTGCCCTCTCTTCCTTTTGACCTCTCTTCCTTCTTCCTTCTTACTCCTGCTCTTCTTAACTTCTATATCTATCACTTCTTCTCTTGCACTCAGTCTCCATCTCTCTCCCTCTTGCCCTCTCTTTATCTTGCACTCTCTCCTTCTTGCCCTCTTTCTCCTGTCTTCTCTCACACTCCTAGCTACACTAACATGCTAACAAGCTTTATGAAATAACGTGTATTCTAATTCACTGTGCATCTGCAACTAATTGCATTATAAATGCAATCCATATTTCTGTGTAAAGTAAAACACATCAACGTTTTACACATATTTCAAAGAAGTTAGAAAAGACCATTTGTCAAAAGCAATACCAAAAGCTCAAACTTTAACAAAGGCGAAACCATTGCATTGTAAATGCTTGTTTTTCTTTTTAGTTACTAATCCAAAATCGATAGGTAACTAAAAACACAAAGTAAAACAAGCAAATGCAATTTTTTTTTAAGCGGGCAGAGGAGTGGAAGCAGCACAAGGCATGGTGGTAGAATAACAAAACACTTGTGAGGGGGGAGTTCTGGGATGGAAGATGGCGGGTTGATCCAGTTGCAGAGTCCCGCTCCATCCTGTGTCTGCTTGCTTTCCGCTATCAGCTGATCAGTGATCTGGAGACAGAGTGCCGAGAGCTGGATCGCAGATGACGTACTTCTGCTCGTCCAGGCAGTCAGCCCAAGCTGACATTTTGGTTTCTCTGCACAGATGTTGCAGCTCTGAGGCCGCCAAATATATGACTGTCTACACTCTGCTGCATGGCTGCAGCTCTAGTTGATCAAAGTTTGTTGTCATAAGCTCACCATGGCTCCACAGAAGGGTAGTGCCTCCTGAGGCAGCCGCGGAGCCCGATGGGGACTATGCCCCATCTGGAAACCCAAGGAGCACAGCCAGGGGGGATGATGAATTGAACCTGGAAGCCATGCCCTTGGATTCAGTACCCTCGCAAGGAGGATGCCTTATTTTGAAATTGCTTAAGACAGGAGTAGTGAAAGATCTGATGGAAGCCGCGTCTAAAGAATCATTAGTACCTAGGGAGGGGTCCCATTAGGAGGAAGCTTTGATGGCTGCAGAAACTACACTGACTGGTACGCCGTCTGAACACAGTCTAGGAAGAAACCCAATAATCAGATCAATATTCTCCAGTTGTCTAAATCTGTTAGACAACGTTAGTTTAGCAAGGCATGCAATCAAGTGGCTAAAAACAGCCCACTCAGGCATTGGGTGACTTAGAAGGGAGGAGTAAAATCACTCATATCTCGATTATCTGCAACACTCCTAGGGTTAGAGGTGGTACTGATGGAGCGAGGTGGGAAAACAACATTTGTATAACACTCGTGAAATCATTTCCTCATAACAGTAACCTTTATTAATTGTGTGGTGTGGAAAACATTAACCAACATAGAATAAAATGCACACACATATACAAGTGGGAATACTAATCTGCTTGTATGGCGAAAATAAAACTAACTAATAAATGTTGTTGTCGTGATGTGAATTGATGCAAAGCTTTAAAATAAACAAAAATGGCATAAATGTGCTTTTTGTGCATGTATTTGTGGCAGAAACCGAAGGATAAGTGAGTATAATTTGCATCTATGTGGCTTGTTTGCTAGTTAATAACTAACAGGGAAACCTTAGTGTGAGGGGAGGTAAACAGAAGGCTTATAGTTCTATATTTAACCTTATTTTGTGTTTGTTTCTATGATAGTTTCCATTCTGGCCCGTGAGGCCTAGTGAAAATATGGCTGCTCTACTAACAGCGAATAGATGAAGAACTGAGCATGCGCAGCCCAAGTCCGAGTTGACTGCGAGCTGCTTGTGCATGAACAAAGACAGTTCAAGGCCAGTTGCCCTGGAAGTCCTGATGACTGCCAAGAGGATGGACGTTTGAGTTACTGAACGTGAGAAAATTACATGAAGTTGCAAGTGGAGGATGTGACTAGGCTAAAGACTTTCTTAAACAAAGGACCTTTTAAATTTGAGCTGACATAACGGAATCGAACGTTAAAATGATGAGGTGATGCTCATCCACCCCAAATTTGTCCAATCAGAAACCGAGTTTGCGTTGATGTTATTTTCTAGATAGATAAAGTTAGTGAAATAGTGTATAAAAACCCCTAACTTTACTTAGAATAATGCTTCTCTTCGATTTCTTCCCAAAATGCTGTCAGAATGCTGATTTTCCTGAGATGTAAGATCTTCTTGAATAAATGCTTTATTTCATTGAATGAGAACTGAGTCTTAGATGAGGGTATTAGTTAGGGAAGTTAGGAGGAAATTAATTTTGGGAACTATCTGTCTTTTGCTAAAAACTTGGCTTTTCTGAAATCTAAATAATAATGTCTATTTCTGAATCTTTAAAAAAAAATGAAAATGACTATTTGAAATAAAATTTCCTTTCTAAAGTTACTTTGAATAAATAAATAAATAAAGTAAATAAACTGTCAGACATGCTGAACTTTGCTTTAATAAAAATTAGATAAATGGAGAATTAAGCTGGTCTTGTATTTTCCTACACCTAATTTTTACTAGCAGATCCATTGATCTCAATGGTGGTGTATCCGAATAAACGTTTCGTTAATAAATACCATGGTAAAGCTCATTTAAACTGCAGGTGTAAATAGTATAAATATTTAGTTTTGATTTAGACACTCCGTCATGATACATCAGCTCTCCTTTGAATTTCGCTGATCCATGACGTAGGATGAAAGTGTATTGCGAGTTACTCACAGTGTTATGGGCCCACTGATGAGTGGATATATGAATTAATACTTTAGGGAAAGGTGTTATGGTTTTAGAAATATTTCCGGAGTAGCGCTGCATCAGTAATGAAACTGGGTAGCAGAGCATTGGTTGCTATAGAATTAGCTAGAATTATGTACAAAGTGATATAAGGATTTTATGTACAGAATTATGACTAACATCTGTTGAGTTTGTATTACGTTATATGTAGTCCTGGAAAGGCTTCAGAGGATTGTGGGAAGCTGGTTACATAGCATAACACAGATGGTGTCGTCGCACATCACAAGTTTAGGGACCTTAGGTGTGAAAGGATAAATGTATAGCAAAGGGCAGTCTATGAAATTTTAGCTTTTAAGTGTAGGGATCATTGCGTATTCTGTTTTAAAACTTATCGCTGGGAGAGTAGTAGGACTTAACCCGAGCTTGGAAGAAGGGTAAAGTAGGTGTGCTGCTTTACTAACGATAGAGAAATTTCGTGGTAGGGTAGAGGTAAGCACTGCCTACTGGAAATACAGAATTATTGTATGAAAGAATATGGATTTTCCGTGTGAATGTGTGTAAATTAATGGCAATATGCGTTCTTCTGAAAACCTGGATTAGACTCTAAGGAACATTGAGGTCTCTGTATGTGTCTTATTTCAGAGAAACAGGTTCGTTATTGTTTGACAGATGGGTAAGGTAGAGGGTTGTGCTACTTTATCGACGAGTCTAAAATTCTGTTGTAGTTATACAGAATACTTGAACGATTGAAAATCTATCACTTTGTTTTAGCGAAACAGACGAATGGAGTTGTTTTGTGTAAGTTACTAACTGATTCAGTTGTATATCTTGTAAATACGGCTTCTTGATAAACCTTGTAAAGGAGGGGTCAGTCGGCGCTGCAGAAGCCGGAGCACTGGTGACATCAAAAGTGTCGTGCAGGGATTGGTTCTCGTGACCAAAACAGAGTAAGGGCTGATTGGTGCATCACGAAAAGCAGCGAAGCTATTGGTTAAGCACTAAGGAGACGTATCTTGTTCTAATTGGTACGCTAGTGTAAACCGCGCTGTGATAGGTTAGTGTTACGGAACAGCAACAGAGAAGTAGGCAATCTTTTGAAAGACAGAGAATTTACAGAAAAATGGATTACTATTACGAAGAGGAAAAGAAGAAACATTCATGGTTTAAGAAATTGAAAAATGTGTTTGTGAAGGATAAGGCGATAGTAACAAGAGAGGGAAAATTACTTCCTCCACCGAAAACACCTGCTTCCTATATGTTGTCGAAATATGGTTACCATTCATGTGTTTGGTTAGAGAAATAGACAAGGTATACCAGAAATGATGGTGCGTTAGCTTTTCCAGAGGTTGGATCTTTTAATGTGTCAGTTTTACGAAATTTGAGAGAAAGAATGATGAAGATTGAGCGAAGACTTAGACCGACTCAATTTGAAGCTCTAGTTGAATGGGAAGATGAGATGCATGAAATGGAACAAGAAAGGTCAGTAAGGCATATCAGGTAGAACGCGTGGATTGTGGGGAAAGACACATGAGAGTAGAATGTGCAGATGGAGAAATGCAGACATGTGCGATGGCATGTATCCAGTTAGACTCGTGGATGAATATGAAGGGCGGAAATGTATAGAGAAGAAGAAAAATGTGGAAACAGGTTATGGTGATAGTGAATCAGAGGATGTTGTACTGGAAGAGATATTAAATAGGAGACCACCTCCATATCAACCAGGTTCTTTATCAACCACACCTAATGCTCCACCAGTAGAAGGTAGAATCAATGAAACCCCAAGGCAATTTTCAAATTTTAGAGATGTACCAGAAAGAGTAGAAGTGAGATATAACCCTAATACCTCAATGACAGAAACAAGACTTATTGGTATTCCCAAACCGAATGATAAAAGAGGAAGTGTGAATAGAGTAGAAAAACGAGTTGAGGAACAAACTAGTACTGCTGAGTATATACGATCTACAAATGAATTGACAGAAAAGATACGAGAGCTCACAACAAATATAGAAGCGGCAACAGTCCCAGTAATGATAGGACCTGTAATCCCAGTGTTTGAGAATCAAAGAATAAAAGAGCCAAGTTTAACAATCCCTTTACAGCAAAGTTTGCAAAAAGTAAAAGAAAATATTTATGCAGAGCAAGTAAAGTAAATCCGCCTGACTTGATTTTTAATCATAGTTCACCCTATAAATATGCAACCGGAGCAGAATCTGATTCTGCTACACCTGAAAAGAGTACTGAGAAAATAGACTTAAAACAAACCCCGATGGGTCCATCATAACAAGAATTAAGTGATTGGCTTAAACTTTCAAATTAAAAGAGAATGAACCCAAAGTATTAGATGTTGCTAGATTAAAGGTCGATATGGAAGAATTAATTATTGGAACAATTGGAACAGACAGATTAAAAGCCTACCAAGATGACGAACTAATGTTCATGTGTAAAAGTATTACTTGGACAACAAAATCTGTATATGATCAGCTGGAAGGATGTGCCAGTGAATTAAATGTAGATTTCATAAAATTTAAAACATTGCAGAAGACGTATAGAGTAGACTTTTCAGAAAAGGATATTGAAAATATGAATACAGCTAGAAGAATAACTCTAACAAAAGAATTATTTGTGCTGCTACGGAAATGGGGAGATGTGAATAACTGGAGAGTGAAATGGGCAACGAAGAAAGAAGAGGCTAGTGATAAATCTACATTAGTGTTCCCAGTCAGAGAAAAAGATACAACAGTAAATGAATTTCCTATGAGAGAAATACCAGGAGGAGGATATGTGCATGTTACTTGGAGTAGACAGGACATATTATCATTTATGAATGATTTTCCAAGATTGAGAGAGAAACCAGTAGAATGGTATCGACAGGTAGACAGATTTGTAAAAGTTTCAAAAGTATTATGGGTTGATCTGGATGGATTATTTGATATAGTTATGCCAGCAAACTTATGGACTGAATGTAAAATTTCTGTAAATGTGCAGAGGGAAGAATATCCTCGGGATAAAGTGACAGGTGCTCCGTCACCTGAAGTAATGCGCAAGTACGAACAAGTAATAGTATATTTGAAGAATAAAATTCCACCAAAAGAAACCGATTGGGTTAAGATAGACGGAACTACACAAGAGCCGAAAGAATCTTCCTTCTCATGCAAGAGAAATGAATTGCCACAATTGCAATACTTAAAGTTAAGTAAAGTGCGTACAGTAAAAGTAGTATTATGAAGTAATACTGTAAAAGCATTGATATGGTTTCTTAGCCATATGATACTTTAAAATGGATAAAATATATACATACATAAATACATTGACTAACGTACTCAACTGGTGCTTCTAACTAAGCCTACCCCGGTGTACCTGACCTAAGCCTAATACGTGGGAAGGGATAAGTAAGTAGCAGTTTAAGTTAAGTTGGTTAAGATTATTTTGCCAAGAATCTGCATCAAGGATTCTCTTAAGTGTTTAATCCATTCCGTACCTTGGTAATAGAATGTGGGAGGTCTGGTATCTCTTTCCTCAGGAATCGATATCCCAGCAACCTGCAAGGGTAGGCTGGAAACACCGGAGCTGGATTTTCTCGGCTGGAGAAAAAGACAGCTTCTCTCTCAGTGCGTCGATCGGGAGGGGCGGCTTCCGTGGGCTCTCGCATCAGCTGGGCTCTCGGGCAAGTAGATGGCCGCTCTGCTCCAAACCACCGTGTGTTTGCTTAAGGCAACTGTTGGTATATTTATACCTGAAAGGTGCTGGGTCTGACGTAAGGTTGGACATAAGACGTCACTAAGAACTAACAGTTCTTTCTGGACTTCAGGAGTTCTTGTTCAAATCAAAACAAAAGCAGGGCGGATTTCCTGGGCTGCTCGAGGCTTGGCTTGTTTAAAGAACGTGTTGTGCTTTCTAGGAGTCGATGGGAGTAGCCGTGCTGTGCTTTGGACTGCATCGGCTATTACTGAATATGGATCTGATTCTTATGCCTTTATCAGGACATTATTGATTATAACCTCACAAGGGCATAAATCAGGAATATCGAATTAGGGTCCTAGATATCAACACGACACCCACTCCACGGATTGATGACCATCATTACTAAAAAATGAAGCAATAGTAAACATTCAACTATGCATGTCTGTTTTCCGACCCACCCCAAAATACATATTTCGCATTTGAAATGGTATAAGGTAAATACACGAAAAGGAGTGTTGGTACTGTACGCTTTTCAAGCAGTGTCATCATTCAGATAAATGCATATATATATCAGCTGAATGAATTGTGAAAATTACACATGAAATGGCTCTGAATACAGAAAAGAAGGTTGAGACCATTCCATCACATATTTATACAACATGTTGTATATGTGCTAGAGGCTGAGGTAAAGTATTGTCTCTAGTATCCTAAAAATAGAAGCTCTGTTCTCTAAGAATAGTTCTACTTTAAGCAGAGTACCATGTGCCAAAAAAGTAAATATTTTGAAAAATGGGCAAAAATAATTTCGCTTTCAGGGGAAGAATAGTTCCAAATATTTTCTGTAGCTTTGTTTATCAAAAACTGAAGGCCGAATTCAGAGTACAGGGAACGCTGTGTGCTCATTGTTTTTATTAAGAGTTATTATTGTTGATTGGAGAGAACATTATTTCAGACAGACCCGCAAAAAATTGGTCTACCACATCAGGTGAAAGTTCGACCAAGTATGAAAATGCTGCAACAGTGCAATTCTCTGCGTGATTGCTATCATCGATGTTTGGATCAGCAAGGCTCACAGAAGGTTGTACCTGTTCGGTGCTGTTTCCCTCTCGTACCTCACCACCACCTACTCGTAGTGGGGAAGTCTCAACGAATGCCGTCATCAGAATCAGTAGCCGCTGGGGACAACACGATGCATGAGTCGTTACAGGACCTAGCAAAGTATCGATATCCATTGGTACTGCTGACCGTAGTGTAAGACAGACGTATAACCCTGCATAGCAGACATCGAAGCACAGGTAAAACGCAATCTTGCCAGATTGGTCCGAATGAAAGAAACCAGGTTGTATTCAGATCTCTTAGCCGGGCCAATCCGAGGACCTTAGTGATAGGGTCTTGGTATTGTATTGCTAGGATCGTTTCTTCCATCGTTGCTAGAGTCTTGTTTGTGGATTGGCTTGCCATATCGATGCAGAAGGAGCAAAAATAAAACTCCTGCCATGAGTCCCAAGATTAAGGGTAGGCCGCCGAAGACAGAATGGACAAAATTCGGGAAGATGCCCAGAACTGTTTCAAAGGGTGCTAACAGTCCCGAAAAAATTGTCTTAAATACATGTGCGATGCCACTGGTATCAGACATGTTTAAAATGTGGTTTAACACTTCTACGAAATGTACGGGGCAATTTGTTGATAAAACGGTATGTATCTCTGCTGCTGTCCTTGCAACTTGCAGATCATATGTTTCTTTTGATGACGTTAAAGGCACAGTTGTTTGTAAAAGAATAGACTTCATTCTGCTTCAAGTATCAATTCGAATAGAAGAGATATTCAACCGAGGCCATAACGCAGCCCCCATATCTGGATTGCTGTGTGGATACAATACTTGCATACAGCAAACGGCCCTGGAAGTTACAGTTGTCAGATAGGCTTTTCCTGGCAGCATGCCACAACAGCTGTGGTCACTTATTAAAATGTAACTACCGTTAGAAAGTGGTCTAAAAAATGGCTCTATCTGTTTTGCAGGCGTGCCATGCAGGTGACATGAAAGGTTGTTTGAAGACCCTTCGCAAGCTCCATGCAAAATAATACCTTGACACAGAAGTGTACCGCTTAGTGATTTTTTACAATTTTTACCACTAAGAAATACCTCCTTGTTTCCTTCACTATAACATCTGTGTGTATAAGGTAAATCCCAGCTTGATTTGATGTATTATTTACCCAACCTTTCATACTGGCCTGCTGGCATATACTCTTGGCAGTATTTAAACTGGAAAGTTGTAATCGGAATTGTAATCGTTCCATGTATTATCCATTCAATGACAGGTCTCTCTGGCATTGTCAATGGTAATCTCTCGAGCTTTTCAATGCTCAGAATCGTATAGTCTGCTCCTTTTTGTGCCAAACTGATTTGTTTATCAGTAAGGTTAAAGATAGAAAATAATGACGTTGTGTTGATCAAACGCCATGGCACGTAGCCTGAACGTAGGTTTTGCAACGTCCAGCCAAGCTGTACAATAGAACGTAATTGAGACTTACCATGTTGTAACATTAGTAATTCCTGCTCTATTATATCAAAAGCAGATGATACAATGATGTCCAGTGAATATATTCTGGAAGACAGAGTCGTTAACCCATTGTCCACAACAGAAAGTGATTTTTCCAAATTTATACGATCAATTTCTCGTATTTTTTCTGCTGTCTCAATTTGCATTACTTTCCATGCTTCGTTGTACGCAGCGTATATACCGGCCGCTATGAAACGTTTTTGATGCTGTTTGCGCGGTCCCATTATGAAATCGAGCAAGTCAGCAACGTCCTTAAGTAAAGTCAAGTGTTGCTTAATATCAGCCAGTGTGGATTTCTGTAGCCACTCAAGGCATAGTTTTCTTACACTGCATGTTGTAACTATCCCTGGATGTTTTCTCTGGGAGCATCTAGGGTCTGGTCTGGTCATTTTGAACCCCTGTGTTTTGTTCAGGAATCTATCTTGACAGTTATTTGTGTCTGTTGGCCAGATCAACCATTTTTTCCAATCAGTATGTGTTCTGTTTTGGTGTAAAATATGAGACACGTCTATTTCCACATCAGTAGTGCTGTCACTATCAGGTAAGGGTTTCGGAATAGACGGTGTATTTAAGTCTTTTATCTTAGCTAGGCCAAGACAAGTAGTTTGTTGAATTGTGTCATTAAAGAATATCATTTGTTCTGGGATCATGCAGGCCCTAAATAGTGCTTCTAGGCCTTGTACTTGCCAATCTTTGGAACCCCAGATTGTTTTTTTTTCAATGGTGTTTTTCCAAAATTCGAAACCAAATGTAGACATTTTGTTATTATATTTTTCCGAATCAATCAATTTAGTATTTGCCAACATTGTTTTCATTCCTGTTCTTTTTAACATTTTAAAATAAAACGTTCCTGGATCACTGTTATTAAACCCTGGGAAGTATTGGAATTTCTCATAAAATGTTTTCGAACTACCTTTTGGTGGAGTTGGACAGTGTTCCCACTGGTTATAAGATAAAACATTTCTAGGCTGAGCAGTCTTATGCAAATAGTGATCACCATAATGGTTGTAGCAGTATAGCTCTTCATAATTGGATGAACCCTGTAAGTAATCATGTTCTGTAAATTTGGCTGACAACACTAAATCTGACATCATATTATTAAAGTTTTCAAAGTCCCAGTCATCAGAGAAGGTACTAGGTGTCACAAAGTCACTTAATGAAATCTTGAGCTGGTGGAGAAACTTCAAGAGCTCGACCGGGCCAAAAATGTCATAATCAGTACTGTCCCATGCTACCCCACCGGGTATTGGATTGGCTGTGATGTTCACTGATGACAGTTCTCTTTTTTCGATGTGAGAGGATGTGTGAGGCTTTAGGACCAAGTTGATGTTCTGACTTGCTGTGTCCATTGTACTATATTTCCCATCAATGAATTGTCCCAAACATAGAACCATGATGAGCCAAAGCAGGAGGAAAAGTACACCTAACACAATCCAAAATTCAATCCATGGTGAAATTAGATATGTTACTTTTAGTTGGTGTGAAAGTTCAATTAACTTGTCTTTGAGAGTTTTTGTTGGAGGCGTTTCTTCATTCTCGCTTAGATCTTCAGAGAAGTCGACGAAATTGATGAAGTAGCCAGATGCAGTTCTGTCAATTGTTGTAATTGCTTCCGGATTTTCATTTGCTTTTGCATTTTTATTTGTTTCATATGCATAGTCCGAGGCTACAACGTTGTAGACAGGTGTTTCTTGACGAACTGGTGAGATTTGAGTTTCAAGAGGCACAAGTTCCATGGCTTTGTTGCATAGTCCTTTTTTATGCACTGCAGGTTTATCAAATGTGATTAGTCTCCCAGTTTGAACCTCTTGGATTGTAGCAAATGTTGGTATTCTGCTATTTCTTGGGAGTCCACTGTGCCTACTACTTATTATTGGCCACATGATTGTGGTTTTACCAGGTTGATGGATACAAATTGGTTCTCCTTTTTACCAGCAAGTGGCGGTAGTACAACTGATCTTGCTCCGTTGATAGTTAAGACAGGTACTGCTTTTCTGTAAGAAGGCCCACATTACTTCTTTACCGCGATCTTTTCTCTGACCAGATCCCCAATCTTTGGAATCCAGACAGGTCTTGCTGGGACAGGTGGTTTTTCTTCAGTGGCTGTCGGCTGTAGTTTCAACTTTATGTTACTCAGGTTTTTTCTTGTTTCATTTAAATCCTGTAAAACAGCCAAACGATCTTTGATATCAAAGGATTTTTCTTCTACCACTGAAGTGTGACTATCAAGATCCTGAATAAGCATTCTAGTTCCGAACAATAGTTTGTATGGAGTGAGACCTTTTAGAGAGTTTCTTGGCAGATTGTTAAGACTACGTTGGACACTTGTTAAATGTTTGACCCACCCATCCCCCGAACCTAACACCCTCGCCGTTAGAGATTGCTTTATGTCCTGGTTTTTTCTTTCCACAACCGCATTTCCCTCAGGATGGAAGGGAGAAGAGTACCGCAATGCGATGCCCATGCTGTTCATGGCCTCTTTGTAAACTCGAGAGCTAAACGCAGGACCCTGATCAGAATGTAGCATGCCAATTGGGTATGTGCCGATAAAGACTCACAAATCTTTTATAACAGTTCTGGCGTCTGCCGAGTGCTGGGGTCTACATTTTTAAGTGAATTCAGTCTTAATTATTATGGGGACGCATTTCTCCGACTGGATTTCTGCGCTTTAGATAGCCTGATGCTATCTAATAGTGGTATCTGGGCTACCGGCTGGTCCGGTTCACAACTGCGATCTCTGTTGCAGTCCTTGCAATTTTTTGCAAAATAGTAGATATCTACGCTCATTCCCGGCCACCAGTACTCCGATTGTAGTTCCATCAGAGATTTTAGGATCTCTTGGTGCCTCAGACCCAACCCCATATGTGCTTCTTTTAGTAAGAAGATTCTCCGGTTCGTGTTTGGAATTACCCTATCCCCCACTCCAGGAATTCGAGCAAACGGAACGGAGTTTGCATCAATTATGTATGTTTTACTGAGTGGATAGTTGAGAGGTAATGCTGCATAATCGCCTTTTAATGAGGATTTTACCGCCAGCATGGTTTCCCCATCTATGCGTTTTTTTGAACGCTTTTCAGTGGCGACGGAAGCCGGTTGAATCGCTTACGCTGTGGCTGTGTTAGCCAATGAATTCCCTGCAACGTGAACGCCATCACGTCGATGACTCAATGTGTGTATCACGTGAGTCCTTCGTAGTTCTTTCAGTAAAAGAACTACCTGTTCACAAAGCCTTTTATGCTTTATTGTAGCACCTGTGTCATCTTTGTAACCGTTTTTGATCCGTGTCTGCAAGTCACTGTTGTAGGATTTGACGCAGAAATATGAATCGCACACTATTAGTGTGGGGAATTCGCGATCGGCATTTTCAAGCGCCATCTTTAAAGTTCTTATTTCAGCTCGCTGAGCTGAACATTTCCTGAGTGATTTAGTTTTGGTAATCATTGGTTTGAATTTACCAGAGCGCCAGCGACCTTTAACACTCGTGCACGCTGCATCATAGGATTTATTTTCTACATCATAGTGTTGTGTGAATCTGTCCATATAGATTACGCAGGTATATTGTTCTAGAGGCAGAATTTCAGCTGGCAGAGGATATTCTCGTTCATATACTAGATCATCTAGTTTTTTCAGTTTAGGGTCAAAATAGTATTTCACGTCTTCTGTAGCAAAGGAATTTTCCCATTCTATCCATTGTGAATCTAAGGCCACTTTAATCAGATTACGTGGACTTGTTAATGCCTCAAGGGCTGATTCTGCTGAAAAAAACAGATATTCTCCTGCCTTGGGCTAGGGCTCTTTCTTTTGCTACAGCAGTTTTAACCGCTGTCAGAATTTTTTCTGTAGAGCTGAATTTCATTTCAGCTTGAGTGTACAAATGAGATTTGTAAGCTATAGGTACCGTTTCTCCCTTATTAGAGGTCAGGTATGTGAATCCGCATCTTCCTGGGATGACTCAAATTACAAGATTGCGTGTATTTTCACGTGTTTGCAATTTTGTTTTAGTTAACATGTCTGTTTGCAATGATCTCAAAATCTCTGTGTGTTTCTGAGTCCAATTTGTTTGTTTGAAATCTGATCTTATTAATTCATAGAAAGGTTTAACCCTCTCGGCATAATTTAGAATGTATGTTCTTCCGAAACTCAGGAAACCTAGTAATGATTGTAAATTCTTCAGCGTTTTTGGTACTTGGAGTACAGCACATTTCTCTAAGAAATTGTCTGCCAGGCTTTTGACTTCACTTGATAATTCATATCCTAAAAATAGGACAGTTAGATGGGCAATTCGTGACTTATTAAAGTTGAATTTGTAACCCTCTGACGCGAACCCAAGTATTATGGTGTTCACCCTTTTTAAGTGAGTCTCCAGGTCATCATCTGTGAGATAGATGTCATCGACATATGATAATGCTTCATCATCATATATTTGTAGTAACTATGTTACCCTTGCTGAGAATAATCCTGGGCTATTCTTGAATCCCTGTGGGAGTCAACAGAAGTGTTTTTGTGACCCCATTATTGAGAAAGCGGTCAAATACCTGCTTTCAGGTGCAATGTTTTGACAAAAGAATCCATTAGAGATGTCTAATGCTGTTTTATATTTTTTGCGCACAATGTTATTCATTAGTGCTGCACTATGTGAGTTTTGTACTGCAAATGTTTTACAACAGGAGTTAAGGTGTCTGTAGTCCAAAACTAGATGATATGAATCGTCTGGCTTGGAGACAGGAAACAAAGGATTGTTCATTTGAGAGGTGCATGTTTCGATCACCTCTTGATATTTAAGTTGATCTAAGCTAAGATCTCCCTGACTTGTTTTTTAGCTTCTTGCTTAACTGGATACTGCCTTTGTGCAGTGGGCTGATTTTTTAACTGGATCTTGTGGTGAGGTGAGTCCTCATCCCATCCTACATGATTTTTATATAAAGCAGGAGCTTGGGCTACTGCCCATTTTCTTGCCAATGTGTATTTTTTATGAATCGGGATGTGATTCGAGAAGGCAGGCATAATCATTTCTTCGCCATGAGGGCACTCCCTGACAGACTCTGGTGGCTAGTCTTTCTCAGCTAACAGAATGTCATAATCTTTTGAAAGTTTTTCCCTAAAGAGACCTTTTATTTTCCTAGTTTTATCTCCCTCTATACGTAATGTTATTTCATATAGTTTATGGGGCACACTAACCCGTGTGTCTGCAGTTTCCACCTGAATGTACTCATTCGTGTCCACTGTCTCCAGAAGATACATCAGGATCTTGTGAGCTACGGTCACTTCTGCTGCGCTGTCTAACATTGTCTGGGCCCACTTTCCGTTTTTCAGCTGTGTCCTCAGAATTTTCGGCATGTTTAATCTTAATACTTGCTACCTTCTTTCTGGGAAATTGTAATTTTTTACTTTGATGAGCAGGTTCCTTGTCTTTGGATTTGACGTGCTCTTCTCTATGTTCTGACTGTCCTCTTCTTTCCGATTTCTGTGAGGAAGATCGAGAGGGACGTGTATCAACATCTTGATATCTGTCAGGTTTTCTTATTTTATCCCTATCTCTAAGGTTGTATCTTTTTACAGAGGGCTCCCTTTAGAGAGACTTGTCTTCTTGGCCTGGAGATCTCTCTCTACGCTGAGGAGACCTTCCTCTGGACTGGAAATGCTTTTCCCTGGGAGTGGATTGTCTATTACCATCCCAACTCTTTTTTGGAGTTTTTAAATTATTTTTAATAAATGTTTTTTCAGGATTATCAGTTAGTTGGGGTTTTTCCGGTTTCCCACCCAAACTATCTCTTCCTAGCTCTTCATAGGATTTTTCTATGATTCTGGCAAGTTCAAATGGTTGTTCTGCTATATCTGTCTCCTTCAATTTTTGGAGTTTCTTTATATCATCCCTTGCCAATTGAACTAATTCTCTATATGCCTTTGTTAATTCTTTTAGTTTAACTTGGAGTTCTTCGCTTGACATTATTTCATAGTCTGGGTGTGTTGCATAGTTGCATAGGACCGGCCCCGTTGCTTCTGGTCTACCTAGTGGACCGAGCCTGGTGATGTGATTATTATGTTTTAGGGCGCCATTAAACCAGAGCAGGTGCTCTTGGTAATTTAGTGGGATTTCAACGTCCTCGAAAGGAGTGTATTCATCCGGAGGTTCCTCTATTTTGTAATAGTGGAAGTCTTTTGTCACAGCGTGTGCTGCTGGAAAATGTATCCATGAATAGAATACCTCTGTCTGACGATATTCATGTGCCTCTACCACGAATATGACTGTACCACCACATGGTGTCAGTCCGTTTTCTATAGGTTTAAGAGTTATAGTTCTTCTTACATTGACCGGAATGATTATAACACTCGGGTCATTTTCTTGGAGACTTGTGTCTTCCTCTAAGAGTCGAGCTGCTATTCTTGCTCGCTCCCTCTCTTCATCACTTTCTGCCATTTAACTGACTGAAAGTTTTCTGTTGCATATCGAGTTTCAAGGAAACAAAGATTAGGTGCACAGTATTTTGGAACACTGTATCCTTCAACGTTTATCAAACCAAAAACTAATACATAGGATTCTCATCCTACTAACTTCCGGCAGATATTAACCTTTCACCCACTCCAGACGTCTATTGGAGTTTTTACGGGGAAAGGGTTCTGTGTGAAAAAGCACGACTGAGTTACTCTATTGTCTTGCGTTAGATTAGCGCCTTACCAAACGTTGGGCGCCATGTAGTGTAGTTCCTATTTTCCCAATAGGCTCTGCGCATTGGATTAACATAAACAGCAGTGTGGGCGTAGGACTGAGGTTATCTAGGTCTCTACTGACTATGTTAAACTTAATTTAGGTTTGCGCCAGCTAGCTCAGAGGTCACTGGAAACTTTCTTGAATGAATAGAGAGGGAGAAGCTCCCCTGGCTCAGACAAGAAGGGATTCAGTTTCCGACAACCGCATAAACATGACAACTTTGCTCCCTCAGAATAAGAGTATATCTCTAGAGTCGTGTGAAAACAATAGACAGCTATTTCACTCAGTCAGCAGTGCATACTTAGTTTCACCAGAGTGCAGAGAAATAGAGAGACAGGCGTTTTCAATAAAAAGGTGTTATTTATTCAGCAGTCTTCCTTCTCATGCAAGAGAAATGAATTGCCACAATTGCAATGCTTAAAGTTAAGTAAAGTGCGTACAGTAAAAGTAGTATTATGAAATAATACTGTAAAAGCATTGATATGGTTTCTTAGCCATATGATACTTTAAAATGGATAAAATATATACATACATAAATACATTGACTAACGTACTCAACTGGTGCTTCTAACTAAGCCTACCCCGGTGTACCTGACCTAAGCCTAATACGTGGGAAGGGATACGTAAGTAGCAGTTTAAATTAAGTTGGTTAAGATTATTTTGCCAAGAATCATCATCAAGAATTCTCTTAAGGGTTTAGTCAACTCCGTACCTTGGTAATAAAATGTGGGAGGTCTGGTATCTCTTTCCTCAGGACTCGATATCCCAGCAACCTGCAAGGGTAGGCTGGAAACACCGGAGCTGGATTTTCTCGGCTGCAGAAAAAGACAGCGTCTCTCTCAGTGCGTCAATCGGTAGGGGCGGCTTCCGTAGCTCTCGCATCAGCTGGGCTCTCGGGCAAGTAGATGGCCGCTCTGCTCCAAACCACTGTGTGTTTGCTTAAGGCAACTGTTGGTATATTTATACCTGAAAGGTGCCGGGTTTGACGTAAGGTTGGACATAAGACGTCACTAAGAACTAACAGTTTTTTCTGGACTTCGGGAGTTCTTGTTCAAATCAAAACAAAAGCAGGGGGGAGTTTAAAAAACTTAGGGTCTCCAAACTTATACAAAAAACCAAACTCATGATAACCTGATCTCTTCAGCATTATCGCAAAAAGGCCTCCAATCTGAGAGTTAACAGGGGTACCCAACAGCATCCTGCAATTTTTTAAACAGAAAGCCCATGCATATATTCGTACGTCTGAAGCCGCCAGTCCTCCTTTTTCGACTTTCCTCCTGATTTTCCTCCACGAAATTCGAGAGGATTTTGATGCCCATATAAATGATGTTATCATACTTTGTAACTTCGCCAGCCATTCCTTTTTGAAGGCCAGCGGAATAGTCTCGAATAAAAAGGTAATCTTAGGTACAATCACCATCTTAACAAGATTAGATCTTCCATATAAGGTGAAACTCAAGACGTTGAGAGACCTGGCGGAGACATGGTATAAGATCAGAAAAGTATCTAATCTCTCGTATTTTAGCCATAGTGCTCCGATATGGGATTCTCCCGGAGCCCCCTCTTGGACACGAGATCTGCTTGCTTTAAGTATGAAAAAGGAACCTGATTTGCAAAGGTGGAAGGACTTGTTTCAAGATGGCAATTTAATTCCTTGGGGTAGTTGCCGACAAAAGTGGGGCTCAGTCTTCTCTAAATATAAATACTTACAGATTCAAAGCTGGGCAAGCCACTTGGAAGTAAAGATTGGAGTGGAAAATGAGTTTGAATCAAAGTTGGAGACGGGGGCATTCGAAAAGGAAGTAGCTTTTTGGTATTGGCGAATACTAGACTTGGAGGATGGAACATTTGATTTGCCAGAGACCCTGTGGAAGGAAAGCTTGCCAAGGATCGCCACAGAAGACCAATGGCAAGTAACTATGTGCATGCTATATAAAATTGTTAAACCGGCAAATCTGAGGCGAAATCTCTTGTTTACTATCCACAGGGCATACTGGTCTCCATACAGGCTTTCTAAATTTAAAGATGGAGGGATTGTTGGATGTCCAAAATGCAAAGCTCCAAATGTTGACGACCTACACATGTTTGTGTCTTGCCCAATTATCAAGAATTTCTGGTTAGACGTGAGTAATTCCCTCTCCAAAACTTTGAATCAACCCATTGAGGTAAGCCCTGAATTAATTATTACTGGGAGAATTGATTTACAAAATAGTTTTTTGAATAATAATGTCAGACTTATTTTTTACGCTATGTTGTTGGCACGCCGAGAGATATGTAAATTGTGGGTCTCACCACTTAGTCCCACTTTATTAGATTGGGTTTTAGCCATGAGGTACATGGCAAAGCTAGATATGCTAGATCGCTAGATATGCTAGATCGCATTACTAAGGTTATGCAAGGCATAACCTTAGTAATGCTCTAAGATCTAAAACGGGAGTTTTGAAAGCCAGGGACGAATATAGGAAAACCCAGGCAAAGGCAAAAAAGCAATGGGATGAGAATCTTTGGTTACAGCTGAAGAAGGCATGTGCTGACAAACACCAGAAAGAGTTTTGGGCCATATTAAAATGGGGCTCAGGGGGTGTAGCGGAATGCCCTAAAAATCATGTCCCGAAGGAGTCCTGGGTTGACTTCTTTAAACCCCAATATGCTGACAATGCAGGCCCCCAGGCAGTCCCTCCTCCTGATAGGATATTCTTTGCAAATGGACCATTCACATTAAAAGATGTACATGAGGCAATGGATGGAGTGACCAGAGGCAGGGCACCAGGCATTGATGGTATACCGGCTGACGTTTTTTTATTAGACAGAGATAACTGGTGTAAATATTTTCTATGGCTTGGGAATGCTATCGCACAGGGGGCAAAGATTCCCCCAACGTGGAAAGGAGCAGAAATCATTCCTGTCTACAAAAAAGGAGACAAGGCTATAGCAAGCAACTACAGGCCAATCAGCCTCATCGACTGTGCCCAAAAATTGATGGGTAGGCTGGTCCAAAACAAGCTTCAAGCCTGGATAGTTGACAAGGACATTCTTTCACCTTATCAAGCCGGATTTCGCCCTTTAACCAGCTCTGTTGACCAGGTGTTTCACTTTTTAACTTTATATTGGAAAAACGTCACCCTGCTAAATGGTCCCCTGTTCGCTGTTTTTGTAGATCTAAAGGCCGCGTTTGATTTAGTTCCCCGCCAAAAACTTTGGGATGTTTTAAGGGATTTAGGAATAAGCCCGGAACTATTAACTTTGCTTGTAAGACTCCACGAGAACAACTACGCCCGGATTAGATGGGGAGCCCAGGGGGAGGTCACGGAAACCTTCCCTGTGGAGAGAGCAGTAAGACAGGGCTGTGTCCTGGCCCCCACGCTATTCTCCCTCTACATAAACGGCATTGTGGATTTTCTGCAGCAAGTTCCAATGGATGCTCCACTATTAGATGGGAAGCGAGTACCAGTTCTTATGTTCGCGGATGACACTCTGCTGGTCTCGCGGACCCCAAGCGGTTTGCAAAAGACAATAAACGCTTTTGGCGAATTCTGTCGGATCCGTGGCTTAGAAATAAACACATCAAAGACAAAATTTATGAACCTGAATCCCACCAAGAAATTCAAGGGGAAAATGGTTTATAACGGGGCTTTTTTGGAAGAAGTGGATGCCTTTACCTATCTAGGCATCTCTCTGAACGCCAGTATGAATTGGAGATCCCACATGGACCTTGTAATGTTAAAATATAATCAGTTGGCAGGGGCAATAGCCAAGAAGCATAAAAATTCATTTACAAAACCAATACAGCCAACATTGGAGATCTACGGCATGAAAGTGCTGGGTGCATGCCTTTATGGGTCAGAACTTTGGGGTTTTACCAACTTGAATGTTCTATCAGTGGCTGAAAATAAATTCCTGCGGGGCTTAATCAGAGTCCCACAGAGTACCCCCTCCATCCCCCTCCATTATGATCTGGGGAGGAAAAGGATTGAGGACGTGATCAGACTTCGCCCCCTTTTATATTGGAGGCGTATAAAATCTACCCCGGAGCTGAGTCACTATGCTGCTGCCTTATTGGACGTTGACAACTCTGATATCTTCCATAAAGTAGTTTGGTTAAAAGAAGTGAGGAAACTACTTCAAAAATTGCACCTTGAACACTTGTGGACAGTAACTGACCCAGATGACTTTCCTTCAAAGAACACATTAAAAAAGTTATACTGGGAAATGATAAATAATGCCGCATTGGTCTCTAGCCAACCTCCTGCCTTGACATCCAAGTTTTTAGAGATAAAAACTCTCCCCATGTTTGAGCAGTACTGGGATATAATCTCCAAGCCTCTAGATAGGAAATTGTTTTTCCAGTTCAGAGTTGGCACCCTGCCCCTAAATGCTTTTACTGAAAAATGGTCCCCTGGTAATGTTAACACATGCTCCCATTGTAAATCTCATATAGAAGACATTTTGCACTTTTTATTCGTATGTCCATTATATGCTGCCCCAAGGAAGAGGTGGCTGAAGCCGGTATGTAGAAATCTGGGCACAAGGAGATGTGTCGAGGCTTTCAGGGTCTTGAAATCAAATTGTGCCCCTCAACTTGCAATTGCAGTGGCCAAATTCCTGGGATGGGCTTGGATAATACGCACGCGCACTTTAAAACCCCCATGAACTACATGAACTTCCTTTGGCTTGTGATGATACTTTTTTAAAAATAATGTGTAAATTTTATAGATTCTTATTCGTCAACAATGCACTAATGCATGTTATTTAATATGTTTTTTACTGCTAGATTAGTATTTATTATGTTTAGATAGGGATGAAAGCTTTTATGACAATGTTGTCGAATAAAGTATTTAAACTTGACTTGCTAGATCGCTCTAAAAGAAACAGAGGATTTTGGTTACCCTTCCTGCAAAAGTTTGGTTAAAATTAATTTTATGTTAAAGTCCAATGATTAAGCCCGTGCCTGTCTCGCTGGAGCTTGAAACTACCCCAGTACGATAAAGAGAGTTGGTGGAGGACACACATCTTGGGTCAGGCTGGGAAGAAGGATAGCTCAGAGGAATGCCAGGCCCAGAATATGTGGTGTCTATGCCCCATTACTCTAAATCCAGCACAAGAGATAATAACAGCCCAGAGGTGGATTAGAGAGAAGAAGGGGCGGCAAGACGGCAAATGAGGATAAAAAATATTTTATTTTTTTAAAAATTTAAAAAAGCAAAACAAAAAAAAAACAAAAACAAAAAAAGCAGGGGGGAGTTCCCGGACTGCTCGAGGCTTGATTTGTTTAAAGAACGCGTTGTGCTTTCTAGGAGTCGATGGGAGTAGCCGTGCTGTGCTTTGGACTGCATGGGCTGTTACTGAATATGGATCTGATTCTTATGCCTATATCAGGACATTATTGATTATAACCTCACAAGGGCATAAATCGGGAATATCGAATTAGGATCCTCGATATAAACACGACAGCTTCTCCAGATTTGAATGACTGGGACTGGGACTCGCAAATTCAACATGTCCATCGTCTTCCTCTCAATCACAATGCCTCTACTACCAGTACGGCCTAGCCCCGACCTATACTCATATATATTAGAAAGTTCCTTCTGAGAAACGCTATCTCTCTTACAGCATGACCAACATCTCCAGTCATAACTGACACCTTGTCATTTGTTGTACGGTCAGATCTCTGTATAGCTAGATGGAAATTAAATCAACTTATTTACCCCTTGAAGGCTGCAGGGACGCAAGTTTTCTTGCAGGAACCAGCACCCCTAAAATGATGGGCGATCTCAGATATGTTTCTCTGAGAAGGATGCTATGCAGTCTCCGGCTCGACTAAGGAGGGTGGATAATACTAATAATAAGTAACATATAAATGCAATTTCAGGCTTATTTCAGCTTTTATTCTTCTTTTTTTCTCTTTTTTGTCTCCATTGCGGGTGTTGAATGGTTGTAAGGAGCGCAATAATGATAGCTGAAATAGTGTGCATTCTTCCCTCTTTGTCTTGGTCTTTGCCTCATCTCTTTCTTTCTCTTTTTCTTACTATAAGCTTGGTTGATGGTCGGTGGCTCGGGATGCCGGGTGGTTGGAAATGGGGGCTTTCTTAGGCTGTTTCCACTGATGGCCCCAGCGTGGGTGATTCCTTCTAAATAGCACGGCGCTGGGTTTAGTTGTGGTGGTTGGTGGGTGGTTTGGGTAGTTGTGAGAGGACGAATATGGCAGGCGGCCTTTTGCAGGCAAACCTGCTCACACTCAAAGGGTTGGGGTAGAGGGGTAAAACATATCACAGTCGTGGATATGGATACAGAGTGTATATTACGTTTCTCTATGTTCATTGGAACCTCATGTTGGAATATCAAAAGAACGGGAATTCAGGTTATTTATATTGCATAGATGGATAAGATTCCATCTATGTGTTGGAATGTGTCAGGGATTAATGCTCAGAGCAAACAACAAATGGTTTGAGAAGAAATTGGGCAATAAAAAGCTCATTTGGTAGCTTTGACTGAGACCCACTTGGCATATAAAGATAGGGCTCTTCTTAAGCACTTGGGTTATATTATAGTTGCCTGTACATCTCAAACTATATCGATTCAAGGGGCACGGATATATTATCATTTGAGTTACTGGACTGGGCAAGAGAACTGATTTTAATGGGCGATTTTAACTGCGTAATAAACTACAGTATCGATTTGATCAATCGCAATGCCATCCCTCATAAACCTAGAACTAGGGCATTTCTCAAAGATTGGATTAAGCTATATTAGATCAGCAATGGTTGGCATATTCTGTATCCAACAGAGCCCGGCTACCCATATTATTCCTCTTCACACAAGCACTATTTAAGGATAGGTATGGTCTTTACTAAGCGCCTGCTGCTGGATAATATGGAAATGAGAGTCTGCCCAAGGGTCGTCTTAAATCATAATTCGATTTATCATTCTTTTTCACTTTATGCGAACTGGGATAAGCCTAATAACTCTAAATTTACCTTTCCTCGTCACCTACTAACTAATAGCGAGTATAAAAATATGCTTCAGGTTTAATTCAGATGTTTTTTTCTATTAATAAAGGATCAGCCGCATCAGCAATAATATGGAACACAATGAAAGCATATGTCTGGGGTATAACACGGCAAAGCGTGGTTAAGCAAAATAGAGCCATCTCTGAAGAATCCCATTCTCTACATCAAGCCGCTTGCCAATTTGAAATGATACATGCCCTTAAAATTTCCAAAGGATCGGCTGATGAACGATAGGTGTTTTTCCAACTTTTAGAAATGCAATCTCGTTTAGGATGCAGATTGAAGGAACAGTTGGAAACAGATATGTTAAATACAGGAAGCTGCAATAAGAATATGGTGAAAGGGTTGGTCGAGTCTTAGCCTACCAGATCACAGAGCAATGTCAAAGGGTATAATCCAGGCAATTGGGGGAACATATGGTAAACTCTATACAAATACCACACCAATTTTAGAACAATTCTCCTGATTTTACAGCGAGCTGAATAGCCAGCTGCAAGCATTTGATGAGGGTGAGTGCTCTGAATATATTCATCAGTGTCACCTACCCTTTCTTAGGGAAGATCAGGCCCACGATTTACAGGCAGAAATTTCTATGCCAGGAATGGAGGCAGCACTAATGGCCCTACAATCTGGCAAGGCGGCCTATGAGGACTCTCTACCTATTGAGTTTTATGAGACATTTAAAGAGCTACTGATTGTAGAATTTTGTACGGTAGTTCAATTTATTCATGCATGGGAGAATTTTCCAGAAACCTGGAATACAACTAACATTGTTGTTTAAAAAACAAAAAAAAAAGATAAACCAGCTGAAGATCTGGGGCCTTATTTATGAAGGACTTGCGCCGCCGGTGCGTCACTTTTAACATGGGAAAAAGAGACGCACCGGCGGCGCAAGTCCTTCATAAATAAGGCCCCTGGTATTCTATAGGCCTATCTCGTTGATCAATACCGATGCAAAATGGTTCACCAAAATTCTGGCCAGCCATCTTGCTCCGGTAATCTCAGTCTTAGTATCCCCACAGCAACACTGACTCATCCCAGGTAGACACACCATTAGGCATACTAATATGGGAATCGCGGCATTTGATGTTGCTGGAAAATGCAACACAACATGGGCATGATGCTACTTGTTGCAGAGAAGGAGTACAACCGTGTTGCTTGAGACTGCTTATGGGTCACCCTGTGCACCTGTGGTATATGGGAAGATTTCCTCAAACTGATTCAGGCACTATATAAGATCCCATGTGCTCTGGTGGCCCATGCGGGGAACTACTCAAATCCATTTCAAATCTACTGGGAGGCCCTCTCTCCCCCTTGTTATTTTCCCTATATATAGAGCCTTATGTACAGTCTCCTCTCAGGAATACATAAACTAAACCTCTGGTCCTTGATGGTCAACAACTGAAATTGACTGCATATGCTGACGATGTGGCAATTTGTTCCCCCAATCCAGTTATAGCAATTAGCCAGATCACCCATGAGGCATGTAATTTTGGGACATTTTCAGTCATTAAGCTGCATTTATCTAAAACTCAGGCTCTTTTAAATTTTAAGCCAGACTCTTCTACTCAGCAGTCTATTTAGGCATTAGGCTATGTCCCGAGGTTTGTCATATTCTTGAAATGAACAATGAACCGCTGCTATCTACAACAATCCTTAAATTAAAATCATGGAATAAGTTACCACTCACTATTGTACGAGTAAAAATTATTAAAATTAATATTCTTCCTGAATTTCTTTATTTGTTCAGGGCAATCCCATTGAGGGTCCATGATTCTTTCTTTCGACGTCTAGAGGGCGTTTTTGGAGGTTTTACCTGGTGCTACAGATGTGCAACGTTAGTCATTTGATTTCTGAAACTCCCCTACAAGAAAGGAGGGCTCTCACTCCAAGATTTTAAGCTTTATTTTTGGGCTGCTTTCAAGGGAAGACTGCGAAGTTTACTAAACATAGACGAGTTAGACCCAACATCATTCTGCTAACAGCTCACTCTTGGAGCAGAGGTCAGGCTCTTCTTTTATCGGCTAGGGGACCCTTAACTATTACAAAAGGGTACGCTTTAAGGTAATGAAATATATTATCTTTCATCTGAGAGGGGATTAGTAAAAAATATTCTATTGGCTTTATTAATAAAGATACCCTTATATAGGACAATCCTGGTTTCCCCCCTATCTTCTGGGATCCAACTTGTTAGGGTTTGGGCACACTGCAGGAACATAACAATGGGCCAACAATTCGATCTGAATGGCCCTCGGTCTTTCTCTAATTTGAATGATTTCTTCGAGCTTCCTCCCCATTCTTTCTTTAAATATCAGCAAGTTCGGCCCTAGCCTTCTTCAAAGTATTTTAAACCCGTTATTCAACCTTCCATTAGTATGACTTTTCAAGCGCTTTCACAGTTTGCTGCAGAGGATATCCTGCTATTAGCGGCAAAGTGGAGCAGGCATCTCTCATCTGATGTTGTGCCTGAAGAAATCCAGATGCCCTTAGATCTGTACGATATGTCTTTTATATTATACCCCAGCCATAATTTCGAAATGGGAAGCAACTGCTTTTGCAAATAGAACTAAGGGGAGATTTAACTAAGCTTTTGCACTGTCTTTACATCACAAAAGTAAAAGTAATGCTTTAATTTCTTATCCCTTTTCCGACTTTGATTGCGTTCTCCACTGTGCAGCACGCATACAAAGTGGGAAGCGCTTTCTCTTGTGTCTATATTAGTATTTTGTACAGGAAGGGTACACTTCCTGTACAAAACCTATGCTAGTCTCACACACACACACACCCTAGCGCTATGCCTCTAAGGTGTGTGCGTGGGGCACAGCCGTTGTAATCAGCGCCAGTGCAAGGGAAAGGGGAGGAGAGAGCCACATCTTTGAAAATATTGTGCTCTCCCGCTCCCTCCCTGTCTCACAATGCAGATCAGCCTTGCCGGAGGCTGCGTTGCATTGCATTACGGGGAGATTTGTTAAATCTCCTTATAAATTTCCTAAGTGCAATCTTTTTGTTGCAGTTGTCCTTCATATGTATGCACTTTGCCATATCTGCAAAAGCTTTGGGAAGGGGTGCTGAAGTTTATGTCCTTAAGTCTGGGATACTCAGTACAACTATCTATTAAAGAGAGAATGATGGGGGGGCGTGGCTTAGCGCCCGTAGGAGATGGCGGTGCCGACGTGAGCGCTCCGCTGCGGCTGGGTTAAACAAGCGGACCGCGTTGGCTATTGCCTTACCGAGTGGAGGATTCAGGCGTCGGAACACGCCCTGAGCAAGATGCGACCCTTCGTATGAGCTTTTCTGCTCATTTTGGACCTATTTCAGGCGACGCTGTGTAAAACGCGGCTCTATGACGGCCGCGGCTGCCATTTTGTACAGCTCCTCTTCACACAGCGATCCTCACAGTTGCACCATCGGCGCCTCTGTCAAACTCTCTCCAATGCCTGAAATCATCTTCCTCCCTCATGGTGGGTCTCATTTATCTGCTAAATGACTGCTTTTAATTCCAATAACGCTCCATTGCTGTTTTCGAGAGGCATTCATCTTTTTTATTTCCCTCTGCACACAAGCAGCCATTTTGTCACCTTAATGTCTTCAGGCTCCTTCAACCCAACTTTGCCTGCGCAGTAACACCTAATTTGCCTCATTTATGCATTGCAGTTGATTTCAGACTCTTCAATGGCAGTTAGTCTTCACCACTATCCTCAGCAAAGTATGTTAAATGCATTTACCAGATAATACCGATTAGGAGATTGTACCCCCTTGCGGGCGGCTCATTCTTTTCTTGGTCTTAGCAGTCCTTGCTTCTGGTTCATGCTCGTGCTATTTTTGCTCTCCATATATGTCGTGATTTCACCATTTCAATCTTTCAACCCACCAATGTTGTTGTTATTCACTTTTTTCTCATAATGGTGATTGCTTATTCTGGAAGATAAGAGGTCTTTTTTCTCCTCTATTGTTCGCCACCTGTTTGTGCTTCCGGTGAAGTTTGCAAACCTGATGGGCAAACTTACAACGACCTGCGCCAAACAAAACCTCAAAGCGCACTTTTATAAAAAAATTCAAAGGTTTTCTCAGCATTGGCCCAGTTAGAAGCTTCTCAAGAACCTCCTGTTCTTATGTCGAAGTCGGCCATGGAACCCCTTCCTCAACCTAACGGGAAGAATACAGTTAAACGACTGAAAAAAGATCCCCCTCACCATCCGCCTCTGCTTCTGCTCCTTCTGCTTCTATTGACTTGTTGTTGGAAGAGATAAGGGCACTCCGCCCTTTTATGGAAGAGACTAATGCTAAGTTACAGGTCCTAACCAACAATTGGACTCAAATGGAGGCACGGGTCACATCTGTGGAGCACAGTGTATCTTCTCTTCAGGAATCCTCTGCTAAGACTGTCCATATGCACTCCCAGATCTCTTCTCTTCAAAAACAGGTTGAAGACCTTGAGAACAGAAATAGACGCAATAATCTGCGAATCTACGGCCTTGCGGAAAGTTGCGAGGGGAGCGATCCTATAGCTTTCTTCAAGTTCTTTCTTCCTAAACTTCTACATCTTCCAGAGGATACTGTGCTTAACTTACAAAGGGCTCACAGGCTTGGTCGAGCCCCTTCATCTACTTCTTCTTCGGGAAAGCCCAGAGGTGTCATCATGTATTTCCTACAATACACTGATCTTCTAAAGGTTCTTTCAGCAGCTAGAGCCTCTCCTTGCCTCACATGGTCTGGATCCTCCTTGTTTTTTGCACAGGATTATGCTAGAGCTACAGCCAATCGCCGCAAAGCTTTTCTGGACATGAGACCTGCACTTCGTTCCATTGGTGCTCGTTATGGACTTTTCCATCCTTGTCTCTTTCGGGTCACATATAACAACAAGACGACGACCTACGAGGATCCTATATGACTCCAGAGCTTCCTGAATTCATGCCAAGCAGCTAACATGTACACTTCTGGTCCCTCTTCTGCATTTCCTCCTTGACTTTTGTGACTAATGTTATCTTTTCTCACTTGCAGTCTAGTGTTATATGCATAGGTTTATGCATAGGTTTATTACTTTTATTACAGTTACTTATGCCTTGTGTTTTTACTTCCTCTTTTCATGTTGCTCTCGTTGTTCATAATGTTCATTGTCTATTCTTCCCTTTTATATATACTGCCTTTATTGGTATGACCTTCGCGTAGTTTATCTGATTGTTTTGTTTTGTTTCTTCCCCTAACGATTTCCTCTTCTTTTTACAGATGATACATAACACAGACTCCTGACCCCAACCACCTACAATGCATCCTTCTCAACACCCGATCAGTCCACAGACACGCCATTGACCTATGGAATCTACTAGACACCATCTCTCCGGACGTCGCCTTCCTAACAGAAACTTGGATGAACGCTTCCTCCGCCCCAGACATCACCATTGCCATCCCTGAAGATTATAAGATCATTCGTAAGGACCGCACCGACCACACAGGAGGAGGAATCGCTATCGTCCATAAGAAGTCAATCCGCATCTCAACCAGCTCTGACGCCAATCTCACCAACTCTGAACACCTTCACTTCCAGATCCACATCGACCCCAAGACCACACTCAGAGGCACTCTCCTCTACAGACCACCAGGACCCCGCGCAAAATTCAGTGAAGACATCACGGACTTCATCACTCCTCACGCGCTCCCCTCCAAAGACTACATCCTTCTGGGAGACCTCAATTTTCACCTTGAAAAGATCAACGACCGCAACACCACCACCCTCTTGGACAATCTCGCCAACCTCGGACTTAAACAACTGGTCACGTCCCCCACCCACATCGCAGGTCACACACTCGACCCCATCTTCACCTCCAGCAACCATGTCTCCTTCAGCCACACTACGGAGCTCCTCTGGACCGACCACAGCTGCGTTCACTTCACCTACAACAAACCAAAACCCACCAACCACCTCCAACCAACTCTGCAAAGAAACTGGAACAAAATCACTACGGACCAGATCTCCGCATCGCTCCTTCTAAACACCCCAGCCCACTCTTCTAACGCAAACGAAGCCGCCGCCAACCTCACCCTATGGTTATCCAACACCGCCGACACCTTAGCACCACTGAAGAAACGTCAAAACAAACCTGCCAGCAAAAAGGCCTCATGGTTCAACGATGATCTTAAGAAGTCCAAGAAACTCTGCCGCTCCCTCGAAAAGGCCTGGAAAAAAGACCCAACTACCAGCACCAAGGACGCCTTCAAAAACGCCACCCGCACTCACCACCAACTAATCCGAAAGGCCAAGAAAACAGCATTCAAGGATCGACTTGACAACAACGCCCACAACAGCAAGGAACTTTTCAACATCGTCAAGGAATTTTCCAATCCCTCGGCCAACTCCAACGACATCACCCCCTCTCAAGCCCTCTGCGACTCCCTAGCCTCATTCTTCCACAACAAGATTGCAGACATCCACAACAGCTTCGACAACCAACCCGGAAACCAACCCACCCTACCTTTTGCTGAACATTCTCCCCCCGTGAACACCCTTAACGACTGGAACCCAATCTCCACTGAGGACACCATCCGCCTGATGAACTCCATCCACTCAGGATCCCCCACAGACCCATGTCCTCACCACATCTTCAACAAAGCAGACTCCGTCATAGCACCCCACCTCCGAGACGTCATCAACAGCTCCCTCAACTCCGCCACCTTCCCGGAAGACTGGAAACACGCTGAACTCACCGCCCTTCTGAAGAAACCCACAGCGGACCCCACCGAACTCAAAAATTACCGCCCCATCTCGCTCCTTCCATTCCCGGCCAAAGTCATCGAGAAAGCTGTCAACAACCAGCTCGCCGCCTTCCTCGAAGCCAACAAATCCCTTGACTCCTCACAATCTGGCTTCCGAGCAAAACACAGCACTGAGACCGCCCTCATCGCAGCAACAGACGACATTCGAACTCTACTGGACAATGGAGACACAGTCGCCCTCATCCTCCTCGACCTCTCTGCAGCATTCGACACAGTCTGCCACAGCACCCTTTTACAATGCCTCAATAACATCGAATCCAAGGAAAAGCACTTGAATGGATCACCTCGTTCCTCACCGGAAGAACTCAGAAAGTCCGCCTCCCACCATTCAAGTCCGAGGCCACTGAAGTCATCTGTGGCGTACCACAAGGATCCTCACTCAGCCCCACCCTCTTCAACGTATACATGAGCCCCCTCGCGGCCATCGCCCACCAACACAACCTCAACATCATCTCTTACGCGGATGACACCCAACTTATCCTTTCTCTCACCAATGACCCCAGCACCGCCAAAACTAACCTACACGAAGGAATGAAAGAAGTTGCCGAATGGATGAAACAAAGCCGTCTGAAACTGAACTCAGACAAAACAGAAGTCCTCATCTTAGGTACATCCCCCTCTGCATGGGACGACTCCTGGTGGCCGGAAGCCCTCGGAAAAGCACCCATCCCGACAGACCACGCACGGAACTTAGGCGTCATCCTGGATTCTTCACTCTCAATGAATAGACAAGTCAGCGCCGTATCCTCTTCCTGCTTCAACATTCTTCGCATGCTTAGAAAAACATTTCGCTGGATCCCCACCGAAACAAGGAAAACAGTCACCCATGCTCTGGTCACGAGCCGACTGGACTACGGAAACACCCTCTACGCAGGCACTACCGCTAAACTCCAGAAGAAACTCCAACGAATCCAAAATGCCTCAGCCAGGATCATATTAGACATCCCACGCAACGAACACATCTCTGGTCACCTTAAAGACCTCCACTGGCTACCCGTCAATAAGAGGATCACTTTCCGACTGCTAACCCACGCACACAAATCACTCTACGACATCGGACCAGAATGCCTCAACTCACGACTGTCCTTCTACACCCCCTCCCGCCAACTACGTTCTTCCAGCCAAGCCCTCGCCACTGTACCTCGCATCAACAAGACCACCATGGGAGGCAGATCCTTCTCATACCTGGCTGCTAAAACATGGAACTCACTCCCCGCTTACCTTCGCCTTACCCAGAACCACCTAGCATTCAGAAAGCAACTTAAAACGTGGATATTTGACAAGTAATCCTCCTCCCCTTTCTAAGCGCCTTGGGACCCTCTGGGTATGTAGTGCGCTATATAAATTCTCTGACTTGACTTGACTTGACCTCAACTCCCCTACCTGTAAGTACATTTCCTTCCCTTATTGACATGTTCACTTTTGATCCTATCCTTAACTCCTCTTTCCACTTATCCTTTCTTCTTGTTCTCTTTTTCGAGGTGTCATTTTTTCTCTTCCTTTTTCAATCTATCTTTGTTCAACTATTTTCTACTTTATCATCTTTTTTGCTTCTTCACCTTTCCTCTTCATGTATCTTTCATACTTTAGTTGTTTGCTCTTACTGTAGTGGTTTCCCCTCTTTTCTGTTTTTTTAATGTCAGTGCGTATTGTTTCATGGAATGTTAAAGGTCTTAATTCTCCCATTAAGAGACAACAAATTCTTTCTCACCTTGCTAAATTGAATGTAGATTTCGCCTTTCTCCAAGAGACTCATTTAACTGAAGAAGAATCTGTTAAGCTTAGAAGAGGTTGGGTGGGAGAGGTACATTTTGCTCCTGGGGATGGTAAGCGAAACGGGGTCGCTATTCTTATTCGTAAGTCTCTTACTTACTCCGTTTTAGAAACTGACTCCGACTCTGATGGTAGATGGTCATTTGTCAAACTTTCCTTGAGGGGTGTTCCACTCTCCCTTCTTAACATTTATGCCCCCACAGGTGGTCATCCGAATTTTTGGCATAAGATGCCTACTCGCATTACCAGTCTCGTAGATGATCATTTTATTTTAGCGGGGTATTGTAATCAACCTCTCGACCCTTTCTCAGACCGAAATTCCAAGATCTCTTTTATCCCAAAAAAGCCCCATAAACTCTTCACTCACGCTATTTCACAGCATAAACTTATCGTTGTCTGGCGCTTATGCAACCCAACGACCAAAGAATTTACCTTTTATTCTCCCTCTCACCACTCCCAATCACGTATTGATTATATTTTTGTATCCCATCATCTTGCACAATCCCTTACTCATGCAGAAATTGGTCCTATTCTTTTATCTGACCATGCTCCTGTCCATATTAATACCGATATCCTACCCAAAGTCACTGGACCAAAGAGGTGGCGTTTCAATAACTCCCTACTTTTAGATCCTAAATTTACCTCCTCTTTTATCGACTTTTTCAATGAATATTTTACCTTTAATAACACTCCTTCTATGCCCACCCACACAATTTGGGATGCTTTCAAGGCCACAGGTAAAGATTTCATCATCCGCTATGTGTCTGCGAAACGGAGGACTGCACGTAAATATACTAGTGACCTCCTTTGCAAGATCAAGAGTTTGGAGCACTCCTATTATACCTCTCATTCAAAGGAAAGTTTGACAGCGCTTATTGATGCTAAGTTGAAATTTAACAAGAAATCTACAGAGGATGCTTCTCTTTACTTGTTGAAATCTAGTTCCAAATTGTATGGTGGGAAAAATAAAGCAGGGAAAATTCTAGCTAATTATTTAAAAATTAAGCATAACAAGCTCAATATTGAATCTGTGTTTGATGAAAATGATATCCCTCGACATAAAGACACTGATATTCTAGATGAATTTTCTCACTTCTACTCAACCCTCTATTCCTCTGAAACTCATCCTACTTCTCAATCTCTCTCTGAATTTTTCTCTACCATTCTTAAACCAGACCATTTCCCCAGTGACTTAACCTCTTTGGAATTGGATGTTTCCCAGAAGGAGTTCCTCTCTGCTCTCAATTCCCTCAAAAAAGATAAAGCTCCGGGACCTGATGGTTTCACTGTTGAGTTTTATCTTCATTTTTCCAAATTGTTGATTCCCAAGTTACACTCTCTTATTGACTCCTTTGTTACCTTGGGTGGTCCTTCAGGTACCTTTGCTGATGCTCACATTTGTATTATTCCTAAGGAAGGCAAACATTCTAGATATTGTAAAAATTATAGACCAATTTCCCTTGTCTACATTGACTATAAGATTTATGCCAACTCTCTCGCAGCCCGATTAGACTCCTTTTTACCTGATTTACTTGGTCCCGAGCAATCTGGTTTTGTTAAAGGCCGTTTTATTACTGATAATACCAGGCTTCTATTTAACGTTTTGTCCAAATCTTCACGCTTTCCAGATTCCCTAGCAGCTATTGCCCTGGACGCAGAGAAAGCATTTGATAGGGTAGAATGGATCTATCTTTTTTTTACCCTTAAATGGTTTGGTTTTGGTCCCAAATGTGTGTCTTTAATTTCCTTTCTTTATTCCAATCCTAGAGCAGCGGTTTGTGCAAATGGTCTGGTTTACCCCCTCCATTGACCTGGGCAGGGGAGTTCGACAAGGTTGCCCTTTATCCCCTATTCTCTTTAATTTAGCTTTGGAACCTTTCCTTTCCAAACTTAGACAAAACCCTGACATTCACGGCTTTCACACTTCACAATCTCATATTAAGCTTGCTGCTTACGCTGATGATATTTTGCTTTTTATCTCCAATCCCACTGTTTCTATCCCCTCCTTTCTTTCTGAAGTTCATGAATATTCGCTGATTTCTGGATATAAGCTGAACAATGATAAATGCGAAATTTTACCCCTCACTAAATATACTTTCAAACCTGATTTTGCTGAGTCCAATTTCACCTGGAGCTCTTCTCATATCAAATATTTAGGTTTGCACGTTACTCCCTCCATCACGGATACGGTTTCACTCTGCCTCAGCAAATGTATCCAGAAGTTGACCGATCTCACTACCAAATGGCACCCACTTTATCTCTCCTGGTGGGGACGCCTTGATACTATTAAAATGATGCTATCCCCTATTGTTTTGTATACCATTTCCAATATTCCTGTCTCTATTCCCATGAAATTCTTCAGAAAGATTAACTCTATTCTTGCCTCTTTTCTCTGGTCAGGCAAAACACCCCGAATGTCTCTTTTCAGATTGACGTGTCCTAAATCGGAAGGAGGTGTCAATTTTCCTGATTTTCCGACCTATCACAAGGTTTTTCTTTTACGCCTTGCTTCCTTCTGGTTTCGAGACCCTGATGAACCTTGTCCTCTTTGGGTTATTGTAGAACGTCTCTCTCTTTCACCTTTTACTTTTGCTGAATTTCTATCTTTTTCTCGCAAACCACAGATAATATCCATTCCCATACATAAATACACAGTCAAGCTACTCCTAGCCTCCTCCCTAGCCACCCCTTCCTCTGTTGCTGGTTTTTTATCCTCTACTATCTGGCACAATACCAATATCCTTATTAATGGCAAACCTTTCTATTGGAAATCCTGGCGACAAAAGGGTTTAATTTGGGTTTCTCAACTTTTCTCTCAATCCACCTTTTTATCTTTTCCCATGCTACGCCTCTCTTTTGATTTACCTACTTCCTTTGCTCGTAACTATCTTATATTGAAAGAAGCGATCATGCCCACTTATACCCAGATTCTGCATTCTCACAATCTCTCTCCATCTCCTACTTCTACTTCACAACTTCACTCTTTTCTGGCTGTCCATTCCAAGGCTTCCCTTATTTATGCATTTCTTCGCTCCAAGCCTCTCCCTCGCCCAAAATCTAAAGTAGAGGAGCAATGGGAATGTGACTTTGCTACTTCTTGGTCTACTTCATTCTGGGATAAGCTCTGGGTTAAACTTCGCAAGTCCTCCAGATCTGCCACTTTAACTCAAACTCTATTTTTCATTTATAACAGACTCCTTTTTACACCACATTTGCTTCACAACAGATTTTCCTCTGTTCCTGACCTCTGTTGGTCTTGCTCTACTCCCACTGCTACTTTATTCCACATGCTCTTTTCCTGCACAACCATTCAGGAATTCTGGAAGCGAATTTGGACCAAATTAATGATATCTTTCACACCCAAATCCCTTTTACTTTTATCCACATTTTTCTTGGTAGTCTTTCCCCGTGCTGGGACCAGGTTACTATTGATGTACGAATTATTGACTTATTGATAGCGGTTGCATTCCAACAAATCACTGCTAATTGGAAAGATTTTACGAAGATATCGATTAAAGCATGGTGGTATAATGTTTGTCATAATCATAGGTTGGATACTGCCTTTGTTTTTCCTCCTCAGTTGGCAATGAAGCGCACTATTTTATGGCTCCCTATAACAGTAAACCTTGATGCCTCAGCTATAAATTCATTTCATTTGTCACCTACTCAGCAAGAAGTTCCCAAACCTCCTTGACTGACCTTATAGTTCCTAATTATTTTCATGTATAACAGATTTCACTATTGTTTTCCTTTTCTCTTTTCCAATGTATGCTTTCACTTGATCTTCATACTCACTGTACTTTTTATATGGCTATTTATGCAATGTTTCTCAAGCTTATTTTGCTTCTTTTCTGCATCATTTGTTTTATTGCATTGACACCTCTTTTTGCTTAATAAAGTTTATTCTGAACTTAAAAAAAGAGAGAATGATGGGTGTTAAATATGATCTTGAGAGAGGCATTCAGAGATTAATAATAATTATGCTTATATCTGCCTGGCTCTGCATTGTTAGGGCATTGGTCTCGGTGAACGCAACTAAGGATACTGAATGGTGCACCCTTATACATCAGATATATGAATCAGAGCTCGTTCTGGCAAAAGCAAGGGGCCTCTCCTCACTGCTAAAGTTCGAGAAGATTTGGAATAATTTTCGCTGGGATTTTATTAATGTTAATCAGAAGTAATCATGTATGGAAATGTATCATGAATCATCAAATGTATTCTGGAAAAAAAAAGTCTCTGACAGTTTATGCCAGAGCACATGGGATCTTTTATAGTGCCTGAATCAGTTTAATCAAATCTTCCCTCATACCATAGGTGCAAAGTGCGACCCATAAGCAGCCTCAAGCAGCAAGGTTGTACTCCTTCTCTGCAACAAGTAGGATTAAGACCAATGTTGTGTTGTATTTTCCAACAAGGGGTGGTGATGGACAGAGTTTCTGAATGAAGCAGAATACTCTCACCCAGTCAAGAGATCAGGGCTAGATCCAACACCGTTTTTTAGCTCACTGCACCATCCCAGCTCAGAACCTGGCTATATGCAAATTAGTCTGTTCCTGTCCCAGTGCATGATGGGAACAGGGCAAACCAAACTACCAAGCCAATTCTTACACTGGGAAGGAAACAAGCTTCCGGGGACCGGTTTCTGGCATTTCAGCCGTCGTCGGCCTGGCTTGCTTGAATCCTGATGATGCAATGAGCAAGGGACTCACATCTGAGTATACCCTTCCACGCTTAGGGTGGACAAAATATTTAACAACAAGGGGTGGTGATGGACAGAGTTTCTGAATGAAGCAGAATACTCTCACCCAGTCAAGAGATCAGGGCTAGATCCAACACCGTTTTTTAGCTCACTGCACCATCCCAGCTCAGAACCTGGCTATATGCAAATTAGTCTGTTCCTGTCCCAGTGCATGATGGGAACAGGGCAAACTAAACTACCAAGCCAATTCTTACACTGGGAAGGAAACAAGCTTCCGAGGACCGGTTTCTGGCATTTCAGCCGTCGTCGGCCCGGCTTGCTTGAATCCTGATGCTGCAATGAGCAAGGGACTCACATCTGAGTATACCCTTCCACGCTTAGGGTGGACAAAATATTTAACAACAAGGGGTGGTGATGGACAGAGTTTCTGAATGAAGCAGAATACTCTCACCCAGTCAAGAGATCAGGGCTAGATCCAACACCGTTTTTTAGCTCACTGCACCATCCCAGCTCAGAACCTGGCTATATGCAAATCAGTCTGTTCCTGTCCCAGTGCATGATGGGAACAGGGCAAACCAAACTACCAAGCCAATTCTTACACTGGGAAGGAAACAAGCTTCCGGGGACCGGTTTCTGGCATTTCAGCTGTCGTCGGCCCGGCTTGCTTGAATCCTGATGGTGCGATGAGCAAGGGACTCACATCTGAGTATACCCTTCCACGCTTAGGGTGGACAAAATATTTAACAACAAGGGGTGGTGATGGACAGAGTTTCTGAATGAAGCAGAATACTCTCACCCAGTCAAGAGATCAGGGCTGGATCCAACACCGTTTTTTAGCTCACTGCACCATCCCAGCTCAGAACCTGGCTATATGCAAATTAGTCTGTTCCTGTCCCAGTGCATGATGGGAACAGGGCAAACCAAACTACCAAGCCAATTCTTACACTGGGAAGGAAACAATCTTCCGGGGACCGGTTTCTGGCATTTCAGCCGTCGCCGGCCTGGCTTGCTTGAATCCTGATGGTGCAATGAGCAAGGGACTCACATCTGAGTATACCCTTCCACGCTTAGGGTGGACAAAATATTTAACAACAAGGGGTGGTGATGGACAGAGTTTCTGAATGAAGCAGAATACTCTCACCCAGTCAAGAGATCAGGGCTAGATCCATCACCACCCCCTTTTCTGAATCGTGTTGTATTTTCTAGCAACATCAAATGTTGCGATTCCCATATTAGTATGCCTAATGGCGTCTCTCCCTGGGATGAGTCCGTGTTGCTGTGGGGATACTAAGACTGTATGAATGCTTTATATAAATCTGTAATGTACAATGAAGTGGAAAAATAAAAAATTATTAAAAAAATAAAACACATGTGAGGGTGGCAGTGAACAGCGAAGCAATACTGGGGGTGCAAAAGCCGCGAGGGGAGAATGTGAGCAAAACAAAAATGGGAGTTGAGGAAAAGAAACATGGAGGGCGCTGATGGGGGAAGTAATGGGGAGAAGCACACAGACAAGCACAGGAGGGTGGAGGGCCATGGTTTTTGCAAAACATTATTTGGGAAGCTGCTGGGCCAATATCAATGTAAAATATAGCATTGCCTGAAAGTTAAGAATGTTTTTGGTCTAAAAAAACACACATCACCACAGTGCTCCCTGGCACTGAATTGAACTACTTTCTGTGTGGAGTCCTTCTTGTAAAAGGGCAGCATGCTGTAGCTTATAGTGAAGCCAGCCAATGGCTGAAGTGGGCTGACACACTAGCCCTTGAGAAATGTATAACACACAACTAGAGGCCAATGAATGATGTTTGGCTGAAAACCCCTGCACTTAACTATGTTCTATAATTCTCGTGAAATTAAAGGTCTTGGCTAACACCGACCCAGGGGCGTAGGAGACACTACATTTCTAGGGGAGGGGGGACAGGAACAACCTTGTGGGCCTTCCAATGACCATATACAAATCACCCATTGTGTGAAACCGTAAGCCCGTTGAACGAATACAATTGAATAGTTTTGACGTGAAATACTAAGAAAAGCAGGGATGTAGTCACAGGTTGCAAGTATGCTTTATTGTTATTTATATTCACAAAGTAATGTGACCAAATGTGGAAAAATCATGTATATTTTTTATAATGCTACTCTTAGTTCCCTCACACTCACTTCTGTGATCTGCATGGTACACGTTTTGTGCAGCAGGCACATTAATCCTCCGCACTTCTGTACTTCTACTAGACAACATTCAGAACTGTCACTAGTAGGAACATTAATCACCAGAGTTATCTTGATATTTTTATTGTTATTTGAAAACTACCTGATGCACAAGGAAGTTCATGTGCTTTTAAACCTAAAATTATTTTTAAACAAAGCACCTCCCATTAAAGTCAATGCCAAGTGCAGCTGCATCGGTCACACCACCATAAAGCATGTCCTGCTCCCAGCAATCGGGCAGGACAAGCATTTCCAGAAATGGGGTCAGAGCAAACCTCATAGCCATTATATGAGAAAAAGATATATGTAAGTGGTGGGGTGTAATACTGCCCCCAAATCCCAGCAAGCAAAACAGTTTAACAGAGTTCTTGTAGATGATTTAAAGAAGAGTAGACTTAACCCCTGATAATATTTAAAAATTTTGGGATCAAATGCCTAAAATTCTGCAGACCCTTATAGGGCATTCATGAAATATTCCAGTACTTTCATGGTGCATCAGGGAAGCCCAGGCTTTTCCTAGGAGTAGATCTGATTTTTTTCAAATGTCTTCAGACAGAAATAACTTTCACTATACCAAGGTGCTAATTTTTTCATGGTTGAGCCCCTTATGACAAGGAGTTCATTTAATATGACAGTGCCACAGATTTCTCATGGATACTTCAGCCACAGTCATGGGTATCTCTAAAATTCCCTCAGTATACAAGGGTCAGCATTTTGCCAATGAAACCCCCATAAAATGAGTACAGGAAATATTATGACAAGAGTTATCTCAAAAATCAGTTCCAACATGCTGCTGTGGATCCACCCCATATGCTAAGAATTACGTGCAGCATTTCAGGGCCTTCAGCAAGGTTTGGTGGCACGTGTTTTGTTTCCCTGTGGCTGGCCATGACTGGATTAGTGGCTTTCTCAGTTAGACAGCTCGAGTCCCCACAGCCAATGATGATGTCTTCATAGAAGCGTGTCAGGGCCTGCAGTTTGCCATCCATATGCTGTTAGTGCCCTTGTCCATAAGACTAGAATAACCTCCAGTATGCCAGACCAGCTGCTCATGTGCATGCAGAACACACATGCAATGACACACGTACATTCTCTCACACCCACATTCTCACTATATCTCTTGCACTCTTTCGTACATTTGTACTCTGTCACACTCACACACACAGTTCCATTAGTCAATTTTCTTTTTATCTGTTAGAAAGGCTTGCCCTGCTGCTTTTGCAATACCTGCCTTGCCTTTTAGTGAAACGTAAAAAAATGTTATTCTCTATACGCTATTCAAAAATAATAATATATTGCCTTGTCAATGTTTGTTTCAAGTATGATGTGAATGAAAAGTGCACTTCCTTAAAATAGGGCGTATATTTGGTTTTACGTGTGGATCAAGCAGTTACAGTACTGGAAATGAATGAATCCACGTTCTAACATTTAATACCACAGCATCCAACTGGCCTTATGAAATGCTTAACTTCTTCAGCAACCATGTATTTCAACAAGTAACACTAACACTTTATATTTTTGTGTTTTTGATCCCAACTTGCAATGTAAATAAAAGAAGCTGCGTGTCCCGGAATAAAGCATTGTGGTGAATGGAAAGCCAGGAATGGTAGAAGGTCTTACACAATCCTCAATCCAGCACTATGCCCCAAAGCTTCAGCCCTCGTCTCCCTCATGAGTGGCGAGAGTGAAGGGTGATCTGTGAGAGTGACTGTATGAATGCAGGCTGAGAGGTTTGTCTATGTGAGTGCAGGGTAAGAGAAGGGAGTACAGGGTGATTGGTGTGACTCTAGGGTGAGTGCTGTGCTTGTTTGTGTGGTGTGACTGCAGGGTGAGGGCTGTGCCCATGTGAGTTAAGATGTGAGTGAAGATGTACATGAAGATGTGAGTGAAGGGTGAGCTGTGTGAGTGACAGGAGTGCCTTTGTGAGTGCACAGTGAGTGATGTGACAGTGTGAGAGCATAGTGGGAATAGTGACTGCAGAGTGAGTGATGTGACATACGAGTTTGGGTGCGGGTGAAAGTGCAGAGTGAAAGGCATGAATTCATGGCAGGAAATATGCTTGTTTGAGTGAGATTACAAAGTGAGCAGTGGCAGGTGAGTGAAGTGTCACATGAGTGCAGGGTGAGTTGTGTGCTTGTGTAAGTGCGGGATGAAGGCTTGAGTGCATGGTGAGTGGTGTGAGTGCAGTGTGATCACTGTGCTGTGAGTGCAAGATGAGTGGTGTGCTGATGTGACATACACAGTGTTTGCATTTCAGAATGTTTACCAACCTATAGTTACATCACCACATGACTTAGGTGTGGGTAAGCATCACCTGCAAGACTGGACATTATGTGTATCACTGGTATTAGATGTTGTCCCTCCACTGTATTGATGAAAAAGTTAGCATTGGGACCTTATTCCTTTCCTCTTCATCCTCCCCACCTTCCAGGTGATCCTGCTCACCATTGTAATGTAGCAATGGGACTTTTGCCTGCACGCATATTTTCAGTATGATAAATCACACCAGGATGCTCTGTGACACCACTGGCAGTGAGAAGAGCAATCTTCCCCCAGATACATCCGTGCACCAGAAACAGAATACCTTGCCTCCTAAACTCAGATGCATGATGGACATGATGCTGCCTAGGGCACAACACACCATACATATAGTATTTCCCAGTGGTGCTCCATCTGCATTTTGTAGTTGGAATGCACTAAATATTAAATGATACCCAGCCACGTTAGGGTATAGGTAGTGTCCCATACTGTGCTAGGTGTTTTGTCTGTGTGACTGTATGAAAGGGAATGAACTACAGTATGCCAGAAGTGCAATCTTCAAATATGATAAACAAAGCTTACAATATGTTGATTAAGTTATTATTTATTTATTTACATAATCCTGAAATTAATTAGCCCATGTTTATAGATGATCATTGAATTGTGGGTCATAGTAGGAATTGTTTATGATTGCATCCCTCCTCTGAGTTGCTGCTGCTGTACTTGCAGGTTGCCTTTGTGTAGTATACAACATACCAGGATAATTCTGCACACCAGGGTTGGTGAATACAACAGTCTTCTTCCAGATATGTCCAGGCACCTAAAACATGATTTTAGGGCACCAAAGGAACTTTCAACTATGGATCTGGTGCGGTCACGTGCAACATTGTAGTTCCTCTGTGTCATCACCATGGCATGATAGCATAGCCTTGGTCAGCTAAAAATGAAAATGGAGTAAGAGGTGCATTAGTCTATAATCATGATGTGCGTGAGAAGTACATGAGGTAGAATTGTGTCCAGCATCCACATTTTTGACACTGAGAGGTAGATTTGAATGTAAGTCGAGGTAGGTTGTTGTACTGTGAGGCTGTCTACAGTGTTTGGAGATTACATGGAGAGTAGATGGATATAGGAAAAGTGATATGTTCCTTTTATATGTACGCATAGTTTGAATCATGTGATCCTAGGTTGAGATACATTATGAACATGGTTTCTGGTTTGCATTTGGGTATGGTTAATAGTTTTTGTAGTTTCTTATTAGTGATTAATGAAAAGGTAGATATACTAAAATATATGGTATTAAACTTATTAATTATTGTCTGTTCTTATGGAATAGAAGTGGTTGGGGAGTGCTTCTTTAGAAGAGATGTTTTATAAATGTGTGAGAGTTAAAAAAAGAAATGAAAATGTGCGGTATATTTTCTGTATGATTCTGTTGACATTAGAGAACTACATGTGATTTTAAGTGATACTATTTATTAGGCTGTGTCGCTGTGCTGGATATGTGTAGGTGTTGAAGTAGTGCGGGTTTTACTGATGCTGAACTTCACTATCCCTTTTGAGACACTTGTCAGTTTATTCATTCCATTTAATATCTTTAATATAGATGCAGTAAAGGGACGGTATATCAAAAGTTTGAGAATTAGAGCTTTGTTTATTCTCCCCATCCCCTGCTATACACTCTACAGAGCGTTTAAACGACTTTCGTAACATATAGATGTCTAGCTAGTAAAGGTGGTGTAGTTTGACTGGGACCATTTATAAACTGTGCTATGGGATGGTTTATGTTTTACCCTCCAATTTGGATGTTTGGATAGTTTTTGCTGATAAGTGTTCCCTGGACACTTGTTAAAATTAACGTTGTATATGGGTATAGTGGCGCTACTGGGAATGGTGGGGGCTTCTGTTTGATTTCGTACGGGTAACCAAGGGCGGGGTGGGTGTGGGGGAGGTGGTTATGTTGCTGATTGAAATACAGAATATAGTAACATGCAGATGTCGAGCTACTAAAGGTGATATAGTACCACTGGGAGCAGTTATAAAGCACCGTATGGCATGTGATATGTTTTAGTCGCAAATTTGCATGTTTTAATACGTTTTGCTGATGAGCGTTTCGGGAGACATGTGTTGAAATTAAGCCTCTGTATGGCTATAGTGGCGCTTCTAAGTTTGCTGGAGCTCTTTCTTTTATTGTGTAAAGTTAAGCAAGGGTGGGTGTGGAGGTGGTGTAGTGGTACTGTGACTATTTATAAACCATCTTATGGTATGGCGTATGTTTGAGTTGCAAAATTGCTGATTTTAATAGCTTTTGCTGATGAGCGTTCCGGCAGACACCTGTTGATATTAAGTCTATGTATGGCTATAGTGACGGTAACAGGAGTGCTGGGGCTCGTTGTCTGAATTTCGTACTCCACCCACTGTCCCCTTTACGCTCCATTTATCCCTTCTCTTTGCTCTCTTATTGTTTTCCCAATGAGACCTAGCCGCTTGACTGATGCCCGGTGGAGCTAACGGATAGCTACAGAGGAGACTGGATATGGACTTCCCCCTTGGCCGTCACCAACCCATCAGGACTTTGGGCAGACTCTCCTTCATCTCTTCATCCATCCTTTCTCCATCGTTTCTCCCTCCTACACCTTTACTTCACCCCCTTACCATTCTAAGCTCCATTTATTTCGTCTTCTGACGCTCTTGAAATGTTTTCTCGTAACTGATGTAACTTGTAACTGATCTAATTTTGTAACTGTGGATCCTTATGTAAAGCGCACTCATACCTTCGGGTCTAGCCAGCGCTAAATAATACCCAAATAAAATTTAAAAAAATGAAAAATCTCTCTGTTCACATTGCACATGCCCTAGTACATACCATTAAACAGATTCTAAAACATACCAGTGTCAATTGGTAACAGGTGAGATGGGGGACACAAGGTCAGCTGACGGATCAGATCCCTGTCAACAGGAGAGTTTGCCAGGGTTGTGTCATGGCACCCACCCTGTTCTCCTTATATATTAACGGGGTGGTCAGTTTTCTGCAAGAAGATCCAGCAGATGGGGCCGTGGCCACAGAGGTGACCAAGATGGCCGACTTTGCCTGAAGCTCCGCCGGCCAGGTTAAACAAACTTTCCTTCTCCCAATGTAAGAGCATTCCTGCTCAAGCAGGCACCCTCCATCTGCTCCCGGAGACCGAGAGAAACATCCTGATGCCTGGTTTGGACAGCGGTGACAAATGGGGCTGGCGCGAGGCGGGCCGGCGCAGAGGGTGGTCGCGGCCTGGCTGCCATTCCCGACGAAGATATTACCGTCCGCGACGGTGGTGAGTGTGGCCTTGGTGCGTGCCCGGCGCTGCCCTGTGCTGCATTCCCGTTACTCCTGTGGGCTTTCCTCCCCTGTCCCTCCCGCTGCGGCTGCTGGCTTGGTCCTGCCGCGCGCTGGGCGCTTTTGGGGCCTTCCCGGCCTGGTGGGCGTTCCGCGCCAGGGCCTGGCGTGTAGGTTGTGGCGGAAGGCGAGGCGGGCTTGTGAGGAGGCCCCAATGTTCCAGACTGGGGCAGCAGCGGCGCTGGGCCCCATTGGACGAAATTGGGTTTCCCCCCGACCCCCCTTGGACGCCTATTTGCCATGGAATGAAGCAGCCTGATTTGGGGAAGACACGCACGGGCGTGTATGCAGCGAAGGGATTTCTCCGCCCGATGTGGCACAATTGAGTCCGCCGGCTGCCCCTGAGACCTTGGACCAACCCTGCTGGCTGACGATCGCTAGGGGACTTACCTGCCCGAGTGGGTGGATCCCGCTGTCGCCTCTATGTTTCTTGGCGGTCCACCAGTGCCCTCAGACCAGTGTTTGCCTCCACTCTGTCCTGTGCGGATCACTGATATATCGCAGCTTTGATGGACTGCACTCTTCCCTAGGCTCTGCCCTAGTCCTGCCATCGGGCCTGTATAGCCTCACCACCATTTTCTTTTGTGAGCCCACCCGCCATCCGCCAGCTGACCAGCGCCGCTGCGACTGCCACACTGCGCTATCCACCGCATGTTGATATTGTTGCTTATCACATTGGCGGAGATGCCCTCGCACGCTCAGCCTGCGCCTCTCTTCCCTCTGGTTCAACTGTAGCTGTGGCTTTGCTAGACCACCGGCAGGTCTCCTTCCTCTCCCTGAAGAATGGGGAAGAAAGACCCCAAACAACGCATGCTACAATTTGACAAAGCCTCTGGCCCCACCTAGGATGTCCCTCGGATGTCCCTCCTGACCTAGCTGATGGGGCTATGGGCTCAAATGACGCGGAAAACTCTGCCTCTCTTGCGACGGCATGCTGAACAAAATGAGGGCCGGTTTCAAGGCACTTGAGGGCCGCTTTGATGACCTTAACAAGAAATTGGGTGACATGCGGACTAAGATTCAGGCACACGATTGGAGGCTAGACTTTGTGAAGGAAAGGGTCTCGGACATCGAAGACGGCGCATCATCCTCACCGAAGCGGCTGGACAGGGTGGAGTAGAACCTCAAGGGTGTAGCTATTAAGACTGACTTGCAGCACACCGACCGCGAAGTTACCCAAGCGGTCGTACATGGGCGCGGGCATCTTGTGCGCATTGCGTATTTCCGTTTCTGGGCGCAACTGGCAAGCACGCTATTATGAGTTTGTGTGTGTTTTTGCGTGCTCGCGGGGGAAATATCACGCAAACTTACCCACGCGGTCCTCAATGGGCGTGGCCGTCTTGTTTTTCATTCTTTGGTATGGTTCTGGGCATGCTTTTCCTATCCTCCCCTAATCTCTGCAATCCTTTGTTTCTTTGAACTTTTTAAAAATCTTTTTTAGTTATTATCTATCCCTCTATTTTTCTACATCTATATTTTGTGTTTTTTTCAACTTTTCATTACTTTTAAAGCTACTTTTTTTAAACTCTTTTCTTTTCTTTACTTTTTCCCTATGCTTTCATATTTTTTTTTCTTCAGCTGTCCAGGACCATGCCAAAGGGAGCCAAGAAGAGTAAGGGGAAGGGTCCCGTGCCCTGCACCCGGCTCCCATGCGGGCGTTTGAGGGGTGTGCAAGTGGTGGCCAGGTAGATTTTCTTAGCGGTGGAGGTGGCCGCCTTTATATATTTTGTTCTGTGCCACCTCCCTAAGACCATGGCAGCAGGGGGCAGGCCCGGTCAAGGGTATGACTTACGGGAGCGTCGCCAGCTGTGGGATAAGGTGTGCCGGGCCATGATAAGGGAGTCGGGGGTCCGGCGCACCTACGATCAAGCGAAGCCCCGGTGGGCCGACGTCCTCGACCGGGAGCAGAACCTGCTCCACCTGCTAGGGTGGAGATCCCTGGCCTTGGTGAGTAGCTATTTAATAACTACTTTGTATTCTTCTGTTCTGTGTTATATTGCTAATATATGTTTTTCCCGAAGAGCAAGAATGCTGCCTATTCGATTACATTGCAGTTAAAATAGTGTTTAAATAGCTTCTGTGATTGCAGGTGCTTGCCTCCTCAGTGGCTTTGCTACTATGCTTACTTGTTTGCAACTTTGTGCTCATTTGGCCTGAATATGTATGAGTGTAGTACTTTACAGAACTGCGTAATGCTAGAGAGACGAGACTCAAGTCTAGTCCTTGTTTTGTACTCCTGCTGCCACTAAGAAGAAGAGATAGTGATGGATTGATAGGTTGAGTATATTATGACTTGTTATTAGTAGTAGGAAATGTTTTAGTACTCTGCAATCATGATGACGGACTGTGTCTGTCAAGTCGCGTGCTGCTGAGGGCTGGCAGTCGTAGTAGAACCTTTTTGTTGTTGGTTTAGTTAGTGATTTACATAACTTTCCAAGTAGATGGTCTGCGAATCCAGCAATACCGTACTAGTATCCTCCTAGTTGACCAGATCAGATAGGTCAATACATGTTGTGCAATTGTTGCTAATTTGTTTCCCCGAGATAATTTTAGATTGTGGTCAAAGAAATCAAATATTTCCCCAAAAAAATCATCCATGTTTGTGTTTATTAAATGATCATCAGTACCTCCCAGGGGCAAGGCAGCAACATCCCAGACTCCGGCGGAACAGAGTGGGCAGGAACGGTCCTCTGCAGGCTCTTCTGCTGGCCCCAGTAAGTTGTTCTGTTGTTAATATAATTATACTTCCCTAACTTTTACAGCTCCTATTCATTCCAAACTGTTTCCTAATTCTATTTTTTACAAAATAGTCTTTGATGTTCTTGTAGATAGTTTCTACTTTCTTATCCTGCCTCTCTACCATCACTCTCTGTGCTACTACTATTTACTATTATTTATGAGTCGGTTTGTGTAGGTAGCTAAGCTTGCCCAGTCGGCAAACAGTGTTAAACAAAACTCTGATCAAGCAATAGCTCTAGAGGCCACCAGGAGGAGCTGAGGGGGATGGCTCAGCAGCAGCGGATGTTGGTAAGTTATTATTATACTCCTTACTTATTGACATTTTAGAGTAGGCTCGCAAATGAGTGTATGATGTACTGTACAGTAGACAGTACACTACTACAAGTATACTGTATTGTTAAGAACAGTTACTGATTTAGAACTGCATTTTTTTAGCCAATCACGGAGAAGACAGTCACCCTTGACTTTGCAATAGCATTAGCGGTGGTAGTTCTCGAGTGAGCAATTGCCCCCTCTATTTGACTTCAAACCAGCTGGGAAACTTTTATCGTGAAACCAAGTCATATCGGACGAACTTGAGGGATGTGATGAACGAAAAGGGAAAGAACTTAGGGTCAATGGAAGGACGAGCACGTCGTAACATTTATGACTAAAGAATGATACGTGTTTCTGAATGCGGGCAGAGGTGGCTGACAGGAAGGAATCAGACGCATGGCTGCTTGAAGCAAGGATGGTTGCAGGAGAAAGAAAAAATGACTACCTGTGTGGGTCAATCAGAAAATTCATGCGTGGTGTGCATTGCAATATATCATTTTGGTGAAACTCAAATGCAAGTCAAGACAGTGGTTTACAAATAAAATGAAAAAAGGGTGTTATCTGGTTGTTGAGAAAAAGTAAAGTTGTTACAGTTGAGACATTAAGAAGAATGTTAGACTTTTACTTTGGAAGCCTGGATGGTATCTTCTTTCTCATACATAGCAGAGGTGTATGTAGAGCAGGCGCTCAGTGCATGAAGAGTGTTACTTTGTTTAAACAGGATGTCCGTGCCAGAGTAGCAAAGCAGAGGAAATCCAAATACTACAAGTTGTGATTGTTCAGAAACTCTCCTTGCCCAAAGTTACAGTACATTAGTTTACTTTGCAATCAATCAATCAGTGACACTTATAGAGCGCGCTACATACCCGTAGGGTCTCAAGCACAGCATATATTGTGTATGTATTGTATAGTTGACAATTATATCAAGTCAAGTAAGTCCCTTTCTCCGGCAATTATGGTTACCACACTCACTCCCTATGTTCATAATTTTATTTCTGCTGTGTTAATCATGGGTGGACTATCGCTGTTGTTCACTCAATCTATCACTACAAAGCACCTAAAGTCATCCATCATATAAGCAAAGAGATCATGTGATCGGCTGGATACATGATCAGAAATGAATAATCTTCATTTTCCTTTTGTAGTACTTAAGGCCCAGGGGGGGCAGTGCCAAATATAAATTACATTGAGCGGTAGCCCTTGATGTAACCGAGTATGGCCAGTGCCACCCCTATACAAAAGTAGGAGCTTCCCTATCCCAACCTGCATGTACTGCTTAAAGTAATGCATGCAAGTCTGCGTCATCATGGCTTGTGTCTCTTTTTCTTGGGTGCAAGCTGACTGAGCTGGCATTATACCTGCTACCACAAGTTCACGTACAAGTAATTTCTTTTGCAAAACTAGAGAAAAAAAGAAGAATACTGGTGTACTCTGAGTCTCTGACTATGTATTGAGTCCATAGTGCTGCCTGGTAGTAGAATTCCTGAAATTCCCCCTGTTACAGGCCTACAAAGACGGCGGGAAGATACATGCCACAATGTTATACTTTGCTTGCAAATTGCTAGTGTTACTGTGAGACAACTTTCTGTTGAATTATTTTGTCTTATTGTTAAAGAGTATTGGTTACATTTTTTTTCTTTCTTTCTTCATATAGATGCTCCGAAAAAGCTCACCAGAAGGGAGATGGCTGTCCGGGCCAGGGCCCGGAACATGAAGGCCATTCAGGTGGAATATTCCCGTCTGTGTGCTCAGGAACAGGAGGAGGGGGTGTCAACAACCTCCTCCAGCACTGCCCCCGTGTCCACCAGCCAGCAGCCTCCATCACGGCGCCGTGCTTGGACAGCCAGCCGCTGCCTCTCAGCTGCAAGAACACCAGCAGCTGGCGCCCCCAGAGCCTGGAATGCACGCAGGCGCCGCCTAAGATTAAGAGTGACCTACCTGGAGCGCAAGGTGGACGACCTTGAAAAACAGCTCCGGGACCTCCGCAAGGAGCGGCGGGACCGCCTGTACAGACACCGCCGGAAGTGACTGTGTCCCTTGCCCCTTTTTTAAAGACTGTTTGGGGGGTCGGAATCGGGAGTTGGGGATTATTTGGGACTACTGAACTATTTGAAATGGACAATTGTTTGGGGTAGGGAGGGGTGAGACTAATTTTTTTTGTTAGGGGAAACATATCATTATTCATATTACATACTTCAACATAGTGTAAGCGTTGATCTTATTTTGTGGGGTGGTGGGCGGGGTTACGGCACATTTTGTTTTCTCAAACTTACCAGCATGAATTATCTAAAACGTCCAAAAATGTTCAAAAGTGCCACTACCAGAGTGGGTGAATTCAATTGGCCTACTAGTACTTTACTAGTACTACTGTCAGTCTCTCCTCCGAGTCCTAGCCCATTATTCTACCTCCCTAAAATGCTTATCTTACCTGTGATTCATGTTTGAGAATAGAGCTAGGCACAGCGCTGGCTGCATGGCAAGTGGTGATTACTCCATCCCGGACCGAAATTCCGTTGTTGTGGTGTTAGTAGGAATGGTACCACACTAGCAGTAGCAGCATATGAAAAACAAAGTAAAAAATGAGACATTGAGTGGCCTGAGAGTAGTATTAGAAGGAACAGTAGCCTAAGCAATCCTGAAGATATGTAAGGGGAAAAAGAATTGGATGATTATGGCTACACAAGAACAGTGACACAGCAGCGTAACACCAAGTCTTCTTGACATGTAGGAGGATGATGTTGACGATGGATCCAATCGATGGCGGGCATGAAATTCAGAATTTATTTGAAAATACTCATTGTTGTTTTTTTCACCTGAATTACAATATCCTAGGATTCGTCTAGCTGCCTTAAAATTGATTTGAGGAGGTTGCTTGCACCTTATCCTCTCTAGCAAGTGTGTGGAATTATTGTTGTAATTTACTCACACCTCAATGAAAACCATGCAGCCCGACGGAAGAGGGTTAGGGTTTGAAACTTGGATGGGAATGGGGTTTGTGGGGAAAGGTTTGTGGAGGGAGGGGAAAAAAACAGCATGGACAAACAACAAATGAAGATAAACAAATCTTTGGATACAAAGCTATCCATAAATCATTTAAGGGACATAAAGGAAGTGCATGCACTACTGCATGCATGCATGAAGTTGTTTGCTAAATGGATAGGTTACCAAAAAGTAGGTAGTACTTTCTACAATGTACTAACTATGAAGAAACAATGATAGTAAAGGGCTGCAGTAATTACGCAAGTTAACTTGTCTATCTGCCCTCAGAGACAAGAACCACTGAGTACATTAAATTAGTTTAAAAAATAGCAAAGACAAAAGTATGCAATGGCTGGAGGGATAAATTGAAGCAGAGACCAAACAAATGCACAGAGTCACACTCATAGAAGTTCAGAGCAATAACATTACTTAAAAGATAAGTAGAAATGAAGATGGATACTGTATCTGTATGTTATTGTAGTTGTCCTGTTGAATTTGGGAAGTTGCATGCATCCAGCCATTCCTCTTTTTCGTGGTACTCCTCCATTCCATCTGACGCTCCGTCGATCAATGTTGGGGACCAGAAGACACCTTGTCCAATGCTTGCCTGGCGGATGCTGAATTGCTGGTTGCTAATTATAAGCCTGAGTTCATCTTTTTTGCCATTGCACAGGGTAAAAGCCGGCCTGTAATTGTTGATGGAAAAACAGGAAGTGATATTAAAACACCACGGAGAAAAAAATATAAGGTACGCTGTGAAGTGCAAAAATAACACTTTCAGTTTCAGAGTCGACAGTATTACAATACATACAAGCATCATTTCGAAAGTGCGTACTCTGAGTCTCCTTTACAAGGATAAATAAGTGAGGGCGAAATTTGCGGATCTTTCCCCTCAAGCTAGGTGTAAAGTGTAAACTGCGACTTTAGAACAAAATTAGACCTTCCCAGCAGTGCTCCCAGACCCCTCAACCCACCCCCAAACATCTAGAACCCCCCACAAAACATGCAATACTACTAGGCCTAACTTTCAACTGTGCCAAAACGCTCTCTGCAACTAGGGCTAGGCCCAAACCCCCCTTTTCCACCATGGATTTTCTTCAAACCATTTGCATCCGATATTAGACCTTCCCAGCAGTGCCCCATGAACCCTCAACCCACCCAAACATCTAGAATCCCCCCCAAGCAGCCCTCAACAAACATGCAATACTTCTACTAGGCCTAACTTTCATCCATGCCAAAATGCTCTCTGCAACTAGGGCTAGGCCCAAACCCCCCTTTTCCACCATGGATTTTCTCCAAACCACTTGCATCCGATATTAGACCTTCCCAGCATTGCCCCCAGACACCTCAACCCACCCGCAAAAAATTAGAACACCCCCAAACAGGCCAAAAGCAAAAATGGAAAATGTGGCACATAAAAAATTTGAGGCCTACCTCAAAAATCACTCCAAACGCGCTCTGCAGCTAGGCCCTAACTCCCCTTTTCCACCATGGATTTTCTTCAAACCACTTGCAATCAAATTTAGACTTTCCCAGCAGTGCTCACAAACCCCCAAACCCACCCCCAAAAACCTATAACCCCCCCAAACAGCCACCCAAAAACACGCAACACTGCTAGGCCTCAGTTTTAATTGTGCCAAAACGCTGTCGGCAACAAGGCCCAACCCCCCCTTTTCCACCATGGATTTTCTTGAAACCACTTGCAATCAAAATTAGACTATCCCAGCAGTGCTCCCGGACCCCCAAACCCACCCCAAAAAACCTAGAACCACCCCAAACAGCCCCCCAAAAACACGCAAGTGAGCTAAAAAGGAAACACTTTTTCACCATGGATTTTCTCCAAACCACTTGCATCCGATATTAGACCTTCCCAGCAATGCCCCCAGACCCCTCAACCCACCCGCAAAAAAGTAGAACACCCCAAACAGGCCAAAAGCAAAAATGGAAAATGTGACACAGAAAATTTGAGGCCTACCTCAAAAATCACTCCAAACACGCTCTGCAGCTAGGCCTTAACTCCCCTTTTCCACCATGGATTTTCTTCAAACCACTTGCAATCAAAATTAGACTTTCCCAGCAATGGTCCCAGACCCCCAAATCCACCCCCAAAAACCTAGAACCCCCCAAAACAACCCCCCTAAAACACGCAATACTGCTAGGCCTCAGCTTAAAATGTGTCAAAACGCTGTCTGCAACTAGACCCAAACCCTCCTTTTCCACCATGGATTTTCTTGAAACCACTTGCAATCAAAATTAGACCTTCCCAGCAGTACTCCAAGACCCCCCGACCCACCCCCACAAATCTAGAACACCCCCAAACAGCCCCCCAAAAACATGCAATACTGGTATATCCAAAACATGGCAAATTGCGCTGTTTACAAAAAATTGCTGTTTTCAGCACTTCCACTACTTCGATCCTCTTGAAACTTACCTGGACACTTGTTCCAGCGATTCCCAAGAATCTCAGCAAGACAGAACAAAATCGAACCACTGCGCTCTTTGAAGAAGAAGAAGGTCTGCGACTAGTTTTCACTTTTCACCCAAACACACGCACCCGCAAAACACCAAAAAAGGCCAAAATTCTGGCAATTCTGGACCTAAGAACGCCAGACCCCCCTAATACCTTGCCAACATCATTATGAACGAGCCTGCATTCGTCCCTGAGCCCTAGACTCAGCGGGAACCCTACCAACTTGAACCCAAAAACCCTAGTGCATCGCACTGAACCCTAAACCCTAGATATGCTCTGTCTGTCTGTGTCAAAGAGCCTAGGTATGCTACATCAGGAGGCTTCACTCAGTGGTGCCTGCCTTGACCGTCTGCATGGCCCTGCCGCAAGCATGGGCCAAAAATCCGTTCTGCTCAAGAATTTGCGAATTTTCAGTAATTTCGCGAGATTCGTGAAAAACCAAAAACAGCAAATTTCGCAAACAACGGATGTTTGGCCCAAGCTTGATGCAGGGCCATGCAGACGGTCAAGGCAGGCACCTCTGAGTGAAGCAACCTGATGTAGCATACCTAGGCTCTTTGTCAAACAGACAAAGCATATCTAATTGTATGCGGCAAGCCACATAGCCCCAATTTTACATGAACTGCTGTCTGGAGTGGAGTGGACTCTGCCTGGCTTAACAACAACACAAACTGCCTCGCCCTCGATGACTACAACCAGGAATAGACAGACATGTAGTTCTGCTGTAGTAGTTGTTGTAGACTAGTTTACCTGTTTGTCACTCACCAAATGGCCATAGTTCTTCCGTAAACCGACGCTGATGATCCATCCATCCCAGTGAGTGACTGCAAAGAAAAAAGATATATTATTTAATCAATCATCATGGTATATTGGTAAGTGAGTCCACTCCAAGGACATTTTGCATATTGGCAAATGCAACATAGTGGCCCCTGAAGTTGAAGTACAATTTGAATTAAACAAGGTAAAAAAAACAGAGTAGTAGACATGAGTTACAATTACTGTGTAAAAGATTAAATAATAACTAAGACAAGACATATGATTAATTTCATGCACAAAAAACAAACAGCAATTGGTTTCATCAGAGCCAGACAGCCATTGCTGTCCACTGCATACCATCTTCTCATTATTCATTGCCTCTTCTACTTTTTGTCCGCATCTTCTTCGGAAAATGAGGGCCAACAGGGCAGCCTCTCCTGTCAATTTCAGAAGTAACCCTGTCAACAATCAGCAAGCATGTAGTCAGTCAGTAATTTCAGTCCCACTTGAGGGGACTCGTCTACGAAGACAAAGTTTCTTTATTCTTCGTAATCCATCCATCTGCCTTGAGGGAAATGGATAGGGGGAGTCTGGAGGAGGAGGATAGAGGAGCATGATTGAGTTGTGAACTTGTGAACCTCAGGAATGCAGACTGCGGCACCTTCAAATCAATAAGGAAAATAAGATGAAGACAGTGCTGCAGTTTGACTTGTTGTGATTAGGTGATTAGAGTTTTGTTGTGGTAAAAGTTGCAAAACAAAGAAAGACACACAGGAATAAAAGTGAATAAGGACGAAAAAAGGAAGTCATTTTCAGGCCTCGGTGTCAGGGAAGTAGAGCTCGTCCTCAAACTCTATGAATTGAGATGGGAGTAGGTCAGCTACCAGAGAAGAACTTCCGTCACCTAAGTCGGTGTCCTCTTCTTCCTGCGTGCATTCACGTATTTTGTAATCTGATGGTATGAAGTGCTGATTCCTCTTGATCAGTGTTAACCTCTCCACATTTTTGGGCGTGAGGCGGGTCCTTTTTGAAGTTACAATGGCACCAGCAGCTATGAAAACACGTTCAGAAGACACGATTACGAGTGGGCAAGACAAATAATTTAGAGCCAGGTTGGTGATCAGTGGCCATAGAGCCCTTTTCCCATACCAATACAGCAATGGGTTCTGATTAACAAAGACCTCTGTTGGGTCATCCAGATAGGCCTGCACCATCGATTCAAGGTTCTCCATGGTTGCTACACTTTGCGTACCATCTGTATCCTTTGCAGCACTGGAACGAGCAAATCCTTGATGAGTTAGCCAATCCGCTTCCGACAATATTATGGCTGGACCTGGTGCAGTTGAGGATGATGATACTGTTGCTGGTGTCGTTAGCGGCTGTGAGGGAAAGTGACTCCCTTCGGCCACAGATTCAGAAGTGGAACTTGACGCCGGATGGCCTGCTGATTCAGTTGTACTTCTGCCGGCTCCTTGAATTTTCTGCCGCTCTTTTTCGAACCGAGTTGCTGACACAACTAGCCAATGTTTGTACTTTGAAATATCTGCTTCATCAAAAGGAATGAATGCTTTGCTGGCCACTGCCTTTTTGTACTGTGGATCCAGAATAGTGGCACAAATGTAATGTTCTGTATGTATGTTTTTAAACCTTTCATCAGCAACTAGGCGGCTTAATAACCTCTCCCCCAACTGATATGTGTCTTGCTTTTCAGCATCATCTCGGAACGTTAAAGACACCGCCTTCAGTTGGTGCTCTAGCATGCGCAACAATGGGATAGCTTTGCCCAAAGAACAGTCCTCCCTGCTGACTTCCCGCTTGAAGACCTCAAAAGGACGAAGCATGTCTGTCAGGCTTGCAACTAGCTTCCATTCCTCCAACTCAAATGTCTTTAATAGTAAAACCCAGTTCATAGACATAATCATTTATTACCCCCCACTGCTCAGACAGACGCTCAAGCATGTAAAAGGTTGAGTTCCAACGTGTTGCCACCTCTTGGATGAGTCCTTTGACTGGCAGTCTATGTTCATGTTGAATGCTCCTCAGCTCCTTCCGGGCCTTAAAAGAATGGCTGAAATGTGTGCAGATTCTTCGGCAGGTGGTGAGTAACTTGCTGACTGTGTTTCTTTTTTCATGAAATCTTGCACCACAATGTTAATACTGTGCGCCAAACACGGCACTCTGAAATAGTCACCTTGCTGCATGGCCTTAACTATATTACTGCCATTATCCGTGAAAACATAACCAACTATGCGATTTCTTGGATGCAGCCATTCATAGACCTTCCTAAACTACCATGTTTTCCGCCTTTTGGCTAACAGTAAAGAAGTCCCAAACTGGGGACTGGAGATGTCTGCTGGTGGTGGAGGTGCTACTTTGAGTTTCGATGCCAGATGAAGTGGAGGATGGGCGTGGCTGAATTAGTTTCTGTTGTTCACTTACAGCACCACTACTTGAGGTAATGGAGGTCGAGCTGGATGGAGGTCCCTGCCGGCCCTTCTGCCTAAAAAGTATGGAAGCTATAGGTCATGTTGGTGTTGTAGTTAACTGCGTTGGTGGTGGTACCAGTGACACGCCGCCCACATCCCGCTCAGCAGCCATTTTGGATAGGGTTAAAATGTCTGTCTGCTGGATGCCCGCTGGGGCTGGAGTGACGACGTCAGACTGTTCATCAGCAGCAGAAGAGACCACTTCTTGTTCATCGTCATCACCCATAAGTGGAAAACTTTCTGGAACCTTCCTTTTAGGCTTAGCTACCTTGTAAAACTTGGAATCTATTTAACATTGGAAAATTCATGTCAGTCTCCTGTACAGTCCCGTTACTTTCCACCACTCCTTCACCCAAATTAGCCATTCTAGGATACATTCATTTCTCAGTAGCATGTGATATTAACTGCCTTTCTGGCTGGGGTATATTTTCCCAACTTGTTAATCTTGTAGCAACACTTTAAAGAAGGATCTAAGAGAGGGGGTTATTTTCACTTGAGTGATTTATTCCTGCAGCCGTCGGAGGTGCGGAGGAGGAACAAGAGAGATCAGAAACAAAAGAGGGCGTACTCCTTGCCTTTCTCCCTGTCTTCTTACTCGGTCTTTTAACAACTGCGCTCCCAGTGTTTAAATAAGGCAAAATTCCAGGCTCAAATATTTTATTTCTTAAAGTGTATTGACTGGGAAGGTCTCCCCCCTCTCCTTCTATGGCGGCACCAAATTTAGTAATTTGCTCTGGTGAGACTGTAGACTCAGCTGTGCTTTCTGAATTAGTGGTGGGCTCAAAACACTCACTTTTAGTTTCAATTATAGTTTCGAGGTTTGAGACTATATGTGGTATATTGGTCGAACTATGACCATCACCCAAGCTCGCATGTTTACTCTTGCCTCTGCCTATTTTCAATTTCCGGGGGGTATGTTGTTTCAAAGGCAGATGGTAAGTGGACACTCCTTTCAAATGTCTGGGGCTCATGTGAGGGTGTATAGAAGAGGCAGTGGTAACTACTAACTGAGGGAATTTAGTAGTGATCTTAATGCAATGCCCCCCCACGCGATTTCAAAAGGGGTCATAGGTAACAATATCATATCGACTCCTTTCAATAGGGTGGTGGGCGTTGTCTCTTGAAAGAGGTAAGTACAACAAGTTCTTACCCGAAATACCCCGAAGAGAAATACGAGCAGCTGCCCGCCTCTTGGTGGCGATGTTATAAGCAATTTGGTACTGCTGGCCCCCAGAGCCACGACAGGGCAGCCCAACACCTCCCCAGCCAGTCTGCCTCACAAAATCAACAGTGGAATACTCCACACCACTTCTTTATGCTTCAAACGGATCATCAAGAAAATAGTCAGAAAAAGAAACAGAAAGTGATCAGCCTTAAGTCCAAACGTTAGACACTTATCACTCACCCCTGCTGATCTGCCACGTCTGAGTGCAAGAACGTAATGGAAGGCGACTTGCAGATAACTCCTTTCAAGATGATATTAAAAAAACAAACTACTACGCAAAGCTGGATTCAAAACGCTACTCCTACACCGCTTCTCCACTTCATGATCCCAAACGTAGCAAAATACGGCAGAATTATACAGGCCTCGCCGCGCCACAGAAACAGCAAAGACGGCAGAGAGAAGGCAGCAACCACCACGGTTGCGGCTGCCATCACAGCTGAGCTGACTCTCGCGGTTTGGTGATCACTGCCTGCGCCGCTCGGCGCCCGCTGCAAAAGATGCAAACATCCGAGACTCGAAACAGAGGTAAGAAAATGACAGCACAACTTGCAGCATTAAACCGAAGATCCCATATTGGTTTCTCGACTCAGGGTATTCATGAAGATGTCTATTTCTGAAGCAGACTCCGGAGGTTTACGGAGAGCTTACGGTCGGACTAACCAGCCGCTATGTTCCCTGTTGCTGACTGGGTCCGTTAAATCCTTGTAAGTATGCCCCTATATTGCCACAAGTTATATTATGTGGAAATCGGTGTTTAGTGAATATTTATCATTTGTGCATTACAAAGCAAAGTGTCTTGGTTTGTTTTGATCCTATTAAAATCTTTCTTTCACACTTCAGAATTACAAAAAATTTGCTTTATTTTTGCTTTCGCAACTGCTGAGCGGGTACAGTTAATTTACAGGTATTTACTTTTTTGCTGTTTGTTACAAAAAATGATATGTACAGCCTTTTCTTTCACATTCTCTGTCCCCCAGCAGCATTCTCACATAATTCACTTTGCTTTTCTTACTCTAATTTCAAAGTGAGAGGAGTCTGTAAACACCAATTCCCATGTTAAATAAAAACATCCAACCATTTGTTAGAAGACATAACCTAACTTTGACATCTGTCTTTGAAAAACAGCAAATGTGACAAGATAAACACAGAATTTAAAGGCTTCTTCATTGCATGACCAACCAAAATTCAGCTTGCGACCCACAGTTTGGTAAACACTGCATGTGTTACCAGTGCCTTGGTGTACCGTGCAGCCAATGATACCCTTCAGACGTCGACCAGCAGCAAGGAAAAGCTTCACGTTTGCCTCTTACAGAAAGGTCTACATTACAAATAGACCAGAGAAATGCTCTCCACGGGGATACCTCTCAGGGTATTCTTTGTTTTCAGATGTCTCAGGGCACGATATCAATGGACTTGCAAACTCCAGACCCCATAATGCTGGTCCCAGAGACACACCAGACCCATAGACATCTAAGAAGCTGCATGGGCTGCTGCCAGTTGCTGGACTGAGCCTCCAAAATCCCTTAGGAGGGGTGGAGTGGAAGAAGCTCCCCATCACCTGAAGGAAAAAGGAATATCCTCCTGCCTCCTCCCAGGAGCAAAGAAATCAATTCAACAATTTACCGTCGTGCTCCAAACAGGCGGTAAATGACTGCAGATTTGGACCTGCTGTTTTCTTCTGGAATAGGACACGCATACTTTTTGGACCAGTATTCTAGGGTCCATCCGAAAGCAGCATGTAATCCCCTTTATCTCTAGGGGGAGACCTCACAGAGTACCCTAAATTTAAGCTCCTGTATTTGTTTGCTGAGTTAACAGGGAATTCATAAGGTATTCCAAATAATGCCCTTGACTACCTGCAGTATAGCTGTTTCGCTGTTGCATCTGAACCCAAGGGTGAAATGAAGAATCAAAGGAATAAGAGGGGAGTGGGTCTATTACTGTTTCTATGTAAGGAAGATAATTCATAAGTCATGGAAAAGCCTAACACATCTAAAAATGTTCACAGCTTTAAAAAGCTCCTGAATCATATTAACAGATTTCTATCTTTCATTGTATCAACGTGTTTGTATCGTCTGAAGTGCATTTTGTCAAGTACCTTTAAGAAACAAAGAAAAACAAAAAAAATATTAGACATCTTTAAAAAGTGCCAAAAATACTAAAGATTTACAAAAAGTATGATTTCATTTCAAATAGGCCTGCATACTCAGACCTTAAGCAATAAAGTTAGATGAAGTACAAAGTCATTTTCAATGTGGCATTCGAAGTTTGATGTGGAAATAATCAGGAGAATTAGATAAAAATTTCCATTTAATAACACCACATTCAAATTTAAAAAAAACATGGCTTGATGAAAAATCGAATGTTGATCCCTCATCAAGTGCAGCATCAAGGAGTAATTTTGTCAGTCTGGGATCTGTGGAAACTGAGAACCATTTGTGGTCCCAAGTATTTTAAGTATGGCAGATTACTAGTTAGCCCTCTTTCCATATTTACACCCAAATGCTGCACATTGCAAAAGCGAATGCATTAGCTCTAAATCTAATGCAGAATCAAGTGAACCTTAGCATAGTTGTCAGTTAGTAGTGAATTGATGCATTGATGCAAAGGCAAACCTGCCCTACGTAAGCAACATCCACTCACAAACTCAACCAGTGAGGTCCATTAGTATCTAGCAAACTGAAAGAAAAAGATGTAAGTGTGATCACTCCTGCACAACTACCCATAACACTAAAATATATACAGGTGCTAGACAATACATAGAGTTTTGGGCGCACCTCAGAAGACAGAAAATGCTGAACTCACCACAACACATAAAGCAAAGGGAAGGAAGCACAACTTTGTGTTGTACTTGTGGCCATTACAGCAGACAAGTCTCACAACAGAAGCATCAACAATGGTGCATATTGCAGAAGTGATGCAAGTGGGAGAAGGCTGAGACGGCACTTACATCGCTAAAACGGAGCTATGTGTTTTAGTATAGGAGCTGTAGAGGTAAACAGAGGTGCTGTATGACACCACTTCTAAGAGGATGTTGACAAAATTTAAGAACCAAATGCTCCTGCTGTCCACCTTCATCAATGTAAAATCTGTTGAGCAAGCTCTCTGGACAATTCAATTCTGAAAAAAGCCAGGAAAGACCAGAGATGGTAAACGAGCTAGAAGGGCGTGAGCAACTGAAGAGATGTACCAGCCAGATGTTTGCAGTGCCATGTGAGGAGCAGCTGCGAGCGGGCACTCTCACAAGGAACGACTGGCATAGTAGGCATGATCCAAGGTGCAAGATGGAGGTATGAGTTTCTATTTTGAAATCAGCTGGTTGTACCATCCAACATCACCTGTAGATCCAATAGAAGCTAAAGATCAAAGATCACATCAATGTAATGTTGACAGTGATGGTGCAGAGTAAGTCCTGTGGAAGCATCTGACGTCCTGTGGAACAGGCCTGGCAGGATTATATATTAGAACACAGCAGAATCCTACAAGGGCATGCAGAGCTGATTGATCTGTGGAGGAAATATTAGTAGATTACATTTTGACATCAACGGCTTATTCAAGTCAAGTCAAGTCAAGTCGATCTTTATTATGGCCAACATGGCCCAGTAAGTGCAAAGATGAATAACAGCAATGTTAAAACGACATGTTAAAAACACGATGATAAAAGTAATAATAAAAATCTGTACAAAAGTTAAAAATTTCATATTAAATAAGTTCTATCTTTCATCGTTAATTATATGCCATATTTTTCGAGATCACAAGCTATTTCATTCTCCCCATCATTCTTATCAGTAGTAGGCCATAGAATCTCATTAGGAAAAAATAAAGTGCATAATGCATTAACCAGCCTATCTTTAGACTCCTACAACAATCCTTTCTACTTTTCCCTTCCATAATTGTGATGTACATGTTGGAGCAGCTTGGAATACGGTACATCATAACTTTTAAACACATGGGGGAATCTTATAGCACATACATTTGTGTAAGTTAACGGCCAGTTCTTATCTGTTGTTAGCATGTAAGGGCCCTTCTTGTACACCACATTGAGAAAAGAAACCCCGCTACACAGTAAACAATTGGAGTCCTGGAATCAGTTTTCAGGATTCTGAATGTTTCTACACATCTTCTACTACCTAGATTCCTGCAAATCTGGACACGCCATCTCTTTCTTGCTTTGTTATAACCGGGACACTCAAAAAAAACATGGAGTTCAGTTTCATCAGAATGATTGCAGACAGGGCACCTGACCTCATTCTGCGCTTTCCATTTAGCAGTCACGCAGCGTAAGGGCAGGACTCCAAATCTGAACTGTAGAAACAATTTCCTGGCTGCCGGGGGTTTAATGAGATTGATGGCCCTTTCAAAGGCTGGAGTCAAGTCAAGTCAAAGAATTTATATAGCGCACTACATACCCATAGGGTCTCAAGGGGCTAAGGGAGGGGAGAAGGATTACTTGTCAAATATCCACGTTTTAAGTTGCTTTCTGAATGCTAGGTGGTTCTGGGTAAGGCGAAGGTAAGTGGGGAGTGAGTTCCATGTTTTAGCTGCCAGGTATGAGAAGGATCTGCCTCCCATGGTGGTCTTGTTGATGCGAGGTACAGTGGCGAGGGCTTGGCTGGAAGAACGTAGTTGGCGGGAGGGGGTGTAGAAGGACAGTCGTGAGTTGAGGCATTCTGGTCCGATGTCGTAGAGTGATTTGTGTGCGTGGGTTAGCAGTCGGAAAGTAATCCTCTTATTGACGGGTAGCCAGTGGAGGTCTTTCAGGTGACCAGAGATGTGTTCGTTACGCGGGATGTCTAATATGATCCTGGCTGAGGCGTTTTGGATTCGTTGGAGTTTCTTCTGGAGTTTAGCGGTAGTACCTGCGTAGAGGGTGTTTCCGTAGTCCAGTCGGCTCGTGACCAGAGCATGGGTGACTGTTTTCCTGGTTTCGGTCTGGGATCCAGCGAAATGTTTTTTTGAGCATGCGAAGAATGTTGAAGCAGGATGAGGATACGGCGCTGACTTGTCTGTTCATTGAAAGTGAAGAATCCAGGATAACGCCTAGGTTCCGTGCGTGGTCTGTCGGGATGGGTGCTTTTCCAAGGGCTTCCGGCCACCAAGAGTCGTCCCATGCAGAGGGGGATGTACCTAAGATGAGGACTTCTGTTTTATCTGAGTTCAGTTTCAGACGGCTGTGTTTCATCCATTCGGCAACTTCTTTCATTCCTTCATGTAGGTTAGTTTTGGCGGTGCTGGGGTCATTGGTGAGAGAAAGGATCAGTTGAGTGTCATCCGCGTAAGAGATGATGTTGAGGTCGTGTTGGCGAGCGATGGCCGCGAGGGGGCTCATGTATACGTTGAAGAGGGTGGGACTGAGTGAGGATCCTTGTGGTACGCCACAGATGACTTCAGTGGCCTCGGACTTGAATGGTGGAAGGCGGACTCTCTGGGTTCTTCCGGTGAGGAACGAGGTGATCCATTCAAGTGCTTTTCCTTGTATTCCGATGTTTCTGAGGCGTTGTAAGAGGGTGCTGTGGCAGACTGTGTCGAAGGCTGCAGAGAGGTCAAGGAGGATGAGGGCGACTGTGTCTCCATTGTCCAGTAGAGTTCGAATGTCGTCTGTTGCTGCGATGAGTGCGGTCTCAGTGCTGTGTTTTGCTCGGAAGCCAGATTGTGAGGAGTCGAGGGATTTGTTGGCTTCGAGGAAGGCGGCGAGCTGGTTGTTGACAGCTTTCTCAATGACTTTGGCCGGGAAAGGAAGGAGCGATATGGGGCGGTAATTTTTGAGTTTGGTGGGGTCCGCTGTGGGTTTTTTCAGAAGGGCGGTGAGTTCAGCGTGTTTCCAGCTTTCCGGGAAGGTGGCGGAGTTGAAGGAGCAGTTGATGACGTCTCGGAGGTGCGGTGCTATGACGGAGTCTGCTTTGTTGAAGATGTGGTGAGGACATGGGTCTGTGGGGGATCCTGAGTGGATGGAGTTCATCAGGCGGATGGTGTCCTCAGTGAAGATTGGGTTCCAGTCGTTAAGGGTGTTTAAGGGGGGAGAATGTTCAGCATATGGTTGGGTGGGTTGGCCTCCGGGTTGGTTGTCGAAGCTGTTGTGGATGTCTGCAATTTTGTTGTGGAAGAATAAAGCCAGGGAGTCGCAGAGGGCTTGAGAGGGGGTGATGTCGTTGGAGTTGGCCGAGGGATTGGTAAATTCCTTGACGATGTTGAAAAGTTCCTTGCTGTTGTGGGCGTTGTTGTCTAGTCGATCCTTGAATGCTGTTTTCTTGGCCTTCCGGATTAGTTGGTGGTGTGTGCGGGTGGCGTTTTTGAAGGCGTCCTTGGTGCTGGTGGTTGGGTCTTTTTTCCAGGCCTTTTCAAAAGAGCGGCAGAGTTTCTTGGACTTCTTAAGATCATCGTTGAACCATGAGGCCTTCTTGCTGCCAGGTTTGCTTTGACGTTTTTTCAGTGGTGCTAGGATGTCGGCGGTGTTGGATAACCATATGGTGAAGTTGGCGGCGGCTTGGTCTGGGTTAGAAGAGTGGGCTGGGGTGTTTCCAGGAAGGTTTGAGAAGAATGGCACAGAGTAGGATTAGATTTGAGCAAGGACATTCTATAATCCATGTAAATGGTCTTTAGGTGATTTTTTGTAACACGGGGCGTGATACCTCCGGGTCAGACCAACAGTCCCCCATTGTCGCTTGGGCTGCCTGGGGATAGCCCAAAGGCAGCAATTATGAGGTAGGCCGCCCAATTTATAAGGGGGTAGCCCGCGTGTACCCAACCACCACTTTGGGTATTGAGACCTGGTGGCTGGGAGCGAGCAGTGTAGTTTTTTGTCCCTCCCCACCCTCCCTGGGCTGTAGGTTTTTGGGGAGGTTTTTTGTTTAAGAAAAGATGGGTTTTTGGTTAGGGAGGCCGTGTTGGGACAGGTGCACAGGGAGGGGATTTATGTAAGTTGTCGCTTGGAACAGGTGCGGGCGGAGTTTTTTTGGATGTTGGCCAAGTTTGGCTGGAGTTCGGTACTTTTTCGTTAAGTTTGGGGAGTTGGGGAACGGGAGCAGGGAAAGGGTAACCAGTTTGGGGGTTACATTAGAGGGTAGTTGGTTACAGTTGCAAAAGGACAGATAGGAATGTAGGTCTTGGGAGGTTTTAGAGTTCAGGGGTAGGGGAGAAAATTGGAGATTAATAGGATGTAATGGAGTTATATATTGGTATGTTGCAGGGTGGGGGATTTTATCATGTGGGGATCGTAGGGGTGGGGGAAGAAAAACCAAAGGGGGTCAGGTAACGATGTTTAGAGAGGTTTTAGTTTTGTAAGGCGGTTTGACAGTTTTGAATAATGTGATGTGCACCTGTTTCATTAAACCGGCCTTTTACACACACAAAAATGGTAGTCGGTCGTGCTTGCTCCCCCTTTCTCCCACCCAAGAAAACATCCGAGACTCGAAACAGAGATAAGGAAATGACAGCACAACTTGCAGCATTAAACCGAAGGTCCCATATCGGTTTCTCGGCTCAGGGTATTCATGAAGATGCCTATTTCCGAAGCAGAGTCCGGAGGTTTACGGAGAGCTTACGGTCGGACTAACCGGCCGCTATGTTCCCTGTTGCTGACTGGGACGCACACGCAAAAAAAAAAAATCGTCCCACATTTGCATAATCACTCTTCAGATCACTGCTATGGCGTAATCATATAAAAAAAACTTTAGGAGGGGGTAAAAAAATTGCACGCGTTAATTTACAGCGGTGAAACAAGTTATTTATTTATTTATGCGATTTTATATAGCGCGAACTTTACCCGAAGGTGTCAGAGCGCTTTACAAAAGAACCAGTTGAGAAACATAAGGACTTAGGATTACATGCGTTACCTAAAGGATACACACTGAAAAAGTTGCAAATGTACAAGATGTAAAGTCACACAAGGAGGAGATACAAATGGATATACTCTTCTCAGTTCTACACTTCTACTCAGGCCCCCTGCCCCCGCTCAGTATGTGCACACATTAATGGGCCGGCCAGCGAGACAAAGGAAGTGACACCTCATGCCTGTTGTTAAACGGAGGTAATGAGCGCCCATCTGCCTCTAGAAAGGCCACTCAGAAACCCACTGGGCCGCTGGCTGTATTCGAACAATGGAGACAGCGCCCAAATGGCCACCCCAGAATGCAAAAAAAAGAGGCCCACAGCAGCACTCGGACACCGGCCCCTCGGGCATTGCCCGAATGCCTGCGTTACCAATCTGACGCTGCTTGTAAGTATGCCCCTATATTGCCACAAGTTATATTGTGTGGAAATCAGTGTTTAGTGAATATTTATCATTTGTGCATCACAAAGCAAAGTGTCTTGGTTTGTTTTGATCCTATTAAAATCTTTCTTTCACACTTCAGAATTACAAAAAATGTGCTTCATTTTTGCTTTCGCAACTGCTGAGCGGGTACAGTTAATTTACAGGTATTTACCTTTTTGCTGTTTGTTACAAAAAATGATATGTACAGCCTTTTCTTTCACATTCTCTGTCCAACAGCAACATTCTCACATAATTCACTTTCCTTTTCTTTCTCTAATTTCAAAGTGACCCCAATTCCCATGTTAAATAAAAACAAGCAACCATTTGTTAGAAGACATAACCTAACTTTGACATCTGTCTTTGAAAAACAGCAAATGTGACAAGATAAATACAGAAATTAAAGGCATCTTTATTGCATGACCAACCAAAATTCAGCTTGCGACCCACAGTTTGGGAAACACTGCATGTGTTACCAGTGCCTTGGTGTACCGTGCAGCCAATGATACCCTTCCGACGTCGACCAGCAGCAAGGGAAAGCTTCACGTTTGCCTCTTACAGAAATGCCTACATTACAAATAGACCAGAGAAATGCTCTCCATGGGGGTACCTCTCAGGGTATTCTTTGTTTTCAGATGTCTCAGGGCACGATATCAATGGACTTGCAAACTCCAGACCCCATAATGCTGGTCCCAGAGACACACCAGACCCATAGACATCTGAGAAGCTGCATGGGCTGCTGCCAGTTGCTGACCTGAGCCTCCAGAATCCCTTAGGATGGGTGGAGTGGAAGAATCTCCCCTCACCTGAAGGAAAAGGGAATATCCTCCTGCCTCCTCCCAGGAGCAAAGAAATCCATTCAACAATTTACTGTCGTGCTCCAAACAGGTGGTAAATGACTGCAGATTTGGACCTGCTGTTTTCTTCTGGAATGGGAAACACATACTTTTTGGACCAGTATTCTAGGGTCCATCCAGAAGCAGCATGTAATCCCCTTTATCTCTAGGGGGAGACCTCGCAGAGTACCCTAAATTTGAGCTCGTGTATTTGTTTGCTGAGTTAACAGGGAATTCATAAGGTATTCCCAAGAATGCCCTTGACTACCTGCAGTATGGCTGTTTCGCTGTTGCAGGATGAAATGAAGAATCAAAGGAATAAGAGGGGAGTGGGTCTCATACTGTTTCTATGTAAGGAAGATAATTCATAAGTCATGGAAAAGCCTAAGACATCTAAAAATGTTCACAGCTTTAAAAAGCTCCTGAACCATATTAACAGATTTCTATCTTTCATTGTATCAACGTGTTTGTATCGTCTGAAGTGCATTTTGTCAAGTACCTTTAAGAAACAAATAAAAACAAAACAAATATTAGACATCTTTGAAAGTGCCAAAAATACTAAAAGATTTACAAAAAGTATGATTTCATTTCAAATAGGCCTGCATACTCAGACCTTGAGCAATAAAGTTAGATGAAGTACAAAGTCATTTTCAATGTGGCATTCGAAGTTTGATGTGGAAATAATCAGGAGAATTAGATAAAAATGTCCATTTAATAACACCGCATTCAAATTTTAAAAAAACATGGCTTGATGAAAAATCGAATGTTGATCCCTCATCAAGTGCAGCATCAAGGAGTAATTTTGTCAGTCTGGGATCTGTGGAAACTGAGAACCATTTGTGGTCCCAAATTTTTTAAGTATGGCAGATTACTTGTTAGCCTTCTTTCCATATTTACACCCAAATGCTGCACATTGCAAAAGCAAATGCATTAGCTCTAAATCTAATGCAGTATCAAGTGAATCTTAGCATAGTTGTCAGTTAGTAGTGAATTGATGCATTGATGCAAAGGCAAACCTGCCACATCTGAGCAACATCCACTCACCAACTCAATCCGTGAGGTCCATTAGTATCTAGCAAACTGAAAGAAAAAGATGTAAGGGTTGTCACACCTGCACAACTACCCATAAGACTAAAATATATACAGGTGCTAGACAATACATAGAGTTTTGGGCGCACCTCAGAAGACAGAAAATGCTGAACTCACCACAACACATAAAGCAAAGGGAAGGAAGCACGAATTTGTGTTGTACTTGTGGCCATTACAGCAGACAAGTCTCACAACAGAAGCATCAACAATGGTGCATATTGCAGAAGTGATGCAAGTGGGAGAAGGCTGAGACGGCACTTACATCCCCAAAACGGAGCTATGTGTTTTAGTATAGGAGCTGTAGAGGTAAACAGTGGTGCTGTATGACACCGCTTCTAAGAGGATGTTGACACAATTTAAGAACCAAGGGGCATATTATCAAGGGGGTTTATCTCCGCTTTTTTGGCTTTAAAAGCCAAGAAAGCGGAGATAAAATTATCTCCCTATTACCTAGCTGCCGCTAACACCAGTTAGCAACAGCTAGTAGGAGATAGCGACCATCTTGGGCCCCACTTTGCATGTCAGTGATATTTATCACTAATGAGATGCAAAGTGGGCGTGCCAAGATGTTAGCGACTGAAAACAGTCGGTAACATCGCTATCTCCTATTACCAACTTTTGGAGATACTCACGCTAAGCGCGAATGTCTCCAAAAGCTATCACCTGCCCTGAGCAGTTCTTAGCCATGTTATCCAATGGGAGGTGGATAACATGGCTAAGAGCATTAGCTCGCTAATGCATGAATATTGCTGACTTTTCAGCGATATTCATGCTTTGCGGCGATTTTTACCGCATTTGCGTTAAACCTTGGTAATACCAAGGTTTATTTGCGGTAAAAATCGCCGCAGCGCTGCGGTAAAGTTTTGTCTCTAACCAAGCAATAGCGATAATTATCGCTATTGCTTGGTTATATGCCCCCAAATGCTCCTGCTGTCCATCTTCATCAATGTAAAATCTGTTGAGCAAGCTCTCTGGACAATTCAACTCTGAAAAAAGCCAGGAAAGACCAGAGATGGTAAACGAACTAGAAGGACGTGAGCAACAGAAGAGATGTACCAGCCAGATGTTTGCAGTGCCATGTGAGGAGCAGCTGCGAGCGGGCACTCTCACAAGGAACGACTGGCATAGTAGGCATGATCCACGGTGCAAGATGGAGGTATGAGTTTCTATTTTGAAATCAGCTGGTTGTACCATCCAACATCACCTGTAGATCCAATAGAAGCTAAAGATCAAAGATCACATCAATGTAATGTTGACAGTGATGGTGCAGAGTAAGTCCTGTGGAAGCATCTGACGTCCTGTGGAACAGGCCTGGCAGGATTATATATCAGAACACAGCAGAATCCTACAAGGTCATGCAGAGCTGATTGATCTGTGGAGGAAATATTAGTAGATTACATTTTGACATCAACGGCTTATTCAAGTCAAGTCAAGTCAAGTCGATCTTTATTACGGCCAACATGGCCCAGTAAGTGCAAAGATGAATAACAGCAATGTTAAAATGACATGTTAAAAACACGATGATAAATGTAATAATAAAAATCCTGTACAAAAGTTAAAAATGTTATATTAAATAAGTTCTATCTTTCATCGTTAATTATATGCCATATTTTTCGAGATCACAAGCTATTTCATTTTCCCCATTATTCTTATCAGTAGTAGGCCATAGAATCTCATTAGGAAAAAATAAAGTGCATAATGCATTAACCAGCCTACCTTTAGACTCCTACAACAATCCTTTCTACTTTTCCCTTCCATAATTGTGATGTACATGTTGGAGCAGCTTGGAATACGGTACATCATAACTTTTAAACACATGGGGGAATCTTATAGCACATACATTTGTGTAAGTTAACGGCCAGTTCTTATCTGTTGTTAGCATGTAAGGGCCCTTCTTGTACACCACATTGAGAAAAGAAACCCCGCTACACAGTAAACAATTGGAGTCCTGGAATTAGTTTTCAGGATCCTGAAAGTTTCTACACATCTTCTACTACCTAGATTCCTGCAAATCTGGACAAGCCATCTCTTTCTTGCTTTGTTATAACCGGGACACTAAAAAAAAACAAGGAGTTCAGTTTTATCAGAATGATTGCAGACAGGGCACCTGACCTCATTCTGCGCTTTTCATTTAGCAGTCACGCAGCGTAAGGGCAGGACTCCAAATCTGAACTGTAGAAACAATTACCTGGCTGCCGGGGGTTTAATGAGATCGATGGCACTTTCAAAGGCTGGAGTGGTCTTAATTTCCAGGAAGGTTTAAGAAGAATTGCACAGATTAGGATTAGAGTGGAGCAAGGACATTCTATAATCCATGTAAATGGTCTTTGGTTGATTTTTTGTAACGCGCGAGCATGATACCTCCAGGTCAGACCATCAGTCCCCCATCCTCATACTAGTTAGCAGATGCTTGACATGAGCAAACCAAGGGAGCTTTACTGCGCCACTAATAGCTAAAACTTCTGACAGTTCCTCTCTATACATTAGAAGCTCCGGGGTCAACCATAAGCGTCGCCAATATAAAAGTGGTCTGAGGCTTAAAACCGCCTCCATCTCCATCAACCCCAGGTCTAAACGGAGGGGGACTAAGGGAGTATTGCGCGGCATCCTGAAAATATTCCTAATGAAGTCATTCTCAGACTGAATTAGGGTTTTAGGCTTGTCGTGGCCCCAGAGTTCTGCTCCATGAAGGGCACCCCCACATGCCTGAACTTTATAAATTTCCAGTGCCAGGCTGACAGCACTCCTACTTGTATTATTAAATACCTTCATTATTCCCCCGGTTGATAGGGCTAGCTTTAGAGATGCTTTCCCTATGTGAGCCCCCGAGTGCATGGTGTCTGGATTTTTATCTAAACCGGGTGCTTTGCCAGGGGCTACTCTCTCTATTGCAGCTTTTACTTCCTGTAAAGATACGGTGGGCATACAAGACGCCTCCAAATGATGAACAGGTAGAAAAAGCTTGTTGCTCTCTGGGTCCTTGTACAGTGATTCAAAATGGTCCCACCAGACCTCTTCGCCCAAAGTGGGTTCTAATGCTTTCCTTGGTACAGTATTCCCCGAATTAACAATACCCCAAAAAGATCGCATATCCCTCTCCCTAAGATATGTTTTTAGCGATTCCCATTTTTCCAGCTCACAACTTTGATTAGCTGCATAAACCGCCTCTTTATATACCCTTCTTCGCACTTTGATATCGGGGCGATTATTTGATTTGATTGCAGCCAACAGTAAACTTTTGGCCTTACGGCAGGTAGAGTTAAACCATGGATGGGGTATAGGTCCAGAATTTTTACTACATTTACTAGGGAAAAGGAATTCTGTTACTGTTTTCTTTAATTTTTCAAGGTTTGACCCAATCGCCTCTTTGTCCATACAATCCTTATTTATGTTGTATAAATTTGATGCTTCCAAAAAGACTGGTAAGAGAGCATCGTATAGGGAGCCCAAATTTTCCTGCTTAGTAGCAAAATTAGCCCACCGGACACGCCTCCGACAGTTGATTAAAGTTAATCCTCGAGGACTTTGCGCAACAACACCCTTCTCGGTTTTAGGGGTGAATCTCAACTGTTAAAGCATCATGATCACTATCAATGCGAGGAGTATTTTTAAAGTCAACCATCCTGTCCCAGTGATTTGAGTTTAATAAAGTATAGTCCAGTATGGACCCTCTATCTTTACCGTGAAATGTAGGGGCAGATGAGGTAGCAGAGGAGGATCTCCCGTTACATGCTCTCATTGAGAAATTTAAAATGAGGCGGTTCATCTGGATTACCAGACTCGGGAATTCCAAGGAGGGTGTCTTCCTCACAGATCGCATCACAATCCAGCCCTTCTAACGGCTCATATTGGCAATTGAAATCCCCGCCCAATATAACCATATTTTTGGGGGGAATGGAGGTCAATACAGGGCCAAGCTCCTCAAGGGTGACCGACTCATTGCCCTTAGGAGTGGGCCTTGAATAGATGTTAATTATCGTGATGGGACTGTGTTTTGGAAACTCCAGCTGTACACATAGAATGTCCCTAGATAGAGTTTCTATTTGCGTTGCTTTGCATCCAAGGTGTACACTCACCCAAATGATCAACACCCGCATGAGTGGCCAGTATATGATATGAGGCAAATCCTTGCACACTGACTTCACTCCTGGCCCAGGTCTCCTGGAACATACAGATGTCGTGTTCTGCTATGAACACTCTCCAATCGGGGTCGTCTAATTTGCTATTTATCCCTGCTACGTTCCAGGATAGTATTTTAGTAACTTCTGTACTGGAGATGGTTACCTTGGGTTCCTCTATAGTCTGTGGATACCAGATCCCTGGGTCAACAATTATATTATACTCTGCCAGCTCTGCATTCCTCATGCTTTGGGGGCTAATTGGGTCCACTAACAAAGTCAGCTCATCTCCTGCCGGGCTACTGGGGCGGGAGCTGCACAAGTGCTCTCAGCCCAGAGTTTCCTGTCTAGGGAGATGAAGCTCAGTGGAACACACCCTAGCTTCAAAGTCACATAAGTTTGCCCTTGTCGCCTCCTGTGTTACTTCTGGAGATGCTAGCTGTCAATCTACCCATTCTAGAGGGCTGAACCTATTACCTGTCGATATGTTGAAAAGCATGTTTCTCCAGCCTTGGCCATTAAATGTCATGTGTTGATTATGCCCGTCAAGTTTCCTCCCAAAAACATTACCCTGCTGATGTCCCTGCTGGGCTCTTGGGGGGTAGAAAAAACCTAAGGGCGGTAAATGAATTCCACCCAGGTGCATACTTCTCACAGATCCTAGAATTCTTTCAGCTACATCTGGGTTTCTAAAATTAATAACAATGCAGTTACGGTTAGTGCATTTTCTGGTCCTACCGATCCAGCCCACCCTTCTAGTGGTTAATATTTCATCTGGACTTTCATAACAAAAGTCGGTGTGGTTAGCTAGCCAGAATAAGCTTTTATTTTTTAGCTCTTCATGGTGCTCGGTTTGACCCCTTCTTAGTTCGGGTACCCCTCCCAAGATCAGCACATATGGTGCTGCTGCTGGTGGCAGATTTATATTAGGGGGTTTACAAGCTAGATCGGTTTGATCATGCGACAATCGTATGCCTGTTTCATTGCTCCCTACCAGCTTGTTGGTTTCTGCATTAGGGGCAGATTTGATGGTATTTGCCTGGGAGGCGATTTTAACGCACACATCCACCCTAGAACCCCACCCTGCAAGAGAGGAGAAGAATTACTGGACCTGTTAGCAACACGTGATTTAGTCGATGTAATGGAGAAATTAGATACTGGTGTGAATAATGTACCTGTCTCCACCTATATCGGGCGTGGGAGTTCAACCACCATAGATTACGTATTCATTTCATCTCTCCTCGAGGATCTTTTATTAAAATCAGAGGTTATTCAGTCCACGCATAGCGACCATTACCCAATTTTAATTTGCCTTAAATCAATTAAAACCCTGAGGAAGAGAATAAAAATTGGGGCTAAAAACCTAATGGCATCGACAGACAGGTTAAGGGTGGCTTGGAAGGGGATAGACAACCAGGATGTCCTGGCTAGAGTCATCAAAAAATACCCTACTCTAGTCTCGGTCTGTCTATCTACTTCCAGCTCGGGGCTCGACTTCATTAACTCATTTTGTGAGCTCTGTAAGGAAATAAAAACCAAAATTTCCAAACCTGTCTCAGCCCATATTAATAGCAATCCCAGGTGGTTTGATACCTCATGCTCTAAAGCTAACCGGTAACTTAGGGTTGCCCTCACTGCTGTACCGCGTGACCCGTCCCTGGTTGACTGATGCCTGGTAAGGACTCTGAGATCCAGATATAAACATTCTCTAAAAATCAGATCTGAAGAGCTATTAAAAGACCACTGGGACTCCCTTGTCCGCACAGCTGCTTTACGAGATGCTGGAGGGTTTTGGAGGGCCGTTAAGAATCTTAGATAATTGGGTTCTAATATCTCCCCTATCAACTGTAATATAACAGGGGATGTGTGGGTTGACCATTTTTCTAAGATCTATGATGCTTCTGCGTCTGGCAACCCAATTGAAATCGTCCCAGCAGTAAAGCCTTTGAACATTTTGTTGTCGGAGGTGGAGGATGCCATCACCGAAAGCGCTGGGAATAAAGCCCCCGGTCCAGATGGCCTATCCATCGACCAAATTAAATCTGAACCAGACTTTTGGGCACCCTTGTTATGTAACGTTTTCAATAATGTATCCCTCACTACTGTCCCGGAAACATGGTCTTGCAGTACTATCGTACCAATATTTAAAAAAGGTGATAGACTCGATCCTGGCTGCTACCGCCCCATATCCTTAATCGACAACACGCTAAAAGTCTTAGGCAGGGTACTTTTTAACAGAATTAGCACCTGGGCGGAAGAAAATACCATCTTACATCCCTGCCAGCTAGGCTTCAGAAGTAAAGTGGGCACGGTGGAGCAGTGCCTGAACCTAAACCTGCTTATGGCCAAATATACGATCGCCAAAAAATCACCTTTATATTTTGGGTTTATGGATTTAAGTTTTGCTTTTGATTTTGTTAACCATTCCCGCTTATGGTCAGTCCTGCTGAATTATGGTTTAGATGAATCTTTGGTTTATTTCTTGGCACATCTTCATAGCGACCTGAAAGCACGCGTCCGTATTAACAATGATGGTGAAGTTTCTAATGTTATTTTAATTGGCAGGGGGGTCAGACAGGGTTGTGTCATGGCCCCCCTGCTTTTTATTCTGTACATAAATGATCTGAGCGTTTCTTTGGGCAAATTAACTAATGATGTTCCGCAAGTCAATGGCAAACCTGTCCCTGCACTTCTCTATGCGGATGACGCGGTCCTTATGGGCCGCACACCCAATGCCTTGTGAATTTTAATCTTGGGTTTTGTTAAATTTATGGCAGTTTTGGGCCTCTGTACCAATTTTAAAAAGTCATTTATAATGTCTTGTGGCCCCAAAAGTTATAAAATAAGCCATATTCAATCAGGGGATAATATCTTAAAAAGCACTTGCACTTTCCCTTATCTTGGTTTGTTATTTTCCAAAACTGGCTCTTGGCAACCACATGTTACTCAGGGAAGGAATAAAATGAGTAAGGCTATAAATTCTCTAACCTCCCTTCGTCAACCCAACCAGGCAGACGTGATTACGTCATTGTTACAAATCTATAGAACACAATGTTTACCTGTAGGAACCTACGGTGCTGAGGTGTGGGGTTATTCTAACTGCACCCAACTACAGACTGAAGAAAATAGATTTTGCCGGAAGATTTTGGGTGGGGGGGGTTATTAGCGCACCAACTCACATCTGCCATAGGGAATTAAACCTCCATTATATAGAGGACTTCATAAGATCCAGACCCTCACTGTTCTGGATAAAAATCTGGTGTAATCCTGCTGCCTCCCAGTCACGTGATATTATTATGGACTGTTTAAACTGCGAGAGGGCTAACTTTATACCTTGGTTTAAGGCTGTGGAAAATAGTTTATCAAGTGTGGGGCTGGGTCATCTTTTTACATCCCCGCAACTGATTGACCACACGTACAAGAACCTAATAAAAAAGGCCCTCTACATTTCCTACCGTAAGGAGAGGTTAAGGTGTGACTCGGTAAAGCCGTCCACAATTAGATACATTTCCCTCATGGAGCCAAGTGACAATCCATTTGCCCTGCCTCAGGGCTATCTCCGCATAAAGCTAGGCAGGTGGAATAGGAGTTTGCTATTTCGGTTCAGGGACGGAAGCATTATAAATTTACTTAGCTTCCCATTAGGCTTTAACAAACATGTGGAAAATCTAAGCTGTCGCTGTAACCTAGGCGGTAAACAAAGTTTGCTTCATTTTATTTTCTTTTGTGGTTTTTACAGAATGCACACTTTGCACTTTCTAATGCCGTACTGTAGAAAAAATGCTTTGATGGATTTTAAACTAGCTTTTAAAGACTTGTTATTGTTAAAGACGGATGAGGCCATCTTTAGAATGAGCTGCTTTCTTAAAGCAGCTGTACGGTCTCGTGCTTCCCTGCTAATTGACTGAAATACTTGCACTATGCACATTTTGCACATTGCTTATTGCACATTGTATATTTTGCACTAATGATTGCCTTTTTGCACATGATAAAGCTGTGTATTGCTATGAATCAGTAATCAAGTGGGATGTTATTTGTGTTTTTACTTCTGCTGGATTTTATGTGTACTTTTATGGATGTTTCACAATCTGAATAAAGATCTTTTGACTTGACTTGATTAGTGCCTGTTGAAGTTGGTTGTACCCTTTTCCCCTGCACTAAATTTGACTTAGGATTATCTTGGACCTTTTCCTTAGTGGCCTTCGCCTGTAGTTGTGTTCCCGGGACTATGTTGATAACTGGTGATCACACTCTTCTATTTTAGCTAGTTGGGGTTTACCGCTCGCTGGTTTATTTGCAGGGTGTGGTGTTCGGAGTTGACTGATGCCTTGGATTGAATGTTTGGAAGTGTCCACAACCAATGCTGCAGCAGTGCTGGCCTTAGGCAGCGGTGGTTGCGGAACAACTTTACTCAGGTTGTTGAGCATGGATACAACTTTGTCAACTCGGTTCATAAGATTTTTGAACTGTAAGCTGATAAGTTGTTCCATGTGTGTTTGCAAATCAATCAGTAGGTGGGAAGCCCAGGGCGGGGGTGCTAGTGTAGAGGGAGTGGGCCCCACAGCCACCCTAGGAATATCTGTAGTAGGTCTATTTTGCCCAACAGCTTTTTTACTATTAAGAATGGGCTTCCTTTTTTTGGGGTGGTAATTGGGTGCCGTAGTGACCCCCCGACGCCCCATGGGAGACGGAGAATCAGCGGTAGAGTCAGCATCCAACCCCGTTGGTGCGTTGGGTGGCTCCACAGTGGGGGAAAAAAGCAACGGATCAAGAGTTGGTACGCAGGGGAGTTCCGCAAAGGAAGACACTAGCAGCGAGTCCCTGGATTTCTCTACTACCAGGAAATCGTTCACAGATATCGAGGGATCAAACACAGTAGCCACCAGAGAAGGGAACAAAGTTGAGGTCAAGGTTAGGCGTCTCTCAGTATTCTCGATAGCATTAGCTACAACCCCAATTGTCTTTTGTAACATTTTATCTATGGCAGTGAGGGTCGGGATTTTGGCAGTTGATGCTGCCATTTGACGGGTATTAGGGCGGGTTGTGGGGGGATTGCCCTTGTCCATAGTTCTCGTCCAAATGATACCACTAGAAGAATAATTAAATAATATTTTCCTATGTGGGGGAATAGGTAAAAGGCAAGTATAAATTACAAGCACTTACGCTAAAGAAGAAAAAAATAATCTGGAATGCAGTGGATATAAATCTAGCGAGTCAACTATACAGACTGACTTGTTTACAGGTAAACTTAATATAAAGGTAAGGGGTATCAAGAGAGGGAGAACCGCAGTCCTTTTAAGTCACCAAGAGATGTGGCCCAGCCCCGCCTCCTTTGGCCCCGGATGGCCACAGATGGCCCCGCCCTTCTCCCGGTGCTGCCCGCGCACGTCCCGCGATGCGAAAGGTGTTCAAAGATCTTAAAGCGCCTCAGGGCGCGTTGTGAGCCCCCCGGGGCTGCTGGGTAGTGTAGTCCGCTGGCCTGGACTTCAGCTGTTGCCCTCACAGCGTATGCTGGATGGCTGGATGGCGGAGAAGTGAGGAGCTGGTGCCGTTCCCCTCACGGCTTGCTGCAAACTCCGGTAAATTACCCCCAGAGTGCTCGGCGCTCATAGATCTTAAAGCACCTCCGGGCGCGTTGTGAGCATCACGGTACAGCGCCGCCCCCGGGGCTGTTGAGTAGTGTTGTCCGCTGGCCCGGACTTCAGCCGCTGCCCTCACGGCGTATGCTGGATGGCTGGATGGCGGAGAAGTGAGGAGCTGGTGCCGTTCCCCTCACGGCGTGCTGCAAACTCCGGTAAATGACCCCCCTCGATACTAAACTGCAGCATTAGGACTGGAATTAAAAAGCATCCTTTCACCGGGAGTTTCAATAAGTCAGATGAAAGAATGTGCTGAACTGGGGACAATGCAGATCAGCAAGCAAAGTTGCTACATTATGTTGCATCACCTGGAGAGAACAGAACAGAACTGTGCCATATCTTCAAGGAAATTATTGCAGATCCGCTTTCTCCAAGTGGTGGTGCACTTTGGACTACCTAGGGCAACACAGGCACCATTTCTGCAAAGTGCAGGGAAGTCTGCATTGTGATTGGGATGGTTTTGTGAAGGTGGGTGCACCTTTCTGCACAAAAACTATCCTATGAGGTTATTTCTTCTTTGCCTGTGTGCTGCAGAATACACCACACATGCAAAGAGGAAGCAATGAGGAGAAATAAAGACATTTCTCCTCTTTATCCAGCCTTAAGCAGGAGCAGCATTTTTGCACAAACATGTGTCTACATCTGTTTGTAAATAAAGGTTTGTATCAAAATCCAGTGGTGGATGCACGGAAATGTCCATGCACCACCTGGGAACGCTTACCTGATGCAAAGTAACACATTGCATACTAATGTGCTCCACTGCGGTAATTTTTCTTTCAAAAAGGATTTTGCTTTGATCTGGATCAAAATAATCTTTGCAATTCAGGGCCTTGATGCTTTTTGTCAAAGCTTTTTAGGTGTAATGATTAGAGAAATTATTCTAACTCTAAGGTCACAGGGGAAGGGGAGTGGTCTTGTTGAGTAAGTATCATATCTCCATTCAGTTCTTCTGCTCTCACAGTAGCAAAAGTGCTCCCATGCTCTCCTCTGAAGAAGCCCTTAAAGAGCAGGCCTCGAACAAGGGCTAACAACCGGGAGAACTCACATCCTCAGGCCTGATAAATGGAGAGACCTATGGCAATGTCACTGAAACTACCTTCAAAATCATCAGGGTTTATAGTCTATTCCCTTAAACAACAATGTACTTCACTACAGAAACTCTTCATAGAGGTGTACTATAAACAGGCAGGTTGTAAACTTTGAACAGCAAGCATTGGTAAATGCATTAAGTTTCATGTTTGTGATTAATAATATGCTGTTTTTTGTTGTCAGTTGTAGCTTGCTGAGTAGTTGTACAATATAAATTACAGAAAGTCAGTTACAGTTTTATGACTTGTTAACGAACGTAAAGACAATATATTGGCTGTTACTAGTGGTATACTGCGTGTAAGTAATAGCAACATTTTGAAAAATGAAATGAAAGAGGAAAAAATAGAATTAATTGATGTAATAGCAATATTATGAGGTAGAGGAGTTCTGACAAATTTTGGGCCCAGTGCCACTGTACCTGCTGCACCATTCAAATCATGGCCCTAGTGCCTGCAAGATAACTGCATTTGAGACAGCCTATTTAGTAGTAAAATATAGCAATGTTTGCTGTTTAGAGGACTAATGACTACTTTTAGAGCCGGTGCCACTCCACCTGCTGCACCATTTAAATCATGACCCTATTGCCTGGAAGGTAACTGCACTTGTGGCTGCCTATGAAGTAGTAAAATATTGCAATACTTGGTGTGTAGAGGGGTTCCTAGAGCTTTGGGCCCCAGTGTCACTTCACCTGCTGCATTATTGAAATCATGATCATAATGCCTGCAAGTAACTTCACTTGTGACAGCTTATTTAGTAGTTAAATATTATAATATGTAGGGGGTCATTAGTATATCGGGCGGATCCCACCCTAATGGGCACAGTGGGACCGCTGCACCTCTGGCGGGCGTTCCGTTTACCGTTTCGTGGTGAGCGGACTATGTCCACCTGCCATACTAATGGACCCCTTAGAGTTTAGTCGTGTCCTTAGAGCTTTTGGCCCAGGTGCCACTGCCATTTTTAACTGCAAGATAACTTAAATTGTGTCTGGCTGTATAGTAGTAAATTATAGCAATATCAGGTTTTTAGAGGAGTTCTGACAATGTTTAGGCCTGGTGACACTGCACCCGCTGCACCATTCAAATCAGGACCCTGCTGTCTGCAAGGTAACTGCACTTGTGACTGCCTGTTTATTAGTAAAATATAGCAATATTAGTTGTTTAGTGGGGTGCTAGAGCTTTAGGTCCTTGTGCTACTGCATCTGCTGCACCATTCAAATCATGACAATTTTGCTTGCTGTATAAATGCACGTGTGACTGTCTTGTTTAGTAGTAAAATTTCACAATAATCTGGGTTTAGTGGGTTCCTCGAGCCTTTGGCCCTAGTGGCGCACCATTTAAATCAAGCCCCTTTCAACTGTAAGGTAACTGCAATTATGACTGCCTGATTAGTGGTAAAATATAACAATAATATGTGCTTAGAGGAGTTCTGACAACATTTTGGCGTAGTGCCATTGCACCTCCTGCACAATTCAAACCATGACCCTAGTGCCTGAAAGATAACTGCACTTATTACTTCCAGTTTAGTTGTAAAATGTAGCAATATTAGGTGTTGAATGGGGTGCCTGGAGCTTTTTGTCTCAGTGCCACTGCACCTGCAGCACTATTTAAATCATGACCCTAGCGCTTGATAGAGAAGTGCACTTGTGACTGCCTGTTTAGTAGGAAAACATAGCAATATTTGGTGTTTAGTTGAGTTAGGACAACTTTTGGCCCAAGTGTCACTGTGCCTGCTGTACCATTTAAATCAAGTCCCTTTAAACTGCAAGGTAGCTGCAATTGGGACTGCCTGTATAGTAGTACAATATAGCAATATTTTTTGTTTAGAGGAGTGCTGACAACTTTTGGGCCCTGTGCCACTGTACCTGCTGCACCATTAAAACTATGACCATGTTGTTTGCAAGGTAACTGCACTTGTGACTGCCTGTTTAGTAGTAAAATATGGCAATTTTAGGTGTTTAGTGGGGTGCCAAGAGAGGTTTGCCCCGGTGCCACTGCACCTGCTGCACCATTCAAATCAAATCCCTTTTAACTGCAAGGTAACTGCAATTGTGACTGCCTGTGTAGTAGTCAAATATAGCAATATTATGTGTTTAGAGGAGTACTGACAACTTTTGGGCCCAGTGCTACTGCATCTGCTGCACCATTCAAATCATGACCCTGTTGTCTGCAAGGTAACTGCACTTGTGGCTGCCTGTTTAGTAGTAAAATATAGCATAGCTCTTGGATATTAACTTTATTTTTAATGTGCAGTGTTTATTACAACATTTAGAATTTGATCATAATGATCAAAGAGATTCCGTTGAAAAAATCAATCTGATAATGCCTACAAAGGGGGAACATCCTTTTCGACGCGGATTTTACTCCGCAGTACTTTTACAAGGCGTCCGTTACAACGCAAGTCGTAACCACGACTTGCACTGGAGGGCGCTAGAGGATAAAGAATAGTATATTTACTATTCCAACACCTTACCTAGTATCCACGGGGACTGGTGTTAGAATAGTAAATTATACTATTGACTATCAGCGCCCCCCAACGCAAGTCGTTGTAACGGCTTGCGTTGTTAAAGACGCGTTGTAAAAGCACGCGTTGTGACGGTACGCGTCGTACCGTCATACATCACCTACAAAGTGCAAAGAAAGGTACCGAGGCATGAATAGGAAAGGCTACAAATGTTCGAAGGCTAAAGCATCTGCTTTACACAACTAAGTGATAAAAAGCAAGCATTCAAGTGTACTGTTAGAAGCTGTCTGCCTTTTCCGTGGGAAGAGATTTTATCTTGACAGTTAATGGGGCTTGAACAGTGTGAACAGTTTTGGTAGAAGTATCATAAATGCATGCAGTCAGGGGAAGTGTTCCACACAAAAGTGAATGAACACAGTAGTTTGACTATTGGAACTTATGAGAGCCCCCTTTTAAGATATAATAAATACATCAGATTTCACAAGCACAGCTCAAGCGATGTGCAGGCGAAATCTAAAAATTAGGCTTTTTTTGTAAAATTTCACTCATCCAAAAGTTTGTTATCATCTCTTGAGCATTATAGGGACAATGTGGTCAGCGGTGGAAGGGTGGCTTAGTCAAGAGTAGCTAGGATTAAGGCTTAAACTAGAAGTGGCCATTCCTCACTTTCACACTGCTGATGCCATATAGTCCCCTTGCGTGTCTGTGCTTCGGCTCTCTTACCTGCAGATTCTGAAAAAGCTTAGCAGTGGGCTAAATTCCATGCAGTGCCCCGTAAATGTAAAGTTGGTCACAACTATATGGCCACGACCAAATTTATATTAGGAAGCCCTTTACATTATCACGTACAAATAAATAAAAGATCTCTTTCCTTGCAGATGGTTATCCTTATACCAATAATTTTCTAGTATTAATTTGTGCGTGGGGTATGCTTATATCAAGAATGAAACAAAATACCCATGTGTTATACTATTTTCCTTTCAAAATGTGAATTTAGAATTTCAAATAAATAACATTTTGTGGTATGTTAATCTCCTAGCCGCATGTCTGTGTTCTTGCGTGCATTATAAAAACAGTATTACTGCTTTAAATGTGTTCAAAGACACCCAAAGGGACCTCTCCCACATCATGTTGACCCTCCGCGGTCTCACCACTGTAGGTCATGTTTGTGCAACAGGGACGTGGTAGGGGTGGTTTGCAGCGCTGGTTTTCCACCTACACCGCTGTTTACACCAAACACAATTTACTTAACGACAGGAAAAATAGTTTGACAGATGCTACTTGTGCGGTGATTCGTGCCCGTATTTGAAGGATTTAAGGTCCCCTTTAACCTGTGTTACAAGGGGGAGGATGGTTGTGGTGGGAATCCTGACTGTTACTTCCTTCCACCTAATTTGACAATGCTTTTATCCATTTCCTCCTTTCTCATTGCACCAATTAGCTGCCGAAACATAGATTGCACATGAGAAACATCACTCAAAATAATCAATTAATTTGTGACTCCCAAGGTTGGAATGACAGATATGCATAGAGATGACATTTCACATATAAGACCACGGTGTATTTATGTAACGTTATATAAGACTGAATACCACTTGCATGTTTTATTTAAAAAGCATATTGATCCTCAATGTCACATCCTAGCTACTATCCTGAAGCGCAAATTAATCATTTTCAAGCTCCTTGCTGCTTGTCGCATGTACACAAAGCAGGCATCTTGCTCCTAGTGGCTAGAAAACATGGTGTCATATTTATGACTTAAAAATACAGCCATTTGTTTAAGTGGAAAAAATGTAAAGTCGACAATGATGTTCCATATTATGTACATGTTTGCAAAACATTTTTCTTCACTTTAAATCTCTCCTATTTAAAAAAAAAATGGTTGTATGTTTGTGTTACACATGTAACAATGCCACATATAGCAAAAGGTATATCCTATGCCACACCATGACACAGGCTCTCACTCACCCATACACATATATGCCATTCAAAGGCACACCCGTTCATACATCCCCAAGGACCATGCTCTCACGGATGCACATGGCAGCACTGTCATACTGCGCCTATTTTTATTCAAACCATAGGATCTGGCTTTATAGACATTAGGCTTAAATCCAATGAAGCTGGGTGTGGGAGTGTCTGGTATCACTGCACGAGTAGTTTGACCTTCAGTAGCTTATAATGATTTTCACTGATCAGAAGTAGCTCTCACTACAAAAAATGTTGGAGACCCCTGTAGACATTGTCTTTGAAGTGAATGGGAGTCCCTACCTCCTTGCCCTGGCTCCATGCAGGATTGTCAGGCCCTTTGTGTGGAGAGGCTGGGCCCAGCTCCCCCTCCCATCCTGCAAGTAATGACACCTCAAGTCACACCTAGGCTCTCATTCTGTGTGGCTCTATAGGAGGAATACACAAAGCCCAACTACACCCAATCATGTGACCAGAGACAGGCTATAGGTCGCAAATAGCTAAAGCAAGAAAATGCAAACTTTCTAAAAGTGGTATTTTCAGAATTGTAATTTAAAATCCGACTCGAGCACCAGTTCGGATTGTAAATTAGAATTCCAGAGACACCAAATTTGAATCAGTAATATCTTCCCATTTAAAAGGACACATAAAATGTAATAAGGTAATTCCAATGTCATCATATGAGAGATATAGGCCTTGCAGTGGTGAAAAACAAATGTAAGTGTTTTGCACTACCAGGACACGTAAAACTTAAAAGTAGAGTCCTGCTTTTTAAATAAATTGCATCCTGCTGTCCAGGTCCTACACCAGTGGTGATTTATACGTAGTAAAATGGTTTGGGCCTGGCCAAAGGTTTATTTTGGCAGGTTGAAATGATAGTTTGAACTGCACACATAGGCTCTACAATGGCAGGCATGTCACATGTTTAAAGGGCTACTTCAGTGGATGGCACAATCAGTGCTGCAGGCACACTAGTAGGATATAGTTTGCAGGCCCTGGGTGCATGTAGTACCACTTTACTAGGGACTAATAAGTAAATTAAATATGTCAATTGGGTATAAGCCAATATTACCATGTTTTAAGGAGAGAGCACATGCACATTAGCACTGGTAAGCATTTGTACAGTGCTCAGAGTCCTAAGGCCAGCAAAAACAAGTACAGAAAAATGGATGAGGAAGGGACATTTTTTGGGGGAAAACCACCCTAAGGCTGACAGGTCAAGCAGTGTTGCTGTGGAAGCCAAGTGATGTAGCACTGTCTATCAATCATTGGGTAAGCAGTCCATATTATGTTCTGTGAGCCACACCTGGACCTTTTATTGCACGTTGGTGTTTGTGAGGAGTATGAATTCTGTCTTGGTAAGGTTCAACTTGAAGCAGGCTATGGATATTCAACATTTTATGATCACTGAGCAGTGTTTCAGTCAGTCAATGCAGAGTCCAGATGAGGCTTTCCATTAGAGCTGATATCCATCCACATACTAGAGCACGCAGATGCCCCCAAGGACAGCAATGATCATGATACAGGAGTCGTCAAGATAACTGAAACTTGATGGAAGCCAAATGTTATGATGTAGGACTCTGCCCTGAAGGACAACTTGGTGTCTGTTTCTTAGGTATGATATGAACCACTGCAAAATGACATTATCAGAGCCAAGTAGGTATGCAGGTGTCAAGGAGACGTGGTACTCAATGGTGTTAAATGGTGTATAAAGGCCATTCTGGATAATAAAAGAGGGGTTGTCAATGCCAAAGAGCAGAAGGGTAACGGAAGGAGGTGGCCCATTTAGAAGGTAGGGGTGCATTGGTGAGACGGTGGCGTCCATGAGAGAGGTGAGAAGGAGACAGGATCCTGGTGCCCTTCTAGGAAGAAACAGGGCCAACTGAATCCTGAAGAACATCTCCTCCACCTACCTCCTGTCATCTTGTGGAGAAGTGTGGCTCAGGGGTTAGAGGCGGCAGCCCTGGAGCTTGAGTTCGGCCCTGGACCAGGGTTCAATTCCCCGCCTCGGCGGGTCTTGGGCTCAAAATTCCACGGACTCGTTAATTCTAGCTCCGGTGCCTTCTCGACTCACGGGTTCACACTCTGCGACTCTGGGCAATAGCTTGCTTAATCTCCACAACAGCCCCTCGCGGTGGGATGCCTGGCTTTCACCTTGTGAATACCCTGCCAGGGTTATCTCACAGGGGAATACCAGGACGGGTTCCCTAAGCAAGCGCAGAGATGCCCCAGGGTAAGTCGTGCGCTATATAAGTTTCATTCATTTCATCTTGACATTTTTTAATAACCCCCACAATGCGCTCTTCCTCCCCCAGTGCATTGGCAGAGTCTGCCACCTCCTGCCATTAGGCTGCCTACTCTGTTGCAGCCATTTCACAGAAATACCAATGTGCGCATCCTGCTAACTGGCATCTCTGTCTGTAGAAGGGTCAGATAATGTAGTTTCTTTTTGTAATGTATTACCACAAATGTAATACAAGGCCTGTCTCCTCCTCAATGAAATGTAGTTTTTCTCTTGGAGAAATGGGGTCTGCATATTTCAGGCAGAATGTGATGGCTGCAGGAGCTGAAAGAACAGATTTATTTATAAGCAGCCCCTATATTGTGGGTAGTATTTATGTCATTGAAAGTGAATGGGTGTCGGGTGTGTGGTATGTATTTTAGGTGTATAAAATTCTTCTATACCCATCCATGCAGAATTCTCCGACCTGGTTTTGGAGTCCCGCCTGCCCCCTTTGCGGAGTCTCTTCCAAGTATGAGAACGTAAACTATTTTGCAAACGTAACATGAACTATATATAGTATCTTTATGGTCATAAATTATGTTTAGGAAAACTCCACCCACTAAATTGAGGGAATGGAGACATGTAAGTCTACACTTGGTAGTAACTTGACATTCTGAAACTGTGAATAGCCAAGAGTACTAAAATGACTACAAAGACTATGAGTAAATTTGCATATGTAGATTCACCTTTGTGAATATACCCCTCAGTGTTTAACCATCACTCTTTTATCTTATCCCAAAGTCAGATCCTAAGGCTGCTCTCTCCTCTCAATATAGTGGTTCCATTGGACTCAGTCTAACGTCTTCGCTTCATCTAGATAGAGGTCAGTATTTTCGTCTATACCATCCCATACTTGCTCAAGGTGGTCCATTAGTGTTCTCATATTAATTCTAGAGAAGCAACCTTGAAAAAACATACGTGGGTTAGCTTAGGCACAACTTTGTCAATCCCATACCTAAGAATTATGCTAGAATTTTCACATCTGCATTGAATAAAGAAATTGGGTGGTAACTTGCACATGACTTCTAATCTATCTTAGGGTGTCTGGGTATTACGGATATGACTAATCTGCCAAATTCTGGCCTGACCTTTACTGTTTCTTCCGCATCTTTATAGACTGCATTGAAAACTAGGGCAACACTGCCAAGAAAACATCCTTTTCAAGTGATTTCCCCATGGACATTTCTTTTTCTCTGGATTGCTACCTTTAAGATTGTCTCGAGTTTCATGTGAAAGGGTTGATATTATAACATTTGCTAGAAATTGGTATTCTTATGTTTAAGTGTCTCGATATGGTGAATCACATAAGTCTCAGAAGTATAAGGTAAATTTCCTGGTAATGACTACTGGGCATCTCATCACTTCACTTTCGCTATGTCTATTTACCCGTATGACCAATATAGATCCTCATTGCAGTAGACTGGTTGCAGTAGGTGACCATCTACACGTCATGTTCATAGTACCTCAGTTGTATGTGGTCAAAGTAATATTCTGTCTGAGATGTGGAAGAGCTTTCAGGTTCAATCTCCTGCAATAACTCCTGGTAACTCCTGCAATAGCGGGATGAGGGTATTTTATTTTATCTTAAGGTTGCAAATTTGGGTCTCTATTTTTGACTGTTTCTCTTTATTACTTTTGATTGTTTCTCTTTATTATTTTTAAGCTACAAGTCTGATTCTCGGATTGCATTAAAATGCATTTATGCTTTTCCCGTCACCAACTGAGCTGTGTTGATGATATTCAGTCTTCATTGAAGGTCAAATGATTTGTCAGGTTTGACTGTAAAGTGCACTGTTCTTTTTGCTGTCTACATTTAACAGTGTTCATTCTCCATAGTTTGATCAATGGCGCTAGAACATCTAAGGCTAAAGTTAGCAGGACCGGGCATTGTCTTATATTCTGCCCTCTAAAATTAAACAGGAAGAGGAATATAGGAACAATGTATTCGATGCCAGGAAGAAATAAATATGTATACAAGAAGGAAACTTGTACTCCCTTACACACTAGTGTAATAACATCCAAGCTCCCATCAATGTGTGATCCTGAATCATACCCCAGTCTTTGCCATTGTGAAAATCTGGCCTCTGTGATGTATTTAGTATGGCGTCAATCATCACCACTGACCCTCAGCCTTGACTTCTCAAACTCAGTTCTGAATTGTTTGGAAAATATTACAGTTTCCACAGTGCCATTATCTTAGAAAAGACAAAGTGTCCCAAGATAATACAAATTTGAAGTAACATATTTAAGTAACTAGCCACCTGTCCATTTTAGGCCTTACTTAAAGATGGGTTTTAGCTGTATGTTTTCAAAACATACCTGGGGTAGACAATGCCATAACTGACGGTGTGCTTTGAGTCAGCCCATTGCATATTATTTGTTGACTTCCTTGTCAACCTCATAAACTTGCTTATTATTCAATGATTGTCATTACTCTTCTTGTGTTGTCCCTCTCCTGGAGCATAGCTTCTTTGCTACCCTTTTGATAGGATGACTTGTATTCTTCCACTGACAGAGTTCACAGAACTTCTTTTTCTTTTGCTTTTAGCACTGCATGGGAGTGAATGGGTTTTCCTGCTCCTCCTCTTTTTCCTCTGTGCTGCCTCCCTATTAACCCCCTGCACACTCTTTGTTGGACTCCCACACCCCGATAATCCCTTGTCTATCCCCTTGCCATTATGCTTACTTTCTTTTTCGATTCCATAGCTCCCCTGGCCTTGTTTCACATTGCTGCTGCTGTTTGGTGGCTTTTAGTTGTATCCTGCACTCCCGCTACTCCTACGTCACTTGCCTGACACTCCCCATCATGGCCGGCTTTTGATTTAATATACCACCAACTCATTTGATGCTCGCACGCGCACACACCCTGCTTGGTGTCCCCTTACCATTCTGACTTCCCCCACCATACCTCTTCCATTCCGTGGTGGCTGGTGCTATCGGCTTTGCCAATGCCGGGTGCTTTTTTTAATGTGGTAATTTTTGCAAAGCTAATAGCATCTGCCAGCCATGCTCAAAATAAGTATACAATTAAAACTAATTGTTTTCTATACTTGCAAGACGGCCAACACGTTACTTAACCCAACATCATGACGCATAAAGGCAAGCTTGTTTTATTTTTACACACCAGTTGATCAGTTTGTACTATGTCACTGTTTCCATCATACTTCTGATATGTTTTTTAGAATTCTCTTCAGAACATGGCCAGAAAAAGGGTTCTATAGACTCTTAGGCACTGTAACCTCCAATGACCCACTAAAAATTAAAAAAGTAAGGTGCATGTTGGTAACTATCGGTCCTGTGAGATTCACAGGCATAGGTAGTGTCAGTGGGCCCCCAAACATCTTTCATCATGGATGGACACATTCAAGAACTCACACCAAGGGCCTGATACTGATGCGGTTACGAAAGCATTCGCACCTAGAGCCCAATTCCGATGCGGTTAGGAACGCCTCCTAACGACATTTGCTCCTTCCGCATTCGATCTGGAACATGTCTTTCCAAACCGCGGGCCCTAAGAAGGTATTTTTTTTTGTTTTTTATTAATATTAAAACCTATCCTAGTGTAAGCAATGTTAATAGTAGTTACTATGAAAATAAACAAGATAGTGGCAACAATGCTTGTTAGAAAATACTGTAACATAATGGCAGTATATTTTGATTATCTTCATTGGTTTCCTAACCCCTCCCTTGGATAACTAAGCTTATCTTAGCACCAAAAGGGGCTTTATGTGAGCTTTAGAGGACTTTGCTCACAACTGCATACCTTTTAAAAACAGAATCAATGTTCATTAGGGAGAGAGCTTTGTTCCTGTGTCTGCTCCACATCAATTGTAAAGTCTTCAGGCAGGCCGATAAGTCTGTTGAAAGACATGTTGTGCCTTCTCTTTAACCATCATCAAGGAAATTGTGTTTACAGCTAAAGATGTTGCATGTGTGCCCATCAGCTTGCACTCCATGAATCTAAGTTTCTCTCTAAATAACAATGTTTCATTGACGTTTATATACTCTTCCTTGAACATGGTTGAATTTGTTGTTTAAAAAAATCAACTTAAAAGCCCCTCTTCTTTTTTGCCTACTTAAGTTCAGTGAAACGTTGTTTACAGTTTAAAAACAATAATAGAGAAATCGAGATATCAGATTCTATGAAACAATATTGACTTTAAAAAAAATAATAACTAGAAAAATCAAGGTATCGGGCTATGCTAGAACAAAATATTAAACAAATATTTCAGCAAGCTGCATTATCGCACTGAAACAAATATTTATTGACATTGAGTATTGTACATTTTTACGTAAAAATGTACATCTAAATAAATGTACATGAATATTGCAAAAGGGGGATACCTCAATGAAAAATATATGAAGATTATTTCATCTTGGGAATTATATCGAAACCTATGCAATACATATCTGTGTTCATTTAGTTATACGCTTGTTTATGCACAATGATAAAAGAAACAAGCCAGGCTATAGTGTGCTATTTCTATTTTAACTATTTCAGCTTGTACAAAATAGTAAAAAAATTAATTCAAAAGGGATTAATAGCAAAAAGCGTGTTTAAAATTATTATATGGACAAACATCAGCAGCCTCTCATTGCCTCTAGTCCAAGTTGTTATGGGAAAACATTAACATTTTCAAACATGCAACACCAAAGGACTCAATATGGAGATTAATATAATGACGACTATTCTTTATGGAATAAACCCAAAACTTTAAACTTCAGTGGAAGTGTTGGGGTTTTCTTCTGAGATAGATACTGATGAGGAAGCTGCAGGTCTCTTTAAAATGATATGGACACTGAAACCACAGGTGAATACGGTGTCAAGGGTGTAAATTCTGATGTTGGAGCTGAAGTTGTTGTTAAAGAATTTTTCAAGGCAGCACAAATTGAATTTGATAATGAAGGAAATGTTGGTGGTCTGGTGCTTCCTCAAGTAGACATAGGTAATAAAACAGGTGATGGACCATTATCAAATATAGCTTCCTTAATGATGGGCAGACGCAGTCGGGCTGCATCTCATAGCCCGGCGATCAATGTTATAGACTGTGTAGTGTAGCCTGTTCAGTCTAAAGTGCTCTGATGAGACGAGCTGTTTCTGCCAGCAAGGTGTTGCCTCACATCCTAAAGAAGGCAGAAGTGTATTTCAGGTGATTGGAGCTTGGTTAGGCAGGGCCTTCTTCAGGGCAGCCTCTTATATTAGTTTAAATTGTATTATTAGTAATTGCTGTTTGTAGTCTGCTTTCATTTCTATGCCATCTTTTTGGTGTGTGTATAGATTACATCCAAATGTATTTTACACATTTTTGTGCGAAAATGCACCCCAAAAGCCGGCTTCCCTAAATTTACATGAGCTTTCTTTGATCAATGCAGGCTTTGCTAACTTGGCAATTAAGAGGTGTTTTGATCGAAGCAGGAGATCACAAATGAAAAGTTGGCTTCTATCTGCTTGGCTAACAAATTATGATGCCCAAAAAAAAATCCAGACTTTCCTTAGGAAGTGTGATATGACCTTAAGAACCCAGTACCTGCCAAGAAAGTGTATATATTCTTTTCTGAAAATTAGTAGCAGCAAATTAACCTAAATCCGCTCAAATTTAGTTAATGGTGATTTGAGTAACGTCTAAAATGTATGTATGATAAATAAAACAACAAATAATAGTATCAACAACATGATTGGTGTATGTGGTAATGAATATCCCAAAGCACTCAGTGTCTGTAATATTTTATTCTATGCTTAATTACTAATAATTTAGCATAGCACACCATGGCCTTATTCTCAACAAGACTGTTGACTGATTGATTGATCATTTAGAAAGGGCACTGTATCCAGTTAAGGATATTCTGGAGCTAAGATCACAGCAATGCAAAAATGACCCGCTAATAGAAAGTCAAAGGGAAATTACAGTGCAAATCTAAGTTTTATGTTGTTTTCTAACAGAAAGGTGAGAGGTGGCCATACAGAGAGTGGATGGAAGTTGGTTCCAAGCCACAGCTGTAAGGTAGCTAAAAGAATGCCCCCATGTCTCATTTTCGTCATCTAAGGAATGCATAGAAGATTGTTACAGGTCTGGCGTAAAAAGGGGTAATCACTGTTCAGAAGGTCCTGGATGTTATAGGAGCTAATGCTTCCAGCGCATAGTTACAGAAGCAAAGAGCTTTGAACATGTATACTTTTTCAATGTTACGCAAATGAAGATCACTAAGGTATGGTGGTGGCATATGCCAGAACATTCTAATCCTCCATAGGAGATGTGCAGCCTCATTTTGCATAATATTAAGACGTTGGTTCTACTTGAACAAGGAAAAGTGAAGTACAATAATCCAGCTTTGAACACAATGGTGGCTTGGACAACCATTTTCCTATATTTCCTAGTGATAAAAGCGGGTACATTTTTAGGATTTAAAGAAGAAAGAATCAGGTAGGAAATATATTTGTGAAAGATGTTCCTGAATAGAAAAGTCAGCATTGAAAATGATTACCAAGTTCCTAGCGAAGAATTCAAAAGACGGTACTCCTCGGGCCAACAGGTGGAATACCAGATGAAGGTTGTAGTGTTGTGAGACTATGAGCACTAAGACCTTTGCGGTTATGGTCAGACTCAACAAGGAATTACGTTACTTACTGGGAGGTGTTAAGGTTTAGTTATTAACAGTTAGTAGGTAATGAGAGAGCAGTGTGTGATTGTATGCTGAGGAATAAAGGCTCACTATCCAGAGCTCCGTGTGGGGCTTATTCATTCTGAATGCTCCTGGGCTGGGGAGGATGTTACAACTGGCGATAAGTACGGAACTGTGTCACAAAAAAATTAGACTGTTCTTCCTGAAGAGTTTCAAATGCTACAGCAAACTGCTTATGTGTGCCATGCTCCCAAATCGATGATAAATAGTTTGGAGGTGGCATGTGTGGAATTGAAGCCCGCGTCCAGCCCATATAAAACCCTCCAAGAATTTGAAGGCCCTGTGGAGGAACGCATTTTTGAAGGCCCACCAGAATTAATTGGTAAGGCTATAAGAAGAACTAGTATCAATGCAAAGCAAATGCTAAAGGCAGTGATAACCATGTACGTAAGTGCAAGTATACTTTCCAGCAAGAGCAAGGGGAGTGCCACACGACCCTGAATCAGGTGTCACGACCAGGCCCGGTTGAGCTGCTGATTCATGCACGGCAGCAAGTGGCATCCAGTACACCAAAAGGACATTCGGAATAGTGAAATAATTCAATGGCTGAAGAAGGGAGCACGAACTAAAGTGCAACAGCATTCCTGAAACCACCAGCGCCATTCGACATGGTGAAGAAGTAAAATATTGATGCCTAGTGGACTGCATGGATCGAGACGTTCGATGATTTCATAGATGCACTGGAAGAAGAAGACAATGGGAAAATAATTCAGTACTTAAAGAACCTTGCTGGTGAGGGAGTGAAAGAAGTGGTAAAGAAAATATCACAAGCTAATACTGTATCATACCGTCAAATCAAGGAAGCGTTAGAAGCTGGTGAAATGATGGATGAGTTTGTTGAGAGACTTGATGTGCTTATCAAACACTGCAGGTTTAGTGAATTTAATGATGAAGAAGCCATATGTCTCTGTATCATTGATAGCTGTCTTTCAGACTCTTTCAGAAGATGCATGTTGAGAGATGCTCAACAGCTTAATGGCAAAAAACACAGTTGATGGACAGAATGTAGAACAATGAGATACATTCACCCCAGTGCAAGGATCTGGGCCTAAATCCATCGTTTTTTTTGCACTCCACACCACCCTGGGTTAGACACTGGCTATATGCAAATCAACTCTGACCCTGTGCCTCATGGGAACAGTCCAGTCCGAACTACCAAGCCATGTCTTTCCCAGACCGGAATCAAGCATCCAAGGACCGGTTTCTGGCTATCAGCCTTCATCAGCCGGGATAGCATGACTCCAGTGGTGTGGAGAGACTGGGACTCACGTCTGAGTATACCCAGCACACTCGGGGTGAAAATTGCAAAAAACACAGTTGATGGACAGAATGTAGAACAATGTCATACATTCACCCCAGTACAAGGATCTGGGCCTAAATCCATTGTTTTATTGCACTCCACACCACCCTGGGTTAGACACTGGCTATATACAAATCAGCTCTGACCCTGTGCCTCATGGGAACAGTCCAGTCCGAACTTCCAAGCCATGTCTTTCCCAGACCGGAATGAAGCATCCAAGGACCGGTTTCTGGCTATCAGCCTTCATCAGCCTGGATAGCTTGACTCCAGTGGTGTGGAGAGCCTGGGACTCACGTCTGAGTATACCCAGCACACTCAATATGAAAATTGCAAAAAACACAGTTGATGGACAGAATGTAGAACAATGTCATACATTCACCCCAGTACAAGGATCTGGGCCTAAATCCATCGTTTTTTTGCACTCCAAACCACCCTTGGTTAGACACTGGCTATATGCAAATAAGCTCTGACCCTGTGCCTCATGGGAACAGTCCAGTCCGAACTACCAAGCCATGTCTTTCCCAGACCGGAATCAAGCATCCAAGGACCGGTTTCTGGCTATCAGCCTTCATCAGCCTGGATAGCTTGACTCCAGTGGTGTGGAGAGCCTGGGACTCACGTCTGAGTATACCCAGCACACTCGGGGTGAAAATTGCAAAAAACACAGTTGATGGACAGAATGTAGAACAATGTCATACATTCACCCCAGTACAAGGATCTGGGCCTAAATCCATCGTTTTTTTGCACTCCACACCACCCTGGGTTAGACACTGGCTATATGCAAATCAGCTCTGACCCTGTGCCTCATGGGAACAGTCCAGTCCGAACTACCAAGCCATGTCTTTCCCAGACAGGAATCAAGCATCCAAGGACCGGTTTATGGCTATCAGCCTTCATCAGCCTGGCTAGCTTGACTCCAGTGGTGTGGAGAGCCTGGGACTCACGTCTGATTATACCCAGCACACTCGGGTGAAAATTGCAAAAAACACAGTTGATGGACAGAATGTAGAACAATGAGATACATTCACCCCAGTACAAGGATCTGGGCCTAAATCCATCGTTTTTTTGCACTCCACACCACCCTGGGTTAGACACTGGCTATATGCAAATCAACTCTGACCCTGTGCCTCATGGGAACAGTCCAGTCCGAACTACCAAGCCATGTCTTTCCCAGACCGGAATCAAGCATCCAAGGACCGGTTTCTGGCTATCAGCCTTCATCAGCAGGGATAGCATGACTCCAGTGGTGTGGAGAGACTGGGACTCACGTCTGAGTATACCCAGCACACTCGGGGGGAAAATTGCAAAAAACACAGTTGATGGACAGAATGTAGAACAATGTCATACATTCACCCCAGTACAAGGATCTGGGCCTAAATCCATTGTTTTATTGCACTCCACACCACCCTGGGTTAGACACTGGCTATATGCAAATCAGCTCTGACCCTGTGCCTCATGGGAACAGTCCAGTCCGAACTACCAAGCCATGTCTTTCCCAGACCGGAATCAAGCATCCAAGGACCGGTTTCTGGCTATCAGCCTTCATCAGCCGGGATAGCATGACTCCAGTGGTGTGGAGAGACTGGGACTCACGTCTGAGTATACCCAGCACACTCGGGGGGAAAATTGCAAAAAACACAGTTGATGGACAGAATGTAGAACAATGTCATACATTCACCCCAGTACAAGGATCTGGGCCTAAATCCATTGTTTTTTTGCACTCCACACCACCCTGGGTTAGACACTGGCTATATGCAAATCAGCTCTGACACTGTGCCTCAATGGAACAGTCCAGTCCGAACTACCAAGCCATGTCTTTCCCAGACCGGAATCAAGCATCCAAGGACCGGTTTCTGGCTATCAGCCTTCATCAGCCTGGCTAGCTTGACTCCAGTGGTGTGGAGAGCCTGGGACTCACGTCTGAGTATACCCAGCACACTCGGGTGAAAATTGCAAAAAACACAGTTGATGGACAGAATGTAGAACAATGTCATACATTCACCCCAGTACAAGGATCTGGGCCTAAATCCATCGTTTTTTTGCTCTCCACACCACCCTGGGTTAGACACTGGCTATATGCAAATCAGCTCTGACCCTGTGCCTCTTGGGAACAGTCCAGTCCGAACTACCAAGCCATGTCTTTACCAGACCGGAATCAAGCATCAAAGGACCGGTTTCTGTCTATCAGCCTTCATCAGCCTGGATAGCTTGACTCCAGTGGTGTGGAGAGCCTGAGACTCCCGTCTGAGTATACCCAGCACACTCGGGGTGAAAATTGCAAAAAACACAGTTGATGGACAGAATGTAGAACAATGTCATACATTCACCCTAGTACAAGGATCTGGGCCTAAATCCATCGTTTTTTTGCACTCCACACCACCCTGGGTTAGACACTGGCTATATGCAAATCAGCTCTGACCCTGTGCCTCATGGGAACAGTCCAGTCCGAACTACCAAGCCATGTCTTTCCCAGACCGGAATCAAGCATCCAAGGACCGGTTTCTGGCTATCAGCCTTCATCAGCCTGGCTAGCTTGACTCCAGTGGTGTGGAGAGCCTGGGACTCACGTCTGAGTATACCCAGCACACTCGGGGTGAAAATTGCAAAAAACACAGTTGATGGACAGAATGTAGAACAATGAGATACATTCACCCCAGTACAAGGATCTGGGCCTAAATCCATCGTTTTTTTGCACTCCACACCACCCTGGGTTAGACACTGGCTATATGCAAATCAGCTCTGACACTGTGCCTCATGGGAACAGTCCAGTCCGAACTACCAAGCCATGTCTTTCCCAGGCCGGAATCAAGCATCCAAGGACCGATTTCTGGCTATCAGCCTTCATCAGCCTGGCTAGCTTGACTCCAGTGGTGTGGAGAGCCTGGGACTCACGTCTGAGTATACCCAGCACACTCGGGTGAAAATTGCAAAAAACACAGTTGATGGACAGAATGTAGAACAATGTCATACATTCACCCCAGTACAAGGATCTGGGCCTAAATCCATCGTTTTTTTGCACTCCACACCACCCTGGGTTAGACACTGGTTATATGCAAATCAGCTCTGACCCTGTGCCTCTTGGGAACAGTGCAGTCCGAACTACCAAGCCATGTCTTTACCAGACCGGAATCAAGCATCCAAGGACCGGTTTCTGGCTATCAGCCTTCATCAGCCGGGATAGCATGACTCCAGTGGTGTGGAGAGACTGGGACTCACGTCTGAGTATACCCAGCACACTCGGGGGGAAAATTGCAAAAAACACAGTTGATGGACAGAATGTAGAACAATATCATACATTCACCCCAGTACAAGGATCTGGGCCTAAATCCATCGTTTTTTTGCACTCCACACCACCCTGGGTTAGACACTGGCTATATGCAAATCAGCTCTGACCCTGTGCCTCTTGGGAACAGTCCAGTCCGAACTACCAAGCCATGTCTTTACCAGACCGGAATCAAGCATCCAAGGACCGGTTTCTGTCTATCAGCCTTCATCAGCCTGGCTAGCTTGACTCCAGTGGTGTGGAGAGCCTGGGACTCACGTGTGAGTATACCCAGCACACTCGGGTGAAAATTTCAAAAAACACAGTTAATGGACAGAATGTAGAACAATGTCATACATTCACCCCAGTACAAGGATCTGGGCCTAAATCCATTGTTTTATTGCACTCCACACCACCCTGGGTTAGACACTGGCTATATACAAATCAGCTCTGACCCTGTGCCTCATGGGAACAGTCCAGTCCGAACTACCAAGCCATGTCTTTCCCAGACCGGAATCAAGCATCCAAGGACCGGTTTCTGGCTATCAGCCTTCATCAGCCGGGATAGCATGACTTCAGTGGTGTGGAGAGACTGGGACTCACGTCTGAGTATACCCAGCACACTCGGGGGGAAAATTGCAAAAAACACAGTTGATGGACAGAATGTAGAACAATGTCATACATTCACCCCAGTACAAGGATCTGGGCCTAAATCCATCGTTTTTTTGCACTCCACACCACCCTGGGTTAGACACTGGCTATATGCAAATCAGCTCTGACACTGTGCCTCATGGGAACAGTCCAGTCCGAACTACCAAGCCATGTCTTTCCCAGACCGGAATCAAGCATCCAAGGACCGGTTTCTGGCTATCAGCCTTCATCAGCCTGGCTAGCTTGACTCCAGTGGTGTGGAGAGCCTGGGACTCACGTCTGAGTATACCCAGCACACTCGGGTGAAAATTGCAAAAAACACAGTTGATGGACAGAATGTAGAACAATGTCATACATTCACCCCAGTACAAGGATCTGGGCCTAAATCCATCGTTTTTTTGCACTCCACACCACCCTGGGTTAGACACTGGCTATATGCAAATCAGCTCTGACCCTGTGCCTCTTGGGAACAGTCCAGTCCGAACTACCAAGCCATGTCTTTACCAGACCGGAATCAAGCATCCAAGGACCGGTTTCTGTCTATCAGCCTTCATCAGCCTGGATAGCTTGACTCCAGTGGTGTGGAGAGCCTGAGACTCCCGTCTGAGTATACCCAGCACACTCGGGGTGAAAATTGCAAAAAACACAGTTAATGGACAGAATGTAGAACAATGTCATACATTCACCCCAGTACAAGGATCTGGGCCTAAATCCATCGTTTCTTTGCACTCCACACCACCCTGGGTTAGACACTGGCTATATGCAAATCAGCTCTGACCCTGTGCCTCATGGGAACAGTCCAGTCCGAACTACCAAGCCATGTCTTTCCCAGACCGGAATCAAGCATCCAAGGACCGGTTTCTGGCTATCAGCCTTCATCAGCCTGGCTAGCTTGACTCCAGTGGTGTGGAGAGCCTGGGACTCACGTCTGAGTATACCCAGCACACTCGGGGTGAAAATTGCAAAAAACACAGTTGATGGACAGAATGTAGAACAATGAGATACATTCACCCCAGTACAAGGATCTGGGCCTAAATCCATCGTTTTTTTGCACTCCACACCACCCTGGGTTAGACACTGGCTATATGCAAATCAGCTCTGACACTGTGCCTCATGGGAACAGTCCAGTCCGAACTACCAAGGCATGTCTTTCCCAGACCGGAATCAAGCATCCAAGGACCGATTTCTGGCTATCAGCCTTCATCAGCCTGGCTAGCTTGACTCCAGTGGTGTGGAGAGCCTGGGACTCACGTCTGAGTATACCCAGCACACTCGGGTGAAAATTGCAAAAAACACAGTTGATGGACAGAATGTAGAACAATGTCATACATTCACCCCAGTACAAGGATCTGGGCCTAAATCCATTGTTTTATTGCACTCCACACCACCCTGGGTTAGACACTGGCTATATACAAATCAGCTCTGACCCTGTGCCTCATGGGAACAGTCCAGTCCGAACTTCCAAGCCATGTCTTTCCCAGACCGGAATGAAGCATCCAAGGACCGGTTTCTGTCTATCAGCCTTCATCAGCCTGGATAGCTTGACTCCAGTGGTGTGGAGAGCCTGAGACTCCCGTCTGAGTATACCCAGCACACTCGGGGTGAAAATTGCAAAAAACACAGTTGATGGACAGAATGTAGAACAATGTCATACATTCACCCTAGTACAAGGATCTGGGCCTAAATCCATCGTTTTTTTGCACTCCACACCACCCTGGGTTAGACACTGGCTATATGCAAATCAGCTCTGACCCTGTGCCTCATGGGAACAGTCCAGTCCGAACTACCAAGCCATGTCTTTCCCAGACCGGAATCAAGCATCCAAGGACCGGTTTCTGGCTATCAGCCTTCATCAGCCTGGCTAGCTTGACTCCAGTGGTGTGGAGAGCCTGGGACTCACGTCTGAGTATACCCAGCACACTCGGGGTGAAAATTGCAAAAAACACAGTTGATGGACAGAATGTAGAACAATGAGATACATTCACCCCAGTACAAGGATCTGGGCCTAAATCCATCGTTTTTTTGCACTCCACACCACCCTGGGTTAGACACTGGCTATATGCAAATCAGCTCTGACACTGTGCCTCATGGGAACAGTCCAGTCCGAACTACCAAGCCATGTCTTTCCCAGACCGGAATCAAGCATCCAAGGACCGATTTCTGGCTATCAGCCTTCATCAGCCTGGCTAGCTTGACTCCAGTGGTGTGGAGAGCCTGGGACTCACGTCTGAGTATACCCAGCACACTCGGGTGAAAATTGCAAAAAACACAGTTGATGGACAGAATGTAGAACAATGTCATACATTCACCCCAGTACAAGGATCTGGGCCTAAATCCATCGTTTTTTTGCACTCCACACCACCCTGGGTTAGACACTGGTTATATGCAAATCAGCTCTGACCCTGTGCCTCTTGGGAACAGTGCAGTCCGAACTACCAAGCCATGTCTTTACCAGACCGGAATCAAGCATCCAAGGACCGGTTTCTGGCTATCAGCCTTCATCAGCCGGGATAGCATGACTCCAGTGGTGTGGAGAGACTGGGACTCACGTCTGAGTATACCCAGCACACTCGGGGGGAAAATTGCAAAAAACACAGTTGATGGACAGAATGTAGAACAATATCATACATTCACCCCAGTACAAGGATCTGGGCCTAAATCCATCGTTTTTTTGCACTCCACACCACCCTGGGTTAGACACTGGCTATATGCAAATCAGCTCTGACCCTGTGCCTCTTGGGAACAGTCCAGTCCGAACTACCAAGCCATGTCTTTACCAGACCGGAATCAAGCATCCAAGGACCGGTTTCTGTCTATCAGCCTTCATCAGCCTGGCTAGCTTGACTCCAGTGGTGTGGAGAGCCTGGGACTCACGTGTGAGTATACCCAGCACACTCGGGTGAAAATTTCAAAAAACACAGTTAATGGACAGAATGTAGAACAATGTCATACATTCACCCCAGTACAAGGATCTGGGCCTAAATCCATTGTTTTATTGCACTCCACACCACCCTGGGTTAGACACTGGCTATATACAAATCAGCTCTGACCCTGTGCCTCATGGGAACAGTCCAGTCCGAACTACCAAGCCATGTCTTTCCCAGACCGGAATCAAGCATCCAAGGACCGGTTTCTGGCTATCAGCCTTCATCAGCCGGGATAGCATGACTTCAATGGTGTGGAGAGACTGGGACTCACGTCTGAGTATACCCAGCACACTCGGGGGGAAAATTGCAAAAAACACAGTTGATGGACAGAATGTAGAACAATGTCATACATTCACCCCAGTACAAGGATCTGGGCCTAAATCCATCGTTTTTTTGCACTCCACACCACCCTGGGTTAGACACTGGCTATATGCAAATCAGCTCTGACACTGTGCCTCATGGGAACAGTCCAGTCCGAACTACCAAGCCATGTCTTTCCCAGACCGGAATCAAGCATCCAAGGACCGGTTTCTGGCTATCAGCCTTCATCAGCCTGGCTAGCTTGACTCCAGTGGTGTGGAGAGCCTGGGACTCACGTCTGAGTATACCCAGCACACTCGGGTGAAAATTGCAAAAAACACAGTTGATGGACAGAATGTAGAACAATGTCATACATTCACCCCAGTACAAGGATCTGGGCCTAAATCCATCGTTTTTTTGCACTCCACACCACCCTGGGTTAGACACTGGCTATATGCAAATCAGCTCTGACCCTGTGCCTCTTGGGAACAGTCCAGTCCGAACTACCAAGCCATGTCTTTACCAGACCGGAATCAAGCATCCAAGGACCGGTTTCTGTCTATCAGCCTTCATCAGCCTGGATAGCTTGACTCCAGTGGTGTGGAGAGCCTGAGACTCCCGTCTGAGTATACCCAGCACACTCGGGGTGAAAATTGCAAAAAACACAGTTAATGGACAGAATGTAGAACAATGTCATACATTCACCCCAGTACAAGGATCTGGGCCTAAATCCATCGTTTCTTTGCACTCCACACCACCCTGGGTTAGACACTGGCTATATGCAAATCAGCTCTGACCCTGTGCCTCATGGGAACAGTCCAGTCCGAACTACCAAGCCATGTCTTTCCCAGACCGGAATCAAGCATCCAAGGACCGGTTTCTGGCTATCAGCCTTCATCAGCCTGGCTAGCTTGACTCCAGTGGTGTGGAGAGCCTGGGACTCACGTCTGAGTATACCCAGCACACTCGGGGTGAAAATTGCAAAAAACACAGTTGATGGACAGAATGTAGAACAATGAGATACATTCACCCCAGTACAAGGATCTGGGCCTAAATCCATCGTTTTTTTGCACTCCACACCACCCTGGGTTAGACACTGGCTATATGCAAATCAGCTCTGACACTGTGCCTCATGGGAACAGTCCAGTCCGAACTACCAAGCCATGTCTTTCCCAGACCGGAATCAAGCATCCAAGGACCGATTTCTGGCTATCAGCCTTCATCAGCCTGGCTAGCTTGACTCCAGTGGTGTGGAGAGCCTGGGACTCACGTCTGAGTATACCCAGCACACTCGGGTGAAAATTGCAAAAAACACAGTTGATGGACAGAATGTAGAACAATGTCATACATTCACCCCAGTACAAGGATCTGGGCCTAAATCCATCGTTTTTTTGCACTCCACACCACCCTGGGTTAGACACTGGTTATATGCAAATCAGCTCTGACCCTGTGCCTCTTGGGAACAGTCCAGTCCGAACTACCAAGCCATGTCTTTACCAGACCGGAATCAAGCATCCAAGGACCGGTTTCTGGCTATCAGCCTTCATCAGCCGGGATAGCATGACTCCAGTGGTGTGGAGAGACTGGGACTCACGTCTGAGTATACCCAGCACACTCGGGTGAAAATTTCAAAAAACACAGTTAATGGACAGAATGTAGAACAATGTCATACATTCACCCCAGTACAAGGATCTGGGCCTAAATCCATCGTTTTTTTGCACTCCACACCACCCTGGGTTAGACACTGGCTATATGCAAATCAGCTCTGACCCTGTGCCTCTTGGGAACAGTCCAGTCCGAACTACCAAGCCATGTCTTTACCAGACCGGAATCAAGCATCCAAGGACCGGTTTCTGTCTATCAGCCTTCATCAGCCTGGATAGCTTGACTCCAGTGGTGTGGAGAGCCTGAGACTCCCGTCTGAGTATACCCAGCACACTCGGGGTGAAAATTGCAAAAAACACAGTTGATGGACAGAATGTAGAACAATGTCATACATTCACCCCAGTACAAGGATCTGGGCCTAAATCCATCGTTTTTTTGCACTCCACACCACCCTGGGTTAGACACTGGCTATATGCAAATCAACTCTGACCCTGTGCCTCATGGGAACAGTCCAGTCCGAACTACCAAGCCATGTCTTTCCCAGACCGGAATCAAGCATCCAAGGACCGGTTTCTGGCTATCAGCCTTCATCAGCCTGGATAGTTTGACTCCAGTGGTGTGAAGAGCCTGGGACTCACGTCTGAGTATACCCAGCACACTCGGGGTGAAAATTGCAAAAAACACAGTTGATGGACAGAATGAAGAACAATGTTGTACATTCACCCCAGTACAAGGATCTAGGCCTAAATCCATCGTTTTTTTCCACTCCACACCACCCTGGGTTAATGGCAGCAAGGACTGGAAAAAGAGTTGATCAACAAGCTGATGATATGGAAGCTGGAACAGTGAAAATGAATCAGCAGTGGTCGTGAAACGTTAGCACAAGGTAGATGCACCCAAGTCGAAAATGCTGTGTTTCCAATGTGGGTTTGCATTTCCCTACAAAGGCAAATGTCCAGCCAAGTGCAAAGCTTGCACTAAAGAAAACTACTTTATAATGGTTTGCAAAGTGACAGAGTGCACCCTCAGTGTAGTGGGCCTAGTGTGCAGGGCTCATGTTGCTTAACCCCTATGGTGCTTTATGGCATTGAAGGATATCATGACTGACATCCTCCTTAACACCCTCAAGACTGATGCGCCCCAGCATCCCCCATAACCAATGTTTCCTCAGTGCCCTCATGAATGATGCTCCCCAGCAGCCTCAAGTCCGCTGTTTCCCCAGAACCTGTAATTTCTATTATGCTTAAACCCCTGCAAGCATTACCCAAATACTATGAACCAATGCATTAACTGCTCCTGCTGTTCCTTGGGCCTTAGTGTAGTTTTCCATTAAATCTCTACACATTTTCTACAGAAGCCTTGCTCTCGCTGTTACTAAGGCCTTGGTGTTGTTTTCCACTATGGACGTTTGAGCGAAAACAATATATTCCTTTCATGTTATTTGGTTCCAATCAACAAGTTGCACATGCCCAGTCTGTAAGATCAAAGAGAGTGTACTAACACGTGTTTTCTCCCAAGGTTGAAGAAACTTCCAGACAGTTATGTGCCCCTCGTGCTGCACGTGATCTAATTACATCCATTGAGCCTTGAAGAGGGTATATAAACCCTGCCCAAACCTGAATCGTGGCTTGGCCTTGCTCCCTACAGAACAAGCTTCACCCTTCCAACTCACCTGAACAATCCTGCTGGAACCATGGAGTACTCCAGTCTCCTTAAAGTCCATCCAAATCATTGGTTCCTGTGGCACCCACTCTCTCGACGTCTTCCTCCTTTTTCCCTCCTGCACAGCTACTCCAGACCTCTCGTGACTACCTGCATCTAAGACTCGAGATCTTCTTCAGACTTCAGTCAAGGGGAAAAACCAGACTAAGTACTTGATATCAGGTGAGTGCACATTAAACCTCCTGTAGTAGTAAACAGGAATGAGTATCCCCGTTTTCAAAGACTATAGACTTTTCCTCCACTTCCTCTCTGTGAATTACTCCAGTTCTTCTTGTGTGTTTCTACTCTGGACCCTTCCTACAAACTTGGTGCTTGCATTCTATTGCGCAAGGATTTTATTTATTTATTTATTTATTTTTTGCTATTTATAAAGTGCGAACAAATACCCGCAGGGGTCTCGGCGCTTAAACAATTTGCATAACTTCAGCTCGATGTTAATTACTCCAGAAGCTCATGTACTAGATGTTACTGGTTAAAGAGCCATGTCTTCAGTCTCTTGCGGAAATGGAGAAGTGAAGGGCTTAGCCTAATGTGTTGAGGCAAGGTGTTCCATAACTTGGGTGCCGCGACTAAAGACTTGAGCTCCCTGTTTCTCTGATGAACACTAGTTTCTAGAAAAAGCACTTCAGAGTCTTTGATATATGTGTGGACCTTGTGCCAAATTCTGTATTTCAAGTTATTCATAGGAGTGTCTCACTCCAATCTATGATATTGGTTATTCTGCTCTCATGCCAAGCTGTTAATGAAACCTGTAAGTTTTTGTCACTAAATTTGATGCATATTCATTGTATGTAGAGACTTCTTAGTGTACTGATGGTAACTGCCTCTTCTTGTTAGTTTCAATGCATTATGTCATCGCAAAAATAGAGGTTCTGGTCGCGTGCACATCTACCTTGCTAATGTAGAAGATCTCAGAAGTGACAGATCCTGCTATGCAGTGTCATACAGTGACAGAGCCGATCCAACACCGCAAGTCTCTCTTTTCTTATTTTATCCCAAACCCCCTTCTTCCTTGGGGGCAGTGAGTCATCTATGTTTGTGATTCCTAGGGATTTGTTGTACTTGGGAGGGATAGGAGGTGCAGCATCGGCTCCAGTGCTTTCTCCACAAAAAATGAACACCAGAAGGTTCCAGAAGCATTCTCGCCACGCCCACAAAGCCAAACCATGACATCAGTTAGCACAAGTAGAAACCAGACATTGCTAATCAACGGCAAGTTCATCCTACAAAGGCTCATCAATGTCATTTTCGAGTGCCATTGAAGAAGATGGATGTGCGATGATGGTATCGACCAAGAAATGACAGGCATGTGTAGGTTTGGCTGCGTGCAAAGTCGAACAAACAACAAAAGTGAACTAATACGCGAAACAACAGGATTAATTTTGACATAACCCCAAGATTACAATAACAGTCAATAGTTGCCCCACAACCTTTATCATAGACAGTGGCGAGTCAAGTAACATCATGAAAGTTGAAAAGTTTAACAGCCTATCTCCTGTGCCAATCCAACCCGTCAAATATGAGAGTATACATGTGTGCAGCTTCTAAACCGTTGCAGAGGCAAGGTTCATTCATAGCGACATAAAACAGTATCAGTGCAAGCCCCAATACACGTTCTTCCAGGAACTTCATTCAGTGAAAGCATACTCAGTTTTGACACTACTGCTGCTGACTGATATCTCTCAATTACAACCTCAACACTCAAGCTGAAGTTGTAACTCAGTTTCCGTCCTTAGTTAATGGCCTAGGCAGGCTCAAGACAATGAAAGTGTGACTTCAAATCAATGAGGACATTCACCCTCTTACCCAGCTGCACTGCAGAGTCGCTTTCCACTCGCAAGAAGCTTGCCCTTAGTAGTGGTGCCAAAAAAAGGACAGTTGTGTTGATATGCACCAGGCCAACAAAGCAATTGAAAAAGAAAGGCATCCTGGTCCACACATAGCGAACATGATCATGCAACAGAATTGTGCCAAAGTCTTCTCCCGTCTTGCCTAAAGAAGGAATACCATTAACTCGAGTAAAAAAAAAGTAAAGGTACATCACCACGTTTTCAACTCATGTTGGTTTGTTCAGATACAAAAGGTTGAGTTTTGGAGTGTTGTCAGCTGCAGAAAAAGTTTAGGATGTTACACATCGAATAATTCAACCTGTCACACATGCTTTTAATTACTGTGATGACATATTGGTATTTGGGGCAACACAGACGGAGCATGATTAGGCTTGCATGCAACTGTGCCAGTTACTTGCTGATGCTGGTGTCACTCTACTTGCAGCAAAGTGTGAGTTTAACAAAACAAAACCAAATTCTTCAGACACATATTCAATTGAAAATGCAACTGAGATGGCCTATTTGGCCCCAAGTTACACACTGAGATCACAGTCAATGTGAGCCTGGTGGGGCTGCGGGCAATACTTGCTCACCATAATGGTCATCCAAATGCTCAGACACAGATTGTGGCCTATTTGACACAGAACATGCCTGTTCTCAGCCGGAGAACGAGAGTCTGGCCGTAGTGTGGGCCAGCAAACATTTTTATGTATTTCTATATGGAAAATGTTTCACTATCAATACAGAACACCAAGCGCTGCTCACTATTTTTGTAAGACCAAAAGCCAAGATGTCCCTTTGCATTGAGAAGAAGGGTTTGCGACTTCAAGAATATGACTATGAAATTGTACACAAGTTGGGTAAAGATAAGAACCCTGCTGATTACTTCTCACGAGCACCGTTACAGCAGCACAATTCAACATCAAAAACGGTAGAGGAGTAAATTAATCCCAATGTGAGGTATAGCACGCCAGCAGTCCTATCCATTGAACAGATCATTGCTGCTACTAATGCTGATAAGAACATGCTTATCCTCATTATTTCAACTAAAGTTTGGAAGAAAGTTGTTCAACCTTTTACAGGCCATTAAGAAAACTCTAAATTGTAAAGATACAAGTGGCTTCTGGAACTTGGTTAAGACTAGAAAAACCGAGGGTAGGTCTGCCATTGAGCCAAACTTCGGTGAGGAGGTTTGGCATCTCCATTTTAAAGCTTATATTTCAGTTCACAAAATGGACTAAGTGAGGTAAGGTCATCGATTAAAGGGTTCAAACCTTTGAGTCCTTTGGTGAAATACCTCCTTGTACACTGGCCGAGGTATTAGCGGCCTTGGCCAAAGTTTTACCAAATAAGGCACCTGGCCTGGAGAGGATCCCTGGAGACCTATTTAGAAATGAACAGGTAGTGTGGGCCCCATATCTGCAGACCTTTTTTTATGCTATTCTCCAGGGTATGGCTCCCCCCCCTAATCTGGGCAGGGGCTGAGATAATTCCTATTTATAAAAAAGATTCCACCTTAGAACCAGCAAACTATAGGCCGATTTGCCTGATTGATGTAACTCAGAAGATTTTTGCCCATGTTCTATTAGGAAGACTTCAGACATGGATGGATGACCTTAACATTTTAACTCCCTTACAAGCAGGTTTTAGGTCCAAAACCTCGACCCTAGATCAGTTATTTAGACTCCAACTGATCTATTGGAAAAATATAACTTTGGAGTGTGGTAGTCTTTATCTTACATTCATGGACCTTAAATCTGCGTTTGATATGATAGATCGTGACCAGCTGTGGGGCTTGATATGGGAGCCCCAGCCTGCCTTTGCCAACAGTTCAAACGCCTCCACGAAGGTACATTTGCTAGGGTAAGATTCAGCAAAAACAGGGAATTACCAGCTTCCTTTCCCGTTGAAAAGGGGGGCGAGACAGGGCTGTGCTTGCGCCAACCCTCTTCTCACTTTTAATCAAGGATCTTCTAGCCGTTAAGGATATTGACTCCCCAAGACTAGCTAACCACAAAATACCGGCCCTAATGTTTGCGGATGACATGCTGCTCCTATCTAAAACACCTATGGGGATGCAGCGTGTCCTAGAGGAACTTAGCTTGTTCTGTAAGAAGCGGAATTTAGAGGTAAATATCAAGAAAACTAAGTACATGGTCTTCCATGCTGATTCTACAAATTGCCCACACCCCAAATTGGACCATAGGCCTCTGGAGAAGGTACCAATATTTGATTATTTGGGTCTCACCTTAAATGATAAAATGCGGTGGGGACCACAAATCAAAAAAACAAACCTTAAGTTAATTCAGGCAACTGGGGGGATTTTAAAAGTACATAGGAGTTGGGCCAAAAAGGTTATAAGTCCACCTGTAGAAATGTATAAGGTGCAAGCGAGGGGGGCATCAATGTACGGTGCTGAACTTTGGGGCCATTGTTCAGCTAACGTTCTAACCATGACAGAAAACAATTTTATAAAACAACTCTTGAGTTTGCCCAAAAGTGCCCCCCTAATACCCTTAAGGATGGATATGGGCATCATCCCCATCACAGATTTAATTGCTTGTCGTCCACTCCTTTACTGGCGATGGCTATGGATTACGCCAGAGTTAGGAAATTACAGGGAAGAACTAAAAGCTGTTATGTCTACTTTGCAAGCGGGGAATATCCTGTGGTTGTCTTATGTTAGGAATATACTCCGTGCCATAGGGATGGATGACCTACGGTCGGCCCCAGAGGAGACATGTCCAGTCGTCTCTAAAAAATCACTTGCAATTGCTCTGAAAGAATATAAACTGGCATTTATTTTGCAGACAGTAGACTCTTCTAGCTTGTCTTCTGGGTTTCTGGATGCAAAACAGCATTATAAGTTGGAGTTGGTGTTGCATTTTACCCAACCCCTTGCAGCAAAGAAACTTTTTCTGCAATTTACGCACGGGACACTCCCGCTCCATCCGTTCACTAATAAGTGGGCGGGCGCCTCTAAACAACTCAGTCCGTGGTGCTTAGTAGCGGAAGAAACAGAAATTCATGTATTCTACTGCATGGCATATAAAAGGGCCAGATCTAAATGGGTCCTTCAATTATGCAGAAATGTGGGTATAAGAAACTATAGAGAATTCTATAGGGTACTAAAACCTGATACTCATCCAGTTGTTGCTGTTGCAATCTCCAAATTTCTATTTGCTATGTGGTGCAAACGTAGGTGTTTATTGAAAAGCTGACCTGAGAATTTAATAATCCTGTTTCCTTAGCCTTACTATTGTAATTCTAAATTAGTAAAAATTTAGGCTGTGAATTTCTTTTTAAAGTTTTTTTTCGTTTAATTTATATTTTTAATGTGCTTTTTTAATTGACTATATTGGTTTTATGGTTGAAATTGATGCCCTTGCTATAGTATTTGCGCTTGTCCGCTGCCCTACCCATGAATATTGATTTCTGGGCGTTTGATCCTCTACATGCTGCTATTTCTTGTAACTTCTTATTGGTTCTAATGATAATTCTACTTGATAACTGTACTTTTTGTAGTGTCTAATCAGCATGTTGTCTTGGGAATTATGTTTTATGGAAAATGTCATTTTATATGTGCTTTTATGGCCGATACAGCAAAAATAAAGCTTTTTGACTGACTGACCTTTTGCTGATTAAGTTGAATTAAAAAATTCTAAAATGTACAGGATGAACGGTCCGTTACCAAGGAAGGTGTTGTATTGAGATGCTCAAGAATTGTCATACCTGAGAGCCTAAGACAGCAAGTCATTGAACTAGCCCAATTACAAGAAGCACCCATTGACAATGTCTGACCTTCCTGCACATGCCTGGGAATGAATTGCTGTTGATTTCTTTGGGTCTTTAGAAAATGGATATCATCTAATGGTAGTCAATGATGAGTATTCATGTTTTTCTTGAGTAGAGGAGCTATTGTCAACTACTCATGACAAGGTTATCGAACGGCTGGATGAAATTTTTACAGCCTGGGTTATCCCCGCCATTCTCAAATCTGACAATGGTCTGAAGTTCAATAACAAAGAATTCAAGGAAATTCTGGTCAGACTAAATGTAAAGTATCAAAAGAACACACCTCTGTGGCCCCAATCTAATGGTGTTGAGGAACAATTCATGTGTACCCTCAAACAAGTAACTTACTGAGCATGGATGGAGGGAGTCAAGTTACGCCAGGCCTTGTGTTAAGCCATATATGCCTATTTATAAACTCCTCGGTCCATAACTGATGAGAGTTCTGCTACCTTGCTATTTGGGAGCGACATCAGAATCAAATTGCCGCAGTGGACAGTAGAGTGATCCTTGGATGCTGATAAAGTTTGTGTCACAGACACTGTTTAGAAGAGCCAGATGAAAACTTATGCCAACCATTGTCGACAAGCTCAGGAAACAGTCTTCAATGAAGGCGACTGGGTCCAGGTCAAGCAGAAATTAAAGCGGAAAACAGACACTCCATTTGTTGTCGATCCTTTGAGGGTTGTGACATGCAAAGGTCTTATGGTGATGATGCATCAGGGAAAGTCCATCACATGGACCTTGTCACACTTTAAACACCTACCTCGAAAGTTGTCCGCTCCTGCAATCATGAATGAAGCAGCCTGCCTGAAAGTCCTGATCAAGCATCAGAACCTGTGCCATCGGTGCACAATCAGAGTGCATCTCAACCCTCTCATAACATTCGATCTGGCCAACTAGTGCGAGTGCCTTAATGCCTTATTTAAGAAGATATGATGCAACTGTTGTTTATACTTTCTATTTAACAAAGGGGGAGATTAAGTGTCATGAGACTATGTGCGCTAGGACCTTGCGGTTCTCGGCAGAATCCACACGGAATTACGTAACTTACTGGGAGCTGTTAAGGTGTGGTTATGTTGTAATGAGAGTGCATTGTGTGATTGTATGCTGAGGAATAAAGACGTACAATCCAGAGATCTGTGGCGTATTCATTCTGCATGCTCTCGGGCTGTGTAGGACACTACAGAAGTTACACCACATAACAAGATGTTTGTCTTTTAGAAGATGTGTGTTGAAGAGAGTAAGTTCATCCAAAGCAGAATGGTGAAACACTTATTGCTTAAAACTAGAGATTGCTCTTATATTTGGAGTATATATCAGATGTTTTGGAACTTAAATAATGTTTACAGGAATACTCCTGGGATATTGTGACTTTGACAATTTTCCCTGCAATAAGAGAACTGAGTAAATTCTGGCTTTTCACTGAGCTCACTGACTAAAGGATCATTGGATATTAGTTTGAAATTAGTCAGGTCTCACTAATCACTAATCAAGTCCCTGCTTCTTTAGTATAGATGTTATATGAGAAGGTTTCAGGTTGCTTTGGAACTTTCAACTTCATGTGGACTAGATGATGATGGTTCTGGCCAGCATGGTGGCAGGAAGTTTTTGAAGAATGCTTCTTTATGTTTGTAGGTGAAGGTGTATGCAAGGGATTATACTGTGTTTATAGCTTTAATGAAATCATTGGTTTCTTCTATTGGTAACTGTATGCAGAAGAACATTAGATGTTCTATTGAAGCAATATCATGATTTAGCAAGTATGAGAAAGTAGATTATTAGTTGGGGTGGATGGTAGTCCACCACAAATAATAATGGTACTATTCTTGTTAAGTGCAGTAAAGGTTTCCATAACTTAACCTGATCAGAGCAGACAGGCTTCACTTCAGAAAATGTGTAAATCATTTATATATACAAAAACAGTTAAAAAGTCAAAAACACAACACTATAAAAATCCCACTCCAAATTAGATAAATATAGATTAATTTCATGAACAAAATAAAACCAAAATAACAAAACTCTAATAAGAGTAAGTGGACATATGACTTTGAAACGTTTAAACTAAAAACAGCATTGAAAAGTACAAAGCGCCAAACAACAGGCAACTGTTCGTGCTAGACCAAGACAAGGGTATGGTTGAGGCTAACCATGATGGAGCATGGATCAGATACGAGGTCCAAGTTGGACCTGGTCAAAGAGCTACCTTTCGACATAAAACATTTTATGAGGAAAAGGTGGTAGTCAATGAGTCATTGGAGGGGCAGACTGGATTCGAATCAGGGTTTAACAATGGCAGGTTACGGAAGAGTTGGGTCCTGGTGTGTTTATTGACAAAGGTGGGAAAACTCCAAGCAGGTGACAAGCAGGTGATGGTGTCTTTTGCCCAGGAAGGTCTTGACATCAATCGGCTCCGGCACAGTGTGGCTGTCAGTGAAAACCTCTACATACTGACTTGGAAATGTTCCTGAACGTCAGATTTTCTTCAACGGGGTGGGCCAACAAATTGAATCGGACTGGCCATTCAATGGCTCCAGCTTGATGGCAATCCTATTTTTTCACTGGGTCTTCAGAGGAAAAGTTGGCAAAATGCAAGCTCCAGCATTTGCAGTTTGTGTAGGAGGAGTACACACTAACATCAGTCAAGGGTTCCAGGACCAAAGGTACAGCATGAGGGGGTCACAACTCACTCCAGCAGAATCCACCAGCAGGCGTCAGTTGGAACTGGTCAGGAAGGTGAGCGTCTTGCAGCTTTTATGTGCCTGTAGCTTAACAGGAGGTCAGCCAACTGACCCTGGGAGTCAATTTATTTGTCTTGGGTACTAGTGGGAGCAGTTCCAGCCTTTAGGGATCTCCTCAAAGGTCACAACAGCAGATGCAGTCCATCTTATGTCTTATACAGGTCCAGCAGTGTTCTGAAGAGGGTGCCCAGGGATGCAACATGTTAGCCTGGCACTAGTGTGTGGTAGGCCCTCCCTGACCACTAGGGAAAATATACCAGGGGTAACCCTATCCACCTTTTCAGCAGTTCCTATTTGCCCTACTACAAATAATCTCACATTGTTTCTCTACATAAAACTAAGATAGCAAAAATGTTCTTCCTTTATGCAGAGCTAATATGCCCACCCTAGAGGTGTGGCCAGGGAAATAAGCAAATCCTCCCTGTGGTGACTCAAAAATGGTCTGGAGGGCAGTTCTTTTTCCACTGGGATTGGTGCCTGGCTAACTGATTAGACAAAAGGGTGGCAGGCCCAGGTGTGAGCTACATCTGTCAATGGCAGGTTAGGCATCCTTTAAAGATACAAAAGGGGCTGTGTACTGCCACAAGGCTTCCCTGTCAGGGGAATGTCAACTTCTCCCCACACCCAAGCCCTTTGTCTCAGCTCTGGGAGCCAATTCATACTTGTCAGCTTCTGGGTGACAGTTGAAAGCTCAGGCTCAGTCTTCCAGAGGCTGTAGGAAGGCTAAAAGTGACTTTTTAAAAGTACCTTTTGCCAAATATTTGCTAAAATCCCAACTTTACCTATGAAAGTCTAAGGAGGAACACATTTGCTGGGTATTAAGCGGAGATAACTTTGTTAACTTTAATGAAGTATCACTAATGCTTTCCTATGAAGTACCTAACCATGCTGCAGTGACAATTTCTTTTAGTGCATTGTCACAGTAAGGAGATGTTTAAAATTAAACGTTTATGTGTCCTTCTTTCAAATGTTATGGACACAGCCTTAAAGGCACATAAAACATATTTAAGGGTGACTTATAAATATTTGAAAATAGGGGTTCGCCTGTCAGAAGGGGTTATTATGACAGGTCGAATTTGCAGTTCAAATATGCATGGCCAGGCTACTGGGGGCAGACCTTTAGACATGTTTTACTGTGTCACTTTAGTGGTGGGACAGTATGAGCTGAACCACTAGTGATATATAACTTACAGGACCGGGGTATACTTTGTAACATATATTAGAGTCTTATAGGTAATTTAAATGCAATCAGGAGTTTAGCCAAATAAAATTTTAGGAGTGAGAGCACATGAGCTGGGGCCTGGTTAGCAGAGTACCAGTGCACAGAGTCAAAACACCAGCAGAATTAGTTCAAACAAATGGTGGTGATTATGCCAAAAAGAGGCATTTGGTGTTGAGTGACTGAGGTAAAGGAGACTTCAAGATTATAAACTTTTTTTAAAAAGAGGTGCAGAGGTACAGGGTGTTCTATAGCAGTCAAGGAGCAGGTTGGGTTAAAGAATTCAAAGTGCATTTTGAAAGGCTCTTTGATTTATCATATAGCCTCTGAAATGTGAGTAGTGCGATCTCATGGCATGTGTTATATTCGGAGTTAGATTTTATCAATCAGATTGTACATTTTTCTACATGGTCTATCAAGGCCTTTTATTCCCACTTTATATAATTCATGCCATGTTAGGTCTGATATGGCAGTATTTGGAGGAGCGAAAGCTTAATGCCTGGGAGTGGGCTTATCAATTCAGGGGTACTTTTTCTGAGACTCATAAAAGAGCAAAAATATGAAGCAAAACCAGAAATTGACCGAAAAAACACTACTCCCCATAATCACAGTGTGTGACCCCATCAAAATCCTGGGACCCAATGGAAATTTGCCTGCTTCATAAAGGCCTGAGTAGCGGCAGTGTCCCTTGCCTCTTTCACCCCTTCCCCAACATGCCTGGCCATCACTGGCCATCACTCCAATCCTAAAACAGATTACCTGTACCCATCAGAAGAAAATGAGCTCCCACATGTTGCCAACTACTTTGTTGCAAGGGTGCCCTCCACCCTAATGCTAGTGTGGAAAATGAGCCTCCATACCTCTTTTATAAAGTTAGTCATATTTGTGATGCAGTGGGCTCCACACAATCCTGTGGCCTAGTGCCATCCGACCTGGTTCACTGATGAGATTGACTTCCTTACGAAGTGGGCGGTCTGCTCTGCCCCTTGTTGAAAATGGAAATGAATGGAAGGGTAATACAACAACAGTAATTAGGGTTTAGTTTGCACCTCAGACCCCTGGGTCCCCATGCCACTGCACCTGCAACACAAATGATACCTACTCCTCTGTCCACTCCACTGGGCCATCACTCCTAGGCCTGAGGTCCAAAGCAGCTGTCTGACCCTTTGTGTAAAATAGGAAAGGGGAAAAAACCCACAACTCACCCCCCCTGTTGCTTGGGGTCTTTTTTCCTGTGCAACAAGGGTTAACCGTCCCCTAATGCTAACAAGTAAAAAGGGCTCCCACCCAACGTTTTGCTAGTAACACAGTCATAATTGGGGTTCAGTGGTCCCTCATAACATTATCCTAGTGCCACCTTACCTGCTGCATTAATGGTAGTAATGGGCCGTTACAAATAAAAATGAGCCCACATCACTGTCCACCGTCCTTAGGGCATCTCCCTGAGAAAGATGTGCCTGTCCATTTGTAACCAAAAAATAGCCCCCACATAGCACCCACTCCTCTGGGCAATCTGTTTAATGCTATCTACGGACAAAAACCTAAAAAAATGCCTTCTCACCAGGGTTTCTGCTATCTGAAAGAAATGTAAATGTGTGCAATTGGTTAATCACCCAATGTAAAGGCTGCAAGCGAATACAGACTTTAATTTATGGAGCCACTTGAAGCTTCATGGTGCAGAAGATGTATTGTTTTTGAAAGGTGATCTGAGGGTGTTGAGTTTTGGAAAAGTGGCCTTTGAACAGACTAAACATTTTTGCACTAGCTGCAGTGTGATTACCTACTGCTAAAAAGGTAATCTTTGAAAGCACTTGCTTTGTCTTATAAACTAAATAATTTTGTGACAGTCTATCTTACACTTGGGTAACACTCCAATTATGCAATTTTGCAGCTGCTGCATTTTCAGCATAATTATGGATTTGTTGCGTTTGCCACATAATCCACCATCTACTGCATATTCTGTTGATTTTAACAAAAGAATAGTTTCTAGCACAAACGAATCAAAAGTTACTAAAAATGCAGCAACACATGTTGTTGCACAGTGCAAGGTCCATCTTTAAGGTTGACCGGTCACCTTTCTGTTGCTTATTTCTTTATTTGGGCGTTAAATTGGTACTGCTAGAACACCTTTGCCCAGACAGTGCTAGAAATAGTACAAACCGGCAAATAATGAAGTAACAATATCCTAAAATTTGCCACATTAAGAAGAACATTTTACCTTTTGTTGCTGCATAATTGAGTCAACCCTACAGCATAATTTTGACATCTCCTGCTGCATAATTCCAGTTGCGCTTCCAAGACAATATTTGATACAATTTGTAAAGAATGACTTGCATATTGACAGTTCTTTGTTACAGGCTGGGATTCCATAGCAATATAAATACAAAATTCACTATTCCACACTGCACCAACTATCTTTCAATTTTGTGGCTCTTTGGTCTCACAAACAGAAATCTGCAGTGATCAGATTAACTGATTGACTTTTCATAACAAAATAAAGCACTCTCAATGATTAGTTTAATTTGCATTCATTTTCCATTTAAGGTATGTGCACTATTGTATATGTAGTTGGATAAACATGAAAAAACAACTAAATACTTAGAAAAAGTGTTTTTTGCCATTTAGCCATGTTTTTGACCCTCCATTCAGCTCTCAGAATGACAGTTGGCATAATTGTTATGTACTTTAACTCCTGGTTGCAAATTAAGACAGTCTGGAAATGGTAAATAAACAACGTTGCACTTCTAGGCCACGTTCATTTACAAGTATTTACAAAGGCATTTGCACCTCCCTGGGAACACAGTCACTGACCCCCAGGGACTGCGCCCCACAGTTTGAAGACATCTGTGTTAAACCATCACAGCTCATGGAGATGTTGAGGAAGTCATGTTGTTTTCATGGGAAGCACTGCATTATGGGGCTTTGTCCGCCATAGGTGGAAATTTAGACAAGTATAGTTCTGAGTTCATTAATCGAGGTCCTGGTGATTCCATAAGAGAATCCTTAGGTTCTTCCTCTGCCAATACGGCAGCAGAGTTCTGATGACTGATTCTTTTTGCCAGTTCTGCAGCATATGATAATAGTGGCTTAGTATTGTTTCAAAGTCTAGTACTCTTTTGTTTTTAGAAATTGTTCTGAAGAAGAATGTAGTTGTTATAGAAGCAGAGCTGATATTGATTATTCCTCTTCTCTTGCTTTACACAGGTAGGAGGTTATTATAGATGATGTTGTGGGATCAGACACTTTAGAGGACCAGTAGTGAGCCGACTGCTTTGGTGATTGCTCTGTGGATTCCTCTGGAAGATATGGAAGTCAGGATAGTATTGGTGACTTTTCTTGCAAGAGTCAACACCAAGGGAGAGACAATGTCTTTGAAGAGGTCGCACAATCTAAAGACCTGGGAGTCCACCTTTGGTTGTTTCTTCTGAAGATTGGTCTGGTTGTTGCTCCAGTGATTAGTTCTGTAGACACTCTTGTAGTTGTTGTTCTGGCTGGTGTGGCAGCAAGAGTGACTAAGGGGTAGTCATTTGTCCTAGTTGTTCAAGGAAGGTTTAGGATGGGAGGCATGAGTATAAGAAATGCCGACGGGATGGTGTCAGCAGTATTGCCCTAATGGAGTGCATGAGAGTAAACTGTTTTTATATTCCCATGCCACAGAAACAGAATCTTTTATTGCATGAGGTACAGGGCACATGTAAAAGTAGGGTATTTGTTATATCTATTACTATGTATTTTGTTAGTGTAATTACGTAGTTAATGTTCTGGCTCATGCCAAGATCTTCTCTGGATTCTGGAGTGTAGAATCCAGCGGGAGCTGGCAGCAGCTGGAAAAGGTGGAAAGGCAGAGGAGCCACGACGACGTGTCTCAGGGGTTGTTACCACAATAAAACTTATTATTTTACTACTGTAAGGGATTCATCTTCCTTTTAAAAGTGGCGACGAGGATGGGATTGTTAGGAGTGCAGATAAATTGGTTGTACCTTCAGGGTTACGCTCTAGATTGTTAGAACTTTTGCACAAAGGACATTCTGGTATGTCAAGCATGAGAAGGAGAGCAAGGTGTGATTTCTGGTGGCCTGGCATAGATAAAGATATTGAAAGGTGAGTAAGGAACTGCATTGCATGCATGTGTAGTGATAAATCTCATGTATCGCAAGACACCACTATTACCCCACTACGTTCCGGAGAAGCCATTTGCAAAATTAGCCATGGACATCTATGGTCCACTTAGTGCCAGCAGTACAGCCGGGAAGTTTACTTTTGTTTTAATGGATTATTATACAAAATGGCTCGAGGTAGCTTTTGTGAAGGAAATCAAAGCTTCTAATGTCATCAATTTTTGTGAGGAAATATTTAATAGGGAAGGTTTTCCTGAAAGCATTACCACAGACAATGGTTCACAATTCTTAGCTTGTGAATTTCAGGAGGATGCATGGTGTAAAGCATAATACCACAGCTGTTTATAATCCCAGAGAATACAGTATGGTTGAAAGGTTCAACCGAGTGTTGAAAGAGTGCATCCAGCTAGCTGAAATAGAGGGTGTGGATTGTAAGTCGTCTGTCAAGAAAATTATTTGGAGTTACCGTAATACACCTCACACTGCCACTCAAGAGACTCTTTTCAGTCTTCTTAAGGGACGGATAGCTTACAGTAAGGTGACACCAGCATGGATGTGCAGGGCAACTTCGAGATTAGTTTCCAGGGAAGTTTTGGAACGCAGGGTAAATGACTATCAATGCAATAATGCCCAGAGACATAATGACAACATTAGAGGTCATGTTCGGGGTTTTTATGTTGGTGATTGGGTGAGAACTTCACAAGTAGGAATTCCAAAAATGGATTCATCCAGATGGTCCAAACCAAAAAAGTTCTGAAAGTTGTTGGCAATTGTGTATGGTTGAGTGATGGACCAAGGTGGAACATAAGGAAAGTAACCTTCTGCAACGATCTAGAATGCAATATCTGGTTAAATAGCAAAAACAATGTCAGTGTTCCGATTTCAAAGAAGTCAAGTTTTTCTGATATTTCTAAAAATGTTGTGACTGACGAATCAGTCTCACATAATTCTGGAGTCAGAAGGTTATCTGGTCGCATTGTTTCTAAACCGAATTGGCATAAAGATTATTTATGTACTTAGAATACATATGTTGAAACTATTATTATTATTTTTTTGTGTGTTTTGGGGAGGGGAGATGTGTTATATCTATTACTATGTATTATGTTTGTGTATTTACGTAGTTAATGTTCTGGCTCATGCCAAGATCTTCTCTGGATTCTGGAGGTTAGAATCCAGTGGGGAACTGGCAGCAGTTGGAAAAGGTGGAAAGGCAGAGGAGCCACAATGAAGTGTCTCAGGGGTTGTTACCACAATAAAATGTATTCTTTTACTACTGTGACGGATTCATCTTCCTTTTAAAAGTATTTGATGGGAAAGGGCATCGAAATGACTAGTATGCCAAAAATTATTGTCCTGGGCATGAAATAAGAATGTTACAATCTCTGGTGAAGGGAAGACTTGGAAGTCATTGTATGCAAGTGTGTGCAACCAGTACATAGATTCTTGTGAGCTCTCAAAAGTGTTAGGGTGAGTATGAAAAGAAGACTTTACAACTGGTGTGCCCTCCTCTGCTTGTAGGACTCGAGAATCAAAATAACAATATGACTGTTTGTGCGCAGTGAAGGAACAGAGTTAACCAACTCAGGGGCATATTATCAAGCCTGTGCGCTAAAATTATCGCCGCTTTATCGGCCGAAAACGGCCGATAAAGTGGCGATAATGGGCTTGATAATATGCTCTGTGGAATTCCAATTGAAGCCCATGTTAGATGTCTTCACATCTAACATGTGCTTCGATTGGAATTCCATAGAGCATATTATCAAGCCCATTATCGCCGCTTTATCGGCCGTTTTCGGCCGATAAAGCGGCGATAATTTTAGCGCACAGGCTTGATAATATGCCCCTCAGTTAAAAACGGAAAAATCCCAGTCTGACGGTTTCCAGGTTTCACACTTTCTATGCACAAGTGAAAAAGCTACAAACATAGATTGAATGTTGACATGCTCTATTCCCCAGATTCAAATAAATCATTCAGGACAGAAAGAAGCAATTAAACAGTTACCCAGATGTCGAGTAAACAACTAAGGCTGAAATAATAACCCCGTCCATTGTAACAGACGTTCCAATCGAAATGCAAGCACAGTTCAAGCCTGCAGTCTAAAAACAAAGAAATGTACTTTCTTCCTGTATTTTCTAAAATCCTCTGCATAAATGAGGTAAATGCTGTGGCTAATTGTATATTTAGCAGGACGGTACCTTTAATACCCTATAATTGCTGTCATATCATAACTTTTGAACGCTTTGACTTCTTTCCCTGTCTTCTTTATTAGAACCTCTTACAAACATAGGGGCATATTTAACAAATATTCACGCAGTGCAATGCAGCAAGCCACAATGCTGCGCTGCGTGAAAAGGAGACGACAGGAATGTGCTGTATTTAACATTATATGGCGCATTCTGCTCTCTCACGGCGCTAGCGCACAATCTGCTGCCTAGCACCCGCGTAGGCACCCTTGTACCTTGGTGCAAGGGTGCCTGCGTTGTAGGCAGGGTGGTTTTTATGCACAAAACAGTACTCAGAGGCATTTTCCTCTTTCTTCATGTGTGGCACAATGCACAACACTTAGAAAGAGGAAACAACAAGAAGAAGTAAAGATATTTCTACTTGTTGTGCCCCTGGAGGGCAGGTGTTCAATCTGTAGGATTCCCAGGTCCACCAGTGTTGGTAAATCTTAAATCTGGGAATATGTCATAATCATGGGTGGTTGTGTGCGAACACTCAAGCTCCACCCATGGCACGCCTCCCTGCTGCAGAGCAATACAAAGCGGTACTAAAGGGCTTGGCAGTTCGGCTGAACTGTTCCCATGAGGCACAGAGTCAGACGGATTTGCATATGTCCATGTTTGAACTGGGGTGGCAGAGTGGGCTAAAGAACAGTGATGGATTAAACCCAGATCTGTTGACTGGGTGTGAGTGTTTGATTGGTTCAGTGCTCCGTTCATCACCACCCCCTTTTGTACCGCAGAGCAATACAAGGCAGCGATTCGCACTGCACTGTGTTACTCTAGATATATCGAGCCTCACAGGGCCACACCAGGTGGCCTTGTGTGGTTTGGTAAATCTCATCTTATGTTTTGCATCACCTTGCGTCCCCTTGCATGGCGCAGGGCGACTCAAAACCTTTCATACATTTTGCCCATACTGAGTGAATCATCCCAGATTCACGAGATCTGACACCAGATAACTGTTGCATTGACTCTGATCTGTCAAGTATCTTGGTTGGAACCGCGATCAAGAGTGGATGTGCAATGCTCTTGGCCAACCTGAAGTTGATTACTAATTGGATATTAATAGAAACCTTAGAAAGTCAATGATGAAAAATCGTTAACAGTCTTGGAACAGGGCCTGAGATAAACACATTTTTGTTTTTGGAATTTGGGATGTAATAACAATGGTATGCACATTGGTATACCCAGCTGCAACGTATATTTGGAATTGTGCTTGCTGTACTCTTTTATGATTTCTAGATATGATAAAGTGGCCATTTCTAAATTGGAAGAATTGGAAAGGACATTGATTTGTTCAGGATGTTTTTTTGTACATGTTTGTTTTTTCAATTTTCAATGGCAGGGTGATATACAACACATCAGTCAATAAGAGCACTGGATCAAGAAAGGATAATGTTTCAAACAAATTAGACACAATGGACACTATTCCGTTTCCCATCCTGTTCTTTTTTTTTTTTTGAAGTTTTGTATAGCGCTAGCTAGACCCGTAGGTACCAGAGCACTTCACATACATATTGTGCAAAGCCGAAGGGCCTTACATTACATAGAAGGCTGACAGTAAGTAAGCACACCACAGATAAAGAATACAGTATGAACAAAAGTAATTGTGCAGCGGAGGGGGAGGGGAAGAAAAAAAGAAAAACAAGGAGATTAGCATAGTCAGTTTGAATAGCGTTCTTGCTACTAAAAGCGGTCCTACATGCACACATTCAACCAAATTACTCTCATTAAAACAAAACCCACCTCCCATTTAGCCCTCACCCCCAGCTTCTGATCATATACAGAGATGACACATTGGAATAAGTGCTCAGTAAAGGGCAACGTGTTGTACTACAAAGGCAAGCAATTGTAATTAATCATGGCTAATCAACAACCAGAGACTTGGATTATGTGAGTCCTTCACCCCTCCCCCTCTGTCTCAATAACCTCCAACATGTCAGACTCATCTGAGGGTTCTAGCAGTATTTGCAAACTAATACCCCAGGCCAACAAAGCTTCAGTACCCTTCTCATCCCTGCAAGGCTTTTTCATATGTGCCTCTTCCGCACTGGCCCATTCAATGAGGTCCCGTTTCAAAGCCTCTAGTTTGGGGGACCAGGGGATAATCCGAAGGATCGTTATGCTTCACTTTGCCACTTAGAAGGTTTTTAGAGTTATCTAGAGCTGGAAACTAAGTATCCGTCTGGAGATGTCCCAGCCAGTGACATGTTTAATACAGAACAGAGCTTCCACCCAAAAGGGTATAAGAACTGTACAGTGGAATACCATGTGGAAAAAATCAGCTGCCATGGTAGCACAACATGGACAACATTGTCCTTTATCGGGTAGATGGAGTGTAGTCTCTTAGGGGACAGATACACCATATGTACTATATTATATTGGATTTGCTTGAATTTGGCACAGATGGATACCTTTCGGACCCCAGCATGAATCTTTACCCTTAAGGGTTATTGGGTCTTCACTGACCGAAGGCCCGGCTCCTACACATGAAGCTGCGGTAATCTCAGATCGACGTGTAGTGCCCTGTATATATGTGCGATGAGTCAGCGACCCCCAGCCATTGACAGCAACGTCACCAATGTGTGCGAAGAGTCAGACGCCTCCATAGTTTACGCGCCATGGCTGCTATTTTAGTGTATTGGAAAAATGTTCCACCACCTACTGCATAGTGATGAAACAGCCTTCCAGATAAAGGTCGGAGAGCATTATGCAGCCACCTGCCTGCCATTCATTAACCGGCATGACGTCAGCTATTTGGGTGAAAGGGTGCATAATCCAAATATCTAAGTTGGGGTCATATGGTGTGGACCGATTATTCGTTTGACAGTTCTATCTCAAAGTCTACCCATGAGCCGAACCAAGTAAGGAAGAGAGTCTGAGATATCCTGGCCGTGCAGTAGGGGCACTCCAATTTGATGCCCAACATGCATGCCCTCCAACAGGGATCACTCCAAGTTTAGCTTACCATCAAACCAATTCTCTGCATGCTGTATCTGGACCGCCAGGTAGTGAAGTTCTAGATCCGGAACCTACACCCCCCAGATCCCATTCCCTATAGAGTGTGTGGAACACAACTCTCAACCTCTTACAGGTCCAAAGAGTCCCACCATCAGGAACTCCAATTTCTGAAAAACATCTCTGGGGATCTCGGACAAGGCCCACCTGGAAGACATATAAACACCTGGGTAAGACCACAATTTTGATCAACACAATTTTCCCTATCACGGCAGCTACAGAGTGTTCTAGAATGAGATTGAGGGTTGGAGACCGCAGCAGACCCACCTCATATTCAGGCCAAGCAAGCGCTGTTCACCAACTGGTATGCCATTTAACTTGGTCAACGCTCCAGGGCAGTCCCACAGGTGGGAGCTGACTCATGGGAACTGTCTGCAAGAGACCCAATGGGAAAAGCATTGATTTAGTACTACTAACCTGTAGCCCTGAATACTCTCCGAATTCTTCCAAGATGTTAGGCAATATAGGGTCTGACCTCTCAGGTTGTTGCAGGTAAACAATAGCGTCATCAGCCTAGAGAGACACTAAATGTTCAGTTTTGCCGACACAGATGCCCCAACCATGCAGGGCCTGTCGGAGTCTACAAGCTAGAGGCTCCAACACAATGACATTGAACAATGGAGACAGGGGATGACCCTGGCAGGTGCCCCTCTGCAAGGTTGTAATCTCAGAAACAACCAGGCCTGTCCCGATCCTGGCTGTAGCAGAACTATACAACAGCTGGATCCATTTGATATAATTTCTACCTAATCCTATACAATCCAGCACCTCCGAGATGTCTTCCCACCTCACCTAGTCGAAAGTCTGTTCAATATCAAGAAAGGCAAGTGCAGAAGAATCGCCAGACTGCTCTGGGGCATGCAACACAGGAGTCAGTCGGCGCAAATTAAGCAATGTTTTCTGACACAGGATAAATCCTGATTGATCCGAATGGATCAGGTGCAGCAGGTGTGGGAGTAATATATCCGCAAGAGCATGGCTAAGGACCTTATGATCCACATTCAATATGGAGTGGGGTCTATAGGAAGATACTTCAAAGGGTTCTTACCAGGTTTTGGCAACATTACTATTAAGGTTTTTCTCATAGTTGTCGGGAGGAAACCTTTCTCTGGGGCCTCCATGTATACAGAAATAATTTTTCGGTCAGGATGTCAGGAAAGAGTTTATAGAATTCTGCCGGGAGCTCATCACCACCCAGTGACATAGCTCACTTTAGTGCCCGTACCGCATTTTGCAATTCTTGTTTTACGAGGGGCGCATTCAACTGTTCACGATTGTTTGAAATTGAATTTCTGGTTGGCTAGGGCTTGCACCTAAGCCAGGTAGAAACCACCACTCTTGTCAGGACAAGGGAGTTACACGCTGAAGATAACCCCTGCTCACCCCCTTGGTAGCTTGGCACAAGCAGTCAGGCTTATTCCAGAAGCAATGTGTAAAGCGTTTGCGCAACACACACACACACAGCAGCATCACACTAGGCACACCACAAAAGGAACTCCACACAAGGTTATATAAAAAGTAGCTTTGTATTATCATAAACACATTAGAAACGTAATCACACAATATACACTTTGCCAACTGGCACTAGGTAATATTTACAGGGGATTATGTACGCATGACAGGGCCAATTAGGCCACTGACAGAACCATCACAAAGGAAAAATAGTACATGTAGAACACGACCAGTAACTACTGGATAAACACTGTACTCAGCATTATATCCTGCAACATAAATCACACTGTGCAATAAGCATGACATTAGGCGTAAAAACCCATATGTGCCAACCTCATAAGCATAAACAGAGTATGCAATAACCTCATAAGCATAAATCACATTAGAGGCATAAATCAGGGTGCATAAATTACATGTATCATAGGCACCACATAAATTACATTAGGGCCTGGTGCCCTACCAACCTAACACTAACCCCCTGGCCAACTGGCCTTCTCAGAGGGCTCAAATGCCCTATGTCCCAAATATCAGGGCTGGCTGCCACTGCAGCAGAATCAAAAGTGCGCAATTGCTCTGGCACTCCAGTGCCTCCTGGGTCCCCACTGGGACTCCAAAAAAAGATCTGGCCTAAATTGAAGTGCAGGTGTGAAAATAACTGTAGGCCCTGGCACTCACTGTGCCCTCTGGAGGGGTCCCGACGGGGACTCTACAACAAATATGGCCAAACGTTGCAGTTGCCCGCTAGGGCGGTGCAACTGGGGAAGTAAATGCAGGCCAGGGCACACAAAAGCAAGACATGCAATTCACATCAGGCAGGCAGACACATAGCACACAGAAAAGCCAATGTCTAAAAGTGGCATTTCTAAAATAGCTATAATAAATCTGCTCACACCATTGCGCAGCATTTATTATTACCATTCTAAATATACTAAACTTGACCACGCTGCTCCTCTCATAACAGGAATTACCACTGAAACACATATCAGGGAATAACCAATGCATTCCTATGGAAGGGCAGCCTCACAGTAGTGAAAAACCAAAATGGCTGTTTGTCACTACCAGGACATGTCATACACTCAAGGTACATGTCCTACCTTTTACTTACAATGCACCCTGCCCATGGAGCTAGCTAAGGCCTACCTTAGGGGTGACTGACATGCAGTAAAAGGGGGGTCACAGACGTGCCACACACTTTAGATGTCGTGTCACAGCGGCAGTAACACTGCGCGCACAGGCCCTGCAATGGCAGAGGCCTGAGATAGGTTTGGTAGGCAACTTTGGTGGGTGGCGCAATCAGCGCTTCAAGCCACCAGTAGCATTTAATTTACCAGCCCTGGGTATATGAGATACCACTTTACCAGGGACTGACAGGTAAATTAAATAGGCCAAACAGGTGTAGACCAATCTTACCATATTTAACACAGAGAGCACACGCACTTTACACTGGACAGCAGTGCTAAAGTGCTCAGAGTATTAAAACCACCGACACCAGGTCAGAGAAAAGGTTAGGGGAAAGGCAAAATGTTTAGGGATGACCCTGCTAAAAGGGCCAAGTGCAACTGCGATCTTCGTGCATAAGGGTCCGTAGTGAAAATTCCAGTAGATATGTTGGGAGCGCATCTTCAAGATGGGTACATTGGGCAGCTCGATAATCCGTCTGCAGATGCATCACAATTGCCAAATTAATAGCTAGCTCAGTATACACTATACAGACCTCTCAATCTCAAATCGCCATTATGTGGTGCACCTCAGCATCAGACTTGATCAAGCGGGCCAGCAATTGCCCCACCTTATCCCTATCCATAGTCCAACGGCAGCATCCAGAAGTGAGGACATGGTTTTCTAGCTGGTCCCATAACTTGCATACTTTGCAATATTGTTTTTCCCATTCCACCATGGATTCAGAAGAATCATCTATCACCTTTTCCAGTGTTACCAGCCCAGCCTCATCCCCCTCTAACGTCTGGCGGATGCCAATCGTAGTGGCCATACATAATCCACGCGACAGTACTTTCATTGCGTCCCATTCTATTGCCCTGCTACAAGAAATCTCCCAGTTGTTCTTAAAATAATGGATGAGGGATTCCCCCAGTGAGTAAGTGAGTCACACTAAGCCTTCATAAGGGCATTCTAGGATGAGCTCACTGCAAAGAGTACATGGCCAGCAGTGGAGAATGGTCCGAAATGTAGAGATCAAATAACAGACAGCCCGGGCCCAACGCACTGCCAAGGCAGAGATAAAGAAGTTGTCAAGGTGGCTATAAGTCTCAGATGCAGAGGACTAGCATAAATGCACTTGTGCCTGCGGGATGTGGACAAACCACATATCAATCAAAAACAAAGCATGCAAAGTCTGGTGAAGGGCTGAGGTCATATGAGGTTTGGTGTCAGGGTGTGGAGGGGCTCTGCCCATTTGGCCATCCAGCACACGACTAAAGTCGCCCGCTAGGATCATTCCTAACACCTCAGAGATGTGGGTATCCACAACCAGGCTACCGAAAAAGGCACGGTCATCCACATTTGGGGCATATATATTAACTAAACAGAGGTCCTGTGCATCAAGGGTACCCACCAGTAAGACCTATCAGCCCTCCTCATCAGGTGCATTTAAACAGTACCCTCGGAACCACCCAAATGAATGCCCCCCTAGCATAGCCAGAATAAGATGATGGATATACCTGACCATTCCAATGTCTCTGGAAACTTTTAATACAGTCCTGCAAAAAAGTCTATTGCTATGTTATGTCTGTGCAGATAGCCGTGCACCCTATTCCTCTTCTGGGGACTATTCAGGTCCTGCACATTCCAAGACAACATGCTATGTGTGATGACACGAGACATGTTGGAAAAGGTAATGGAATGAGACTAGCACAATGACCCTGGTTCAAGTTGACCTTTTCAATGATACTTAGAAGCTTCCAACCCCTGTATTCTCAACCGTAGTAACATAACAAACAACAGGAAATCCCTTCCACACCCCATATCCCTCCCTCAGGTAGTAGTCTGATCACCCCGCCAGGAACCAGTAGGCTAGAAGTAAGCATTCCCACCAAAACTCCCAGGTATGTCACCTAATAAAGGAAGAAAATGATTGCAAAATAAAGTACTTCAGTCCCAGGAACTCAGAGCCACTAAGACAGCAAGCCCACAAGAAGCTCAGCTATCTGGGTGAACCTAGTCTCCACAGCACCCCCTGCCAAGGACAGGAATTTGTCCAACCCGGCATGAATATAATCAGTACAAACAGAAAGGAGCACATGCATCGTCGGTGGTAGCAGCAATCATAAGGCACAGGAACCCTCCCGGAAAATCAGCAATATCAATTGTGCCTCAAGGGAGTCATTGTCTAGCATGAGCTAGTGTCAGCCACATTACTCTTGAGTTTCAATCACCAAGCACAAAGGTGAAAAGGAGTTCTGGGTGGCCAGCGTCTCAGGGCCAGCTCGCAGCATACGGTTCTATCAAACAAGGATACGACCATACCCCAATGATTCTGGATAGCTTGGGCAAGTGATGGGTGAGATGCATAGTCGCCCTTATCTACGCTCCCTCACCACCATTTCTGTTCTCTCCAGTCCAATGGTTGCTGGTCCATGCCAATATACAAGGACTCTAGCTAGTCCGCAGCCTCTTGATGAGATTCACAGAAATAAACTTTATTCTTGTATTGGACTCTGAGCTTTGAGGGGAAGAGCAAATTGTATTTAACATTTTGCATATTTAATTGCCATTTAACAGCCAGGATTGATTTTCAAAGGTCCTGCACCTTCTGTGTGTAATCAGGAAATAATTGAATGACTTTGTCTCCTACATAGGTGGGCCATGCACATGGACATATTGAAGAATAGCATCTTGGTCCCCATAACTAAGAAACCATGCAATAAGTTTGTGAGGCGGAGCACCAGGGCAAGAAGAGCAGACCGTAATTAATATTCTGCATATGTAATTGTCCTTTAACAGCCAGGAAGGATTTCTGAAGGTCCTGCACCTTCTGTGTGTATTCAGGAAATATTTGAATGGCTTTGACTCCATACATAGGGGGGAACACCATACTGCAAACAATGCCTGAAAATGCCCGTGTTTCTACCAGGTAGGGGTGGGCAGAGCCCACGGAGTTGCACTATGCGGAGTTCCGTGGAGTTGCAGAAAAATTCTGTGAAATTTCACGGAGTTGCGCGAGTGGGGAGATTGCTCCACTTGCCCACCCCTAGATTGGAGGGATGTGGAGGGGTAGAGAGAGGAAAAAATATGGAGTATCGATTTAGAAGAGCAGTGCAGTAGTAAAAAAGAGTCATGACAATCCAACTGCAGGCGGCTCCACATTGGCCTGACCTCACCAGGGGCAGGTGCTGGACTCTGGAACATCTCCTATCCTCCACTTACATGGACAAGGTCCACAGGATCCTTCAGATACTCGGGAAGGCAGCTTTCTTAGCTGGAAAATTTTATGAACTTCAAGCCTTGTTTTCAGTCAGAGAAAGTGCAGCTCAGCTTCTTGCTCCTTGATTATCGAACTGAAAATGAGGCTTGAACCACACAAAGCGTTCCAGCTAAGAGACCACTTCGCAGGAACAGCTTTTATCTGCCATGCAGGTGCCGGATGGAAACCAAGAGTTGTGTGTTGCCTGCGTTCTGAAGGGTTGGGCCGATGCTGCTTACTGCCTACCTGCGAACTGGTTTGTGCTGAAAAGAGAGCAGATCCTCAGCCAGTTCCAGGGAACCGCCATGAACTAACCATTGTGATGTGATTCTGTTACCGTGAAGGTTCCACCTGTCATCAGGGTCAAAGATTAAATGACGCCCAATAGAGTGGCCTGCGTGCATGTGACCCTCAGGGGCTAGCAAGGCTGCTTTGCTTTGACTGTCCAGATTTTAAATTATCTCATGAGAGACAGACTCAGCCTGCCAGAACACGGAAGCAGGCAGGATGCAGAATGATCAGAAGGTAAGTGTGCATTTCTTGGCTATGACTATGCTGTATAATTAGAGTTTTTTGCTGAACTCCGGAGTCGCAAAATTCCACCAAAGTCAGTCTACGAAGCGGAGGTAACCGTCCACCCTTAATTGCTAGGAAAAATGGAACAAACAGCAAAATATCATTTTTTTCGGAACTCTACAAACTCCTAGTGCCTGAGTTGCTTCCGAGCTCTTTGTTCCTGCAGTGCCCTAAGGGTGGAGAGTCATCCAAATTCAGTGCTCCAACAAAATATAGTAAAAAAAATATCTTGAGACACAAATATTATGTCCTAAATATTGTGATGTCAAAAATACTCTGGCTGAGAACATAGCTGGTAAATTTATATTTTTTTTAAATATATTTTAATTTCATTGTTAAAAATATTGTGTGCTATTTCGTGGCATATTGTTTTTTTAGTGTAATGTGTGTTTTTTGTTTTAGTATATTGTGTTTGTTTATAATTGTTTTCTTTTTTATTTAAATATTTTAGGATTGGGATGTTGGGTTTATAGGCAACCAGGGCAGAAAGTATTTCATTTTTTATAGTTTGTCATGTTTAAATTATTGTTGTGCTAATTATGAAATTTAACATTTCTTTTATAACAAATTCTTTCTGATGAAATTCTATAACTGTTTTAAAAAAAATGTTTTGATTATGTATAATATAAATTTGTGTTTGTATATTGTCAGAATACATTTTTTAAATGCATTTTGGTTTAATATTGTGATTTGTTTAACCTTTCCAATAATCTTATTTTTGGTTTATGACTTGATCAAGAGATTGTTTAACCTTGATAATTTAACCAATGTACATATTAATGCAGATAATTGAATGTAAGTAATTTTCATAATTTTGATGGTATTATTTAGGCATTTTTGTATTTTTTATATTGGAAATTTGTAATTTATGGCATTTTTAAACATTTTATGTTTTGTACATTTTTTGTGTTAATATTATTATTTTTAGTGTAATGTGTATTATAAATATGTGGTATGAGTTAATTTTTAAATTCAAAACTACAACATTTTATGTCCTTAAGTTTGGAGTGGGAATGGTTAAGTTGAACCTCCCAAAGTCCAATTATTTCCCCAATGTTTTTAAGTTTTATGTGGGTATAGTAATTCTGACCCTCTCCTAAAGGCCAACACTTTACCAATGTGGTTGAGTTTGGAGTGGAAATAGTATATCTTATACCCTCAAAGTCCAACACTTTCTCTAGTGTGGTCTAGTTTTACGTGGGAACAGTAAATCTGAACCCCACAAACTCAAACACCATTCAGTCACAGTGCAAGTTGCCTTGGTACAAGATTTGTACACACACAGTCTCTGTCTGTCCTTCCCAGGATCAACTCATGTTCCCTTTGTACTTTGTAACTAACTGCACCATATACCTGCAAATGTCACAACTCTGAAATGTCCAAATGATGATGCAATGGTGAAGGAACCTAAAATAGATCAAAACAGAAAGATTAGCAATCAAACCTAACATAATAGACACATTACAAAGTCAACTTTTGGAGGACAGTTTCACAAAACAAGCAGAGATAAACAATGTAACTGATAACAGTAGTCAATGTGTCAAAATTTTGATCAACTAACATCTTTGGCCTGAATTTCCCTGAACTTTCTCTTCCTTACAAATTACAGCCATATGCTTCAATAGTTGGTGTAACGGTTAAAGTGATAACTTGTAATGATATACTTACACTCATGAGAAGTTGTCAACAATATCTTGGCGTAAGTCACCTCCTTCCTCTTCACCACTATTATCTTTATTTGGAATTTCAGGATCCTCACTCAGTGGCTCTTCATGGTCTCTGTCCTCTGCAATGTAAGGGATGTTCCATCACAGGGTGATGTTGTGGCGCATGCAGCAGGCCATGGTGATTTTGCCCACCTTATCGGGTGAGAGAGTTTCCGCCCCATTTCCCTTCTGCCATTTCTGGCTAAGGTGCTCGAGCGCCATGTCACCTGCGCTATGAGCTCCTTTGTGGAGAAGCACGGTGCCCTTGCCCCCCGTCAAGCCGGCTTCCGCCCCGCACACTCTACGGAGTCCGTTGTTATGTCGGTCCTTGACACCCTCAGGGAAGGTATGGACACCAATCAGTACCAGGCTCTTGTGCTCCTAGATCTCTCAGCCGCCTTCGATACGGTGGATCACAACATCTTACTTTCCCGTATCGCAGCGGCGGGGATCGGGGGGAGTGCCCTGGTCTGGTTGTCCTCCTTCCTGAGCGACCGCACCCAGGCTGTCCGCCTGGGTGACTACACAGCGGACATCCAAAGAGTTCAGTGCGGGGTTCCCCAAGGTTCCTCTCTCTCTCCCCTCTTGTTTAATCTGTATATTGCCCCTCTGATTTTCTCTCTTCAACAGATGGAGGTCACCGTATTCAATTATGCGGATGACCTCCAGCTGGTCTTTAATCTCTCTTCTCCTTCTGCTGCACTTAACTTTCAAACTGTTATGCTTCATATCAGGGACTGGATGAACCACAACCATCTTAAACTCAACCCTGATAAAACCGAACTGGTGTTGACGGGTGGTTCATCCAGCCCCTGGTCCCCTCTCTTTTGGCCCCCCTCTCTTGGTCCTTCTCCTGTTCCCTCTTCCTCAGTTAAAACTTTAGGCATAAAACTTAACTCTCAACTCACCCTTCACTCCCAGGTTAGCTCTGTGGTATCTTCTTCCTTTCTCTCACTGCGTACTATACGCAGGGTGTCCCGCTTCTTCACTTTCTCTGCCCTCAAACTCATCATTCTGGCCATGGTGGTGTCCCGCCTGGACTACGGGAACGCCCTGTATGCCGGCATTCCTGCATACAGCCTGCGTCGCCTTCAACAAATACAGAACCAGGCGGCCCGCCTGGCCTTCAATCTCCCTAAATTCCACCACTCTACCCCTCTCCTGAAATCACTGCACTGGCTCCCCGTGCGAGCTAGAATTCAATTCAAGCTCGCATGCATTACCTTTCTGGCCCGAACAAGTTCCGCGCCAGCCTTCATCTCCTCTGAGATTGTCTCTTATGTCCCCACCAGGGCCCTACGCTCCTCCTCTCAGTCCCTTCTTACCATCCCACGCTTCCGTAGAAAGAAGTGGGGTGGATCTAAATTTGCTTTTCTTGTCCCTACCCTCTGGAATTCCCTTCCCCTTGAACTCCGCTCCATCCCCCTCTATTCACAATTCCGCAAATGCCTTAAAACCCATCTTTTTACAAAATCCTTTGATTAAATGTTCTTTCTGACCTCCCGACCTCCAACCTCAGTCCCTGTTAGCTATAGCGCCAAGAAGCCGCTGGTAAATGTGCGCTCTACAAGAACTTTCAAACTCAAACTCAAACTCAAACTCTAGAGGAGAGCCCCACCAGTTGTGTCCAGACAGTAAAATTTTGCCTTTAGGAGCTCGAAAGCCTGCTCCACTGGCTGCCATGTTTTTCCATGTGCCTCCTCGAAGTGGTCTTCCCCTGACAATGTTGGATTCCTCTGCCATGCCAACAGCTATGGTCTGTTGGGATAAGCTGAGTCTCCTAGATGAAAGACAAAAAAGTGCCCAAAAATGTAACACAATTTCAGATTATTCAATTAGAAATTCCCCAAACAATATGATGAAAGATTGTACTGGCCAACAAGCCAGGCCCTCTGATGTCCAAGTTGTAACACTTGCAGAAGTATGGAGCTGATCCGTAGTACAAAAGACTAATGGGCAGAGCCAGGGAAATGTGCACAGATGCTTTTGATGTGCAAGCTGACAACTTGCACGTTGATTGAATGGGATTGTTTCTAATTCCAGTAGACTTGTTCTCTTTCGCTTGGTGGCACTAAGGCAATATGTATGCCATCAATTGCCCCAACCACAAAACCTTAAAATTCCCCTTTCACATTGACTAAATCCTTCTGCAGTGGAAACAGGATGACGCTGTTGATGTGTCTCATCATGGAAGATATAACTTCTTGTAGCACACCACTGAAAGTTGGTTGTGGTATTCCAGAAGATACTGCCACAGTGTATTGGAAGGATCCTGTAGCCACAACATGAAGCCACAACATGAAGAACTTCCACGAGTTTGAAATTGGTGTAATAGATGTTGGATTTCTGTTGTGAGGCTAAATATCTGGCTCCTGCAGATGACATAAATAAAGTATAATTTGCCTACTGAATCTGAACTTCTTGATTATATCCCTTTCTTCCATGATGACAATGTCTGGAAATAGGTGATATGCCCACAGCTGTTGTCTCTTCAATCTCCCAGATTCTTATGTCCGCATTGGAAAAACATTTGAACATTTTTCCATTTTCCACACAACATATTTGATAACTAACACTAAAGTCATGCAGTTCTACAAAATAAATCTGGGTTACTACATATTTTAATAATACATTTGATTTGTCCTTTATTCTTCACAAATGAAATATATAAATTTCAAATAAAACCAAATTTGGAAATCATACATTTCACACGTATTATTTAGACATTGTCCCCCCCTTCAGAAATACCGTCAACAGTGCTTTAAATGGGCCGGTACTCGGCACTTTTTTTCCAGTCGCAGAGTACCGGTACCGTGATTGATGGCATGAGAGGCTAAGGTTTGTTATCGCCTGCAATGCGGGACAAATGCCGCCATGCGTTTAGATCTCGCAGACCTGAAGGGGACTTTTACAGAGATGCTGCTAATGTTCTGTAGTGCTCATTAGAATTCCACACCCTGCAGGGGTTGGGGAGCGCTTGCTTAATGCTGTGATTAACAGGACAGGGTTGAAGCAGACCCTGCACTGTTGATTAGACATGAAACGACCATTATGCTGAAAGTGCTTAGCACTCCCACCCCTTCCCCTCCTCCCCCCCTGCTAGGTGTGTGAAATAGCCTGGCCTCGGGCTGCGGTCATTAAGCCGGGTTTTGTATGTTTGTTTTTTTCGAACAGGAGCTGCTTTCCTTTGTGTGGCTGCATTTACATGATAACAGCGAGGAATCCCTAGGTGTGAAGACAGCCCTGCCAAAGAGCAATGACTAGCAGGGACCGAACGCTGCAGCACTCAAGATGCTCTCTCTGTAAATCCCAACAGCTGACGCCCTCCTCTTCAGGAACCAGCAGACAAATGTCCTGTTGAAAAGCGCTTCCATTCCGTGCACTTTAGGCGCTTTGCACATACTCTTTTACAGGCGCCCATGCGGTGCCGGAAAATGTTTGCAATCCAACTTTCTTCGTTTCTTTCCCATAGATTGGTGAAACTTGGAAAGGGAGAAAAGGGGGAGGGAGTTTACGCAGAAAGGATACCCTTCATCTGCATGACAAAGAAAGACGTGTATATACCCGACCACAGCCAGGCCCAGCCGAACAAAGGAGTAAATGCTGTGAAGCCGCTGTTTTCATTTTGTGAACGATTTCAGACACAACCGTTTCTTACAAATACAAGGCGACAAGGTGACAACCCGAGATGACATAGAAGGAAGAGGGAAGATTGTAAAAAAAGTGAGGTGACAGCTTAAGTTATAATTGCCACTTTTTTCAGATAATACCAGATAGATATTAGTTTCGTCTTTAAATGGGTGCTTAGGAGTTGTATTTTAATACAAATTCAAATCTGCTGTATTTCTTGAAGTAATTGGTTTAGTTATTGATGAACCACGTGCCTGAAATTCGGGTTAAAACGCTGCCCTGCAGAATTTACAGGGCGTGGCGGAGCTTGCGTGCACTGTCACACACACATGCACACACACACTTTCACAGCTTGAAAATTGTTTTGTACTGTTTTTATTTACTAGAACAAATATTTACAAAATACAGGCCTCAACATTAACCCCTTCCGTGCTTCGAACGTCCAACGGTCGTCGCGTGCACTACCTTGCTGGTGCTACGCACGACCGTTGGACGTCCGAATCCCGTTACCGCGATCGAACGTCCGCACTGTGGCGGAATGTTCGACGCGCTAAACGGGTTAAGCGTGCTCTATCAACACAAACAATGAAACACAGGACAACAAATCACAGGCCAATTGGCAAATTTAGGGTATGGGTACATCATGGAGGGAAGAAGAGGAGGCAAGTGGGGGAAAAAACAATGACAACATTTAAGAGACTTGTGGAGAAAGTAAGTGAGAGGTGGCAGTAAGAGGGGCACAACCAGAGAGAGAAGGTTAGAGGCTGGGTAGAAATGAGAGGTTAATCGTGAAAGGAGAGTAGAACCAGAAGGAGATAGGAAGAGCCTGGCCTTAGGGCAAAGGGATGAAGCAGTCCTTTAAATGGGCCGCTACTCTTAGGTACTGAGTACTGGCACTTCTTATTTTTATCACTGCAATACTGACCCTTCGCCACTACGTAGGAGAGTACCAGTACTCATGAAATGTAAGCTTGTTGGCTGCTAGTGCTGGTAAGCACTTGGCTGTCCAAGAAGAAGCTCCCTCTGACAGCCAAGGCGCTTCTGTAGTCCTTAGCTCAGCCGCTTTTCTGTACCTCTGCTTATTTCTTTGTGTGTGTGCACACTTTAGGATATATAGCATGGTCTCAAACAACAACAAATAACGGTATGACATTAAGAAGTTGCAAATATTACAAAACAAGGACATTTTTAACATATTACCCTGTTTGCCTTTCACTTTGTGTAATGATTTAACCTGTTTTGTTAACATAAATGCATTTCTGTTGTGTATTGATATGTGCTGCAACCGGTATAGAAGTTAATATGTATCATCATAACTTGACCTTAGCCCCGCCCATAGCCCCGCCCACTTGCCACACCTCTAGGTCGTTTTAATGAGTACCTGCACTTATTTTTTCCCATTTAAAGCACTGACCGTCAATGGTAACGCACTACATATAAATGTTTATTTTTTTAGCTCAGTTGCCTCCTAACACTGCTGCCATTAAAACCTCCTCCACGTTTTGCTGTGGTTTGTCACCTCCGGGGGAAACCATGCCAGGTCAAGCAGATGAGAGGGCCCCTGCCTTCATGCCATTAACACATGCTACAATGTCTCTTTGAGTTACTGAGTGAAGTGTAGTGACTGATGTTAAGTGTCATATATTTTGGTCCTTACATAGGACAAATATGTTTGGGATTTGTAAGCACTTTACAATGTTAAAAAACAAGAATATTAATATGTGTTGAGTGTTTAAAGAACTGGATTCTATTTGGTGTGTATGTAGAGATATGTGTATATATATGTTTGGTTTACATGTGATACGTTGAAAACTGACATCATGGAAATTAGGAAACACATTATATACTCTTTACAACTGTACATAAATATGTATTCTCTACAAACCAAATGAAAATGATGTTAGCTATATGTATCATTCCACAAATCACTCAGCTTAGATCAGGGCTCTCCAAACAGTTGTTTGGGAGCTACCAATAGTTCCCAGACCGCTTCAGAGTAGCACACAGCCTTGAGGTCACTTATTAGATGGGCACAAGGTCCTTTCTTCATGTAAATGTTAAGGGAAGGCTGTGTTCTTGTGACACCATGATCATCAGGCTGCAGATAACAGGGCTCAGTCAGATTCATGGGCCAGTCTGGGGCTGAGCCACAGAGACAAACAACTGAAGCACTGAAGTACATCTGTCATGGACATATATTCTTCCCAGGTCAAAATTTATGGCGTGCTTAAAAATATGTCCCTGAAAGCTTTTATATGGACGACAATTGAAAGTGAGAGTTACCTAACTTCTTGAGCTAACACTTCATTTAATTTAACTCCCATTTCAAAGTGTATCATGTACAAACTGCAGGGCCTCATTCCCAGTGGCCAGTATTCACTGTGCCGTACGTATTTATAGTTAGCCTTCAATAGTTCACAATGTTTTGCACTGAGCAGAGGTAACTAACGTCACAGATTATGTAGGACCCCTGAACTAGATGATGTCACAGACCTGGATTAGTGAGTGTATGCCATAACTTGGGATAAGTGTAGTCAATAGGTCACTACAAAAGTGTGTATTACGATATTTGTGGTGGTCAGCATGTGAAAATGCACATGTTGTATGGTAACTTATGAGTCATGCTTGTGAAAGATATAGGCAAATCGTGTAACATCAATATAGACAAACAAAAAATAATTTCTTATATCCATACAGGTCAAAGTCCATCAGAAGCGGGACATTTTGAAGGCCATCGTCAGGAAGGCACAGAATCTGGGGGTCTACAAGCGGTGCAGCGTACATTTCCACAAGAGATGGAAGGACCTAAGACGCTGGACCAGAAAGTCACTCGAAGTCCAGCTTTGGCAGTCCTCTTAACGTGGAAAGCATGTGCGCCGTACCTTGACCCTCCTAATTGCCCACATTCTCGCAGTGGCCTATCCAGAGCTTGATGGGCAGTTGAGGACCCAACAGCAGGAACAAAGGGGTAATTCTTATTGGAGTTTCACATGTTACATGGCAAACATTTTTTCCAGACTGATGTCCAACACACAGGAATAGCTCTTGAAGGTGCACAATGTGTATGATGGTGCACTTTGTTTATTAATTTGTTGGAGAGCATCCCACCTGATTCCTGTTCACAACCAAAGGACTGTTCTGAGCAGACAGTTTTACCACACAGGCCAATAGTCTTTGTTGTGTCAGGTGTGATGCTCGCTATATAGTTATGATACAGTGGATGTTCCCAATGTCACATTATACTAATTTGAGATATTTTGGAGTCAAATTTGAATAAGTAGTTGTTCTGTACCAAAGTGGATTAGAAATGTATCAAGCCTGGCAAGATGGCGGCCGCACGGTCGGCTGTGTGAGTTGGCGTTCTCTCACACGGAGGTCTCACCCTCTGGGATATAGCATCCCAAGGCTATCTCTGGTGTTACCGCTTTTCCGCTAAAGAAGACTTGGTGCTTAATGTCTTCAAAATGTACGGACTGCCATGCTTAGATAAATTACTTGCCTACCACGTTCCGAATCCAGCAGCGGTCATCGGCTTTACCATTCCTCTACGTGGTGTGTGGCTCTGACTACCAGTGCTCTCCTCTTGACGTCTGCAGCATGGCTCCCAATATCATTTCGAAAGCTGCACTTGCGGCGAGGGCTCGCTCCGCGGCAGCTGCAGCGTCTCTGAATGGCCAAGATGCGGGGAGCGATGCTGGGAGCGTCACGAAGGCAGATTAGAGTAGCGAGAAATCTGTAGGATTAGCCCGCAATCGCGCTAATTCTAAAGGACGCATGAAGACAGTACCAGCTTTGTTTAACCAGGTAAACGTTAAGTTAAAAAATCCTGCGGCAGCAGTTAACCAAGCTCCTGAGGGCTTGCTGAAGGTTACTTAGGTGGAGAAAGGGGGGGCATCAGTAATATTGGTCCCTGTACGTGATGGCAATGAAGGAAATATGCCCCCCTTACAGGATAAGACTGGCAAGATTTTCATGATGCAGGAACAGGGGGCCATGGCAAATAGTTCGACGATAAGCCCTCAAAAGCAGGATTCCGGGACTGGCTTAAACAGGTCAGTGAATGGCATGCTTGGAAATGCAGTCCAGCTAGTAGATGAAGCACTAGGTCCTGCATGTACTCCTTTAGCCATTACATCTGTTTCTAAGGCAAGTGATATCACTAATCAGGGTGCAGAATCTGGAAATGAGCCTTTTAAAGAACCTGAAGGCGAAAAATTATTTTCTCTTTCAGAACACACCAGTTCATCTCTGGATGGGGATGAGCTCGACCCTGATTGGATGGATGATGGTAGTGACATCGGGGACTGGCGACAGAATGATACTCTGAGTGAGGGGCTGGCTCCTCGGCATCCTCACACAGTTCGAAAAGGGAATGGACAGAATGCTTGGGGTCCTGTGAGCGAGGGCTCAGAGATGCGCAGGCTCTCATTCACTGATAATTCTTTAACCGATGGGTGTGACCCAGGGCATGGCAAGCTAGTGGCAGCAACTACAACGCAGCATCATGAGTCTGATCTACCACCTTCTGAGATCACACTCACGCTTATTTATCAGACGATCATTGCGCATCGTGAGGAGACGCACCAAAAGAATGTCCGTACTCAGGGGGCTTGCCGTAGAGTTCAGAACTCTATTCGCAGAGTTGCAAAAACATGCATGGAAATAGCAGCTAGAATTGGGGAAGCAGAGGAGAGGATTTCCAATCTTGAAGATGCTCTAGCTGCGCAGAAGATAGCAACCGATTTGATTGGAGCGCAGAAAGAGGACATACTATGGAAACGTACTGACTTGGAAAATAGAGCCAGAAGGAACAATCTCAGGATCCTGGGGGTCCCAGAAGGATGTGAAGGGGAGGATGTGGGACAATTCATGGTGGAGCTCTTTGGCGAGGCATTTCCGGAAATCACACAGTGGGATTGGCAGCTGTAGGTTCTGCGTGCTCATCGATTTCACTTCAAACAGCGGCAAAAGACTGGGGAAAAACCCCGTGCAATTTTGATATGCCCTAATAATTTTTTGGCAAGGGAAAAGTTACATGATCTAGCTAGGCCAGACAGAAAAAGGCGGGGTAAGGGGTATGATTTTTTTGTTCGGCCGGATTTCTGTCCAGCGACAGTGGAGCGGAGGTGGCAGCTCCGCCCACTGATTTCTCTTTTTCAGGCAAAGGGGGCGCAGGCCTTTTTCCTTTTCCCTTCTAAGTTGAAGATTATTGTTCAGGAGCAGACAAGATTTTTTTTGTCTGAGATCCAGGCCAAGGAGCTCTTTTCTACAATATAGCTGTACTGGGAGTAGCCACTTTGGGGTGCTCAGCTTTTTAGGTAGGGAGGGAGGGAGGGTGACGGGGACAAGCTCTAGTCGGAGGTTGGGAGATTGTAGGAGTCTCAACCCCTATCGTCTCTGTTTGTTTAAATTCTTTTTTGTTTTTTTGGGAGTGCTTTCGTCCCTAACCCTCAATCTCTCTCTTTTTGTTTCCGTTCTGATGGGGTGAAGGAGCCCATGTGGGAGCAGTCACCAGCTCTTTCCATCACAAGGACATCAATCTGTTGCCACATAAGGGTGTTGCAAGAGATGGGGGGTAAAGGGGGGTGGGCTTGTTTGGGTGGTTGGGTAGGGGTAGGGAGTGGGGCTGGTGTTGGGGGGGTGGGTAGGGTTTTGGTTAAGTAGGGATATGAATGGTTTTGCAGTACTGGCATTTAAGTCTGATCAAAATGATTATATGTTTGTCTTTTTTGCATTGGAAAAAATGGGAAAGTCGCAAAGTAGGTGGAATTTTGTTAGTTTAGATGGGGCAGGATAAATTAATTTTAGGCACATGGAATATATGTGGTCTCAATGATGCTAAGAAGCGGGCTTTATTTTCGAATATTATACAAACTTTGCATCTCGACATCCTGTGTATACAGGAGACGCACATACCCTGGGGGAGGCAGGATTATCTGAAACTAGCGGCGTATGACTTGATAGCATGTTCTAAGCAGACCTCTATGATAAGAGAAGTGGCTATTCTCATGAAGCGGGGAGTAGGGACCTGCAAAAGGGTTCAGGAAGATCGAATGGGGAGGTGGGCCATAGCCAAATTATTAGTCGGTGGGAGATTGTTAACTGTCTGTGCTGTCTATGGCCCAAATACAGATGATCCTGAAGTAGTCAAGTACCTAAATGTAGAATTGGCCACCTGGCCTAGTCCACTTAGTGCGTGTGGGGATATGAATATTAACATAGCGATTGACTTTAATCTGGCAGGGGATGACATTTACTGTGGTAGGAAGCCCACAATGTTCAAAGCACTTCAAACACTACTTCAAGTGCATGGAGCTATGGACTTATGGTTTCGGCATAATAAATTGGATGACGATATACATATTATTCGGGCCCCCACAATAAACTTGTCAGGTTAGATTATGTTTTTCTTTCAGAGCAGCTTGCTGCTGTCTCTTCTATTTTTGCTCCTCCCCGGATCATAATACTTTGATAGCCGAATGTCCTTGGCCCCGGACTAGAAAGCCTCCACGCGAGTGGACATTTGAAAGAAAGCTCTTATTTGATGAGGCTTACAATGCTCATATTAAAAAATGGATAGGCGAATTCTTAAATATTAACAGGGGCACTGCACCAGATCAGGTAGTTTAGGATGCTCTGAAAGCTGGAGTACGAGGAGAGACTAAAAGTTTCTCGTCATACAGGTGGAAGACAGAGCAAGAGCAGGTTAAGAGCCGTATGAAGGGATGCGGAAGTAGAACTTGCCCTCAAAATTAAGCTTGGTCATAATATAGAGGCTGACCAACAGGCGGTTGCTATAATAAAAGCCAGACTTTTGGAGTCTTTTGGCCAGGGCCTTGCCACTAATTATCTTCAGTATCGCACAGTGATGTTTGAGTTCGGCGAAAACTATGGCAGGGTTCTGGCCAAGAGACTCCACCAGTGAGGTGTACTGAGTCGTATTATCCAAATTCAAGATCAAATGGGGTTAGTACAGGATACTCAGGAGGGTGTGAATGAAGTGTTTTAAAACTACTATGTCAAATTGTATATGGAGGATATTTCGAGGTTTCAGGTAGAGACAAAAGTGGAGGATTTTCTATCAGGGGTCGATACTCCTAAGATTGCACAGGAGCAGAGTGAATTATTGTCGGCTCCTATTCAATCGGAGGAGGTGGAGACTGCTGTCAAGTCTCTTAGCTAATGGTAAGGCCTGCTGCCCAGATGCCGTACCTTGAGTTTTATAAGACATTCCTGGGTGAGATTCAGTTGGACCTCCTTAAAGTACTTGGTGCTGCACATAAGGGTATTGTACCGGAGTCATGGCAACAGACTATTATTGTTTTGTTTAAAAAGAAGGGAAAACTGGAGCTGCTACCATCATCTTTTCGTCCAATTTCACTTATTAATAGCGATTCTAAAATTTATTCGAAAATTCTTGCAGCCCGACTAGCTCAGGTGATTGTCCCATTGGTCTCACTGCGCCAACACGGATTTATTCTAGGGCGGGACACTGCAAACCACGTTAGACGTTTCATAGCTTTTACTAGACTGGGCACAGGCCACGGCCTCTCCCCTCAGGGTGATCCTGTTGGACGCCGAGAAGGCGTTCAACAGGGTCTCCTGGGGGGTTCTTGTGGCCGTGCTGCAGTGGAAGGGATTTAGCACTGAATTTATCCAGGCAATTCAGGAATTGTATTCCTTTCCAAAAGCTGCGCTTCGCATTTCTGGCCAACAGACCAGCTATTTTTCTATAAGTAGGGGCACTCGACAAGGGTGCCCGTGTTCGCCCTTTCTGTTTGCCCTCAACATCGATCCATTTCTGAGTAAAATAGAGGGTCACCAGAGTAAAGCACCGATAAGGGTTGGCGGTACTACATATCGTACTTTAGTGTATGCAGACAATATTGTTGTCTTAACATCAGATGTTTCTTCTGCAGTTAGTGCACTTAAGGTATCTGCTGAGCAATTTGGGTCAGTGTCAGGGTACAAGCTGACTGTAGCCAAAACTCAGGTAGTGCAAACGGCAGATATGCCACATTCAGAGGCTCCAGTTGTTACAGAAGCTACGTATCTCAGGGTTCGAATAACTGCCGCTGTCGAAACTATTTCGGATTTGAACATCCTTCCAGTAGTAGACGCGGTTAACACCAAAATAGAGCGGTTAGATCATCTTCATTTTTCCCTCTGTGGATAATGCAGTGTCCTTAAAATGCTTGTACTTCCGAAGTTCTTATATTTATTTAGAACGATTCCTTTAAAATTATCACAAAGTATTCTGATTAAGGCAGACAGGATCTGTCTAGGTTTTTGTGGGGGTATAGGCGCTCTCGTAGGGCAGCTAAGTGGACGTGCCTTTCTCTGGATCGAGGTGGCTGGTCTGTACCAAACTTAGTGCTGTAGTATTGGTCAGTGATGGCCCAATCGTTCGGAGTACCAATGCTCGGGGACAATGCCATTATGAAACCGTCCGACCATTTCTTAAATTGGTATAGGCACTGCGGCTAAGGGTATCTTGCTGGAGGTGCTAGAACCGAGTTACTTTAAAAGAACCAGATTTAAGGTCATCATAGCTATGTTCGTAATCTGGCAGAAAATCAGGCGGAAACTAACTATTCCTAATCTTAATATATATACTCCCTTCAAAGCTGCCTGACTTTTGCCAGGTATATTTCAAGATCAGACATTGTTTAGATGGCAAGCGCAGGGTTTGCAGGTGATAGGGGACTTAGTTGGTGAAGGGCAATTATTATCTTATGTTTCTTTGAAGGACAAATTTCAGTTGTTATCACATGATTTTTTTTAAATATCTTCAGTTTCAAAGCTTTCTTCATAAACATCTGAACGGTGCACCCTCTATGTTAGATAAACTGCCAATAGTTGAATTAATTTAAAAAAGAGGTAGAATAGGATTGTTCTGTCGGTATTTACTGTCTACACTTCCTGATGATTTGCTGGTCCAAAGTGCTAAATGGGATGGTAAACTCGGAAAGTCGGGCATCGACTTAAAACCACCTTTGGAGTTTGCCAGCGAGGTGTTGGTGTCTTGTAGCCTTAGAACCCAAAGTTATATGGCATTGTTTGACTTATTATTAATCATCAAGGACCCCCTGAAGGAATTAAGAACCAATCCTAGGTCAGGGAAAAATGAATGAAATAAAACAACCTAGGCACAATGGTATTGCAATTGTCAAACTGGGAGATAATAAAGAGGTGGGACTACACAGGATCAGTTTCTAGCATTTAATAGTGTACATGTTAAAAAAGGAAAAAGACTTTGGACAAAATAATATGAATAAAAACTTTGAATAAATGCATCACATTACATAGAAATTCAAACTTAAAATAAATCAATTAGCAAAACATTATCATAAATATCACAATTCAAATTATCTCCCAGTTTGACAATTGCAATACCATTGTGCCTAGGTTGTTTTATTTCATTCATTGTTTGACTTATACTATACGCCTGCAAAAATCTCAAAATGGGGCAGTAGAAAGGGGGACTCTTGTGCAAGGTGTGGGCTTTTTGCAGCTGATGTTATTCATATGCTTTATTCTAGTCAGTGTCTTTCTGATTTCTTAGCAGATATTGAGCATTTTATTAATATTAAGCTCAAGATTAGGTGTACCCTGACCCCAGAAATGGTGATATTGGGCTTTGATCTTGGGAATAATGGAAATATTGGAAATACGCGACATATATTAGCCTTTTTGTTTATAGCTATGTCTCAGATCCGGTTGTGTAAAACTTCCCAATGGTTGTCTTCTGAAGCACCAACCTTTGTGAATTGGAGAGCTAGATTGCTTGCTATTCACAGGCTTGAATTTTCTGTTTTTCCTTTAAAGGGGAAGCAGAAAAGGGAGATGGCATCTAGGATATGGGCACCGCTTGAGGACTGGATAAAAAGATAGGATTTCTTATTTGTGTCTCCAGGGGGACCGAACACCAGCAAGGGAAACAAGGCGGGAAGGGAGCTTTGTCTGACTCCAGGGGCATTTGTTTCACTCCTCCACCTGATTCCGCCCAGCCGCGACTGCTCCGACCCCAGGCACAACCGTGAACAACATCTAGGACCAACCAGAAAGGATCCAGAAACTAAGACAATCCTCAGGTATCATATCGCCGGCTATTCCGCAGCGAGGGGCAGTGAACGGACACGCGCGCCTGCTCAACTAGCAGACGCCATGTTCTCCCGATAGTAACAGCCGTGTATGTCTGTGTGGGGGTACATTTTAAAAATGGTTTTATATCATGACTTGCTCAAAGTCTATAAATATTTTTTGTGGGTAATAGCTATTTGTTGTATGTTAAATGTGCTTTATGAGGTAGTAAGTGCTGGTTTGTTTATTTTGTAGTAGGGCATATATTAAAGGGATATTTCTATTTTGATATTCAATAGGTATGGATTATATCTAAGTGAATGGTATGGGACACATTTTAAAGGCCCCATCCATCATCCATGTTTGACACTGGTTGAGTTTTATTAAGTCATTCACTTTATAGAATATTAGGATTTGTTTCTCATTATTTAGGGTGTCATGTAAAAAGAAAGGCTCTTCATTCTGTGTCATGGTTAAATGTTCAGGTATTTTTATGCCTTTGTATATTCTAGGGGCAGGAGGAGGGGCAGGAGGAATATCACTGGTGGCTTTTTTAATTCATGTAATTAGACGCTTTAAGTGGGTATAGGTGGCAGTTGGCTTGTGCTATGTTTGGGGATTTTAGGTAGTATATATTTGTGGATTTTGGGTGTGGGTTCCTGGAAACTAGTGCTTGCCTCACTTATATCCTGCAATATCTCCCTTACTTCTATTTCTGTCACATTTGGAGGGTGGTTTGCTCTCTTGCATGTATTACATCATCCTTTGTAGTTGCCCTCTCATAACATGCATTAGAATAATATTTGATATATTTCCAATTCATATTTTCTGCTAATTCACTTTCTTGGCTGTAGGTAATTTAGTAACTGTTTTCCCTTCTGTGAAGCTATGTACTTTGCTGCCTCCGTCATTGTATCTGAAAGTAGGTAGAGTAATAGTATACATATATACAATATTTTAAAGTTTGTAAGTGTGTTATTTACATGTAAAATTATGCAGCTACTTTCATTTTATATACTTATATGAATGTTCTGTTTATATGTTTACATGGTTTTGCAGCTTTTCCGTTGGGGGTGTTCCAATGTGGAGCAGGTGGTTTATTTTCTGTTGAATGAAAAAAGAAATGTTAGTTTCATTTTAAATGTTAATTTGGTGGTAGTTTGTAGAAGTTGAGGTTAGATTTTTTTTTACTCTACAATTATAGTTTTAGAAAAATGTATGTATACTTACGGTCTTATCTTTTTTCTGGTTTGTAGTAGTCATTGTTTCTGGCACTTTATTGATTTTTAGGCGTAGTTTTGCCTTTTAGGAAGTCTATGTAAAAAGATAGAACTTTGGCAGTTTTTGATTACTTATTTGTCATTTTACATCTGGCAGTTTATTGCTTTTTAAGGAGTAGTTTTGCCTTTTAGGCAGTCTATGTAAAGAGATAGAGTTTGAGAGGTTTTTTATTAATTATTTGTTGTTTTACATTTTTAAGTTTATTATCATGTACTTTTTAGTTTAGATCTAAGTTTTACTTACTAAGGGGTCGATTAGGATGGCGGTGAATCTGCATCCTCCGGGCCGGCGGAAGCCACTGCCGGCCCGGAGGATGCGGATTCACTGCTGCGGACCTCCAAAACACCACCAGCCACATTAGGATGGCGGTGGGATCAGCGGCGGACGGCAAGTCAGTCCGCCGCTGATCCGCGGTATATTGTCAGCAATTTGGTGGCGGTGTCTGCAAGACACCGCCAGCCAAATTACGAAGGGTGAGGAAACATGCTTTTCCGCTGCGTATTTTCTGCCGTGGAAAAGCATGTGGACCTTTGCTTCTGGGGGCCCGTTGTGGGCCCCCAGGGTGTTGGGTGTGCACATGGTGGGAACCTATGGATCCCCCCTGCATATGCATGCACAAAGCGGCAGGTACCGCGCGGTGCCTGCCGCTTTGTGCATGCATATGCAAAGCATGCAATTTTAACCTTGAGGCGGGCGCTGCGTCAAGCAGCACCCACTGCAAGGTTACAGATATGGGATGTGACCGCCAGGGTGGTAGTCACATCCTAATTTGCACGGAGGGACCGCCGCTGCCCCTGCGGACGGTCCCTCCACCTCAGGGTGGCAGATGGACGCAAGTCCGTCCGCCATCCTAATGAAGCCCTTGGTTAGGTAGTTGTTAGGTAGTTGTTGATATGTATATATTTCCTCCTTAATGATCTGGTGAGAGAAGCCGGCAGAATTTCCTCATCTTGCAGCGTTTGTCTTTTGAAATTATTTTGCTGTTTAAATTAAAGTGCCTTTTATTTTGTTGATTTAATTGTTTGTCTGTTTTTATTGGTTAAAGTTGTTTACTCTTTTATTTTATTTGATGCTTTAGTTTCGTCAGATTTTTTTTATCAGTTATGTCTTTCAATGGTAAACACTAATCAAGGTTTTATATTTAATGCATGATAGATAGTTATGAATATAAATGTGTGTGTCTATATATATATATATATATATATATATATATATATATAAATATATATACATATATATATATATATATATGTATATATATTTATATATATAAGTATATATATATATATATATATACTTGGATGCACCATATTCAAATCTCTCCATAACCGCGCCCCTGAATTCATCTCCTCCAAGCTAAAGAGATACCTTCCCACCCGTAATCTCAGATCTTCTGCTGATAATCTTCTCTGCATCCCATCTAACTGCCGCAAAAAACACGGCGGAATGCATTTTTCTTTTTTAGGCCCTTCCTTCTGGAATTCCCTCCCTTCTTCTTTTCGCCACTGCCCCTCTTATGAGTCATTCAGGAAAACCTTAAAAACATTCCTCTTCAAAGCAGGCTCAGAATAATAACCTTTGCCCTGGCTCGTTATGTCTGTTATGAGCGCCAAGAAACCGTCTCGGTGTACGTGCGCGGTATAAACTTTTTAACATAACATAACATAACATAACATATATATATATATTTATTAATATATAGGTTGTTGTTTAAATGTTAGTAGGTAATGGAAATATTTTTTGTGATTTTATTGTTATGATTTTAGGTGTTGAATAGTAAACATTGTATTGATGCAAGATATTTATTTTTAATTGGAACATGTGTATACATTTTTTTTGTTTTATTTTTCCAATAACTGTTTTATGTAAAAAGATTTTTTTATGTTTATTGATGATTATTTAATTCTTTTGGTGATAATGTTTTAGTTGATATTGTGTGAGTCAATATTTTTGACATATTATATGCTAATTTAAAGATAAAAGGGGCTAATTTATAAAGGCATTGCGCCACTAGTACGTCACTTTTTCCCATTTGAAAAGTGACGCACCGGCGGCGCAAGACCTTCATAAATAAGTTCCACAATATTTTTGTATTAGATAGTTCTGTTCTCGATTTAGGTTAAAATCCATCTTTTTAAAATTGATATTGTGTTCTCGATTATTGTGGCTATACTAGTTAAGTAGAGGAAGTTGATATTCTTGGTATCGACATTTAATTTCCGATGTTTTTGTATTTCGATATTATATGCATTGAAATTATGTCAGTGATCCGACACCCCATCATATGGTGCATATTTCAAGATGGGCACTAGCATTGCAATGCAGTATGTCTGGTGCATTTTTATTGGTCAAATAATTTTCCTAATTGTTAAAATAAGCGAAGGGTATCATTTCCATAGGAACTTCCAAGCAGATTGTTGTAAAACAGTTCATACAGCAGTAGGAGAGTTTCAGTTGAGGTGCTCACAGATTAGCAAACTACAATGTCCAATGTTCACTGAATGCAGACAACTAATCTTTTCCGAAAAAGCTTTTGGTTTGCATTGAAACGCATGGCTTTATTTCTTTACTAGACCAATTATAGGAATTGAACAAGCAACTATCAAAAGTGTGGGTGAAAATCAACGAAACACACTGGAAAACAGTCAACAGATGAATGTACATATTTATCATATCTATTGTTGGCCAAAGTGCATTTTCAAACAACCTCCGTAGAGAAGGATACAAAGTGATACCACAATATTTTACTATTTTTTTGCATAGTTAAAAGCTAGATGAACCCAGATGACATTCCACAGCATCTCTCATTTGTCCTCATGAGATAGGACCCTTTGCCAAGGAGTGTATAATAAGAAGAAATGAAAGGGGCAGGTGTTACAAGCAACCTACAGGTCAATCCTGGCTTCAAAGGGTTACAATCTTCAAGCAGGTCATTGGAATCACAGAGGACTGAGTCCACTCAGATGTGCTTATGAATGCTGCATTGTCTTTGGTGAAGCAATGGAATTCAAAATAGAACTGGTATGCATGATATAAACACATTGTCATTTTTTTTATCATGTGTTGTTGACAATCCTAAAAATAAAATGACATATTTGAAATGCAGATAATTCCATGTTGGAGCCGCATGATATGTGGATCTACTGGATAACAGTTCTGCGCCATACAAGAATTGCGGGGTTACGATAGCCGAATATGCTTTTAACACTGGTCTATCAGACATTGCGCCATAGGCTTTATTAAACTATTTCAGGCCGCTAATCGATGCAGAGGTTCTTAGTTTTGACGCCTCTAAGTCAGTGTTTAATTTTAAACTTTTCTCGAACCATAGCCCCAAGTATCTGTACTCAGTAACCGATTCCACTTTCTCTGACCCTATCCACCATGAGAACCCTGGGGCATATTACCAAGGGCATTATCGCCGCATTAGCGGGACTTTTTCCCGCTAATGCGGCGATAATTTTATCGCCCTATTATCAAGCTGTCGCTAACACAAGTTAGCGACAGCTGGTAGGCGATAGCGGGCATTCAGGGGCCCACTTTGCATGTCAGCGATAATTATCGCTAATGACATGCAAAGTGGGTGTGCCAAGATGTTATCGACTGAAAACAGTCGCTAACATCTCTAACTCCTATTAACAACTTTTGGAAATATTCGCGCTAAGCGCGAATATCTCCAAAAGCTAACGCCAGCTAAAAGCAGTTCTTAGCCATGTTATCCAATGGAAGGTGGATAACATGGCTAAGAGCATTGTCACGATAATGCATGAATATCGCTGATTTTCAGCGATATTCATGCATTTCGCAGGATTTTTACCGCTTTTGAGATAAACCTTGATAATATCAAGGTATCTCAGCGGTAAAAATCCTCGGTGCTCGGCGATATTTTGTTTCCGCTAACCAAGCAATAGCGATAATTATCGCTATTGCTTGGTAATATGCCCCCCAGTTTTCCTCCGGCCAAAGCTCAAGGTTTTGGTCTTATCCATATTCATCACAAGTTTTTTCCTGGAACAATAGTCATTAAATAAGTTCAGTTTCCTTTGCAGGCCAACCTCGGTCTGGTCCATAATCAACAGATCGTCGGCATAAAATAAACATGCAATTTGCTTGCCATTTAGTTTTCGGGCTTGCTCCAATGGCATCCCTCAAGGTCAATGGCAAGTCTGCTAAGAACAAGGAAAACAGCAGGGGAGCCAATACACATCCCTGCCGCAGCCCATTTCCAATTTCGATTTTCCCAGATAGGCTACCATCTATATCTAAAATTATCTGGGCCCAGTTTTTAGTGTGGAGCATTTGGATCAGACGTAGCAGATAATTTGGAATTCCATATCTAGTTAGAGCTTCTCACAACTGCTCTCGATCCACCAGATCAAAGGCTGCGCTGAAGTCTACAAAACAACAAAATAAAGGTCCCCGTATAATCTGGTTTTCCTCTGCCCAGTCTTTAAATAAATTCAGTATGGCTTTTGCAAAGACTTTTTCCCCTATATCTAGGAGGTTTATCAGCCTATAGTTTTTCGGTATTTTATGATCACCCTTTTTATGTATTGGCCTTATAATTGTTACTCAAGGACACAGTTATTTTTGGTAGGCTTTTGGAGATAAATTGATTTGCCCAGAATCCCATTCGGCGTGCCTGCCCGAACAGTGCATGTGCACGTGCCCGGACAGGACATGTGCACGCGTATGTTGTATGCATGTAATAACAGCATCTTAGCAGAACGCGCGCATAGCGTACTTTCACTTTCTTTACGCCCCGTGTTCGCTTTCTTTATTTAATCGCGTATGAAGTTCCGTCGCGCTTTATTTAAGCACGGCACCCACCTTTATGTATATTTAATTAAAATACTGTTCCATGACATCTGGTGACTCCACAAACTTTCCCCGATGTTTTTCATGTTACCGGCATTTTCAAACAGTATGAAGGACGTTGTGAAAATGGTACACAAAATACAGGCACGTTCATTTGTGAGTGTGCAGTGAATTGGAGAGTAGATTGCAAAATAAACTGCATGACAGCATTAACAAGATGGAGCTCTTCACCTTACAATCGGTTGTTTGAGATCATATTTTGTGAAGAAGACCACCTTTTGTCCACATCAACGTGCCTTGCAGTACTACAGCATAAAAGCAGTGGGTGCGGTTTGGTAGCTTGACATTATTTTCAGTGGTTTAGTACAGTCCGGTCTGCTATTCAGCCAGCATTAGCATTCAGCAAAGAGTATGATTTCAAATATACATAGGATTCGGATTGTAATTGACAGCAGTGGGGGAGGTAAATGTGGGAGTTTATTGGGTAGGGTATTTTGCACAGGTAGAGTAACATTACATATGGGCAGTTTGTAAAGTAGGACACAGCTAAAGTCTTCCTCCATGTATTTAGTCAGTGCAGTGTTTCAGAGTCTTTTTGATAGTTAGAAGGTTGCCAGCACATTTCAGTTGTCAGCAGTCTTCTGAAACATAAGTACTTCAGCTGCGCCCTCATAAATGAAAGAATGCATCCCAGAGCGCATGTCCTTGTGCAACAAAGGGTTTGCCTCCCCATTGTCGTTGGCTTTGGTTGGCATAATATCTCTGTCTATGAAAGGTGAGAACATTAAATGGGCTGTTGGTCAAAGTGCTACACAGCCTTATTTGGAGGTACTACGGGGTTGTGCATCCAATCTAAGTATAGGCCCTAATCTTTGTTAATTAGAAATTTGATTCTGTGGTGGATGCTTCAACCAAAATGTTTTCTGATTAATTAAGTAACGAAATCCAACTTATTGATTTTCTTGAGTAAATTCTATCTGTATTAAATATTGACTTCAAGGAATACTTTACCTGGTTTGTGAGTCATTAAGGGCACGCATTGCAGATCCTTAAGTTAGTGGGCGTGTCTCGACATTAGCACTATATGTAAGATGCAGCGCTCAAAGTCTTTTAAGACTTGTGTGTCAGAGGTGGCCTCATCTTGACCTTGTCTGTGGCAGTAAGCGCCTTTTGCTGTATAGATAGGGTGTTAATGGTCACTAATGGACCTCTCCCAGGCCACAAGATCAGTGTATCTCTGCAATCATGAACTGCCCAATCTGAGGTCATCACTCCCACAGAGAAGGGTAAGGGGTACATGGACTAACGTCTCCAGATCACTACTTTCCAGTACAGTTTTTCCTTCTACAAAACATTGTTATGTGGGACTTTAGACCTATGAGTTCTATTAAGGTGACACGGACCATACCACTCGGAATGCATGGGGTTCCTTACACTTATGCAAAAGTCCAGAACTGGAGTATTGAGTCCCCGATGACGTGTAATATTTAGTAGGGGGGTGGGCTTTATGTGGACATATCTCCTGATTCCAAAGGCACCGCTTCACACATATCCGCTTCACACATAGGGGCATATTACCAAGCAATAGCGATAATTATCGCTATTGCTTGGTTAGAGACAAAAATTTACCGCAGCGCTGCGGCGATTTGTACCGCAAATAAACCTTCGTAATACCAAGGTTTACGCAAATGCGGTAAAAATCGCCGCAAAGCATGAATATCGCTGAAAAGTAAGCGATATTCATGCATTAGCGAGCTAATGCTCTTAGCCATGTTATCCACCTCCCATTGGATAACATGGCTAAGAACTGCTCAGGGCAGGTGTTAGCTTTTGGAGATATTCCCGCTTAGCGCAAATATCTCCAAAAGTTGGTAATAGGAGATAGCGATGTTAGAGACTGTTTTCAGTCTCTAACATCTTGGCACGCCCACTTTGCATCTCATTAGTGATAAATATCACTGACATGCAAAGTGGGGCCCAAGATGGTCGCTATCTCCTACTAGCTGTCGCTAACTGGTGTTAGCAGCAGCTAGGTAATAGGGAGATAATTTCATCTCCATTTTCTTGGCTTTTAAAGCCAAAAAAGCGGAGATAAACCCCCTTGATAATATGCCCCATCTTCCTTAGTCGCCTTCATCTTGGTGTCTTCTATTACCCCTTACCCTCCTCTGTTAGAGAGTGCCACAGACTCCGGAAGCATAGAAGGTGACGTCTAGTATTGCCAAACGTGGTTCTGTGTTCCTATTCCCGCAGCACTGGAGGCTGGATACTAAGGCTTACAACAATGTTACCAGGACCCCATACCTCTCTTGACTCACACAACACATCTTACAAGAGACAACCTCACCATCTCCCTCACTAAGATCATATGTCAGCTCTCTTAAATCTTAGTGGGATCAGGAGTAGACTGTTTGAGCTTCATAGGTGTCTCTTTTGATCGGCTTGGCGTCTCTTTTTACCGGTTTATGTATTCTTATAATAAATAATCCTTGTCACATATATTTCATTCATATTTAGTGGATTATAACGAATGAGATGGATTGAACCATTTTGAACGTTTGCACTGGGAGGGTTTCAATATATTTTATATCAAAGCTATTTTTGGGATTTCATACTAATGGTTGTAGTAACCTGTGCGCAGCAGGGGAACAGGCCTCAGAAAAATATGAATCTGTTTCTTTTAAGCCAATGAACTGAATTTGTATTGTTTTTCGATATAAAACAGTTCAAATACAATCCCTATATTTGAGAGCCAGGCCTTAACGTTTCCTGGAAGGTATTCCTGCGAGCATCCCCCAAAATGAATTGAAGAGTGCCAGTCCATTCCAGCTGTTTAGGTCTGTGGTGGCGAAATGACCCGCGAGCAAGAAAAATACACACATTTATTCTGCAGTGTGATCCAAATAATCTGAAGCTGCGAGCAATAACATCAGCTGCAATTTACATGCTCACACAATGACTCTTTGAGGCGCGAAAGCCTGATTAGAAGTGCACACAGAATATACTGAGCACACTTTTCGGACACAGGGAAAACAAACAAGAGAGGGCTTTAAATTCAGCAAACCATCCCAAGTCAAATTTACTCAGTCTCCCCGTGGAAGCAGAAACCAAAACAAAGATGCCTTTGTCTCATTTAATAGTGTAAGCTGGCAGCCATAGCTATTCGAAACTGTTTGACACCCAGGTATAACAAACATTGTTAAGTATGATGTATCTGCATGGTTTAATGGTGGAGTTGGCTCATTGCTGTTTCATATCTGATCTGTTTGGCTCCTTTACCCTCAGCTCAATGAAAACGCCAGATGCGTGTGATTTGGTGTCTGATGTACAAAACGCTTTTGCAGACTCAAAGTCTGCAATTCACAAAATCACAAGGTTTGCAAATACGAATGAGCTTTTTAGAATGCACAAGGCCTTTTCATGAGTCACAATCTTTTCAGAATCAGGACTAGGCACAATAGGTTTGCCGCTCCTTTTTCTGATTCATAGAGGAATATATCAGTGGTTTGTGAATGCAATTGCAGTCTCGAACCATTGATGAGTTTGCAAAAAGGAAGGTGTAGCCTTGGGACACCTTTCGCTTTGTGAATTGTGTCGCAACCTCCGGGGGAGAAGGTAGTGGTCAGAGGACCACTGCCTACTTGCACCAATGTTTTGCCAAATGAGATTTTTTTGTAAAAGATGCACTAGATCCTTTGAGGAACCCAGCCTGTTTAATAGAAAATCGTGTTTGGCATGCACATCATGGCATGGTGGTCAGCTATTCCTAGCAGGCCACCATCCTGTGCTTGCAGCCACAGGGGAATGCAAATAGCAACCTACCTAATTATTAATCATTAAGTTGGTCAATCTGTGACTTCCCAATGGCTAATGACTGTGTGATGTGACTTATAAGTATATACGTTGCATTGCAAAATCAGATACACTCCGCGAATAGTCAGTGCGCGCACATTGCAACCACTATTTGTGACCCGTCTCTGTACATCAGGCCACTATCTTATAATGTAGCACTTGCTATCTTATAATATAGTACTTGAGAAATGTTGTATTTGATCACAGTCACAAAAAGTATGTTAAGGCGGGGTAGGAAAGAGGAGAGATCACTAAAACTACCAAAGCTGTGACTCTTTATCTCTATGTCATGCAATGTTAAAAATCACCATCTTGGGCACAGATCCCTTTTAAAAAGCTGGAAATCTACTCCTCTATTGGTTTCTAGTATTGCTCCTACTCTATTTTTACACGCATTTGCGAATAAAAATACAGACAATCTGCTTGAGCAGATGGGGAGTGCATTTTCAAGTATACATTTTTTGTTTTTCTCCTCAGGAAATCCCTATTCCAAAGCCTTTTGAAATTTGAAGGTGTTCTTTTCGAATGCCCAACCTGGAATAGCAGATTGGACATACTTAGGGCTAACACTGGTTGCAAAATACTGGTTGCAATTGCAAACAGTATGTTTGTGACCAGTATGGAATTTTGTGTTCCCACCTAATACTAGATCAGTTCACAAACATTCTGAATCATGCTGGGTTGCAATATGACCTACCTCATCAATATTGATGAGGTAAGTCGTAAATTGTGAATCACTATAATTGGTGGCCATCAAGGAAGATAACCTGTATACAGAATGATGGTGGCTATACCCAAGTCTTTGCACATCTTAAGCTACACACAAGTTAAGGGACGTCAGTACATACAGTGAGAAGTCTTATAGATTCGTGCTTTCCCGGTATGAACACCCTGCCACCTGGTGTGTGCGAGCCAAAGCCAGGAAAGTCCTGGTTGGCATACAAATATCAGAGAAAAATACCAAAGAACAAACAGTAGTCCAAAAGCATCAAATGCACTCAATGAAAAACATGTTTCTTTCTTCAAAGTTGAGGTTAAATTGCATGTGATTTATTTTCTCCAAAATTATACACATTTCTTGATTGTGACGTTTTATCCAGTACAAACGGGCAGCCATCTAGTGTTTTGTCTTAAAGACTTTTTCAAAGCTGAAAAAAACTATTGTAAATCAGCAATGATAGTACTCAGCAAGTGGGCGGGTAGAGTGGTAGAGTGAGGGCGGTTGAGTGAGGGTGGTAGAGTGAGGGCAGTAGAGTGAGGGCGTGAGGGCGGTAGAGTGGTAGAGTGAGGGCGGTAGAGTGAGGGTGATAGAATGGTAGAGTGAGGGTATGAGGGCGGTAGAGTGGTAGAGTGAGGGCGGTTGAGTGAGGGTGGTAGAGTGAGGGCAGTAGAGTGAAGGCATGAGGGCGGTAGAGTGGTGGAGTGAGGGAAGTAGAGTGAGGGTGTTAAGGCGGTAGAGTGGTAGAGTGAAGGCGGTAGAGAGAGGGCATGAGAGTGGTGAAGTGGTAGAGTGAGGGCGGTAGAGTGAGGGCGTGAAGGCGGTAGAGTGGTAGAGTGAGGGCGGTACAGTGAGGGCAGTACAGTGAGAGCGGTAGAGTGGTAGAGTGAGGGTGGTAGAATGAGGGTGGTAGAGTGAGGGCGGTAGAGTGGTAGAGTGCGGACAGTAGAGTGTTAGAGTGAGGGCGCTAAAGTGAGGGTGTGAGGGCGGTAGAGTGGTAGAGTGAGGGGGGTAGAGTGAGGGCATGAGGGCCGTAGAGTAGTAGAGTGAGGGCGGTAGAGTGAGGGTGTGAGGGCGGTAGAGTGGTAGAGAGAGGGAGTGAGGGCAGTAGAGTGGTAGAGTGAGGGCGGTAGAGTGGTAGAGTGAGGGCGGTAGAGTGAGGGCGGTTGAGTGAGGCCGGTAGAGTGGTAGAGTGAGGGTGGTAGAGTGGTAGAGTGAGGGCAGTAGAGTGGTAGAGTGAGGGCGGTAGAGTGAGGGCAGTAGAGTGGTAGAGTGTGGGCGGTAGAGTGGTAGAGTGAGGGCAGTAGAGTGAGGGGGGTAGAGTGAGGGCGGTAGAGTGGTAGAGTGAGGGAGGTAGTGTGAGGGCGGTAGAGTGGTAGAGTGAGGGCGGTAGAGTGAGGGCGGTAGAGTGGTAGAGTGAGGGCGGTAGAGTGGTAGAGTGAGGGTGGTAGAGTGGTAGAGGGAGGAGGGTAGAGTGAGGGCGGTAGTGTGGTGGAGTGAGGGCGGTAGAGTGAGGGTGGTAGAGTGGTAGAGTGAGGGCGGTAGAGTGAGGGCGTGAGGGCAGTAGAGTGGCAGAGTGAGGGAGGTAGAGTGAGGGCGTGAGGGTGGTAGAGTGAGGGCGGTAAAGTGGTAGAGTGAGGGTGGTAGAGTGGTAAAGTGAGGGTGGTAGAGTGGTAGAGTGAGGAGGTAGAGTGAGGGTGTGACGAAGGTAGAGTGGTAGAGTGAGGGCGGTAGAGTGAGGGCGTGAGGGCGGTAAAGTGCTAGAGTGAGGGCGGTAGAGTGGTAGAGTAAGGGCGGTAGAGTGAGGGTGGTAGAGTGAGTGTGGTAGAGTGAGAGCGTGAGGGCAGTAGAGTGAGGGCATGAGGGCGGTAGAGTGGTAGAGTGGGGGCAGTTGTGTGAGGGCCTGAGTCCGGTAGAGTGGTAGAGTGAGGGCCGTACTGTGAGGGCGGTAGAGTGAGGGCGGTAGAGTGGTAGAGTGAGGGGGTAGAGTGAGGGCGGTAGAGTGAGGGAGGTAGAGTGAGGGCGGTAGAGTGGTAGAGGGAGGTCGGTAAAGTGAGGGAGGGAGGGCAGTAAAGTGAGGGTGGTAGAGTGGGAGAGTGAGGGCATGAGGGTGGTAGAGTGAGGGCGTGAGGGCGGTAGAGTGGTAGAGTGAGGGCGGTAGAGTGAGGGTGGTAGAGTGGTACAGTGAGGGCGGTAGAGTGAGGGTGGTAGAGTGGTAGAGTGAGGGCAGTAGAGTAGTAGAGTGAGGGCGGTAGAGTGGTAGATTGAGGGCAGTAGAGTGGTAGAGTGATGGTGGTAGAGTGAGGGCAGTAGAGTGGTAGAGTGAGGGCGGTAGAGTGAGGGCAGTAGAGTGAGGGTGGTAGAGTTTTAGAGGGAGGGGGTAGAGTGAGCGCGGTTGAGTGAGGGCGGTAGAGTGAGGGTGGTAGAGTGAGGGCATGAGAGTGGTAGAGTGAGGGCGGTAGAGTGGTAGAGTGAGGGCGGTAGAGTGGTAGAGTGAGGGCGGTAGATTGAGGGCGTGAAGGCGGGAGAGTGGTAGAGTGAGGGCGGTAGAGTGAGGGCAGTAGAGTGGTAGAGTGAGGGCGGTAGAGTGGTAGAGTGAGGGCGGTAGAGTGGTAGAGGCAGGGCGGTAGAGTGGTAGAGGGAGGGGGGTAGAGTGAGGGCAGTAGAGTGGTAGAGTGAGGGCAGTAGAGTGAGGGCGGTAGAGTGGTAGAGTGGTATGGTGAGGGCGGTAGAGTGAGGGCCTGAGGGCAGTAGGGTGGTAGAGTGAGGGCGGTAAAGTGGTAGAGTGAGGGCGGTAGAGTGGTAGAGTGAGGGCGGTAGAGTGGTAGAGTGAGGAGGTAGAGTGAGGGCATGAGGGAGGTAGAGTGGTAGAGTAAGGGCGGTAGAGTGCGGGCATGAGGAAGGTGTAGTGATAGAGTGAGGGCGGTAGAGTGGTAGAGGGAGGGGTAGAGTGAGGGCAGTAGAGTGGTATAGTGAGGGCAGTAGAGTGAGGGCGGTCGAGTGGTAGAGTGAGGGCGGTAGAGTGAGGGCGTGATGGCGGTAGAGTGGTAGAGTGAGGGCGGTAAAGTGGTAGAGTGAGGGCGGTAGAGTGGTAGAGTGAGGGAGGTAGAGTGGTAGAGGACACCAAGTCACCACAACTCAAACAGACTAAGTATGTAGATAGATTGATAAGCACAAGACCTCAAACATCCATACAGTCACATATCACAGCCTAAATAACAAATAAAAACACGAACACCACACACACATCTACTGAGGTCAACCGACTAAAACACAGATACCTGAAAAAGAACACTCCTGAAGATACACAATTATACATAAACGCACACACAAAAAGTTAGGCAGGGAAACATACTTATGGGCACATAGTTGGACACAGACGTATGTATACACATGGAGATGCACCCAGATGGGTGCCACAACAAAGACAGCTGGGTACACAGCTATCCTATTAAAAGGGCTTTACTTCCGATGTTAAAAACATGTGCCACCACAGATTTAGACAGGCAAGTCACGTTGCCAACAGCTGTACAGAGATTTAAACACACTGTTACACAACACACACGCACACATGCACGCCGTCTAACAAAGCTCTCTGTAACCTGTCATGTAGCAGGCGACCCCCACCACTCACACACGCACGCACCCTGCCTGTGAACCACCAGATTGATAAGACAATTTGCTTTTCCAAACTGCTTAGGTTTGAGCCCGGGAGGGGCCAGCTGATGCAACATGGTGCATTACAGCACCTCTCTGAGGGCAGATTATATCAAAAGTGATTACTGACTCAGGATAATTTACCCCTGGGATTACCTGCCAGAGGCAGGTGGGGGGCAGGGAGGGTCAGCGAGATAAGGAGAGGTGTTTGCGTGCGTCGGAGGAAGAAAGAGGCAATACAGCAAGGGGGGGCTGACAGAGCCGATAAACAAAATAAATAATCAAGAGCGGGGTAGCAGTGACAAGCACAGTATCAGGCCAGGGGAAGGGGAGCCAGTCAGGTTTCATGCGCCTCGGAGTGGCGCCAAGCTTTTTCCAACCATAATGCATTCACCTCAAAGGGGCGATATTTACTGTAACCTTTGGAGAGCGGTGTCACCCCTCCTACCTCAGTGTGATCGACTACACACATACACCTTTTTGTGGGGTGTGTTCTCATATGAATCCCAGTGAAAGGCAAGAGAACAGAAGGGAAATATGATAGGAGAAAGGAGCAAGGGCAGAGAGAGGGCGAGGAGAGAGGGAGGGACATATTGGAAAGAAGAGGAGAAAGACAGGGGATGAAGTAAGGGTGGTGAGGAGTAGGAGGGTGAATGAAAGAATGAATGAAGTGTGTGGGTATTGAGAAAAGAGGGGAATACGAAAGAATGTGTGGATGGATAAGGGGTGGGCGGGGGGAGAGATGGGGCAGTGCAAAGGAGAGAATATAAGAAAGGGACAAGGGATTGGAGGTGGGAAAAAAATGTGGCAATACGAAATTTTACTTTTTACATCCAGCGCCTCAAACCGCAGTGCTGTTCCCTTTAAGTGAATCAGAAAACAGGGGGTAAGGAGAGAACATGTGAAACTACCAGACATAAGGAGTCAGAAACTATAGAGGGGGGAGAGGCTATGGGTGGAAAACGAGAGCGGGAAGGCGGGCGGGGAGCGCAGAATTGTCGAAGGAAAGTCAGAGAGTGGTTGAAAAGGACGGGGGTGCAATGGAAAGCGGCGCGGAGAAAGGAGGGAAGCGGAGATGCGGAGAAAGAGAGAAGGAAGCTGAGCAGGGAGGGTTTAGGAAAACAGAGTGAAGTAGTGGGGAAAAAAGGAACGAACGCTGGGAAATGGCCTGGGCAACCATGCCAGCATTCCGATTCACGAGCAGATGGTCCTGTTTATGACCTGCGGAACGCGTGAAATGGCTGGTGGCAAATGTAATCAGAGCAGCCGCGGTCGCTTTGATGTTCTTCTCTTGTCTTGCTTTGTGGGAGGGTAGGGGTAGCGAATTCCTGTGCACGCACCTGGCTCACATAAACTGTACGCGATTCGCAGCTAGGTAGACTCTTTAGAACGCTTACTAGAAATCTCGGGTATCATCCCTACAGGATGGAATAGGCGAGATCTAATGAATGGTGCTGGTCTCACTTGAGTAACATTAAAGGCCTTTAAAAGTGAAACTATAAATTTAGACCTCAAAGGAGCATAAAACATATAGAAAAATATAAAGTGCAGTAAGTCCTGTGTGAAAATTAGATCAGACCCGCAAGGGGACAAACTACCGACCTAGTGCCAACCTCTCAGCACTTCCAGCAAACAATCAATAAGATTTAACCTAAATCGGGTCAAGAAGTATCACTAGCTGGAACTACACGCCATGATCAGATGAGGCTCAATATGCGTGGTAGATGTAAGGGGGCATGAGAATAAACTGTAGACATCTGTAGCTGCTCTATATCCCGCCTATCTGTTCTGAAAGCCAAAAAGTGGATTCAGTCCACTTCAAGTCTAACCTAGTTATACTTTCGGGATTTTTAAATAGGTTAGGACTCGAGAGAGCAGGAGACATCGATTTAACACTGCTCAACCACTCAATCCAGCGTACCCCATCCAATTTTAAATAATATCTCATAATGTCTTTGTTAAGAGAGGTATCGCTTGCTGCTAAGACAGATGAACATCTAAGTGCGGGGCTGAGAGCGAAGACGTCCAAAATGCAGACCACTTCAAGTTCCTTGTAACCTATATAGCCCTGTTACTCTGCGGGAGCGAGACTAGTCACCTAAGGAAAGAATTCTCCACTATTTACAGGTTGTGAGTTTTTATGTAGACCCAGATGGCACTTCCGTCTGCAGCAGCTGAAAGGCATTTAGCTTGGTAAATTTTAAGCATAGTAAGGATTGGTTTATCACCCAGCCTTGATACAAAATCAAGAACTGCTCTGGTGTATTTCATCAATAGGAGCTTTTTGATAGATAAAGTGGTAGACAAGGATCCTTTCTGATCAAACCGGACCCCCAGATAGGGAGAATGCAGGCACCCTCATAATTTCACTGTCCAAAATATAGTGCCAACAAGATTTCGTATAAATTCAGGGCCCGCTACCATAATAAGAAATTTGTTAGAATTTATAGTAAGATCCAAGAAGGTCTTAAATGCTTTGAAGGAATGTAATAGGCATTTTAAATCAAGAGATGTGTGGTCTAGCAGGACTACATCGTCGCCATCTATCAACCCTTAGATGGGCCTTCTTATGGGCAGGTCCGTTGGGTCCTGGAGTAATACTATTTCAAGTTGGTTGATATATCGTCTTAACAGAAACGGAGCAAGAATACACATCTTTTTGACCCCTTTCTCCACCTCAAAGCTCACATGCATTTACCATCCATACGCTATTTAACAGTGGTGGACGTGTCCTAATGCAGGTCTCTTAGAAAAAGGGCAATATCAACATCCACCTCTATCGAAACCAACAGGGACCAAAGTTTTTCCCTGCAGATGTGAGGTCCATGAAGGCCATATGCAGACTTCCCTGCTTAACAACCACTTACTTATTTATAAGTAGATGCAGGTTCAAACATTGGTCCAAGGTGCTTAATCTGAACCTAAAACCATATTGCAGGTCTGAAATAATCTTATTGCCTTGCACCCAGGTTGAGAGCCTAGTCAAAACCACTCGCTCGACCACTTTGACTATTGAATCACTTAGCAAAATAGATCCATAGCATTGTGGATAATTTTAAAATACAAGCACTATGATGGACAGAGAGCAAGAGCTGGATAGGCCCTTTCTAACTGCGGCATTAAGGACTAGATTAAGTAACTTAGCCCCTATAATAGGTTTTAAATGATACCGGTCGCAGGCACACCATCCTGGACAGGAGCCTTCCTCACCTTTAATCAGACTGGTGCCTTAGAGACTTCCTCTAAACAGAAGATAATATGTGAAACCAGATCCTGAGGTCCTACTTCCACCTTGGGGACAGGGGTGCAGACACAACTATAACCCCATTTAAAATATTTGACCCAACTTTCAGGTGAGATGTTGGAACATAAATTTCTCCCGGCATCATGTGTGAACATGGGCGATTACCAATTTCCCAGAAAATAACTCTCTGGGAAAGTGTACAAGCTTCAAGGAGTTGGTCCATGCTTCCACTTTCAAGAGTCTTTTCCTCTCCTTAATAGCCTTTTGATAGGCCTTCCGACAGATAGTGACCCAATTTCTATCCCTAGGGCTCATCCTTAAAGACTTCTCTAAATCTCTATGGGCCATGGAGCACCTGCTATCAAAGCACCATTGGTGGGGGGTAGGTGAGTATCAGACTTTGCTTGTTAATTTAGAACTCACTTTACAACAAATAGTTCCATAAGAGTTTAGAATGGCGTCATCACTAGACCCTTCATAAAAGCACTTTTCAAAATCAATTATACAAGAGGCAATCAAATTGCTATTAAAAGTGTCAGTGGTAATTTTGGATCACTTCAGCCGACGCCCAACCCGAAGGAGCCAAGAGTACATCAAAATTAAATTAAGGACTTCGCCTTCCATAAAGTGCTCCACACGAGGGCATCCACCGTGGCTCCATTAGTCTCAGAACAAAAAGTGCAGGCCTTCACCATCTCAATAGTGTAGGTTAAAATCGCCAATTAAAACCACTTGGGTAAATATAGTGAATTAATCTCTACAATGCTCTAGAAAAGCCCATAAGGCTGCCAAGTGGTCAGTCCTGTTGCTATATGAGGATGAATTATAATTTATAAAATGGTATAATCAGAAATCTATTGGATTTTAAAAACCACAGTAAGACATCTAAGATGTAAGGCGAGCTGATGTTCAGCTAGCGTTTTTACTATCAAGTTTCAAGGAGATCGATGATTAATGCCCCTTTAGCACACCCAGATGGCTGTCACAAAGAAAGAACAGAACCCAATTGTACAAGAGGAATTATTGACAGTACAGATTGTTTGAAAAAAAATGATGCTAAACTTTTCAATAAAGCTAAGCCAAGAGGCTGGATGGAATGCTTGAATTAATCTCAGTCACTGGCAATCACTCAAAGCCGCACTCTAGCCCATCGTTTTTTGCTCATCATGCCACCTCAGTTTGGACCCAGTCATGTGAAAATCAGCCTTGATCCCATTCCAATAGGAACATTCCAGCCCAAACTGCCAGGCCAGGTCCTCTCTGAACTGGAACACAAGGAACAATCTCAGCCATTGGCAATCGCTCAGGCATCACTCCAGTTCATCGGTTTTCATCCACCACACCACCTCAGTTTGGACCCAGCCATATGCAAATCAGCCTTGACCCTGCTCCAATAGAAACAGTCAATCCTGAACTGCCAGGTCAGGCCCACCCTGGACTGAAAACTATGACTATGTGGAGATCTCTAGATGAATATATGTCACCATTTCCTGGTACTCGTCAGCTTAGATAAAAACGTACGAATCTCCAGCCCCTCAAATGAGGGTGTGGAGACTCCTACTACTGAATTTACAACTGCAAAGTTACTATCAGTAACTTTTCAGCTGTTTTTGATAAACTCCACCAAGGTAGCAGAGATCTCCAAACATAATTTTTTATGGAAAATGAATAAAGGTAAGTAAAAGTTAAAATGAATTAATATAAAAACCATTCTCTAACTCCTTCTTACCTAGGACAATCAGAATGACAAAACACAACACACCAACTCACAAAATAACAAGCTAATCAATTATATTTTAAATTTGTCTTCTATATTTTCATTATTTTACAATAAAGTATACAAATTACAGTGTTCATAATATTTTATATTAATTTTATTTTAAGTTACAATTTATTTAAATTAAATTAAAATGTAATTTCATATTTAAAAAATACCTGTTTTAATCTAAAATTATAACATTAAAAACATCAAAAAATAAATTACATATAAAATGGAAATGCTTTTAATGTATTTTAAACTTTTTCTTATAAGTTGTTAGTGTTATTCCCTGCTTCCATTGGTTTCTGTGGGAATGTGTTGCGGTACCAGTGGTTGGCCATGTGCGACTTTCCTAAAATCTTGACTCTGGAGTATATTTAAGCATGTTTGGTGAGTTGTACTGCTGTATGAGATGTAGTATTTAATTAATTGCTTTTGCCCTTCTGATTTGTGCATGTGCTTTTGTATTGCCATTTCCTCCCTGTACCCCTCCTTTAACTTTACGAAATCCTACCAACTAATTAGTAAATGTTCCCAGTTGTATCATCATTTCCCCCTTGTCCAATCACATTCACAATTAAAGTGTATATCTCCATGTTCGGTAGTTTCCTCATCTCTGATAGAGATCTATGCACTGATTCCGTAGAAGAAGCAGAGAACTCCTACAACTGGTGTGTGAATTGCATTTTGGAGTGTTTGTAATAGTACTATTTTAGGTACTCCAAATGAAGTTTGTGAATGGTGAGGGATCTAAGCTGTAAGACACTATCTTTGATACCTGTGTTATCCTAAGAAGAGGCACTGAGAAAGTTACTGGACTGATAAGAAAGGTGTAGTTGAAGGCTTGGGACACTATATCAATGTTCTTGCGAAACAACATTGAAACAACATTGATTCAGCAGCTCACAATCAAAGGTGTTACTTATTTTTACAGGGTTATCACTAAATAAATGATATACCTGTGGTATGTATTTTTAACTCGGAACTAGATCCCTGCTCTATACAGATAACTAATATAACTTAGGAACTCCCTCATAGACCTAGGTTGAACCCACCCTGGTATTATTACATTACCAAGGTGGTATGAGGTGGCCAATGATGAAGCAATCCCACATTATGTGGGTGAGACCACCTCATCCAAATATATTTATACCCAGTAAGGGTCTTGCACCTAGGATAAAAACCTAGAGTTAGGGGAACTCACCGCCTACAAATAAGATGCACACCACACGATTTGTGTTTAGCTGTTTATTTGGAAGAGAGTGTAGTGTCTAGTACTCCTTTTTTCACAAAGTGTACTGATGTCATTGAGAAGCAGTAATAGCAATAAGAACTAATATGGCAATACCTGCATTCGATGTAGCTGAGACTAATTCCACCCCACTCGGTATGGTATTGTTGGACGCTGAAAAAGCTTTCGACCGAGTGGGGTGGGATTATCTCTGAGCCGTAATGACTTTTCGGTTTTAAAGACCAATATTTAAGGTGGATACAGGCTTTATATGATCTTCCAACTGCTAAAATCAGTTATGCTGGTATGACATCTTCCAATTTTACAATATTTAGGGGCACTTGGCAAGGGTGCCCTTTGTTACCTTTGCTGTTTGCACTCTCTATGGAACCATTTATAAATGCATTACAGACTCCATCCTTAATTGCTCCCTTTGATTTTGGCCTCCATTTTTAAAAAATTACAGCCTACGCTGACGATATCGCCATATACTTTACAGATGTTGTAGAAGCTTTACAAGGGATAACTGAGGAAGCTATTAGATTTGGGGCAATTTCTGGATATAAATTAAACATAAACAAAACACAGATAATAGTGAATTATAAACCCCAGGCCCCCGTTCAAGGAATATGTAGGGCCACTACATATCTGGGTGTTGAAATTTCATCTAAAATGGGGGAAATAATCACACTCAACTATGAGGCTCTATTAAAAGAAGTATCTGTTATGTTGGAAAAATGGCATAAGGTCCCACTAAGCCTTGTAGGTCGGATTAACTTAATAAAAATGAAGGTATTGCCAAAATGTCTTTATTTATTTAGATCAATTCCTTTACGCATCAATAATTCTTTCTTTATAAAACTAGATGGGATCTTTAGTAGCTTCATTTGGGGGTACAAAAAAGCATGCAGATCGATCGCTCTACTTAAGCTTCCATTCAATAAAGTTGGGCTTAACTTTCCCAATTTTAGACTATATTTTTTGCAACCTTCTTTGGTCGCCTCCGTAGTTTATTTAATCCAAACAATCAATTCTATTTTCATCAATTTATGCTGGGTACCAACTCTAATCAGTTTCTAGCAAGAGTAAACGACCCTAAAGTTTAAGACTGTGAGGGAGACTGTTAGAAAATGGAATTCGATTCTGACTATATGTAAAACTTCCTTTTTTCATCTTAAACTACCCCTGTGGGGCAATCCGGGACTTCCGGGAATTTTAAATGATGGACAAGGGAACACATGGGCTAACTCTGGTATAAAAACTTTAGGGGACCTTTATGACACTGACGGTTTTTTGGATTTTGCGACACTCAAACTTTTTTATAAATTGACTGAACCCATGCGGTTTGAATATATGCAAATTCGCAATATTTTTATACGCAAGCTGAACATGAGGGAAGTCTTTGATTCAGATATCTGGAATTGTCTTTACTCAGTAAAGACTAAATCATTAATTAGCAAAGGCTATAAATACCTTAACTATCACAAAGCGGACGACTGTGTGAAACTTGCTATGAACTGGAGCACAAGATTGGGTATTAATATAACTGCTAACAAGATTTCTGCTTCACTTTGTAGCATTAATAATGTAGTAAAGTCCTCTAGTTTAAGTCTTCAACTATATATAGTTGAATTACCTCATTATTTATTCGGTAACAAATATGGTATAATAGGTAAGGGCCAGGGGGAAAACTACTTCTCATCAGGAAACAGCTCCGTAACTGATTACCAATCGAATACCCACCCTGGAATGCACCATACATTCTATGCACGAGAACATAAAAGGAATACTTACACACTAAGCGATACAACAGTCTTCTATATTATACCCCACAAAGAATATCAAAATGGTCCCAAAATAGCCCAACAAGTGACCGGTCTAAGTGCCCTAAATTTGATCTAGTAGCGGCTGATCTCGAAAACATGCTCTTTTTATGTCCGGCATTGTCCGAGTTCTGGTCTGGACTGGAAAATATTCTGAATCAAAAACTTGTTACATTTTCCCCCTTTACTGCAACAACGGTACTATTAGGTATCCAACCGCTTAACAGTCCACAGAAAGATTTAATAACTATCTTACTTTCGTGTGCCAGATTGACTATTGCCAGGGCATGGATATCTCTGAATTCACCTCACATTATGGAATGGCGGTCTCTGGTCAAAGAAACTTATACTATGGAGTCCGCACTAGCTAAAATAAGAGGAGTGCGATCTTTGATGAAATTGGATAGAATTTGGGGAGCTTTCCTTTAACTTTTGTTTAATATTCCAGACGCTCAATGAATGTAAATGCTAACATTTTATTATGTTTCTTTTGTTTTATGCTGTTCTATAATCGATTATCTCCTTCCAATCTGGCTAAAACTATATATTTGTGTGGATTTGTAATCATTTTACATTTTTTATCCTTGTGTGTTTTCAATTCCTCTTTGTCAAAATTCATGATGTAAACGCTACATTTTTTTTTCTCGTGTTGTTAATAAAAATATTAAACAAAAAAAAAAGCAATAAGAACTAATAACACAGGATATTTAAGAAAAATATCAACCCAAGGGTCAATTCTACATGTATAGAATGACGATGGAGGGTTTATCATTGATGATGAAGAGGTGTCATCCATTCTAGCAGCACCATCAATTATTGGGGATACATCATTAACACAAACACTGACCAAGTGGAATGACTGGGAGTCACTTACAGAATTAAAAAGAACACAGATTAAGACCACGTTGCATGGATCGGTCGTGACTGAATTTCTTGGAGGAATTGTTGTAAAAGATATATATTACCTCTTATCTAAAAAAAGTTAACTTATATCAATAAATTAATATACTTTTTCTAGATAAGATGTCATTTTAGATCTTTTATTCTGATGCGGATCCCAGATAATCTCTTTGATTAGATAAATTACCTCGTGATGAGGAAATGACCTGATGATGAAGATTTCAGTTACTAGTATGTCAGTGGCAAAGAATATACCACAGATTGAAAATAGCTGTTGAGGGTCCCACAGATTTTTCTTAAAGGGATCCCTCCAGAGGATATGATCCCACTCCTCTTTTTGGCACTATATAGAGAGCCAGCTTCATACAATCACTTCTAGGGAATCAGAGTTCCTTATTAAAAAGACCCCTGCCCACCTTCATTTTGTATACTACCTAAGATAATTTAGAAGATACATCCCTCTCCAACCTGTCTGATTGCATCTCGGATTGATTATGTTCTGGAACCTTTATCAAAGGTTAATGATTTGTTCTTACACCCTCTGGTGGGCAACATTACCTCTTACATAAAAGATACCATGGATGTTCTGAACCTATTAAAAACATTGAATTTGACCCAGAAAAGGAGATACTGGTCACCCTTCATGTAGAGTCACTATACACAAACATCCCACAAGAGGCCACTCTGGACATCATAGGAAAACTATTAACATAAAAAAATTTAATCTATGACCTCCGCCGAGTTTGTGTTGGACAGTGGACACACGGTGTTGACAAGAAATTTCTTTGAATACGAAGGACAATCTTCCTACACCTAAATGGAATTTCCATGGGGAGCACTTGTGACCCCAGTCTGGCATTATTGTCTATAGACAATATGTTTCCAATTTCTTCAAAGGACATTACGGGCTATGAAAAAGATACACTTAGGATGTCCTCCTGATCTGAAAGGTGCAGAGGAAGGGCTTAGACATTTTACAATCTGACTGAACGCTCTAGATCCGTTTCTCAGATTTACCCTAAACATGAGCTCTGAGGAAATGTCCTTTCCAGATTTAAAAATGTAACTGGAAGGGAGGACCTTGAAAATAGAGATGTACTATAAGGCAGCTGATAGGGATAGTTTACTTTGATAGGAAAGTTTCAACCCACAGTCCCTACGAGAAGACATCTGGTGGGCCAGTTTCTATGCGTAAGACAAAACTGTACTGACATTGCAACTTACAAAACTAATGCTGAAAACTTGTGTGTGAAGCTACAGGACAAACATTACCAACAAAGAACCATTTGGAGAGCTGATAAACTGGCAAAAAACAACATAGGGAGCAAGTATTGGCAACACATGAAAGACTAGAGGTAACACGACCAGTCTGTTTGATGATATATTGCCCAAGTTCAAATAAACTAAAGAAACTGGTGACAAAATGTTGGAGCATTTTGAATTCCTGGGGCCTTCACATTGAAAAACCCATGTTCTCTTTTAGAAAGGGACGAAGTCTCTGGGACATACTCGTACACACCCGCTCTAAAAACAGACATAAAAAATAGAAATAAGGGACACTGAGCAACATACCGTTAACTATAGGACATGCTACAAGTGGGGGAAGCAGCGCATGTCAGTTTGCGAGAAAATGTAAAATATAGATCAGGGGCTCCAGACTCCTAGTAGATTATAAGTCTTGACTAACTGTAACTCATAGAATGTCATGTACTTGCTGACGTGTCCTTTCGCACTGCTGTACATAGGCATGACAGCCTAAAAAGTACAAATCATAAGTGAACACAGAAGTATGTTGAAGTGTAAAAAAGACAATACCACATTGACCAGACATTTCTTTGAGAAATAAAGTACAAAGATGTCTTACTGTGGTAGGTTATAGAAAAACTAAGACCACAGGAAGATGACATGATCTAGAATCCTGTTGGCATATGAAAAACGCTGTTGTTACCGACAGAGAAATTGCATGTGGGATCTGAATGATAATATCCCCTTGGGCCAATTGAAAAGGAACGCACAAAGGTGAAGGAGACAATCATTATATAATGTAGCGTGTAGCTATCAAGTTCATAAAAATTAGATAATGCCTGACACAGGATATTTTTGTTATATATATCTAGTTAGAAACATACAGACCTAGGGTACCTATGATAACCACCCATTTTAGATACATGGCCATGCATCCTGTGGAAAAGCCGATGATAAGTATTTCTTAGATGTTCATAGCAAGCATGTGGTAATTAAGGCACTAATTAATCTGAGTTAGATAGCTCTACTGGAACGATAGTCTTTCCTCTATCTTTATGATTACTAACAGTAGTCTTAATTAGGAACTCTTTTTATGGTCCCAAAGGCATGTTATTCCCTGATTACTTAACCTTAGGATGGTGCTTTCTAAGGGAAAACTACAATTTCCCTTCAGTATTAGGATAGTAAGAAAAGAGCGAATCACGTGGTACTCCTGTGTATATATATATAAAAATAAAGTTCTACCACTGAAGTCATTAGGGGCTACCAAGGCATTATTACAATTTCTATTATTTTTTAATTTATTTCTTAAATGGAACCTGTTGTCTCTCAAAGTATATTGATGATCTTTCTGATATTCCTATAATATTCAGCTGCATGTTAATATGTGGTTCTAGCAGTACACAGAGGGCCAGATGTAGGACCCACCAATTTGCGACTCCCAAATTGGGTTGTCCAACAGTGTCTCAGACCAGACACTGTTAGCGATTCCTAATGGGGTCGCCAATTGCATGCCTCATGAATATTAATGAGGCTGTCGCAATTTGCGACCCCTTTAGGAATGTCTAGCACTTCCAGGGATGTGGGCCTGCTGGGGTCAGCAGACCACCATGTCTGGGACTGCTTTTAAATAAAGCAGTCTTTTTTTTCTTAAATGCAGACCATTTTCCTTAAGTGAAAACGGGATGCATTTAAAAAAGAAAAAAGACACTTTTCTGTTTTATTATTTAAGGGCAGGCAGTGGTCCCTGGGACCACTGCCTACTCTTAAAAATATTTTCAACACATACTCACAAAGGGAAAGGGGTCCCCTGGTGACCCCTTCCTGTTTGCGAGTGGTTTACCACCTACTTAAAGTAGGTGATAAACTGCAAGTGTTTTGCGGCAGCAAATGTGGTTGCAAAACAATTGTACATGGCATAGTGACTCGCTATTAGGAAGTAACGCCCCTTCCTAATAGCGGGAGTCGCAAATGCTATTTTGCGAGTCTGTGAATCGCAAAATAGCATTTGTACATAACCGTTTTTTGCGGTCGCAAACGGGAGGATCTCCCGTTTGCGGCCAAAAGAAAAGGTTGTGAATCTGGCCCAGAGAAACAGAATCCTAGCTGAAGTCAAGGTGATGGTCACAGAAATGCAAAAATAAATTCTGAATGAAAGATATGTCAATTCACTCGACCTTTGTGAGAAGTAAAGAGGCAAGTTCGCAAAGGTGAATTGGCACCATAACCCTTAAGCTAACCCTAAATTAATGTTTCCGTGGTTTCTGTTTTTTAATGATAGCTCACTTGATAGACAAAACAACTATTTTTTATACTCGCTTATATTTAAAACGATAACCCAGTTCATAAAGGCATTCATTCTGTAGCACTACTTAAAGTACTCGTAAATACCGTTGTAATTTGGACCAAGAATGTTGCTATAGGCTCTTATGAGTGTTTTTGTACTCCGAGGCTAATCGGGTAGTTCATGGGTGTGTGACCACCACATACATTGTGGACACAGGGCATTTGGATGTGGTTTATTTTTGTCAATGTAGTCGTTGAATGTATATGTTAACTATAATGTAGGTCGGAGACGCTGCTCTGTATTCAGCACATGGTTCAACCAAGAATCAGGAGAAAGAGATGTAGAAAAGAGAAATTAAGTTAAATGAAAACTACTTAAACCACAGTGATACTCCTTTAGAAAACGCGATTGCACATAGAAGGAATGCAAATTGTTAGTTGAGTATTTGCAAAGAGAAAAGAGATACATGTTAGCAAGCTTATGTATCTACTTCGATTTTCCTTTTTGAATTGGTGGCGTTCCTACCAAGTGACAATGAATGCACTTATTCATAACGGGTCAATACGATTACCCCAAGACATCTTGCCAATAACCAGCAGTCACACACTGGATCCCCTACAAGAATCAATTGTTAAATTAAAAAGGGTTATAGTAATTAATAAGTATCACATAATAAATGTAATTTGAGATGGAATGGTCCTAAATAGTGATTTATTTTGCATGTAGGTGAGGAAATAATAACTGTGAGTAGCTAAGTTTCAAGTGTGCATTAGTGTCCCCCTCCAGCTTTTCGTAGTAAACTAAATACACCTCATTTTAGTTGTTAATTGCAGTTATATTGGAATACATCATAGTAAACTGGTGAGAGAATGTGGCAATGCAACAAGCTCCTACTGGTCGGTTTTGCTAGGGACTTCTTAAATGCATCTCTTAACAGAATGAAAAACTAGTAACAAGTAATGGGGAATTTCTAAATAATTTTTCAAACGATAGCTAAGTTTACTGTAAACAGACAAATATGTTCTGATTTGTGCCTTGATATTTCATACTGTGATCTGATTAATTCTTCATAATACCCAATCAATTCAGCACGTGAGTTCCTCTTCAGCTCTGAAATGGAACAGAGATGTGTATACCTAAGGAGACACTCTCATCGGGTATTGCAAACAAATGAATCCATGGTGGTTTTGGCACTCATCCAATCAGCTGACTCAGATAAGCTTGGTTTTCACTTCTTGTGAGCAGGATCTAATAATTAAGATTCCATTTATATAGCGCGTAGTAAGCCCCTGTTAAGATGTTGAAGCACTTTACGTTGAGTAGCACGCTAGCCGGTAGTCCAAAGCTAGTAGTCTGTCTATTGGTTATTCGGTTTAGATGTGCATGCTAAAGGAAATCATTCCATGCATTTACTCCAGTTTCTTTGTGGTACATTAGTGACTTAGGTGTGATTATTTAAGGGGGCTATATGAGAAGCAAATGCATGTTGGAATTATATTGTTAAGATTTCGTTTTTAAGTTTAAGACAAACAGGCAGGAGATTTAAAGTAAATAAGGGAGGGAAAAAGTAAAATTACAGTTCAAGGTCAGTTTTACATGCAGGATTTTAAGGATTGCAGCAGATCGAGATTTTTTGCAATAGAATGCAATCTGTGCAGTTAACTTGTACAAATAAACAATCTTAAACTGAACTCCAAAGACATGTGGCTTTAAACAGCCTTTCTCAAAATACTTGTTGAGACCCATTTATGAAAGACTGTCAAACAGTGCAAAATTTAAGCACATCCTGGTACTTTCAGGCAGAGTGATGCACCTCACTCAGACACTAAATGAGATGCCTTTTTGCTAAATGGAGAATACTTCAAGCGCTTCTCAAATTGACTCCTACCCTGATAATTGTCCAACACACTGTTGGCATTCGGTGTACACAACACTGCTCCAGGTCCAATGAGCATCTATGTTGTTTCTTGCTGCTCAAAGTGCCCCGTAGTCCATGTATTGTCCAGCTGATAGTGAAATCTGAGACTTGCTTGCACCAACCCTCACTCAGACCTTTGTTCTTTGAGTTGAGCTGTGAAAATATTGCAAGAGCTTGAGGTTCTTACTAAGTGAATTTGACTGAGAGGTGAACCTTTCTTTCAATTCTTTTTATCTCCTCAAAGTAGCAGCTTAAATGATCAGTATGTGAGTGATAGCTAGTTTCTTTGACATTGAGAAAGTACTGTATGAGAGGGAGAATCAAGATGGTGGGTTGACGCCATTACGGAGTGGCAGCCTTTCTCGGAGGCTCCCGGCTCCCTGCAAAGGGGATTCCTACGACTTTTACGAACTGTATGGGTGAATAGCTCGGATCCTACTCTGAAGTAGAGAGACTGAGAGGAAAGGAAAAAGGTCTTCTCCATTAGACGCCACTCACCTTGGGCACTCGGAAACACTCAGAAAACTATAGGCAATAAAAAACAAGCTTGTCTTACACTAACCAAATTGTCTAGCAAGTGATTGAAAAAGCTAATTTGGTGGAAAATATAGACAAAGCTGTGGCGGAAGTAGAAGCCGAAGCTGATGCAGCCTTTGAAAGGAGAGAGAAGGGTGAAGCAGACTTTTTGGAGGATGAGACCACCCCGAATATAGGGGGCCCTGGTAGTAACAGGACATCTGGTACTATTACTGAATTACTAAGCGATCTCCCTCCGCAGTTTGGCTCAGGTATAGAGGAACAATTACCTGAAGCTGCTGATATGTCGGAACTTGTAGGCTTAATTATCGAAGAGGCAGAAGAGGGCTCGAGTGGGGATTATGAGGAGCTCCTCGACGAAGATGATGTATGCAGTGTAGACACGGGAACTGCTAAACCCCTTGGGCGTAAAAAGGGAAGGGCCAAAGCTAAAGGCAAACTCAAGAAAGGGAATATTATTGCTTCCAATCTTGCTATGTCTTCCTCCAATCTACGTGCAAAGTCTATCATGGATGAAAGCCCTCTCCGAAAATGGATTCAAGCGAAGGGAGGTGTTAAGTATATGGCTTTGACCTGTCTGGCGCTAGCCCAATGGAAGATACTAATCCAAGAGATGGAGTTAACTCTTCTTCAATTGTCGATAACGGGACACCCCCGCTTCTTGCTCAGGCTGGCTTAAAATCAATTTGCATGGATCAGACAAAACCTCGGCCTGAATGTGAGCTCACTAGTAATATCACAGTTACTGCTCCAAACCCGACTACAATCATAAGCCTACCTCCCACCGCTGATGCTGTAACTTCACCCCCAGGTATTTCGTATACTAATGAGCTACCAGTTCTGGAGGGATCTCTGGACCCAGAACACGCCACTTCCTCTTTAGACCTCATTTTAAAGACTCTTATGGATCATCGACAGGAAGCACTGCAACACCTTCTTCGGTTGAGGGAAGATAATAACAAATTGCAGAATTCCCTATTGGAGGTGTCTAGCAAATTAGGGGGTCACCCAAGAGATTGAAGAACTGCAACAAAGAGTGGTGGATGTGGAAGAAGTGGCTGTACGTACTGAGTCTTTAACTAACCAACACGATGTGAAAATTACGAACCTTGAAATCAAGCGGGAGCACATGGAAAATCGCCAAAGGAGACAAAATCTCTGATTCTTTGGCATCCCGGAAGGTTCAGGAGGTTCTGATCCAAGAGCATATGTCGTCAAACTGTTTCAGAAGGCCTTTATAGATCTTTCAGATAGGGACTGGGACTTGCAACTACTAAGAGTTCATAGACTACCTCTATTCCAAAGAAATAAAAGAAAGCAAGCTTCCACGCCCCTTTTTGATACATTTTGGTAATTTCCTACTGAGACAGGCAGTTTCTTTAAAAGCTAGACCCAATACCCCTGTCAAAATCGAAAATGTAACCTTTTTCGTTCGATCTGATCTAAGCAAAAGTACTATGGAGAGGCGATGGAAGCTCCGTCAGCTGATAGATCCTTTCAAGTCCATGGGCTGTGATGCATATTTACAGGAACCGGCTTGTCTCAAGGTCATCAAGGGTGGCCATATGTATTCTTTTACTGATTTAAAAGAGGCAGAGCTGGCGCTCCCTAAGTTTAGCACATGAATATTAATATAGGTTTAACTGTTATGGGCATTGATGGGTATGGGCATCTTAAGCTTCATGTATAAGGGAATGCTAGTATAGGAGCAAAAAAGGTAGACTGAATGAGGTATATTCAGAAACTACTAGAATCTCTCTTTAATAGCAGGGATTTATTTCGTATTTCCGTTGAATATAGCCATCGTCGGTCTCAGGGTTTTTTTTCTTCTTTTTTTGAGTCGACTAAACATCACGATTATAATCATTATAACCACCAGGGAGATTTCTTCTTTCAATTTTTCCTATTTTCCTCTCTTGCCTTTCCTCTCACTCTCATTTCTTTTTTTCTTGTTCTTCTCTTCTTTTATAGTTTCTCACTAGTCTCTCTCTTTTTTTTTTCCCTCCTTTTGTCTGGCAGGGATTGTCGGGTATAGTCTCCCGGCTGCCACTCTGCAGGGCTGCCTCTACAGCGGCAGCAGGGTATAGAGGGGTGTTCTCCCTGAAGGGACTAAGGGGAGGGGAATGGGGGGTGGGTTCAATGTTTGTTGGGTAAAAAAACAATAAAAATTTCAGCGTGAGATTCCGAATTGTTAAAACAGACTATTATAGAACACTTATATTATGGTATTTAATAATTCAGAGGAAGGCAATTTATTTGTTCTCAAGGTACGTATTCTTTTAGGTGCCTAGCTTGGAATGTGGCTGGTCTTAATAACAAGAATAAGAGGATGCTGGTTCAAGAAGAGCTTAATATGTATAAACCCCATTTTGTTTTGCTTTCAGAAACTCATATTGGATTTCAAGATAGGAAATGATTAGGGCAATTGGGCTATGAGTTTGTTGTCTGTTCTATTTTAAATGCCTCTATCAGGGGGGTTGCAATACTGAAACAAAAAAAATTACACATCGAAATTATCCGAACAGCTGCTGATAAGGGGGGTAGATGGGCAATAGCTCAAGTAAAACTTGAACACCGTAATTATGTATTCTGTGTGGTATATGGACCTAACATTGATGAACCATTTATGTATGATTGGTTAAATGTTGAATTATTAGATTGGGAAGAAGAGTTGTTGATTATGGGCTACTTTAACTGTGTTATGAACTATGAGTTGGATACCACTAGGCAGGGTGCCTTTCAGCGAATGCGCAAAATTCGAGCTGCTATATTAGAATGAAGCCGCCTGCACAATTTAAAAGATGTCTGGCGTACAATACATCCTAATCTTGCTGGGTTTACTTATTACTCTGCGCCACATAAATTATGCTCCCGAATAGACATGGTCTGGGCGACAGAAAGAATTTTGTATTCCAGCGTCATAGAATTGTGTCCAAGAGTCACATCTGACCACAATCCTATTCTCTTAGAATTTAATATCTCCACTAAGAAACAAGGTTCCAGGCAATTTACGTTCCCTAGATACCTTTTTTCTGAAGCAACTTTTATTACTCAACTCAAAGGACACATTATTGAATTTATCGAGATTAATTTAAATTCCGCCGCAGTAATATTTGTGTGGGATGCATGTAAGGCCAGTATAAGGGGCTTTGCCCAGCAATATGTTTTTAGAAAGAACTCAGAACGCCTGAAAGAGATTAAGCTTATGACTTCTAATATTTTGTCCCTGGAAACTCAGTTGGCAGAAGCCTTCCAACAAGGAAGGTCCTATATTGATGAGTTAAGAATGGAATTAGTGAATCTTCAGTCAGCTACTAAAAAGACGTTAAGGGAGAAACATAGTGTGAAACTACATAAGTATCATCTCTCACAGTACGAGAGCGGCGATAGAATTGGGAAAATCCTAGCTTATAAAGTAGCTGACAAGAAGGCTAAAACATTGATTAAGGCTATTAAAGGAGTGAACACCATAACTTACAATCAACCAGAACAGATACTTGACCAATTTGTTAAATATTACAGCAGTTTATATACTCCTGAAAACTTTCCCACCAACCATCATATATTATCATACATTAATACCAATCTGACCGATCAACGAGATAGAGAAGGAGTCGGCCAACTCGATGAAAATATCACTTTTACAGAGATTAGGTCAGCAATTGCTTCTCTCCCCTCTGGTAAGGCAGCTAGGGAAGACCTGCTCCCCATTGAACTTTACAAAATATGTATCCAGGAATTACTCCCTCTTTTTAGCTTAGTTATAGACTCTATTGGGGAAACAGGAAAGGCTCCTATATCTTGGAATACAGCTAAAATCGTATTTATTCTCAAGAAACATAAGCCTGCAGACGAATGTGGGTTGTACAGACCTATTTCGTTAATTAATGCCGACGCCAAGGCATTCGTGAAGATTTTGGCTACTCGACTTACCCCCCTTATGCTGGAGCTAGTCAACATACAACAGCACGGATTTGTTATGGGGAGAGATACTACCGCCCATGTAAACATGGCAACAACCGCCTTTGATGTTGCATCGAGTGGCTCCACCCCACTTTGAATGGTCCTGTTAGATGCTGAAAAAGCATTTGACCGAGTGGGGTGGGACTACTTATGGGCCGTACTAAAGGCATTTGGATTTAAGGGTCAATATCTAGGTTGGATACGGTCCTTATATGACCATCCCACTGCCAAAATAAGCTATGCAGGTATGAGCTCCTCTAATTTTTCAATAGCTAGGGGCACTCGGCAAGGGTGTCCTTTGTCACCCTTGCTGTTTGCTCTCTCTATGGAACCGTTTTTAAATGCACTTCAGACCCAATCTGATATTATTCCTTTCCAACATGGCATAAATACTTTAAAAATAACCTCGTATGCGGATGATATCGCGATTTTCACTACTGACGTGGCTAAAGCTCTTCCGGGGATAACTAAGGAAACAAAATTTCGGGTTACAAACTAAATCTAAATAAAACACAGGTCGTAGTAAATTATAAACCATTGGTATCGGTCCAAGGTATATGCAAAGCTGCCATATATTTGGGAGTGAAAATCTCTGCAAATATTGATGAATTAATTACGGTTAAATATTATTCTTTATTAAAGGAGGTAGCTCTTTCATTAAAAAAAAATGGCAGAAGATCCCACTTAGTTTAGTTGGACGGATCAACTTAATTAAAATGAAAGTATTACCAAAATGTCTTTATTTATTTAGATCAATTCCCCTATGCCATAACAATCTTTTCTTTAAAAAACTTGATGGGACATGTAGCAGCTACATCTGGGGATACAAGAAAGCTCGTAGATCGATTCAGATGCTGGAACTTCCACTTGAAAAAGGAGGGTTAACCTTTCCTGATTTTGAACTATATTTTTTCGCAACTTTCTTTGGCCGTCTCCGAAGTTTGCTTAAAACGGAAAATCCACTATTCTTTTTTCAGTTCATGTTGTGCACTGAATATGACCCGTTTTTGGCTAGTGTCCACGACCCAAACTACTTTAAGCGGGTCAAGTTTAAGACTGCTAGGGAGATTGTTAGAATTTGGAACTTGATTATGGCTTTTAGTAAAACTTCCTTTTTTCATCCAGAACTACAGCTATTGGGTAATCCAGGACTTCCTGGAATTTTTTCGGACGGCGCAGGGTCCTCATGGTCTAGCTGCGGCCTTAATACTTTAGGTAACCTTTATGGCCCCGACGGATTACTTGATTTTACATCACTTAAATTTCTTTACAAACTGAATGACTCTATGTAATTTAAATATATGCAAATTTTGGACTTTTTAGTCCAGAAAATGAAAATTAATGAAGTTGTTGACTCTGATATCCTGAAGTGTCTTTATTCCGATAAGACAAAATCACTTATTAGTGTGGGTTATAAATATCTAAATCAGATGAAAGCTGATGACGGTATTAAAGTAGCGGCTAAATGGACCACTAGAACAGGTATCAATATAACATCAAAGCAGCTATCCGCTTCTTTTTGCCAACTTAACCGGGTGGTTCGGTCTTCTAGTTTAAGACTTCAGCTATATAGAACTGTTTGTCAATTGTATAACACTCCCCAGAGAATTTCCAGTTGGTCACCAAGCAATCTATTTAATGACCATTCCAAATGCCCTAAGTGTGACCTTGTGGCAGCTGATCTGGAGCACATGCTTTTCTCTTGTCCGGCGTTGTTTGAGTTCTGGAAAGGAATAGAATGTATTCTTAATCAGAAGCAGATTATTTTTTCACCCCTTTCAGTACATATGGTTTTGTTAGACTTGCAGGATGTAAGTAGTCCACATAGAGATTTAAATACTATTTTATTTGCATGTGCAAGATTGATTATTGCTAGGGCCTGGATTTCTACAAAACCTCCGCATGTTATGAAGAGGTGGACGCTATTCAACGAAATTTATACGATGGAACTAGCATTAGCCAAAGCAAGGGGTCCTCGCTCTATGAGAAAACGGGAGAGAATTTGGGGAATGTTTGTTTAACTTTGAATATTAACCCTTTTCTTTTCAAAGTATTGCTAAAACTATAACAGCCACGCACCTAGGATATATTCTCATGTTACATGATTGTCTCACTATAATTTATACCTCTGTCTTAACAACTTACATCAAGCTGTTTTTTGGTATGTTTAAAACAAATGACTTTTGTTTTTTTTGTCTGTTTCTCGCAATGTTAATAAAAATGTTGGAAAAAAAAGAGAAAGTCCTGTATGAGATGTTCCTTGGTTTTTCTTGAATAAGGAGCCTCCACTTCAATCTGCAATTGTTTTGTTGTAGCTTCATTTATCTTGTATGCAAAATATCTTGTCAATAAGAGAAAGGTAACTTTACTTCAGCATTTATTACTTGTGTTATATAGGTAAATATATCAACCTCACAGGGCCACCTAAGTGACTCTCCAACCTGAACCCCATATTGGTTTCCAAATGGTTTGTAGGTGCAGCTTATGAAACAAACAGAGAACTGTGTAAAAATGTGGCTTTTACTGACAGAAAAACAATCATAGAATACAAAAATGTACCACACAGAAAATCCTCAAAGCAAAGAAGAGTAAATCAAAGGTAAAAATGCTTGAAAAATATGAACACCTGCTGCATCACAACTAATGCACAGTAGTCACTTGACCAAGAGCAGTTGGGGAATATTAACACAATTGCCTGACCACACCCAGCAAACAAAGAACAGATAGGAAACGAGCAACCCAAAAAAGCAAGAAAAATACTAAGATTGTTGAAAGACTAACAATGAGCACTTGCTTCCTATATTGCAGATACCTACATAGTACATGATTTTTCTTAGTGCTAAGATTTGACGATAGGTTGGATGAAAATGCTTCAAGAGTGCACTGTGTCTTAAAGCAGCTGATAAAGTTCCATATGGGTTGGGAGCACGAGGTCCATTCTGTGCAGATTCTTAAATATAATGCGCTACACTATTTAGAACGTGCTGATGGCAGTGTGAATTAAGTGTCCTGTTCAGGGTCACCTGGGACCTGTGACCACCTCTCGGCCTTCCGTACCAAATAAAGAATGGGTCAGACAGTAGAGATTACAAACCAATAACTGTTTATTCATATACACTCAGAGTGGAGCCCAGTCTACCCAGTCGCTAGGAGTGCTGCAGAGAGGACTGAAATCAACAAGCATAAAGATGCATTATGTACTTTTCATGACTGAGCAAAGGCATGCCCACAGTGGTATCTTCCAAGCAGATGCAGCTGGACAGTGAAAAACAAAAAGAAATACGTTGTGGTTCTCATATCAAGGCAATTGTGACCACAGTCCTTACCACTTTCTCTGTCTGTAATTGGTAAACTAATAGCAGGATTCAGGTAACTGCATCTTCTAATTGAAATATTATCAGCCGCCAAAAACATTTGCTCATATTGAGTTAGAAAACTGCTTATCAAATCCTGAGCTTGATATGAGTCAGCAAAATCTCAATTGCTTGAGGGACTAACACAATAAGTGTGTAAATCATCACAATCCTCTCACTTTGCTGAATTGCAGGAGAAACTGCAGCTGCCGATTTAGGCATCTTGGAAGAGCAGCAGCAATTGGATCTAATGTGGCAGAGATGTGAACTACATGCCTTTAGATATCACCATGTGTTTGATTTAGAACTGACAATGCACACCCTTCTCTCCCATGACAGAACAGGTGCAAATATTCCTAGAGCGGATGCGCTGCAGAGTTTCCTTCAGGGCTCGAGGAATGCACTTATTCATTTGTAATCAGATGAGACAGGATCAGAAACATGGCTGTGAGTAAGCCTTAATAAAGGCTTTGCAATAGAGGAAAAGTTTGGAGACATTCTCTACAGTAACCAACCATTCCCCAAAAAAATCTCACTTTTTGACTGCTTCATGGATTAATTCCTAGGATGGCAGGAGCGTGTTCTTTCAATATGGGGACCCAAATAGATAACTTTTTTCATACGGTATTGTATTTTTGCGGAAGACACTTTATGGCCATTGTCAGCAAGATGGTTCAAGTGCACAATTGTATCCAACTTCCAACCTTCTTTTGTTTTATATGCGACCAGCAGGTCATCAATATACTGCACCATCACTGAGTTACATGGCAGCTGCATATTTTAAAATCATTGAGTAATGATTGGGGGTTTTCTGTATATTGTTATGGCAAACAAGACCACAAAAGATCATTATTTGTGAGCTCTCCATTACGTTGAGAAAATGTCCATTTCATCTTCAATTCGGAGGACTCCTTAAAACAGTCCTGTTCTAACCCTTCAGGGGTGATTCAAGCGCTATATAAGTCTACAAATAAATACATTATTACATTATTTAGTAATATGAACATGAAAAGATACTGGCCATCTTCATGAAGAAGAATGGAACTACCGCCTAGCAAATGCCAATGACTATGTACCATTCTGCATCCGAGAAGAATCTGAAATAAAATAATAGCAGGATTTAATACCACAGGACAACATGTGAAGTCAATTTTATTATTTTTTGTCGAGTTTTGTTTGACCCTCGATTTTGCCGCTGGCTTTTTTTGACATGTAGCTCCTAGGAATCCCCCAGGACCTGTGTGTTTTGGATGACCTAAACTGAGGTCTTGGTGTCCAAGCCAACTCTGGACACCCCAAAGGTTATATCAGCCATTAGACCAGCTAGCTCTACAGTGCCACTACCACCCCCATATAATATACAGTGATGTAGGTAGTTTTAGACAACCACTGAACATGACAACCCTGATTCCTGAGGAAATGTGGAAAAAAGTACAGTAATTTTTGACACTCGTGCTCTCTTATTCTCAGAAAATACACAGGATGCCGGTTAAGATGTTTCAATAAGCATTTATTGCTCCAGGGCCAGTCTTCTGTAAAACATGTGTGCTACGACAATCAGGAGACAGAAGCATATGAATGATATAGCAAGTACCAATATAGTAACATACATTTCTACCATAGTGCTAGTAAAATGAACATAAGTAGTTCAGATAAAAATAGCAGCACTTGCATATTCCTAAAATGCGTGACCTAAAACAATTGATCTAAATGTACCTGTCCTAGACCTGTGCATAAGGCATGTATATGCATATGTGTAGGTATCTGTAGCCAAGACATCCCTAGGGATGAACCAGCCCCCTCAAATGATGGTTGAGAATGAAGGACCCTGTCCCTGTCTCGAGGATGACAACCCGCAAGGGATGTCAGACCACTGCGTGTTGAAAATTCAGCATGCAGGACACCGTCTCAGCTTGTAAGGAATTCGCTTCTAATTTTTCCGGGGGGAGTGAGGGTATTTTATACTAAAGTGGTCACTCCAGGGTTTTTTCTAGAATCAATATGTTTTTAAAACAATCATAAGTGGTTTGAAAACAATTGCCAATGCTTTTCTAAACAAATGCGATCATGCACAGCTGGATATTGGCCAAGGATGAAAAAAAGGGTGACCCTTATACAAAATAATTCTGCCATGCCTGGGGACAAGTTTATGTATGTCAGGTACAGGGATTATAATAGAATGCTAAGAGCTTGGTTTTGAAGAGACAGGAGAAAGCTACTAGGTAAAAGGTCACGTTTTGGAATAGTTATTGTTGTGTGGATAGGACAATGCATGTAAAAAAGGGGTATAAATGACTAGCCTAAAGGATATGACACCCACTCCTCATCAAAAGGTCAACACAGTAAGTCATATAATGATAAAGCATAAGGCCATCTAAAAGAATAAAAAGTATTCACCCAAAAAGTATTCACCCAAAAAATGACTAAACAGCACTTTTTTTTCTTCTTCAAAAAGCCTTAAAAATGTCCATAAAGCAAACGTTTTTTCCCTAAAAAAGCGTTTAAAAGGTCATTTAAACTTGTATGTGTTATTATTTCACCTGAGCACCTTGAAAGCCATTACTCTCAGTTAAAGTAGAGAAGAAAAATAAAACAAAGTCAGTGTTCGACCTTCAATTTAGAAACATTTTAAAAAAGTGGCCAAATGGTTCCCAGCACAGGAAAGGCCAGATTGCTTATGAATCCTGCGCTAAAGACTCAACATCGCTGAACATCATATCCACAGGTGGCAGCCCCTCCAGAACTTCCAGTATTGTGTGAGTGAGCAAAGATGTTCCTATTCTGCTCCCATAGCAGCCGTCGGGGAAGAAGTAGTTGCCTGCCCGCCTGATACCGATGCATGTACCTCTGAAGCAGTGCCGATATCCCTTCCAACAGGAGGGGAAGCATCCTGTAGAGGCTCCAAGAATCTCGGTCATCAACATGGGAATACGCTGGGGACAGCTGCAAGGGTGGGCCTGCAATGGCGCCAGTAGCGCTTCTATGTCCGGCGGCGCAACCGATGGGAGTGTCAGACACAGGTCCAACACACAGCCAAAACTGCAGAAGAGGCAGCAGAACACAGGCAGGACATAGTCTAGCCAGACAGGTCTAAAAGACAGGAAACAATGCTCACTCACCTCTCGAAGCAGAGGCGTAGTCAGGCAGAACACCACGCACTCATGACAATGTTGTTCCAGCAGTATTCTCTCCATGTCTTGAGGGACTGAGATGTCCATTGGGAAGCAATAGTATACAAATCAGGATTCCCGCTACCGAAAGCAGGACCAAAGGAAGCCCCCCAAAAATGCTTCCAAGTACAGAGTGTATTAAAGCTGGAATTACTCCAAAGATGGTCTGAAACGTTGATAAGAGACATGATCCAAGTTGCTTAAATAAGTGTATGATCCCACTCATATCAGACATGTTAAAGATACGGGAAATTCGTACTGACCCGGGCCCGTATCTCTGCTGAAGACCTTGCAACCTGCAGATCAAAAGTCTCTCGGGCTGAAGTTAAGGTCACATTTTGTTGAAACAACATGGCTTTCAGTCTGCTCAGCGAATCAAAACTGATATTTGAAACATTCAATGAATGCCACAGTGGTGCCTTCCTAACTGTGCGAACCGGGGGAAACAATACTTGCTTACAGCAAACAACCTGATGTTTACTGTGACTAGATATGTAATGCCTGGTGCCATACCACAACAGCCTTGATCACTCAGCATTAAATAACTTCCATTCGAAAATATTCAAAAAACGGATGAATCACGGCATCTAGGGAGCCTTTCAAGTAGCAAGATAAGTTTGTTTTCAACGCATTACACGTTCCTGTATTGGCTATGCTGGATGGGTTATCAGCCAAACTGGATAGATGGCAGGATAAAGCCCCAAATAAAAAAATAGTTGATAGGTTGTGCCCACTGCCCACTATTAGTAATTCAAAAAACAGTACTCAGGTCACTATGAGTAATCAGCAAGACTGTCCCCCTTTAATTCCTAATGGAAGTAACCATCAGAAAAATGACCGCAGCAAACCAAATGAAATCCTGGCACCGAGATGCGATCTGATGCCAACAAATGTGGCAAACTTGGCACCCCCTCCACCCGTAAATAGAAGGAACTCTAGGAGTAGCCCAAAGCAGAGGGAGAATGTGAACTTTCATAATCAAGTTTGTGGGGACTCTGAACGCAAAAATCCAATTTTTTACCCCCAATTATAAATCTACCTCCGGAGTTGGCCCCATATGTTCTGGTGCTTGTGGGGGTTCTGGAATTAAGGAAAGGATTATCAGAATCACAGCAAGAGTTAAAAAACAAAACTATTCATTGGTTGGTTATTCATAGCAATTTTGGCTATAACAATACTCACGAGATTCTAACCACAAGAAGGGTGGGATGGATAGGTGAACGACACAAGGATACCCTAGGAGATTGTGTGGTAATCAATTTTAGAAATCCAAGTATAACTAGTCATGTTTTAGCTTCCAAGAATGGGAGGCCTGGGAGCATGGGAGCAGCACTGATTTACTCCCTTTAGGGTTTTTTTACCCTCCAAGTAGACCTCACCAGATAGGTTATTTTTATGAGACAGAAAGGAGATTTGCCCCTAACGAAATGATGTTTCCGCATCCAGGCCAATTTGCCTATAATGTCCCTACATTTATTATCCCCATCTTCAACAGGTTTGCCCCTCTTGAAGGAGTAGGTTGACAGAAGCCGTTAAACTTAATTGATAAAAAGGTATCACCCCATATAACATTACAACCTAGAGGGACAGGGTAGCCCCATAGATTCAATAAATGAGATCGAGGATGGTTTAGCCAGAGGGTGCATGAGCGGCTCCCGCTGTATTAACTGCCCCGACTTTGGACCCTCCATTTTGAGATCGTTGAACATCAATTGGATCCAGGAATAAAACTAGTAAATGCCATTGGATCCAATAAAGAGTCCCTCAAACACCCAACTGCAGAGCCCACAAATAAGATTTCCCTGAACCCCCAGGCTACCAGGGTGCTCTCATGGAACATTGCAGGTCTCAATAATAAACTAGATGATCCGGAATGGGAATTCTTTATTAACCAATTTGAAATCTGCATTTTCCAGGAAACTTGGGCAAGAACTGAGGTCCCCAAACAGGGTTATGCCACTTTCAACATTTTAGCAACATCGAGGGGAATTGGGAGACCATCAGGGGGACTCACTATTTAGGTAAGGGCTTATTTGGGGTGCTCTGCGGAACAAGTAGATACCGGGTCAATTGACATTTTATTTGTCTTGTTACGGTTTCCTTCCAAGCCTCCCGTAGTCTTAATAAATGTATACTCAAGATCCACTACTAAAGGCAATGAATCTATTACGGTGGAAGAGCTATCTACCTTCTTGGATTCTATTGATGATAGTTATTTGATCATAGTAGGTAGGGATTTTAACTGTCAGTTTCAGCCACTACAAGGATTATCATCCGATTGTCTTGATGATGAGGACCATTTTCTGAAAATCCCAGAGTCTAGATTCCCAATAGTTAATAAATGGACTCCATTGGTGATTCAGACGAGTTGCCTCTCATTGAGGCATTCCTTACGAGCTTGTAATGGGAGAGCTCTATCTGAATCATCAAATGGGTATACGTTCTACAGGCAAAATCGTGGGTTTATATTAGACTATATTTTCATCAACTCCTACTCCTAGGATAGGATGTTGGATTTTAAAATTATACCACGCCTAGACAGCGATCATCATGTGCTAATAGTAGAACTTAAGGCTCTGTCCATGGGGGATATGGCTCATCTAGATAATCCTTCAAACCCTAGGTTGGTGGTCTCAAATTGCAGGAAAAGAGTGAGATGGACAAATTTTAGCCAATCTGAGGACAAAATGAGTAGCTTATATGAAGCCCTGCTACCTGTTCTTGTAGAGGCCTCCACTTTATGTTGCCCTAGTGAGAAGGGTATAGATTTGCTGCAGGCAGAAACAATTAATGTTAAATTAGGGAAAGCCGCATTTGATTTTTTTATCCAAATAGATGTATGAAGCAGAATAAGCTGCCCTCCCACCCCTGGTATAATGCTTCTTGTCGCATAGCTAAAAAAGCTCTAGTAACATCAATTAAAGCTAAAGACTGCCCCTAATTAGAATAGCTACAGTAAAGTATAAAGCGGCCATACAAGAATCCAAGAAGAGGTGGGAAGATAAAAATTGGCAGGCCCCTGATGAAGGGTTTTTCAACCCGAAATACATTGGGCATAAGATAAACAAACGAATATTCATGTTTTAAATGAGTTTTCCACAACGCAAATGAATTGAAATGAATAAACTAATCCAATTAAAGAACAAATGTAATCAATAAACTTATGACTCATGGATTTATGATTATACAGTTCAACAAATTATGATTAACATCGCCAAAATGAACGAGTGAAGAAACATCTTTGTTTCATGTTAAAGGAGCGCATCCTTTGTGGTTTGCTGATCACACAATCAACGCAAGATAAAAATTGGAACACCTTGAAGAATGTTCTAGGGGAAAGAGATATTAGGACCTTTTGAGGAGTGGTAAATACAGGTTCGTCAGCCCCTCGTAGTGTGACTGAACCAAATTTGGATGAGGAAGTCTGGCGGGTGAACTTTGAATCTCTAAATGCTAAGGAGCAATTGCCCGGTGTTGCTCTTCCCAATAGTTGTGACTCGTTAGTGTCCTACCCCACAGCTAAAGGGGATTTAATTTTCCTGTGCAATGGTAAGGTGGGTCCGAGCATAAGCTTAAATGAAATAAAGGGCGCGCTGGGAAGGTTAGCCCCAGGTAAGGCTCCAGGCCTAGAAAGGATACCTGGAGACCTTTTTAAGACTGAACCATCCATTTGGGCGCCATATTTTTGGATGCTTTTTAATGCAATTATGCAAGGAATGAAGATTCCTTCGAGTTGGCTTGGTGCGGAAATAATTCCGATTTTTAAAAAGGGCTCCCCACTCCTTCCCACTAATTACAGACCAATTAGTTTAATAGACATACCGCAGAAAGTATTTGCATGTGTTCTACTCCTTAGGCTACAATCATGGATGGAGGAGAAGGGGGTACTGTCTGCTCTGCAGGCCGGGTTCAGGGAAAAGCTGTCAACCCTGGACGAAGTATTGAGACTGCAATTGTTATACTGTAAGACCGTTAGCTTGCAGGGGGGGCAGTCTCTACCTCATCTTTGTAGACCTGCGGTCTGCATTTGATCTAGTGCCCAGGGAGAAACTCTGGTTGGTCTTGAATGAGATGGAGGTCCCTGTATATTTAATCCAACTTTTTAAACGTCTTCATGAGTCTAACTATGCGTGCATTAGGCATGGTAAGGACGGAAACATTACAGCACCCATAGTTAATAAGCGCGGAGTACGTCAGGGCTGCGTGCTCGCGCCAACCCTTTTTAGCCTATACATCAATGGCTTGATTGATGCCCTCCTTGCAGAAAAGGATCTGGATGTCCCTAAATTATCCTCACATGAAATTTCGGCCATGATGTTTGCGGACGACACTCTACTGATAGCCAAATCGCCAACTGTCCTACAACGGATTTTGGACAACTTTGAGATGTTCTGTAGGGACAAAGGCCTAGAAATAAATCTACAGAAAACAAAATTTATGGCTTTAAAGTGCCCAAAAAGTATGCATCCAAGTCCGTCTTTAAATGGCATCCCCCTTGAGCGAGTGTCCTCCTTTGTGTATTTAGGATTCACAATTTCCGAATCTATGGGATGGGGGGCCCATATTAGGAAATCTACGTTAAAATTGGCACAAACCTCAGGTGGCATCATGAAGGTCCTTAACACATCTAGCAAAAGAATAGTCAGCCCGGCAATTGAAATGTATAGGGCACAGGCTAGAGGTGGGGCATTATATGGTGCAGAGCTATGGGAATATCTAAAGCTTGACAATTTAACCCAGGTGGAGAACCAATTTTTAAGACAGTTATTTAGATTGCCACGCAGCACTCCGCTGGTCCCATTACGTTAAGAAATGGGAATTTCGTCAATTGCAGATGTGGCGAGTCTTAAACCTATAATGTATTGGCGCCGCTTGTGGACTACCCCGAGCTTACACCTTACATTGAGGAATTGTCAGAGGCTATGAGGGATAGTGCTGTAGCAAAGTACCCTTGGTTTAACCACATTAAATCCCTGTTAAATGGTATAGGACTTGGGGATTGTTGGTCTGAACCACAGACAGCCTGTTTATTAACATCTAAGAATAAAATGAAGGCGCTTTATAAAGAGTATAGATTGGCTCAGTTCTATATCTCCTCCAGTATTGGGAAACTTACCAGAGCCTTTTTAGAAATACAAGATATCCCTTACTTTGAGTCAGTAATAGATCTAATTAATCTTCCTGTGGCTAGGAAGCTTTACCTACAGTATAGATACAGGGTGCTACCTCTTCGCTGTTTTACATCTAAGTGGATAGATCAGCAAATGCTCCAATGCCCAGCGTGTGCCCATCCCGAGTAATCTGAGCTCCATGTTTTCTTTAGCTGCCCAGGCTACCAGAAGGCAAAGAAATGTTGGTTGGTTCAGGTCTGTAGAATTCTTGGTAGTAGGCGCTGCCTTGAAGTATTTACGATATTGAAAACTGATTTGCGTATCCCAATTGTTTATTCAGTTGCAGGATTTTTGTTCTCCATTTGGTGCACCAGAAGGGTTTTTCTGAAACTGCCAAAATGCTGTAGTGATTCCGCCAAAATGAACTGATAGTCCTATTATAGCATGCTGGTTCAATCATTTGTAGCCCTTTTTGTATATTTTCTTAATTGAAGTTTTATTGTACTCCTCTCTTTTTATTCTTATTGTTTTAGACAAAAGATAATTTATATATTTATTAATGTACCACGCACTTTCTGAAATTAACTTTGTGTCCTTCGCCTAGATGCATCATATCGCTAACTTTGATGATTTGAATGAACAATATTTGTTTCATTATTAATGTGATTCATAATCGCTGGTGAATTTTAAATGTATTTTAAACATGTGTGATTACTGTGTATTGCACTTTCTAGGTCATTTTGACTGAACTAAAGTTTATTTGAACTGAACTGATTACACGTTCCATGAAGCAACACCTCTAGCAGACTATAGACCCACTTAAAGCCTTCCCGTAATCTGTACCATTTAAGAAAACATTATCCTTATTTTTGCACCTATATCTATACGGTAACTCCCATGTTTCCTGTATGTACCCTTGACCCAATACTTCATACCTGCCTACCTGGATGTATCTAAGGCAGTACTTTCAGATCATCTATCCTTTAGTGGCTGTCTTGTATATAGACCCCCAGGTTCGAAAGCCCCATTTATAGTAGCACTGAGTAGGGTACTCGAAGCTGCAGCATCTGCCCAAATGTTCACTCTTCTGGGTGACTTCAATTTTCATCTGGAATGTGATGCAGACACAGACACCTGAGAGCTAATCGACCTACTGCTGGGGGTTGATATGACTCAACGGATATCTGACCCAACACACAAAGCAGGACATACCTTAGACGGGATTTTCTCGAATCATCCCAGTCTAAAAGTGGCATCGGTTCTACCAGTCTCTTGGTCAGATCACTCAGCGATTTACTTCACAATTTCCCTTACTACTCCAGAGAAACCACCTAGTACTAGAAACGCTCCGAGACAGGTTAGAAAATGGAAGAACATCAAAGGGGACAAGCTGGAAGACTTACTAAAAAACACCCTGATTCCTCTTTCCGACAATGTGGAGGAAGCAGCCACGTCCTATACAGCCTGGCTGGACCGTGCCTGCTTACTCTTGGCTCCCCCCAAAATCACCTACTCCACCCAGGCAATTCCCGCTGCTCCCTGGTTCACAGAACAAATCAGGGAACATAAAATACGGTGTAAAAAACTGGAGAGAATCTGGCGAATGAATTATTGTGATTCAGACAAGCAAATCCTTAATTCAGAGCAAAGACTCTATAAAGAAAGAATCTTTCAAGCAAAAAAGGCTTTCCTTACAAAACAGATAGAAGAAGCTAGCAATACCCCCAAAGAACTATTCCAAACGGTCTCATCTTTAGCAAACCCTAAAACTACAGAGATTCCCCCTAGTCTTCCACTCTGTGAAAATTTGGCCACCTTCTTTCGAGAAAAGGTAGAAAACATCTTCTTTTCCCTAGATAGCCTAGTTAAGACACCTCCCTCGAGGGAGGGCCCGGAGCCAGTCAGCCCTTCGGTAATACTTCAACACTTTCAGCCCATTACTAAAAAGGAAGTGGTGAGGCGCCTATTAAAAATAAAATCAGGCTCTCCTCATGATCCCTGTCCTACTGCAATAGCCAAACTAGCTCCAGAGGTCATTGCAAGTGGACTCACCCCCCTTTTTAATCAGATGTTGGAGAAAGGGGAATACCCATCCAGATGGAAGCGAGCCTCCATCCTGCCCCTGCTAAAAAAAAACCAATCTAGACATCACCGAGATGAATAACTATCGACCGATCGCTTGACTTCCCCTCCCCGCCAAAATCATGGTAGGCAGCCTGAATGCACAACTAAGCGCCTTTTTAAAGACTAGGGGATCATCTTGACCCTTCCCAACACGGCTTTCGTGCGGAACATAGCACGGAATCCGCCCTGATCAAATGAGTGGAAGACATCAGGCAGGTGATGGATGCAGGAGGCAGAGCGGCCCTTATTCTGCTGGATCTCTCCGCGGCCTTCGACACGGTCCACCACAAATTGCTGGTGGACCGGTTGAGGGCCTGTGGAATTCAGGGAAAGGCACTAAAAATCTTACAGGCCTTCCTTTCCGACAGAACCCAGTCAGTGGCCCTAGGAGACTATGAATTGCATCCGTTTGTGTTGCCCTGTGGAGTTCCCCAGGGGTCTTCACTTAGCCCCACCCTTTTTAATGTTTATGTGGCGACCCTTGCCCCGGTGATTCGATCGTTCGGTTTTCACCTCACGGCATATGCGGACGACACACAGATAGTGGTGTCACTTCTACCCGGCAATACCGACAACACAGCAGACAGATTTAAAAACTGCATGCATGAGGTGGGCTGCTGGATGGCTCAAAACTGCCTAAAACTTAATTCCACGAAGACAGAAGTACTGCTCTTTGGAGCTAGGGATAACTTCTGGTCCCCGAGATGGTGGCCAGATGAAATGGGACCTCTCCCCTCTCCGGTGAATAAAGTAAAAAACTTGGGCATACTGGTGGACAATTCCTTGTCCTTTAAACCCCAGATTAACGCACTTTCTTCCTCCCTGCACTATACCCTCAAAACCATCAGAAAAATTCTCCCGTATTTGGAGAAGGAACACAGGAAAACTATCGTTACAGGTCTAGTGCTTTCACGCTTGGACTATTGTAACAGCTTGATGTTAAACACCCAGCAGAGTGTTCTTCATAAACTCCAACTATTGCAGAATGCAGCTGCCCGCCTGATCACCGATACTCCCAAATTCGCATCGGTAGCTCAGGACCTGGTGACTCTACACTGGCTGCCAATTCGTAAGAGAATTGCCTTTAAAGCACTATTCATGGTCTTCAAGGCCCTACATGATATGGGCCCTAGATACATGAAATTGCTTTTTCCGTTGGCATAAACCAGCACGAACCCTGAGATCGGGGAAATTGGCTCTGGTTACTGTCCCCAGAATTAAAAGAGCTCGCTGGGGAGGCAGGAGCTTCTCCCTTGGGGCGGCAGAGGCCTGGAACAAACTTCCACTCGCGCTCAGACAATCCCAGGACCTGATGGCCTTTAGGAGAGAGCTTAAGACCTGGCTCTTCACCCATTAATCCTACCCACTCATACTAGCTCAATCAAGCCAGCGCCAGGACACCTCCGGGTAACAGAGCGCTCTACAAATGTGATAAATAAATAAATAAAATAAATAAATACTGGAACAGAAATGTCATAATTGGGAGTGTGATATAGCCATGAATTAACCATTCACTAGATGGTGATTCTGCTACTGTGAAAGGTAACTTCTCCCATTTTTCAATGAGCAGCATAGTAAACTTTGCATCTCTGCATGCCATGGTCAACTGTCTGTCGGTCAGATCGTAAGCTGAGAACAAACTTGTGCTGTTAATGTACTGCCATGGCAAGTGGCCATAATGCAATGATTGCAGAGTCCAGCTTAAAAGCATAATGGAGCGCAATTGTAGATGGCATATAAGAAGCGTTTCTTACGCAGTTTCTTGGGAGCAAGAAATCCCTAAGATCCATGTTTTCTGATAGAAGGGACAAGTGTTGTTTCACCTGTAATAGTGTTGAGTTTTACCAATTATAGGCACAACTTCCCAACACTAAAGGAAGTCACTCCCCCTGGGTCGTCTGTGTGTACATAGCGTGGGTCAGGCCTGTGGATACTAAACCCTTTGGTGGTACCCCTGAATCTTGATTGATACCTATTTTTGTCCATAGGCCACGGTCTTAATTCAGTGCCAAAAGTTTGTATAGATGTATAAAAACGTCCGGTAATGGCGTTTAGATCAAGCAGCGTCCTCCGAGTACAGAGAAAAGCCACTTTCAATCTGGTGAAGTCGGCGTTCAGATTGAAAGTGGCTTTTCTCTGTACTCGGAGGACGCTGCTTGATCTAAACGCCATTACGGGACATTTTTATACATCTATACAAACTTTTGGCACTGAATTAAGACCGTGATTTTGGAGACCAGCGCTTTTTATATATATTTGAAAACCTTGAACCACCGTTTGGAATGTGGAAACACGAACGAATAATTATATTGGTAGATGCTGTGGATTTACGAAGGCACACCTATTGCTTTCCTAGTATGCTTTGATTCTAGCCATAGCCCTGAAGAAGTCTTTTTGGTCATCAGACCAAGACGAAACACGTGTTGGCAGCGGCTAATGTATGTTTTCTTGGTGAAGACTGGATAAATAAATTAACTGGAAAATAAATGAAGATGAAATGAAGACAACTTGATTCATTGGATTCAATTGATGGACCAATCATCAGAAAGTGTACTTGGGGTAATAAAGTAATACATTGCAATTTTGAACATGTGTGGAATTTTCAAATGTTCAGTAGGACCAAATACATGATATGAAACTCTATCCCAAACTACACCATCTGTTACTGGAAGTGCTGAAATGTTCCCTCTCTGTTTCTCTGTTCACGGTGTGATGACGCATGAGGTTTCAAGACCAAGTTCACCGGTTGGACTGCAGAGCGTTGTGGGAGGTAATGTCCATTCAGTAGTAGGAAAAAGACAGTCAACAAGAACAGGGATCCCTAATGTAAACCAAAGATGCAACTAAGGTGATACTAAGTAAGTCTTTTTCAGCCAAAGATAGAATTGTCGATGTTGTTCTTTTTTAGAGATAGGTGGCATTTGCTCAGGTTCACTTGGATCTGAAGAAAAGTCATTGAAGTTTTGAAGTAGCCAGACGCAGTTCGATCAATCTGTGGTAGCTCAGAAAAGTTTGTGGAACTGGCAGATGCTTCTTGTGAAGACATGTTGATGTAAATGTCATTATTGGGCCGAATTGCAATTTGCGTTTCATTTGTATTTGGATGTTTTTCATCTTTTGCATGTGTAATTCGTACTCCGTTATTTGCTACTCCTGCATTTTGCGCAGGGGAGTCTTGAAAAGTTAGTATAGTAGCGAGAGAAGATGGGTGGCTACTCAGGATTCCACTTGGCCTGCTGTTGAGAATCAGCCACATAGTGTGGTTTGATGAGAACAATGGAGACAAATCTTTTTACTTTTCAGCCGACAAGTGGCAGAAGAAGTACTGTTCTTGCTCCTTGAACCGTCAGGACAGGTACAGGTGTTCTGTAAGATGGCTCACTGGTTAGAGGAGGCAGACCCTGATGCAGAAGTCAGACCCGGGACCACGGTTCAATTCCCGGTGCGGCAGGGTCTTGAGCTCAAAATGTCCACGGACTCGATAATTCTCGCCTCGGTGCCTACTCGAATCATGGGTTCACACTCTGCAACTCTGGGCAATAGCTAGCTTAATCTCCACTACGGCCCCACTGTGATGGGATGCCTGGTCTTCACCTTGGGGATGCCCAGTAGGGGTTATCTCGCAGGGAAAGCCAGGACGGGTTCCCAAAGCAAGCGCTAAGAGACCTGTCGGTGATTTGGTGCTATATAAATCGAAATTAACATAACATAACATAACATAACTCTTCTTGTCCACAATCTTTTCTCTGACCAGGTCCCTGACTTTTGGGACCCAGGCAGGTCTTGCCGGAACTGGTTTCACTTCCCCAGTGGTGGTGCGTTTTACTTGGATGTTGGTTTGTAATGCCTGGAATTCATTGAGTTCCTTTAAAACTGTCAAACAATCATTCAATTCAAATGGTTTTACATCCACCACTTTGCTGGCACAATTAAGGTCAGGTACCCACATTCTTGTCCCAAACAGGATCTCATAGGGGGTATGTCCTCCTAAGGATTTCTTGGCATATTATTCAGTGTCCTTTGGACCCCATATAGGTGATTAACCCAAGCACCGCCCGTACATAATACCCTTGCTGTTAAGGATTGCTTTAGGTCCTGGTTTTTCCTCTCCACCACCAAATTTCCCTCGGGATGGTAAGGGGAGGAGTACTGCAAGGCCGCGCCCATACTATCCATGGCTTCCTTGTAAGCCCGAGAGCTAAACTCAGGGCCATGGTCGGAATGTAATGTGCCAATTGCATATGACCCGATGAAGACTCGCAACCCCTTTATAACAGTTCGAGCATCACATGAGCGATGAGGCCAGAGCCATAGAAATCTAGAGTTTGAATCCACTGCCACCAAGAAGTACTTGTTAACCCTGTCTGAATTTAAGGGGCTGCAGTGATCCAAACAGACACATGTGAGAGGTCTGTCTGAAATGGGTATTGGTGTCTGTGGTGGCCGTGCTACAGTGGAACCTTTCATCTGCTGGCAGATGTCGCACTTTAAGACATAAGCCTTTGTTTGTTTAGATAAACCTGTCCACCAGAATCGCCACTGCGGTAACGAAACCATAGCAGTGACTCCTGCTTGTGCAGAGCCCAGACCCTCATGTGCAGCTAGTATTCAACCTAATCTGCGATCCATGTCAGTATTGCTTCTTTGCTGCAAATCGCATTTCCGCATTTGTGTATAAATGTGATTTGGATGCAATTGGGACTGTCTCAACTTCATTGAAAGTGAGGTAAGTATATCCTGTTAAACCCGGGACCACCCGGATCACCAGATTTGTAGTATTCACACTTGTGTGCAAATGTTTTGAGCTATTATGTGAGCCTAAACTGAACAGAGAGTATCTGTGTCTTCTTGTTGTGTCCACTGATGTGGTGTGAAGTCAGGTCTAATTAACTCCTAGAAAGGTTTTACTTTTTCTACGTAATCTAGAATGTATGTTCTGCCAAAATTTAGAAATCATAAGATGGATTGCAAACCCTTTTGATTCGTTGGAGGTTGGAGCAGTGGAACTTTTCTAAAAAGTTGGTTGTCAGGCTCTTGCCCTCACTTGACAGCTCGTATCTCAAAAATAGGACATTGAGATGGGCAATCTTTGATTTCTTAAAACTAAATTTGTAGCTCAAATTGGCGAATCCAACAATTATGTTGTTCACTCTGCACAAGTGTTTGAGTAATTCATCGTATGTCAGATAGAGGTCATCTATAGGACACTGCCTCCTCATCGCATGTTTGTAATAGTTCTGACACGCTTGCAGAGAATAGCCCAGTATTAAGCCTTGAGGCAAACAGCAAAAATTCTGCTGGGTGCCGAGCGCAGAAAATGCTGTCTGATATCTACTTTCTGGAGCTTTATTTTAGCAGAAGAATGCATTTGAGATGTCTAATGTTGTTTTGTATTTCTTCCACACAATGTTATTCATTAATGCGTCTGAACTGCAAATGTTCGTGTGTATATGTTTAAATGTCGGTAATCTAAAATTAGACGCTATGTATTGTCGGATTTCATTACGGGAAGCAAAGCTTGGTCATTGGGGAGGTGCAAGTCTCACTCATAGCTTGGTATTCAAGTTGGTCTAACATTTCTTTGACCTGTTTCTTTGCATCATTCTTAATAAGGTACTGTCTCTGTGGATTTGAAGTAGATTTTAAATGGAATTTCGTTGTGTGTAGATCCCACATCTCACCCTACATGGTTTCATTATAATGCCGGAGCTAGCGCTAGCGCCTCCTCCAGCACATTTGAGTTTTTTTCAAGATACTGGCATTAGGTCGAAGAAAGCAGGCTTTTTCCCCTTTTGGGTACTCCATCACAAACTCAGGCGGCCAATCTCTTTCTGCTAACAGTATGTCATATTCAAATGTCAAATTCTCCTGAAAGAGACCCTTAATTTTTCTTGAGATGTCCCCCCCTACTTGTAGTGTAATTTTGTATAGTCTATGTGGGACACTCACTCTGGCATCAGGTGTTTCCACCGTGATATGTTAGTTAAATACTGCAGTCACCAGAAAATCCTTCAGGTTCTGACCAGCTACCGTTACTTCTGCCATGCTGTCTAGCATCGTCAGAGCCCATTCCCCGTTCTGAGTTCTCAGTAACCTGGGCATGTCTAATTTTTAAGCCAGCTACTTTCTTCTTGTTGAGTTGACGCTTTGCTCCAATTTGCTCTTCCTGTTTGATAATATAATCCGAATTACGATGTGTTCCCCTTTTTGCCTTTGGCTGATTTTCAGTCTTTTGTTCTGATCGCCCGTCCCTCTCCGAGTTTTTTGATGAACCCTGAAAGGAACAAAAGGAACGTGTATCAGTGTCCTGATACCTATCAGGTTTCCTAATGTTATCACGATTCCTACGGTTGTACCTCTTTTCAGACGACTCCCATTGGGGAGACCCACCTCTTGATCATGACTTCTTTTCTGAACTGTTATTTTTGGATTGTTTGTTATCCCACTTCTTTTTAGAAGAAGAAGGTGCTTGCTTCGAGTTGTCCTTGTCAGGACTACCCACCATCTGTGGCTTCCCGGCTTTGGTTCCTAAATTATCTCTACCTAAAGCTGCATAACTTTCTCTGATAATGTTTGGTAATTCTCGCTCCCTATTGATAGGTGTTACTTCCCTTAGGGAGCTGTGTACGGCCCCTACTGCTGCCTCCCCCTTTATTTTGCTCAGCATGACTGCGGAGACTTGGATAAAAGTACCCATCAGTTTCATCCCCAAGTCTAGGTCAGGTAATACTACATACTCACCCTCAGAGTCTCGACCAACACCAACGACACCCTCACCACCACCGAACACATGCACTTCCAGATCCATACGGACCCTCAGAGAAACACTCATCTTCAGACCCCCCTGATCATGACCACAGTTCAACGACACCATTGCCGACCTTATCAGTACCCATGCCCTCCCCTCCACAGACTACATCCTCCTCGGAGACCTTAACTTCCACCTCGAAAACAACAACGCCAACTCCACTTCCCTCATCGCCAACCTCGGACTCAATCAGCTCGTAATCACCCCCACCCACGCCGCCGGACACATGCTGAACCCCATCTTCTCTGCAAGCCCCCATGTCTCCTTCAACCACACCACCGAACCCCACTGGTCCGACCACAGATGCGTCCACTTCACCTTCAGGAAACCCACCACACACCACCGCATCCAAAAGCTGCCACGGCCTCTGCTGGGGCAAGGTCACCAAGGACCAAATGACAACCACCCACACCCTGAGACCACCCACTGACCCCATCAACCCCGACACCGCCGCAACCAACCTCAAACAGTGACTGCACCAACACCCTCGCCCCTCTCAAGATCTCCACAACCAACCACACCAACAAAAAAGCCGCCTGGTTCACCGAAGACCTCTGGACATCCAAGCGCACCTGCCGGAAGCTGTAGAAGAAATGGCTCCACGACCGAACACCAGACGACCACACAGCCCACAAGAACGCCACCCGCAGACACCACCAACTCATCAGGACCACCAAGAGGACCGCCTTCAAGGACTGCCTAGATAACAACGCACACAACACCAAAGAGCTCTTCAGCATCGTGAAAGAACTCTCCAACCCCAGCTCCAACACCAACGACATCCCACCATCGCAGGACCTGTGCGACTCCCTGGCCACCTTCTTTCATTGCAAGATCACCGACATCCACGACAGCTTCAACTCCGACTCCCCCGCACCCACCACCCATACCACCACCCCCGCGACCTCCACCCTCACCAGCCGCCTGACCGCCTGGTCCACCGTCAGCGACGAAGACACCATCAAAACCATGAACTCCATCCACTGCGGATCCCCTTCCAACCCCTGCCTTCACCACGTCTTCAACAAAGCCAGCACCACCATCGTGCCCCACCTCCAGAAAGCAATCAACATCTCCTTCGAAACAGCAACCTTCCCGGAAAGCTGGAAGCACGCAGAGATCAACGCCCTACTGAAGAAACCCAAGGCGGACCCCAAGGACCTCAAGAACTTCCGGCCTATCTCCCTGCTTCCGTTCCCGGCAAAAGTGACAGAGAAGGTTGTCAACAAACAGCTAACCCACTACCTCGAAGAAAACAACATCCTGGATCCTTCCCAATCCGGTTTTTGCAGTAACAACAACACCGAGACCGCCCTCATTGCTGCCACCGACGACATCAGGAGCCTGATGGACAAGGGAGAAACAGCCACCCTCATCCTCCTGGACCTATCAGCAGCCTTCGATACGGTCTGCCCCGCACCCTAACAGCACACTTCTACTACACCGGAATCCAAGAGAAGGCCCTGGCCTGGACCACATACTTCCTCTTCAGCAGAACCCAGAGCGTCTGCCTCCCACCCTTCCGGTCGAAAACCACCAAGATCATCTGCCGCGTCCCTCAGGGATCCTCCCTCAGCCCGACGCTGTTCAATATCTACACAGCACTGCTCGCCCACGTCGCACGACAACATAGCCTCAACATCATCTCCTACGCCGACGACACCCAGCTAATCATCTCCCTCACCGAAGGCCCCCACACCGCCAAAGCCAATCTCCACAGAGGAATAAAGGCCGTCGCCGACTGGATGAAGGACAGCAGACTGAAGCTGAATTCAGACAAAACGGAGGTCCTCATCCTTGGACCCACCCCATCAGCCTGGGACGACTCCTGGTGGCCCACATCACTAGGGACTGCCCCGTAACCCACCGACCTCGCATGCAACCTGGGGGTCATCCTCGACTCCGCCCTCTCCATGACCAAGCAAGTCAACGCTGTCTCCGCGTCCTGCTTCAACACCCTCCGAATGCTCTGCAGGATTTTCAAATGGATCCCCCCCGACATGAGAAAAACCATCACCCAGGCCCTCGTCACCAGTAGACTCGACTACGGGAACGCCCTCTACTCAGGAACAACAACCAAGCTCCTGAGACGACTACAACGAATCCAGAACGCCTCGTCAAGACTGATCCTAAACATCCCCTGACGCAATCACATTACACCCCATCTGAGAAGCCTACACTGGCTCCCCGTCAACAAGAGGATCACCTTCAAACTCCTCATCCACGCACACAAAGCACTATACAACACCGGCCCTACATACCTCAACGACCGACATAGTTTCCACACCCCCACCCGCAGCCTCCAATCTCTGCCAGCCTCGTCCTCGCCTCAGTTCCTCGCATCCGGTAGACCACCGGCGGCGGCAGATCCTTCTCCTACCTCGCCGCCAAAACCTGGAACTCTCTCCCTACCAACCTACGACAGACCCAGGACCTGCTGGCCTTCGGAAGACTTCTCAAGACCTGGCTCTTCCATCAGTAGCAGCCCCTCCCCATCCCCCCCCCCCCAGCTCCTTGAGACCCTCACGGGTATGTAACACGCTTTAGAAATGCAGTAATTGATTTATTGATTGATACTCATTCTGTATCTGTTTCAATACATCAGGAACAACTGCTAAGGATGGGGCACCGTGCACTCTGACGTAAACAGCAGCAAAGATTGTTCCAAAAGTTGTACAGTCTTTAATCGACGGAACCATCCGCATTGGAAAGCAAATGGCTAGCATTCTGTGTTTTTCCTGGGGACCCATATGGAGAAACATTGCTTCCAGCTGGTTAATTTTTTATGCTATCTAGAATGGAATTTGCTCACTGATTTTAGTGTCTGTGGGTTCATTGTAGGCATTGCTTGATTTAGACGAGCTGGAGCATGTCTCGCAGATTGGACTGTCAATGTTCGCATGACAAACTGTACAATGTGTCTGTGTAGCCTGTCTATGTCTTTCTATATTGTACAGACGTCCTCCACTGGTAGAGTATCTATCTCTGGATGTGGAGTATATGTCGCTAGAACCAGCCAGATCGCTCCTTCTATGGTGAGTGGACCGAGTCTCACACTAGATGTTGTATGTGGGAGGGTGCCTTTAAACCAGTTGCTATGCTGCTGGTACGTTAACGGGACTTCAATGTCTTCAAATGGAATGTATTCTTCTGGTGGTTCAACTACAATGTATGTGTGAAATAATTTAGTCACAGGATCTGCAGGTGGGAACTGTACCCAAGTACAGAATACCTCTGATCCAAACACCTTGTGTGCCTCAATCACGAAGGTAGCACAGCCACCAGTTGTAGATACGCCGTGTTCTACTAATTTCATAGTTACTGCATGTCTGCAAATTCTTCTTCCCCATTCCCTGAACCACTGCTTGCGGATTCAGGCATTTTTAAAATAGAGAGAAAAAACACTGAGAGCTAGGGTTGCACAATGTGAGAACCTTTATCCCTGGAAGCTTGTTAAACCACCAGCCAAATCGTAGAGTATACCTGCTCAGCTGAGGCGGATTTCCCTTCCAAATTCAGATGTCTCTGAAAAGTGTGAGTAGGGCTTTCTGAGAAAGTACAACTGAACTACTCAGATTTTCATTGTTCATATAAGAACCAAACCAATGTTGGTGGTGCCATGTTGTGTAGTTCCTAGGAATTCCCCAGGACCTGAGAATTTTGGATTACCAAAACTGAGGGCATGGTGTTCAAACAGACTCTGGACACCCCAACAGGTTATGTCAGCCGTTAGACCAGCAAGCTCTACAGCACCACTACCACCCCCCTGTATTCTACAGTGGTGTAGGTAGTTTCTGGCAACCACTGAACATGACAACCCTGAATCCTCAGGGAACATGGAATAAGTACATTACTTTTCGCTCAGTCACTCGTGTTCTCTTGTTCTCAGAAAATACACAGGATGGCGGCTAGGACGTTTCAATAAGTATTTATTGCTTAAGCGCCAGTATTCTGTAAAACATGTGTGCTGCAACAATCAGGAGACAGAAGCATACTAATGATATGGCTGTGTGTCAAAAATTCAGCATGCAGGACCCCCGCCTCAGCTTGGAAGGAATTTTCTAATTTGTATGGGGGAGTGAGGGTCTTTTATTCTAAAGTGGTCACTCCAGGGTTTTTTCTAGAACTGATATGTTTTGAAAACAATCATAAATGTTTTGAAAACAATCATAAATGTCTTGAAAACAATCACCAATGCTTTTCTAAACAAATTCAATCATGCACAGCTGGCTGTTTTCCAAGGATGAAAAAAATGGTGACCCTTATACAGAATAACTCTGCCGTGCCTGGGGACATGTTTATGTATGTTCGGATTATGATAGCATGCTAAGAGCCTGGTGTCGAATGGACAGGAGCAAGCTTTTAGGTAAATGACAGGACTAGCCTAAAGGACATGACATTTTAATCCCCATCATACGAGAAGTACAGAGACTCGTGCGCTTCTTTTAAAATGCCATATCATTTTCTCGATCGTGAGTTTCATGTTTTTCTCTGCTTCCTGTGTAAGATTTTACTGATGAATTTGAGGGTAAATTACATTTGGTTACACTGTAAATTTCAATGGATCTGCATTTTTTAATAATTATATCTCTTTACCTGTAAAGTACCACACCTCCCCTTTCACCTTGTGTGTTAAATCTAGTGGCAAATAATCTTTAGTGAGTCTCGGAACAAATAGACTATTGGCTCTCATGTTTTATTTTACATTTTGAATCTTCATCCTGCATTTGAATTGCCACACCATTGGCATAAAATAAATCACACTATTCATGTTGCTGAAAATGTACATACCTAATAAGTTTACATGACTCATATCTGAGATTAGACATTCATGGTCATTCTCCAGTGGGCCATTTCTTTCCGGGACATTTATTAAGACATTTTTTGTAATGTGTTTGTTACTGATTGCAACAGTTTGAACTTCCGAAGAGGTTTAATTCCTCCATGGGAAGAACCATGGAGTGGGTGGCACCTGTATCAATCAAAACTGATACTGGGTGGTCATTCACCTGACCATCTACATATGGGCACACTGGTCTACCTCTAGCAATGCAAAACGGTGGTGTGGAAAATCACTATTAATAAACTATGCTGAAAGACAGACATTTTGTTTAACATGTTTTGCTGTATTTCTGGAGCTACAAACATATTGGTATTGCCTCTCATTTTGCATATTCTGCACATATTGCAGATGGGCTGGGTCAACTATCAATCAATCAATCAGGGATTTATTAGAGTGCACTACTCACCCATGAGGGTCTCAAGGCACTGGGGGGAATAGGGTTACAGGCAGTTCCGTGGTCATCTGAAGAGCATGGTTGGATATCTTTCTGAATAGGTGGAGTGTCAGGGTTGTTCTGATGCAGAGGAGAAGTTTGTTCCAGGTCTTGGCCATGATGTAGGAGAAGGATCTGCCACCCGTGGATGTGGGAGACCGGACTAGGGCTAGGTCGGCAGAGCGAAGGTTTCTCTTGGGGGCGTGGAAGGAGATTATTTCATTAAGATATTGGGGTCCAGTGTTATGGAGGGCTTTGTAGGTGTGTGTGTGCAGTTTGAAGGTTATTTGTTTTTCAACTGGGAGCCAATGGAGGTTGTGGAGGTGATGGGAGACGTGGTCATGTTGTGGGATGCTGAGGACAAGTCTGGCTGCAGCATTCTGGACAGTCTGGAGTTTGCGGAGGAGTGTTTTGTTGATTCCAGCGTAGAGCATGTTTTCGTTGTCCAGTCTGCTGGTGATGAGTCCGTGGGTGATGGTCTGCCTGGAGTCGGGGCTATCCATTTGAAGGTCTTGCAGAGTATGCGGAGGGTGTTGAAGCATGTGAAGGACACGGCGTTGATCTGGCATTTCATGGTGAGTGAGGAGTCAAGTATGATGCAGAGGTTGCGGGCATGGTCTGTAGTGCTGGGAGGGTTTCTGAGGCCGGGGGGCCACTAGCTGTTGTTCCATGAGGAGGGGGTGGACCCCAGGGTGAGGACTTCCTTTTTCTCCGAGTTGAGCTTCAGGCAGCTGCTCCTCACCCAGGATGCGACATCCTTCATTCCTTTCTGGAAACTGTCCTTGGTGAGGGAGAGGATGAGCTGGGTGTCGTCGGCGTATGAGACTATGTTGGGTCCATGTTTTCTGACAATGGTTGCGTGGGGCTGAGGGAGAATCCTTGGGGTACTCTGCATATGATCTATGTGGGTTGGGGGAGGAAGGGTGGAAGTCTATTCTTTGTGTTCTGCCTGAGAGAAAAGATTGAATACTTTCTAAGATGCCCATGTTGTGGAGTCTAGCAGCTAGTGTGAGGTGGGAGACAGTGTCAAAGGCTGCTGAGATTTCTAGATGAGAGCTGCAGTGTCGCCTTGATCGAGGAGGGTGCGGTTGTTGTCAGTAGCGGCTATGAGGGTAGTCTTGGTTCTGGGGTTGCTGTGAAATCTGGATTGAAAGTAGCCGAGGATGTTGTTGGTTTCTAATTAGTGCGTTAGCTGGTAGTTGATGACTTTCTCAATGACTTTGGTGGTGAAAGGGAGAAGAGAGATGGGACTGTAGTTCTTGAGGCCTGTCTGGCATGCGAAGGACTTCTTGAGGAGGGGTTTGACTTTGGCACATTTCCAGCCATCGGGGAACGTGGCTGTTTCAAGGGCACAGTTGATTGTTCATCGCAGTTCAAGTGCGATGGCGGTGGTGGCCCTGTAGAAGATGTGCGACATGCAAGGGTCAGTTCGCGCTTCGGATGGATGCTTTCCATAGTCTTTGCGGTGCCTTCTGTGGTGACCGGAGTACAGGTGAGGAGGGTAAGCTGGGTGGCAAAGCTGGTGGGGGGTGTTGGGTCAGTGCCGTGGTCTTAGTTGTCCAAGTTGTCATAGAGCTGAGTTTGTTGCAGAGGTCTTGGTAGGGAGGGATGTCTGTAGTTTCGCTGTAGGGTCTGGTGAATTCTTGTATGATGGTGAAGAGTACCTTGGAGTTATGGGAGTTCGAGAGGATTCTGTCCTGAATTAATTTTCTCTTAGTTGACTTGATTAGTTGGTGGTGTGCCATGGTGGCGGCCCTGTAGGCGAAACGTGCTTCTGGGGTTTAGCTGTTTCTCTACATTTTCTCCAGTCGTCAGCAAGAACACTTGGATTCTCTGAGGTCCAGGGTAAACCAAGTGGCTTTTGCATTGTGTCATCTGGTGGAGTTCTGGAGGGGGCAAGAGTGTTGGTGCAGTTGACGATCCATTGGTGAAGGTCGTTTGCTGCTGTGTTGGAGTCTGTCGTGGCAGGACGAGGAGTGCAGCTGAGGGCACAGGTGAGGTGTTCTTCTGTGATTTTGCTCCAGTTTTTGTGATGGAGGCGTGGCGTGAGCTTTTTTTTTCAAGAGGAGAAATAGACGCAGTGGTGGTCCATCCTTGGTGTGACTGAAGCTTAGTTGTTTCCTTCAGAGAAGATGGGGTCAAAAGTGTGTCCAGCTATGTGGGTGGGGGTGGAGACAAGTTGCTTCAGTCCAATGTTGGTGAGATTCTCTAGGAGGGCGTTGGTGTTGGGGTCGCGAGGTTGTCTAGATGGAAGTTCAGGTCTCCGAGCAGTATGTAGTCTGTGGAGGTGAGGGCGTGGGGAGTGATGTAGTCTGCAACGTTGTGGGTAAACGGGGAGCTGGGTCTGGGTCGTCTGTAGGCGAGTGTGCTGCGGTATGTTATTCTGGGGTTGGGCTGGATCTGGAAGTGTATGTGTTTCATGGGGCGACAAGTCGTCCGAGTTGGAGGTTGTCAGTCGGAGCCAGCATTTGTGAATGATGCCGAGGCCTCCTCCGGGGCAGTCTCTCCTCAGGATCTTGTATCTGTCGTGAATGGCGGTTGTGATGTTGGGCAAGTGAGTGTTGAGGAGGTCCCAAACTTCTACTGAGGAGGATGCAGCTCAGGGTTTTGTGTACACTGGTGTTTGGTGGGTTGCGTTGAGAGCTGGCAGTTGTTGTTACGTCTGGGGTTGAGTGCATGGAGGGTGATGGGGTCGTAGCAGAGGGGTGTCCGCCATTAAGTAGGGGTAGGTGGAGGGGAATCAGCTGGGAGGCGGGTGTGGAAACACGCTGGGGGAGTGGGGCCATGGGGGCAGCAGTGACTGGAAAAAAGGCAAGAAAAACAGAGGCAAATGGAAAAAGGCAGAATAAAAAGGCTAAATTAAAAGGCAAAAACAGAAAAACAGATTCAAACAGCGAAAGGCAGAATAAAAAGGCAAAAACAGAATAGAAGAAAAAACTGCAAAACAGAAAAAGGCTGACACCCACAGAGCGGACGAGCAGAAGAGCAGGCTCTTCCACTGGACCACCAGGGATGAGGCGCAGGCAGGAGCCTGTGGGTGAAGGATGGTCTCGAACACCTATCTGGGACACCAGACGGCGCTGGAGCAGTGCCTTAATTACAGAGCTGCACAAGGGTAGAGGAGTTACCCTGACCAGGAGATCAGAGGTCTTGCTCTCAGTCTCAGTCCCCTTCATCTAGTTTGATTTTTGCTGCATCTGGGGAACAGAATAATTTTGAATTTCAACTGAATTCTGTCTACCTCTTGTCTGGATTTTGTTTTCAGTGTCCAATGTGCCTGCAATAGTGCCAAGGGGTACTATTTTTCAATGTTATTGTTTGCATCAGTCCATCTGACTTAGTCACAAATCATCTACCTTAACCTTGAGAAACAACATTCAGCACAACTTGCACAATTTCTCCCTCCAGGTTCAGATCTGTAACATTAACAGAACTAGAATCTAAACACAAATCCACCACCTGTTTCCTACTACCTCTTTGAAAATGCTTAGTTTGTCCAATCTTTAGTTTCTCCTGTAACCCCTACACTGTTAGGCCTAAGGCTTTGCGGATTCCCTTGGAGGGGACCCAGAAATTAGCCAAAATACAGCAATTCTTATTTTTTTTTTTTAAATAAGAACAAAGTGCTGCAAAAAAAGCATCTGTTTTTTTTCTCTGCAAATGGTATATACAAAGAATTTAGGGCGTTAAAATCACAATCTTGTCAGATTTCATTGAAATGCAGACTTTTGTCAGAAAACCAAACTTGTTTACACAGTTTTGGCATTTTACTGGACCATAGCCTATTTTTACTATTTTTTGTGATTTCAACCTCCTTCCAGTTAGTGGTAGAAATGGGTATGAATGCAATAATGGATCCCAGAAAGCCATACATTTCTGAAAACTATATATGCACAACACCTGAGCACACCAATATCATTATTTCAAATTTAAGTAATATAGGTATTTCTCCAGAGCAGTCAGTAATGTCTCAGCATCCTATATGTTCTAGATCCAGAGAGTCTCAAAGGAAAAACAGGGAGTCCAAACAAATCTTCTAAGGTTGAGGTCTGGTTTTAATTTCCACAGTTCACAAGAGGAAAAACAGCAGCCGACGCGCGTTTCGCCCACAGGGCTTTTTCAAGGCTGCAAGGAAGATGTTTGTACATATCCATTAGATAGTGATTGATTCCAATCTGATTGGAACATTGAACATGTCAGTTGGGCATGCAAAATCCCTCATGACTCAAAATAATCAACCTCGTTCTATACAAAATATTTTTAAACCAAATAGAGTGATTATATATAGGCAGAGACACCCTTGTGGATCAAGTCTCCCATATGTTTATACTGGTGGAAAAAGCAAACAAAGATATTGGCCATCTAAAAGCTTAGAAAACCAAGAGACTACACAGCACAATTCGAGATGCAAATTGTTATGTTTGAGTGACTTTGTGTGGAATATTTAAACCATTTTAAACAATGCCCATCACCAGGTGCGAGAAACATGCACCTATTAGTGTGATGATTCTCACCTCTTTGCTCATTAATCCAAGCGTCTACGATTGTAAATGTTCTCTTAAATGCACTTTTCTTAGGTGGATGGATAGAATCCCTGAAATTAGCAGCCACATGTAACGGTTGATGTTTTAAATTTGGCGTTCCTATTCTCACTCTGTAAAAGTGATACCAGTGTTAATGATGTTCCTTGCTGGGCAAAATATCGTCACATGACAGCTATAAGTTCTCACTCATGCTATAGCAGTGCATCATGTTGTCATATGCTTACAATAGGGAGTATATCATCTATAAGGGGGCTATGGTAGACAAATATGTAGTGTGTCATACCCTTAATATATGGACTCCAGGAAAAGAATGTGCCCCATTGCGAAAAGTTTATGTTAAAAAAAGTTAAATTGGTAATATTTTAAAACATTCAGCCTTACCATCAATATGATAGTAGTGGCCCCAATATGTAAAAACTTGTCCTCTTCCAAAGTTAACATCCAATCTTAAGATTCAAATCCATCCTTTATAACAAATAATGTAATCCTTCCGAATCTTGATAAATCCAGAATTGCACTTGTATGAGATCAGACGAGAGTTGCAACAAAAAAAAAAGGAACAGTCAGAAAAGGAATATATGCTGCCACAGCATTTATAGTTTGAACATTCTTATTTATATTAAGCCATTCTAACCAATGTGAGACAGAGCATTTCCTCCCCGTTCATCACTATTCAGATTTAGTGTGATGTCTCAGACATAAATAATATTTCATTTTATAAAATTCGGCAACTGCCATGTTCGTACGAAGCCAAATTTCATGTCTAATCATCCATTCGGCAAGTCTGTTGCATACATTCATTATATAGTCATTGTTAAAGTTATGGCGAATGGAATTGTCTAACCCCTTCACGAGGTGCCCAATACATTTACTTTTTATGGATGACATGCGTGATATTCAATCAGAGATAAGTCCAAGACGCGACATTTTAAGTTCAAATCACGCCTTGAGCCAACATCCTTCTAAAATATAGTCGCATAATAACCTCACCTCTTATTCTCCTAAGAGCACCCAGCGTTGAGCCAACTAGTACTTCTTCTTCGTGTGCGGTGCCGACTTGGGAATCCCGCTTCTCATACACAACGTGAAGACACGAGTGCTGCGGTAGACATAGAAAGTGGACTCACCCACTCACATTATGCCGTTGTTTGTGATTCCACGGTTGCCATTGTTAAAAGCGGCGGATTTGTATATCGGTTGAATCAAATACCCATCAACTTCTAATTTAGAGACCAGTTAGGTCTTACTGTCTTTTGAAGACAATAATTAAAATCAATTATAATCGGATTTTAGTCCTACTTGATAAATTATCAGACCAAAGATTGTGGTCTGAGTTAGATTGAGCGTGTCAATATGGATATCACCTCAAAAATTGGTTAGAAATTTGGTTGTCCTTACAGTCTCTTTCGTCATAATTTTTTAGAATATTCAACCAATATAAACCACGGACACCGGAAATCTTGTGTCCACCATTACAATCTAGACATGAGAATATCAAAGTTTTTTCATAGAACAAAAAATAAAAATAAATAAAGAATAATGAGAGGAAAAATCAGAAAAAACATTTAGGGGAATACCTCTATGGTGTTACTGTGTAAGTTGCGGTTATAGATCATCATATGAATAATGACTTACTGTCAGATCATTTTAGACAGTCTACTTTAGGGTGCACATCAGAAATAAGGGATCCCAGTCAGTTCTTATACATATATGTTGACTTTTGTACCGATTGACACCTTTGATCGTATATAAACAGAATAATCCAATTAAACATTTGGTCATAAGTATGTCATAGAACACGTGTCTGACCACAGCAAAATTATTAAAGTTTCTTATCCATTTAGAGGAATTCATGGAGATCTTTAACAATGTTAATCCCACATTCTACAGCATATAGCTTTATAATCCATAGGCTTTCTGTCTTCCGTAAACAGGACAGTCTATCACCACCTCTTAGGCCCATGTTGACGTTCTCAATACCATGAAAGCCAAGTTTGTGTAGGTCATTAGCATTATGTGTGGTGTTGAAATGTACTGCCAGTGGATATTGAGTGTTATTATTCTTAATAGCACGTATGTGCTCCTGTATTCTATCCTTTAGGGATCTGATGGTACTCCCTATGTATATTTTACCACATACACATAAGATGCAATATACCACAAACTTTGTGTTGCAGTTTATAAAACTGTTGATGCTGTATGTTCTTTCTGTGTTGTATTTGAACTCTGTCTTTCTGTGTAGCCCAAAGCAACATATACTGCAATTTCCACAACAGTAGAAACCTTTTTGTGTGCAGCTTAGCCAATTTTTAGTGCTTGTGGGTGATACGAATCTTGGGCACAGATACTGCCTCAATGTTTTTCCCCTGGCATGTGTAATAACAGGATTGTTTCCTACTACTGTTTTGAGATCCGTATCGTGTGTGAGTAGGTGCCAATGTTTTTTTAAAATCTTATACACATCAGTGCTTATACTCGAGTAAGGTACAATGAAATTCAGCTTCCTGACATTCTTTTTTCCTTTGCTTTTGTTTGTCAGCAAGGTGGACCTCTTGATTCAATTCACCTTATTTCTTGCCTGTTTGATAATGGAAGAGGAATAACCTCTCTGTGCGAATCTACGCTCCACATTGTCTCGTTCCCCATTTAAAGCGGATTCTACACTACAATTCCGTTTGATGGGTAGCATCTCACCGAATGGTATTGCATTTATCTGTGATGGTGGATGTGCACTCTTTGCGTGCAGAATGGCATTGCAGGCCGTTTTCTTTCTGTATGGTATGGTCATTAATCTGTCCTTATCTGCAATAATTGTAATATCCAAAACATTTATTTGTCTAGTACTAGACTCCATGGTGAATGATAAATTGAAGTCATTGGCGTTGACAAATGTACAAAATGTATCTAAATCTTGTTTGGATCCTGCCCAAAAGAGCAGGACATCATCAATATACCGTCCATATTATAGAATATGTTGTAATAGATGTTCTGGACAGTTACGCCAAATATGTGTCAGCTCAAATAGTCCCATAAACAAATTGGCGTACGATGGGGAAAATTTCGCCCCCATCGCCACACCCCTTTTTTGGCGAAACCACCGTCCATTGTGTAAAAAGATATTGTTATTTAGGACTAGATTGATTAAGTCCAGTAGCATTTGTGTGTGTTCATAACATTCTATAGGGCGACAGCCAAATAGTGTTCTATCGCATTCAGGCCCATCTCTCCAGGTATACATGTATATAATGAACCCACGTCCATTGTGACCAATAAGTGACCTTCTGTCCATTCCACGTCAGATACCTTACTCAAAACATCTCGGGTGTCCTTTATATATGACGGCAGGTTCACCACATGTGGTTGTAAATACATATCGATGTATTCTGATATTTTTTTCTGTTGGTTAATTGATACCGGAAATGATCGGTCTACCTGGCGGAAACCTGCTCTGCTTATGTACTTTGGGAAGCACACATATGCATGGATTTGTTGGAGTGTCATTAAAAAGATATCTGAATTCAATCTCTGAGATTAGTCCCTTGCCTCTCCAATGTTCAAGACGTGTCTCAATTAGTGTGACTGTTGATCCCATTGGATTACTAGGTAACAACATGTAGGTGGTTTCGTCAGCTAATTGCCTGTCTATCTCACTAATATAGTCTACCTTATTCATAAGTACGATGTTCCCTCCCTTGTCAGCCTCACGGATGACAAGGGAGGTAATACCAGCAAGGTTCCTAAGGGCATCACTTTCTTCACGAGAAAGATTGTATTTGTCTTTGTATGATGAAAGTTTGAATCTGTCCTCCAACTTATATAGATCCTCATAAACCAATTCCTGGAAGATATCTATGCAGTTGTTGTTTGATAAGTGTGGTGTGAATTTGGATTTTGGCCTTAGCCCACTGTCTGAACCATCATATGTATCTAGATTCAGTTCAGCTGCCAGACTTTCAAGTGACATTGATGTCTCTTGATCACCCATAGTCATTAATAGATGTATTGCCTTTATATCTTTGATTGACTGGGATTGTCCTAGTGTGTCTACTTCAGTTGCATTTGAACTTGCTTGCTTTTGTTTTTTGAAGAATTTATGTAGCTTCAGTTTTCTGGTGAATTTAAAACAACTTAAATGAAATGAGGTAAAATTTGGATAGACATATGGACAAAATCCAAGGCCTCTGCTTAGAAGATTTATTTCGATTTCAGACAATTAATAATCAAACAAGTTTATCACATTAACATTATCTTTCTCATTGTCAGCAAGGACACAATCTATCGTTGTTGATTGCGTGCTGCTGATCTTGTCGTCATTCCCACTTTTGTGATACATATGATGATTCAGAATTGGTTTATGAGGATCTATATAAGTTGGAGGACAGATTCAAACTTTCATCATACGAAGACAAATACAATCTTTCTCGTGAAGAAAGTGATGCCCTTAGGAACCTTGCTGGTATTGCCTCCCTTGTTATCCGTGAGGCTGACAAGGGAGGGAACATCGTACTTATGAATAAGGTAGACTATATTAACGAGATGGACAGGAAGTTAGCTGACGAAACCACCTACATGTTGTGACCTAGTAATCCAATGAGATCAACAGTCACACTAATTGAGACACGTCTTAAACATTGGAGAGGCAAGGGACTAATCTCAGAGACAGAATTCAGATATCTTTTTATTGACACTCCAACAAATCCATGCATATATGTGCTTCCCAAAGTACATAAGCAGAGCAGGTTCGATCTCAAAACAGTAGTAGGAAACAATCCTGTTATTACACATGCCAGGGGAAAAACATTGAGGCAGTATCTGTGCCCAAGCTTCGTATCACCCACAAGCACTAAAAATTGGCTAAGCTGCACACTTGTTGAAACTCTCGTCTGATCTCATACAAGTGCAATTCTGGATTTATCAAGATTCGGAAGGATTACATTATTTGTTACAAAGGATGGATTTGAATCTTAAGATTGGATGTTAACTTTGGAAGAGGACAGGTTTTTACATATTGGGGCCACAACTATCATATTGATGGTAAGGCTGAATGTTTTAAAATATTACCAATTTAACTTTTTTTAACATAAACTTTTCGCAATGGGGCACATTCTTTCCCTGGAGTCCATATATTAAGGGTATGACACACTAGATATTTGTCTACCGTAGCCCCCTTATAGATGATATACTCCCTATTGTAAGCATATGACAACATGATGCACTGCTATATTATGAGTTAGAACTTATAGCTGGCATGTGATGATATTTTGCCCAGCAAGGAACATCATTAACACTGGTATCACTTTTACAGAGTGAGAATAGGAACGCCAAATTTAAAACATCAACCGTTATATGTGGCTGCTAATTTCGGGGATTCTATCCATCCACCTAAGAAAAGTGCATTTAAGAGAACATTTACAATCGTAGACGCTTGGATTAATGAGCAAAGAGGTGAGAATCATCACACTAATAGGTGCATGTTTCTCGCAACTGGTGATGGGCATGGTTTAAAATTGTTTAAATTTTCCACACAAAGTCACTCAAACATAACAATTTGCATCTCGAATTGTGCTGCGTGGTCTCTTGGTTTTCTAAGCTTTTAGATGACCAATATCTTTGTTTGCTTTTTCCACCAGTATAAACATATGATCTCTGAGAGACTTGATCCACAAGGGTGTCTCTGCCTATATATAATCACTCTATTTGGTTTAAAAATCTTTTGTATAAAACTAGGTTGATTATTTTGAGTCACAAGGGATTTTGCATGCCCAACTGACGTGTTCAATGTTCCAATCAGATTGGAATCAATCACTATCTGATGGATATGTACAAACATCTTCCTTGCAGCCTTGAAAAAGCCCTGTGGGGGCGAAACGCGCGTCGGCTGCTGTTTTTCCTCTTGTGAACTGTGGAAATTAAAACCAGACCTCAACCTAAGAAGATTTGTTTGGACTCCATGTTTTTCCTTTGAGACTCTCTGGATCTAGAACATATGGGACGCTGAGACATTACTGACTGCTCTGGAGAAATACCTATATTACCTAAATTTGAAATAATGATATTGGTGTGCTCAGGTGTTGTGCATATATATGTTTGACCTGGGTTCATTTGAATCCTGGGACTTAATGACACTTTGGTGGGTTGGTGTCATATACCTTAGGAGCACCCTAGCCATAGTTGCTTCCTGTCATTTATCTATGTTCATATTACAACTGGCATAACCTTGCGATGTGCGGCTCAAATTAAGCAAACCCATTTGTTTCATGTGTTATTACTGAAAACTAGATAACATTTTAAATTCAGCAAGGGTTCGTTTGTGTAGATCCTTTACGTTTCTTTATAGAAATTAACAGTTAAAAAAAAATTTCGTTAAAAAAACAGCGATTTGTGCCAACGTTTTCACCTGTAATTTCTTCTAAATGTGAACATTTTTTAAAAGCAATATACTGTTACTTCTGGTTGTAGGGGCATATAGAACTTGTAAGTTCACCAAGAACCCGAGTAACCCAGAGACAATAACTGAGCAGCGTCTTGCAAAGGTTTTTCATTGTGTACCGGGTATATAGCAATTCATTTGGTAAAATATAGAGGGTGAAAAATAGGTCACTAGGAAACCAATATATTTCCAAATGGGAACAATATATAGAGTTTAGAAGGAGTGGTTATTTGCACATCTCCAAAATTATGGGTACCAATACAAGTATGTGAATTAGAGGTCATTTTTCAAAATGACTTATTTTTAACAAATTGTCTTACATTTGGAAGGCAGAAATGCATAGAAAATCAATTGGTAATAACACTTGTTGTACTATTCTGTGTTTCCTACAGTCTCCCAATGAAAACACTACCTCACTTGTGTGAGTAGGCCACCTGCCTGCGACAGGAAATGGCCCAACTCGCAACGTGGACACATCACATTTTTCCAGTGAAAACTGACCCTTTTTTTGCAATGTGCTGAGCTGTGGATTTTGGACCCTAGGACTGCTGGCACCTAAGGAAACCTATCAAGCATGAACATTTTTCAAAACTAGACAATCAGGGTAATCTAGGATGGGGTAACTTGTGTGGATTTCACTAGGTTCTGTTACCCAAAATCCCCTGTAAACCTCAAACCTTTTCTAAAAAACTAATTGTCCTCACATTTCTGTGATGGTAACTCCTAGAATCTGTGGAGAGCCACAAACTTCCAGCCACCCAGTGTTCCCCAAAGTCTTCCGATAAAAATGGTACCTCACTTGTATGAGTAGGTCTTGTACCTGTGACAGAACACGGCCCAAAATACAAAATGGACGCATTACATTTTTCCAGTGAAAACTGACCCTTTTTCACAATGTGCCTAGTTGTGGATTTTGGACCCTAGTTCTGCCTTCACCTATGGAAACATAGCAAACTTACACATTTTTTAAACTACACATCCAGTGGAATCCAGGATGGGGTGACTTGTGTGGTTCTCACCAGGGTCTGTTACCCAGAATCCCTTGCAAACCTCAAACTTTGTCAAAATAAACAAATCTTCCTCACATTTCTGTGACGGGAAGTTCTGGAAACTATGGTTAGACACAAACTTCCAGTCACCCAGCACTCACCAAAGACTGTAAATAAAAATGGTACCTCACTTGTTTGGCTAGACCTGGTACCCGTGACAGGAAATGGCCCAAAACGCAATGTGGACACATCACACTTTCCTGTGAAAATGTACCCTTTTTTCGCAATGGGCCTAGTTGTGCATTTTGGACCCTAGCTCTGCCGGGACCTAAGGAAACCTAGCAAGCCCACATGTTTTTTTAAACTCGACATCCAGGGGAATCCAGGATGGGGTAACTTGTGTGGCTATCACCAGGTTCTGTTAACCAGAATCCCTTGCAAACCTTAAACTGTGTAAATGAAATACATTTTCCTCACATTTCTGCGATCGAAAGTTCTAGAATCTGTGGAGAGCCACAAAATCCCTGCCACCCAGCATTCCCCAAAGTCTCCTGATAAAAATGGTACCTCGCTTGTGTGGGTAGGCCTAGAACCTGTGACAGGAAATGCCCAAAACGCAACATGGACACATCACATTTTTCCAGTGAAAACTGACCCTTTTTTTTGCAATGTGCCAGCTGTTGATTTTGAACCCTAGCTATGCCGGCACGTATGGAACCCCAGCAAACCTATACATTTTTAAAAAGTAGATATCCAGGGAAATATAGGATGAGGTGACTTGTGTGGCTCTCACCAGCTACTGTTATCCAGAATCCCTTGCAAACCTCAAACTTTGTCAAAGAAAAACAAATGTGCCTCACATTTCTTTGATGGAATCTGCGGGGAGCCACAAACTCCCACCCACCCACCCAGCATCCCCAAAGTCCAAATGGTACCTCACTTGTGTGGGTAGGCCTAGATCCCGCTACAGGGATTGGCCCACAACCTACTGTGGAGACTTCAAAAGTATTGATTGCAAAAAGACCTTGTTTTGCGAGCGAGTCAGCCGTGTTTTTGATCACAGGCTCGGCTGCCAATTAGGGATACCTACCAATCCCAGACATTTCAAAAAGCTAGACACATTGAGGAGTTCAGGGAGGTGTGAGTTGCATGGATCCCCCAACGTTTTCCTACCGAGAATCTCCTGAAAACCTCAAATTTAGCTGGAAAAAAGGAATTTTTCGCACATTTCTGTGTGGGAAAGTTGTAGGATCACCATTCTTATGCAAACTTCCTACCATCCAGCATTTCCCCTTGTCGCCCGATAAAAATGGTACCTCACTTATGTGGCTGGGCCAAGTACCCATGGCACGGAAGGACCAAAACCTAATGTGGAGACATTGAAATTATCTATCACAAAACAACCTGGTTTTGCAAGGGGGCACCTGCGTTTTTGGTCCTGGACTTAGGAGCCATCTAGGGAAACATAGCAAACCCACACATTTCTGAAAACTAGACATCCAGGGGAGTCCAGGGATGTGTGTCTTGTGTGGAGCCCTCAAGATTTTCCTCCCCAGAATCCTCTGAAACCCTCAAATTTAGCTAACAAAAATCTAATTTTCCTTACATTTCTGTGTGGGATCATCACACGAGCAAAAATGTCCCACCACCCAGCGTTCCCCTCGGTCTCCCAATAAAAATGATACCTCGCTTGTGTGGGGGTTCAATGAAATATGCCTAAAAACGTATTTAAAAAAAATAAAGCGCTTAGAGTTTGCTGTGCTATACACTCAATCCCTAGGTTTTTGGCCCTTCCCAGTCACAGGCCCTTGGACCACCCCCAGAAGTGAGGAATCATTTTACTCGGGAGACTGAGGGGAACACTGTGTAGTAGGACATTTGTGCCGGCACAGTGATTCTAGTCAGAAATGTGAGGAAAATTCGATTTTTTGGGCTAGATTTGAGGTTTGCAGGGGATTCTGGGTAGGACAATATTTGGGGATCCAGGCAAGCCATATCTCCCTAAACTCCCCCTTCTAGTTTTCAGAAATGTCTGGGTTTGGTAGGTTTTCCTAGATTGCCTTCGAGCTTGAACCAAAAACGCAGGTGGGCCCTTGCAAAAACAGGTAGTTTTGTGATAGATAATTTTGATGTCTCTACAATACTCTTTGGGCCCTTCCCTGCAGCGTGCACTTGGTCCACCCACACAAGTGAGGTACCATTTTCATTGGGAGACAGGGGAACGCTGGGTGTTATGAAATGTGTGCAACCAGGTGACCCCATCTACTTTCCCACACAGAAATGTGAGAAAAATCTGATCTTTTCAGCTAAATTTGAGGTTTTAGACCAATCATGCATCACTCTGCGCTTTGAGAAACATTGAACATAATGCTAGCCTCCTGTCTTGCCATAAAATGTCAATTCTTATAGGTTACTGAATAAATAATCATGATTTATTAAAGACACGGAGGCAAGCATTATCCCTCCACACCCACCCAGGTGAGTAGGAAAAAGTGGAATCAAGTTCTGATGGAGAAGTATATTTAGTCAAAAGTTGAAGTGTGGTATTGATTTTGCTTGTGTTTTATATATTGGGAAAGGATATATTTGTTTCTGGTATATTTTTTCAGATCAGTAAAAGGATGGAGGCACTAGGATTAAAAAGAGGAAGATAAGTCGAACAAGAAAAACAAAAGAGGAGGAACATGGAACCTTGGGATGCTCATATGGACTTGAGTAATCGGTTTATTTGGACTGAAGTTGGAGTTTTTACTGTTAGAAATGTTAAAGGTTGCTGCTCAGAAGGTGGTGAATAAAAGTTATATGCATAATGCTAGCCTCCTTGTCTTTAATAAAATCATGATTCTTTATTCAGGAAACCTATAATGATCGACATTCCTACTCAAAATATCATTTTTGTTACATGTGTCACACTGGATACAATTACGTCTGACAAAGGCCCTCTGTTTAAAACAAAGGCATTGAAGGACCTTGCACATTATAAGTGTAGGAAATCTGCATTTTCTGCTTGGTCACCCTGAGTTTTTTTGCCGTTTACTGGTCCCTATATTATTGCTGGGCTTAGAGCCGTGTGCCCTTTATCCCTTTCTAACCAGTAGTAACGCGTTAGTGCTCCCACTTTAAACATTGTCAAATTGGCATATTCCTAACTGGGAATGCAGGTTAATGCAGTTAAATTGCTGCCAGTGGATTGCAGCAGCACCTACTGTGCCATCTGTTACATGTCACTTCAGGCCCACCAGTGTACACTGACTGTAGCAGCTAGTGTAAAAATTGCAATTCGACTTCTCAAAATAAACCTTTTAAATATTAATAAGTCACCTCTATCTAGGCCTTGTAGCAAACAAGGCAGGGTGCATGGTATATAAAAGTAGGGCATGTACAAATTTACTGTTAACATGTCCTTACGGTGATTAGCAAGCAAAACACTATTTTTCACTATGGCAGGCCTAGTTGTCCTATTTAGAAATACAGAATAAAATCATAATACTGTATCTCAGGGATTGGACTAGCAAGAAAAATAATGAGATAACTATTTTAATAGCTATTGAAAATCAAATCACTATGGCAAAGTTGTTTTTTAAAAATAAATATTACGGAAAAATAACTTTAAAAAAGTTATATTTTCCCTGCCTGAGGTTCCTATGGGCTAAATTTGTGTTTGCTCTCCCACTTCTTCCAGCCAGGGATTTGCTTTTTTTAAAAACTTTTTTTTTATTCCTCATTTGCCGTCTCGCCACCCACAACTTCTATCTTAACTCACCACTGGGCTTTTATATCTCATAAGCTGGTTAGAGTAGTGAGGCATAGACTCCACCTATTTTGAGTCTGGCCATTCTTTAAACGATCCTTCTTGGCCATCTGACTCATCAAGTGTGTCCACCTCTTACTCTATTTTCCGTCCTAGAATCCCATATAATAGATACCAGCGAGATAGGCACGGGCTTAATCATCGGAAACCATAGTCAGTATTATTCAACCAAAACATAAAAGGAAGGGTACCCAAAATCCTCGATTTTCTTGAACTTGTGGCGGTAATTCTCTTTCTTTGTCTAAGTTAAAAATAGAATTCTAATAAGTCTGATGTCATTTTCAGATGTAACCATACCTGTGGCAAAAGGTTCCCTTTAAAGTCTACCTTGTGGAAGTACTAGCATTTATTTGCATCAATATAAATAGGTAACATTCCTTACTTATATTACAACCTTGGCACTTCCTTTGCAATGTTCACTATTCAAATGTTTAAATCCCATTCTTGGTGTTTTAGCAATACAACTATTCGTAATCTACCATTAATCAGACCACACTGGGTGTTTTTCTACTCAACCTCATGAGCCTTTGCTCTCTGTCATCTCTCACTCTTTTACTATGCAGACCTTGTCTTTAGAAAGTTCCTATGAGACCCTATACTATAGCAGTGTATATTTAGGATGCTTGTATATAGATTGACCTACAGACGATCTAAATGGTAGGATGCTATACTAATAAACTGTCTTGCATTAAAATCTGTTTGATATTTAGAAACACAGCAAAAATGTTTACAGATGTTTTTCTTACCTTTCAGAAATTGAAGAAAACTCCCCGTCTTTTTAACTTTTGTATATATGTGTCACTATAACTGTTAGTTCTTTGGCCCTGAAGAAGGTGATTTAATTATCTATCATCACCGAAACGTACGTAGGCCGTACACACTAAAAACCTGGACAATGTTTTGCTGACCGGAAAACAATGTATAGATCGGCTTATGACTAAGTGGTAGGACCCCTGTCCCTTACATCTACAGTGGTCCACCTGAGACACTTTTTGGGTTAATGTTATGTAAAGTTTTGTGTATCTGTCTAGATTTGTTCTTTTAGAATAAGTAGTGAATGTATAGGTATGTAAGGTATGTATGAGAGAATGAATGTCTATAGGACATACTGCTTAGGGGTGTTTCGCTTCAACTGCACTTTATGAGATTCAAAAAAACAAATATTTTTTTTTGAAAATTTGTTATTTATGACTATGTTCTTGTGTGATCAAATAAATTATATTTACGTATACACAGTTAAAATAAAAATGATAAAAAGAAAAATAATGTTTTCAAAGTAACTAAAGTTCTTTCTCATTCTCTATAGCATCCAACCTTATAAAAAATTGTTTGATAGATTCTTATGACAAAGTAATGTAGGTCTATTCAGAGGTACTCTCCTTGCTTAGTTCATTTTTCTCTCCCTCCTCTGGACCTAAAAATATATTGGGAGAACTCTTCCTTTCGTATGCTCTCCCACTTCTTCCAGCCAGGGATTAGCTTTTTTTTTAAACTTTTTTTTTATTCCTCATTTGCTGTCTCGCCACCCACAACTTCTATCTTAATCCACCACTGGGCTTTTATATCTCATAAGCTGGTTAGAGTAGTGAGGCATAGACTCCACCTATTTTGAGTCTGGCCATTCTTTAAACGATCCTTCTTGGCCATCTGACTTATCAAGTGTGTCCACCTCTTACTCTATTTTCCGTCCTAGAATCCCATATAATGGATACCCGCGAGATAGGCACGGGCTTAATCATCGGAAACCGTAGTCAGTATTATTCAACCAAAACATAAAAGGAAGGGTACCCAAAATCCTCGATTTCTCTTAGTATGATCTGAAGTATCGAGCTTGGCCATATACCACATGGCTAAAATCCAATCCATTAAATTAGGAATAAGTGGTGAGACCCATAACTTGCATATCTCTCTACGAGCTAACAACATGGCATAAAAGGTAAGTCTAACATTATTATTCATGCTTTTGTTTTCTAAATCATATCTTCCTGTTATAATTAATTCAGGGCTTACCTCAATGCGCAGATTCAGAGATTTGGATAGACAGTTACTTACATCCAGCCAGAATTGCCTTATGTTTGGACAAGAGACGAACATATGAAGGTCATCCACATTTGGGGCCTTACATTTCGGACACCCCACAACTCCGCCGGCTTTGAATTTGGATAGTCTGCGGGGGGACCAATATGCCCTATGGATTGTAAACAAAAGATTTCGCCTTAAATTTGCAGGTTTAACAATACTATAAAGCATAGACATTGTTACTTGCCATTGGTTCTCTGTCGCGATCTTTGGCAAGCTTTCCATCCACAGGGCCTCCGGTAGCACAAATGGTCCGTCTTCCATTTCCAGTATCGTCCAATACCATGTAGCCATTTCCTTCTTAAAGATCCCTATTCCAAGCTTCAACTCAAAATCATTCTGAGTCCCAATTACATTTTCCAAGTCATTTGCCCAACTCTGAATCTGTAAATACTTGTATCTCGAAAAGACCTGTCCCCATAGTTGTTGGCAAAAGCCCCAAGGCAAAAGTTTACCATCCTGAAACAAGTCTTTCCATCTCTGCAGAGCATCTTCTTTTTTCAAATGCTGAGCCAACGCATCTTTTGTCCAGAGTGGGGCACCAGGAGAGTCCCATATTGGGGCCTTATAACTAAAATAAGGCAATTTTAGTAGTCTTCTTATTTTGTACCATATCTCAGCCAAATCCAGTAAAATCTTGTCTCATCTTTCAAAAAAATGTAGGACTAGCAAACTTATATAAAAAAACAAAATCATCATATCCAGAACTTTTCAGCAATACACCGAATATTTCTCCAATCGTAGATTTAGATAGGGTACCTAACAACATCCTGCAGTTTTTTAAACAAAAAGCCCATGCATAAATTTGTAAATCTGGAGCAGCCAGACCACCTTTATTGATTCTTCTCCTTAACTTTTTCCACGATATCCGTGAGCCCTTAGATGCCCAAATAAATGATGTTATCTTGCTCCGTAGTTTAACCAGCCATTCTTTTCTAAATCCAAGTGGGATAGTTTCAAACAAAAACGTGATTCTTGGCACAATCACCATTTTCACAAGGTTAGTCGGACCATATAGTGAGAGGGGGAGATTCATCCATCCTTTTAAAGTGGCCACCACTTCTTTTTTAATCCTTTCAAAATTGGTTTTAGCCAGATCTTCAATATTTTGAGTTATCCTAACTCCCAAATATCTCATTTCTGATTTGTTATTTACCCCCTCCGTATTTAGATTCCAGGCCATTATCTCAGTCTTATCCTGATTTATCTGATAACCTGAAACCTTGCCAAATTCCTTCGTTATTTTAACCAAATTCTCCAGAAAATGCAGCAGATTAGAAGAGTAAATAATAATATCATCTGCACACAGACCCAGTTTTCTTGACCAGTCATCAACTATAAAAGGGGGTATCTGTTCTGAGGCTCTAATTCTGCAAGCCAATGGCTCTATATATAGGTTGAAGAGCAAGGGTGATAAAGAACACCCTTGTCTAGTGCCACGCATTACTTTAATAGGATGGGTAAGAATTCCATTAACTAGAACAAGCGATATTGGTGAGCAATACAACGAAAAGAGAGATTGCGTAAAATTCTCTCCTAAATTAAGATATTGCAATAGTGTTTTCAAATATGTAAAGTTAACTCGATCAAAAGCCTTGGCGGCGTCTAAAGCGATCACCGCCAAGGGGTACTCATATCTAGAAGCCACATCTATTATTCCGATCAGAGTATATGTTAATTCTTTTAAGTATCTCCCCTTAATAAAACATTTTTGGTATTCATGGATCAGTTTATGAATAACTTTGCTAAGTCTATCGGCTAAGATTTTTGAAAAAATTTATAATCACAGTTCAAGAGTGATATAGGTCTGTATGCGTCAAGACTACTAGAAGATTTTCCTGGTTTAAGTATTAGAGTGATTGTTGCCTCGTTCCAAGAACTAGGAATTGTTACCTCCCCTCTAAAAACTTTATTAAACAGTTGACATATTGTGGGAGCAATTGTATCCACTAGAACTTTATATACCTCAGCCGGGAGACCATCCGGGCCAGGTGCTTTCCCTCTTTTACTTTCCTTGATCACTTTAACCACTTCGTCTTGCGAAATTTCCCTATTTAGGTCCCCCACCCAGTCAGCAGAGAGTGGTTTCAACATATGTAGCCAGCTTTCCATTTCAGTTATCTTTGGACAGAGGTCTTCTGTATAAACATTTACAAAGTAATCGTGGAAAGCTTCTGCAATTCTTTTACTTTCTGTAATAACTTCTCCTGAATTCGCCTTTTTAATTTCTTTTATTTGATTACATACAAGATCTTTCTTTGCTTTCCACGCTAGTAGTTTGCCACACCCTTCTGCATATGAGAAGTGGGCCAACTGACTGTCTTCCCATCTTTTTCTAACTCTTTGTGAGAGTACTGCTGTGAGTTCTATTTTTAGATCCAGAAGCTTATTTTTAACTTCCTCTTCAGACACATTTCCCCCTTGTCTGTTTTGACTAGCTTCCCAGACTCATATTTCTTTCTCCAAATTTGAGAGGGATTAGCTTTTGAATAGGTGTGAAACAAGAGGCTACCTTGAATGAGTAGGGATGACTACTCTGAACCTTCCAGAATATGCAGGATGAGTTGTCTGTGAACATTATTTTAGACTTAGATTGTCACATTATGCTTGAATGTCAAATTCTTCTTTACAGGTCTGCTGAGTTTACACATAACACTTTGGAGCACACTTGAAAGGAATGGAAAAAGGATGCCAAATCAATTCTTGTGTATCTACTGTCTAATTGCTGAAAGACCTGCTTTGGCTCAGCAGACTTTTGTCTCTGGATTTGACATATAATACTGGGGCACACTTAAAAGGAAGGTAAACAGGATACCAAAATAGTTCTTATGTATCCACTGCCTGGTGGCTGGAAACCCCCAGTTTTGTTATACCATACATGTGACTCAGGGTTTATTTTGCCTCAGAATGGATTTTAGTGTTTGATATAAGAGGACAATAGAGTTACTATAGTACACTCCCCCAAACACACCAACCAGTCCACGGCACCTTAGTTTAGAGTGGCATAAGACTTATTCCATCTTGAAAATCCCCAAACCAGGTAGGTTTGACCCTGGGGACTTTAATCCCATTGGATAGGGTGTGCCCAGGAGTTATTTCCACCCACTCGTTCATGCCAGCCATAAATATGGCACCACCAGGCACCCACTTCAAAGCTCTGCAGGACCTGGGGAAGAACAGAAGAGGATTGGACTTGAAGAACTGGACCTGCACACTCTTATACTCAGATCAATAAAGGGACTCCAAGGGCCATAAGGCTGACCTCCTACAGAGATACAACAAGCTAAAAGAGTCCTTTCTTGCACCTTCCCAACTGACAAGCGGCTATTGAACCTGGACTGGACCCTGTTATTGGCCTTCGCCCTACACCCTGTGGATCTAGGGAGCCATATAAGTGTATACCGGTGTTGGACTGGGGTTTAAAGAACCAAAGTCAGAAAATAAAATCTTTATTCAGGACAAACCTGGTCATGTATCCGACCCACACTCCATCACAGTCAGCATGAAATCTAGACTAGGTCCCGGTCGAAATGACCATTGACTATTATTAACACTTTGTGCTTCTTGGTGATTTCCTACTTAAAACTTTACAAAATCATTTCTCCAGTTCCTCTTATAGCATTTTTATTGTTTTGCATTTTGACTTAATTACTGATTTAATATTGCATAAATGCTTTACACATTGTCCCTAAGTTAAACCTGTTTGCTCTGTGCCACAGCAACCAGAGGGTTGAGCTCATGTTAATTTAGTGACGTTGAGGGTTTACCCTGGCAAAGATTATGATTGTTCATTGGGGTGGGTGAATGCAATAACTTAGAATATGCCTTATCATCAGAAAAAGGACACATCCCTCTGATCTCAGGCAAATGACAACGTGGAACATTTCATGGCCATGGTGAGCAAAATGGAATTAATTGCCAAATTGACACAACAGTATATCTCTTACGTAGTCTGCCAAATTCTGAGTATATATTAGGACACTTCTCAAGTATGAGCACGCTCTCTGTTCATGGGAATCAATTAGCTAACACACAAAAACAATAATGTTGTAAAAAGAAAGCCCAGGACTGAATGCAGGCTGCACTTCATGCGGTACATGCATGGTAGTGTGTGACAAAAATGTGTGTGTATACTTGTATGAAATTTAGTTGTAATTGTGTTGTGTTCTTTTTTTGTTCTGCTGAGTTGCTATGCTTCATTAATGTAATGTTATGTTGTGTTGTACTGTGGTTGTGTCACGTTCTATTTTGACTGTTTTTCTATGTTGAATGCTGATACATTTCTTGTCGAAAGCAGCATATGGCTTTACAGTTCCTGTTAGAAACGAGATCCCTGGCTGGCCAGGGCTTGCGCCAAAGTCAGTCAGAGACCACCACTTCTAAGTCAGGGCAAGGGAGTTACACGCCAAGATAACCCCTGCTCACCCTCTAGGTAACGTGGCGCGAGCAGCAAGGCTAAACTTGGAGGCGGTATGAGTTAAGTATTTGCGCACGCACCCCAGCAACAACACCCAAGGCCCACCACAAAGGAAACTCCACACAAGGTTATATAAAAAAAGCCTTTGTATTATAGTACAAACACATTAGATAACACACAAACTTTACAATGTGCCAACAGGCACGGGCAGAATTTACAAGGGATTATCTACAGGACAGGGCCACATGGACCACTGTCAGGGGTAGGCACTTGTTAGAAATAATACTTGTAGGTATACACTTAGCACATAAACATATAATGACTAGCACCAAAATTGTATATGTAGCACACAACCAGTAATCACTGGTAAAGAGTAAATACCTCCTACGCCACCCAAAAACATGGTAGGGAAATCACGCAGGGAACTAGGACCTTATCATCAGGACCTAAGGAAGGAAAACCATCACCTAAGCAGGTCACTTTTAGCAAAGGGAAGGAAACCTAAACAATCACCTAAGCAGGTCACATTTAGCAAAGGAGATAAAACATAAAATACCTAAGCAGGTCACTTTTAGCAAAGGTAAGCGGACATCAACAATCCTCTAAGCAGGTCACATTTAGCAAAGGGGATAAACATAAAATACCTAAGCAGGTCACTTTTAGCAAAGGTAATGGGACATCAACAATCCTCTAAGCAGGTCACATTTAGCAAAGGTAATAAACATAAAATACCTAAGCAGGTCACTTTTAGCAAAGGTAATGGGACATAAACAATTGCACATAAGGCATTAAAACACATTCAGAGGTGCAGGTAGAACATTTGCGCAGGAATCACATACATCAGTAAATTACCATGCGCAGGGTGCACATAGCACAACACTAGAACTGTCCCTCAGGCAAACTGGCCTCGCAAGGGGCTGAAATGCCCTGAGTCTCAATGTCAGGGGGTCTACGCAGGCAGCACAAACCACAAGCCTAAACGTAGCAACTGTCCACTAAGTGCTGGACAGTTGTGAATCACAGCTGGGCAACGTTGGAGCCACGTGGGCTCAAGAACAAGGTGAGGGAACACAGCGTGGGAGCCACGGGCTCTGACCAACTCACTGCCTGTGTCCCCCTCAGAGCCTCTCTGGCTCGCAAAACAAATATGGGCTGGGAGCCTCGTGGGCTTCAGAACAGATGTGGCCCCACAAGCTTCTCTGGCTCGAAATACAAATTGCGGGCGTGGGGAGCCTCGGGGCTCAACAAACAACTATGCCCCTCAGAGCCTCACAGGCTCGCAAATACAAATTGCCGCCATGAGACGCGGTGCTCCAAGCACTAGAACTGCGGGATCGTTGGAGTCCCTCACGGGGGACTCAGGATGCTGAAATACCTCTGGAGAGCCTCGCAGGCTTGCAACTAGAATACTGCCCCACTCGGTCGAGCGGCCCGCTGTCAACCGGGGCCGCTCTGCTCTCAATTGGGAGGCCCCAGCCCTCCTGGACTCACCGGCTCTCCTGCGGGTTGCTCCGGTGCCGCGGGCGGGGCTCCTCTCCCTCTCCAGGCGTCTCGGGGACACGGCTGGCTGCTTCTCTCCTCGCTGCTCGGCTCCGGGGGCGGGACTTCCGGTTCGCCTCTCCCGGGCCGTGCAGCGATTGGCAGGCTGACCCAGCACTTCCGGGTCATCGCGGGTAGCGCGGTGGCCCGTTTTAGGCAGGCAGGCTGGCTCTCAGTATCCGAGGAGTGGGCTCCCTCGTCATAATTAAAGATCCAAGAATGGGGCAATGCCGGGTGGGCACCGGCCTTTAAATAAAAATATAAAGCGAGGTAGGCACTCGCTATGCCGAAAATCGGCAATAAAGCGGGCAAACGCCGGGTGGGCACCGGCTGCACAAAATAGAGCGCTCGAAGCGCTAGAAGGGGAATAAAGCGCTATCAAGCGCCAAGGGCTCAAAATAAAGCACTCCTCAGCGCTAAGGAAAATAAGCAGCGCTCCCAGGCAACAGCAAAGCTCCAGCATGGTCTGGAGGCAGGCAGGGGGGCAAGGCAGGGCCAGAGCCAGCACACTGGGTCACCAGGCAGGGAGACAAGCCAAGTGGCGGTCCTCTTGGCCCCAGCAGCAGCAGCAGCCCCCTCTGTCAAGGATCCAAAAGAAGAACCAAATTGTATGGAGACACAGCCCCTTCTTATACTGTAAAATCCCTTTGTCTCATGGTGCAGGGTGGGGGGAGAAACCAGTTGCAGCTGGTCTTGAAGTACCCTTGATAGCTCAACTACCCATTTCATTCACTGGCAGGGCTAGGGACATCAGTCGCACTACAGGGGGTGGAGCCAGCATTGTGTGGGGAAAGTCCAGGCCCATCAGGGACCAGGTGCACTCCTCCCAAGCCATCAACATGCTAATCTCACACTCACCACCGGGCAGACCCATCCAGCCTTCCTGGAGCCAGGCTCACCAGCCAGCTCCAGCCAATCACACGGCAGGCATATTTTACATTAATATGCCAAGTCCTAGAAGTGGCATTTCTACACATGACACACACATGCCACATACACCATTGCGAAGCATTCATTCTCACGAGCTCGCACATACCAAATTCGAGTCTGCACTCCCCACGCATCAGGAACTACCAGGGACACAGACATTCCCCATGCATTCCTATGGGAGAGCAGGCCAGCCTAACTCTATGCACGCACTTTACTCTGGGACACAGGGAAAAAGTGCGCACAGACCAAAAATCATTAACACAGACCATAGATTAAAAAGCAAAAAGATTAGGGGTGAACCTGCCATAAGGGCCAAGTCCAACACAACCCCCTTCCAGCCAAAACGCAGGGCAGACCAATCACCACCGTGATGGACTTCCCAGCTTGGGGCGATAAAACACGGACGCGGACCCGCAACTGCAGGGACACCCTCCTGTTTTACACCACGGTGAACCCCTGGGGTTCTTTCTAAAACTATGGTAGGGACTAACTGGGCTACCCCACTGGTAATCCCCAGCTGCCCTCGGCCAGGGCCAGGCCCTAGGCCATCCAGGTGCCACTGGTTCCTGCCTACTCACAAAGTGGGGGGTAGCAACCCCTGGTACATAACAGCCATTTTCCACTCTTCCTGTCTGCAAGACAGGGCTAGACTGCCACTGGTTCTCCAGCCTAGGGTCTACAACCTTAGGTGGACCAGGAGTCTCAGGGAAGGCTCTCCTCCCCTTACCTCTTCTCCTAGGCTTCCTCCTCCTCCTTCGAGGGGTACCCTCTAAACACCATTCTCCCAACCTAGGGTTTAACCCCTTAGGTGGTACCGGGGTCAGAGGTGGGCTCTCCCACCCTCTGCACCCCCTTCCAGAGTCCTGCTCCCTCCCAACCGGGGCGGTACCTCTGGAGAAAGAACTGGTCAGGACACTGATTACAGTATTCCCACCCTTCAGGTCAGGCAAACCCCGAACCTGGACCTCCAACCTCCGGTCTAGAACCTTTGGTGGAATCACTGCCTGGCACTCCAGGACTTCTGGGGACTCACATCCTATCCCCCAATCACTCTTTTCACTGGACTTCTGTACTCTCCCTACTGGAGCAGTACTGCCAGACTCTACAACCATAGAAGCTCCGCTTACAGATGCTCCAGATCCTCCACACACTAGGAGATCTCCCTCAAGTGAACTAACAGGTAAGCTTAGGTCCCCACCCTGGTGTTCCCTAAAGAAACCATCCAGGCTCTGAGGCAGGGCTTCGGGCATCTGGGGACTCTCGGTCTCACACTCACTCTCGCTCCACTGAGACAGGCAGTAAGCCCCTACACCCTCCTCACTATACTGGGACCTAGCTGGGCTACTTTCACCCTCCTCCACCACGCTAGGTTGGAGAAAACCTGACCCACTATTGTTGGAATCACTCACTAGCGACGCTAAGGAACCTCTTGCACTTTCCCAGCGCTCTGCTTCCTCTGCAAGTTCACATGGTAAAAACAATCCACACCCCAACAGGTGTTGGCGCAACTCTGCTGAACACCAATTGAGCAGGTGCTCTTTGACAAACATGCTGAACAAGTCGCACCAATCACATTTCGTGGGACCCAGTACCCAATCAGACAGTGCCTCACAACAGTCATCTTCAAAATCTTCCCAAGACTGGTGAGACGGTTTCCTAAGGTTCCTAAACCTTAACCTATTCTCCTCCTCTGGGGAAACAGGAACCATACTTGGGGAACTGGGAGTGGGACTGTCTACACTGACACTTAAAAAGCTGCCACCACTGGACTCCACCCTCCCTGGGGAATCCAGACAATTACAACGGTGGGCGGGGGAGAGTCTATCTTCTAGGGCTGCGCTCTCACGAATGATGGCCCTTCTCTCCACCTCTATCCTCTCCCACGCTAGGGCTCTCTCAACCACTAGTTGTTGTTTCTTGACACCCAGCTGCGCCATAGTCTGGGCATGCTCTAACATGAGCTGTTCCATTGCTAGCTGATGCTCCCTCTCTTCCTTCCTATCTAACCAATCCTCTGGGGACAGGGAAAGGGTTGGGGCACTGGCACTGACACTGGACCCAGCAAGGGACTCCCTACCTATGGGTTCCTTACTATCTGCTGGTGCCCATTCACTGTCATCATCATCCAACTCACATTCTTCATCAGAATCTTCAGGGCTCCCCACAGACTCACCAGCCTCATGGCGTGCGGCCCGGGCCCTATCTCTCTCACTGTGCTCAAGATCCCACTGACCCTTTTGCCATAGGATCAGGCTGCTCCTAAGTTCGGACTGAGTATCTGACTCATCCACCCCTATGTCTCTCTCTTCACAGAATCTGACCAACTCCAACATACTGTATCTAAACAGATCACAGAATTCAAAAGTAGGCTCCATTTTGGCAGACGTTCTCAGGAAGAGTTTGACACAGGGAACCTGGGGGTCTGAGCTAAACAGGAGAACACAATTAACAAAATTCAGCAAGATTCCTATCTCAGGGAACTTGCATTCCTCTGTCCAGTGTAACACACACTCATTCACACACAACCCTCCCCTCGGACTGGTAAGGCAGTTTCTACCACCCCTGATTTTCTCAACCTGACCACAAGCGACACAGGTACCAAACTCTGGGAGCAGGGCGGGGAACAAGGTACTAGACAAAATACAAAATGACACCTTTCAAGAGAAGCAATACTGATCTTCACCTAAAAAACAATAATCCCCTAAATGTGGTTATCTAAAAATGTAGAGTTTTGTAGTGTGGCCTGTCGCCACTGTGGTACAGCACAAACACAAATCCTTATCCTCACCGCTTGCCGCCAATGTTAGAAACGGGATCCCTGGCTGGCCAGGGCTTGCGCCAAAGTCAGTCAGAGACCACCATTTTTAAGTCAGGGCAAGGGAGTTACACGCCAAGATAACCCCTGCTCACCCTCTAGGTAATGTGGCGCGAGCAGCAAGGCTAAACTTGGAGGCGGTATGAGTTAAGTATTTGCGCACGCACCCCAGCAACAACACCCAAGGCCCACCACAAAGGAAACTCCACACAAGGTTATATAAAAAATAGCCTTTGTATTATAGTAAAAACACATTAGATAACACACAAACTTTACAATGTGCCAACAGGCACGGGCAGAATTTACAAGGGATTATGTACAGGACAGGGCCACATGGACCACTGTAAGGGGTAGGCACTTGTTAGAAATAATACTTGTAGGCATACACTTAGCACATAAACATATAATGACTAGCACCAAAATTGTACATGTAGCACACAACCAGTAATCACTGGTAAAGAGTAAATACCTCCTACGCCACCCTAAAACACGTTAGGGAAATCACGCAGGGAACTAGGACCTTATCATCAGGACCGAAGGAAGGAAAACCATCACCTAAGCAGGTCACTTTTAGCAAAGGGAAGGAAACCTAAACAATCACCTAAGCAGGTCACATTTAGCAAAGGAGATAAAACATAAAATACCTAAGCTGGTCACTTTTAGCAAAGGTAAGCGGACATCAACAATCCTCTAAGCAGGTCACATTTAGCAAAGGAAATAAACATAAAATACCTAAGCAGGTCACTTTTAGCAAAGGTAATGGGACATCAACAATCCTCTAAGCAGGTCACATTTAGCAAAGGTAATAAACATAAAATACCTAAGCAGGTCACTTTTAGCAAAGATAATGGGACATAAACAATTGCACATGAGGCATTAAAACACATTCAGAGGTGCAGGTAGAACATTTATGCAGGAATCACATACATCAGTAAATTACCATGCGCAGGGTGCACATAGCACAACACTAGAACTGTCCCTCAGGCCAACTGGCCTCGCAAGGGGCTGAAATGCCCTGAGTCTCAATGTCAGGGGGTCTGCGCAGGCAGCACAAACCACAAGCCTAAACGTAGCAACTGTCCACTAAGTGCTGGACAGTTGTGAATCACAGCTGGGCAACGTTGGAGCCACGTGGGCTCAAGAACAAGGTGAGGGAACACAGCGTGGGAGCCACGGGCTCTGACCAACTCACTGCCTGTGTCCCCCTCAGAGCCTCTCTGGCTCGCAAAACAAATATGGGCTGGGAGCCTCGTGGGCTTCAGAACAGATGTGGCCCCACGAGCTTCTCTGGCTCGAAATACAAATTGCGGGCGTGGGGAGCCTCGGGGCTCAACAAACAACTATGCCCCTCAGAGCCTCGCAGGCTCGCAAATACAAATTGCCGCCATGAGCCGCGGGGCTCCAAGCACTAGAACTGCGGGATCGTTGGAGTCCCTCACGGGGGACTCAGGATGCTGAAATGCCTCTGGAGAGCCTCGCAGGCTCGCAACTAGAATACTGCCCCACTCGGTGGAGCGGCCCGCTGTCAACCAGGGCCGCTCTGCTCTCAATTGGGAGGTCCCAGCCCTCCTGCACTCACCGGCTCTCCTGCGGGTTGCTCCGGTGCCGCAGGCGGGGCTTCTCTCCCTCTCCAGGCACCTCGGGGACACGGCCGGCTGCTTCTCTCCTCGCTGCTCGGCTCCGGGGGCGGGACTTCCGGTTTGCCTCTCCCGGGCCGCGCAGCGATTGGCAGTCGGACCCAGCACTTCCGGGTCGTTGCGGGTAGCGCGGCGGCCCGTTTTAGGCAGGCAGGCTGGCTCTCAGTATCCGAGGAGTGGGCTCCCTCGTGATAATTAAAAATCCAAGAACGGGGCAATGCCGGGTGGGCACTGGCCTTTAAATAAAAATATAAAGCGAGGTAGGCACTCGCTATGCCGAAAATCGGCAATAAAGCGGGCAAACGCCGGGTGGGCACCGGCTGCACAAAATAGAGCGCTCGAAGCGCTAGAAGGGGAATAAAGCGCTATCAAGCGCCAAGGGCTCAAAATAAAGCACTCCTCAGCGCTAAGGAAAATAAGCAGCGCTCCCAGGCAACAGCAAAGCTCCAGCAGGGTCTGGAGGCAGGCAGGGGGGCAAGGCAGGGCCAGAGCCAGCACACTGGGTCTCCAGGCAGGGAGACAAGCCAAGTGGCGGTCCTCTTGGCCCCAGCAGCAGCAGCAGCCCCCTCTGGCATGGATCCAAAAGAAGAACCAAATTGTATGGGGACACAGCCCCTTCTTATACTGTAAACTCCCTTTGTCTCATGGTGCAGGGTGGGGGGAGAAACCAGTTGCAGCTGGTTTTGAAGTACCCTTGATAGCTCAACCACCCATTTCATTCACTGGCAGGGCTAGGGACATCAGTCGCACTACAGGGGGTGGAGCCAGCATTGTGTGGGGAAAGTCCAGGCCCATCAGGGACCAGGTGCACTCCTCCCAAGCCATCAACATGCTAATCTCACACTAACCACTGGGCAGACCCATCCAGGCTTCCTGGAGCCAGGCTCACCAGCCAGCTCCAGCCAATCACGCGGCAGGCATATTTTACATTAATATGCCAAGTCCTAGAAGTGGCATTTCTACACATGACACACACATGCCACATACACCATTACGAAGTATTCATTCTCACGAGCTCGCACATACCAAATTCGAGTCTGCACTCCCCACGCATCAGGAACTACCAGGGACACAGACATTCCCCATGCATTCCTATGGGAGAGCAGGCCAGACTAACTCTATGCACGCACTTTACTCTGGGACACAGGGAAAAAGTGTGCACAGACCAAAAATCATTAACACAGACCATAGATTAAAAAGCAAAAAGATTAGGGGTGAACCTGCCATAAGGGCCAAGTCCAACAGTTCCCTTGACAAGCAACCATTTATCCTGGACAATGGTGGCAAAATAGAGTTGTTCCAGCTCTACAAATATATAAAACACCAGTCAGCCTAAAACAGTGGCAGACACCATGGGTCGAATGGCATAAAGCGAGCACTTGGAGTGCTACGTTAAGACGCAATCTCTGCCACAATATAGGGCTGGCTGGTGTCTTAAGTCGTTGCCTTAAACAGTGGTGAAAGGTTGCCTGTCACAGGAACTTTCAAGGCATATGCTACTTTTGAGTGAAAAAGTAGCAGCATTTATTGACATATCTAAAATAAAAAAACGACCATAACACCGTCATATACACATAACAACATGATTAAAATATAAGACACATCACAACAAAAGTCACAACAGAATTGAACGGAACCATTGCAGTACAATACATCATATAACAATAATGCAGCACAAATACACAGCAGCACAAAAAAAACCCAATAGAACACATCACTACAACAACAAAAGACAGTGCTTAATTTGAGTCAGTGGGTTCAGGTGGGGCCCACTGGAACTCATAACTGGAGACTGGCATTTAAAAAGATGGAAAAAGAAGGAAGGGGAAGACAGAAAAGCAGTGACAAAGAGAGAAAAGCAGGGGTAAAAAAGAACCTGCAAGATAAAGGTAAGGATGAAAGATGCACGATGTGGTAAGCTGCAACCTTGATATCTGGTAGCACCGCTGTAGGCTTCTGAGCACAACTTTGGGCTCCATCCCTTACTCTTTTATATGAATGAAGTGCTGACTAAATACCTCACAGCAAACATGCAGAAACCTTCTTGTCACACAAGAACCCCTTCGACTGTGCAGCACAGACGTGCATGCCAATCTTTTCAAACCTCTGAAGAGCAGAATTTGCAGCGCTTTCCTGTTTGAAAATGAGTTCAAGTAAGTGTATTTTTAGATGGCCTGTGGTCAACGTGGTCAAAACATGGAGTCTGGAGCAGATTGCCTTCCAGCAGGCCCAAAACAAATGTTCAAGGTTGAAGTCATTCACAAATACACACATGACTCCAACCTGGACAGCTCAGCCAGCTGACTCAATCGAGAACAGCTTAGGTGTTTGTTGAACAGCTTGAAAGTATATCCAGATTTCGTCTTACCGGTTTATTGGCCTTCCCACAGGCTTGTTTTACTGTAGCACAATGAAATGAGGAAATAGCAGAAAGGACACTTGCTCCGCTTTCATACTCACACAGTTCCGAGAATAAAGAATGTATGTAGCGTGCAGTAGGAACTTTTTAACAATTACTAACAAGTTCTCTCTGCCAGGTATAAACACGTTGGAACACGTTAACCCATTGAAATCGTGAAATTCCAACAATGTGAGTTTAGGAGAAAACGTTTATTTTTCCAAACTATGGTGGTCTCACCCTTTTAAATTGCCCAATTTAAACGTGCATGTTGACAACATGATGGGGGCAGATGTTTGCCCTGGGCAGCAGATTTGTGAATTCGTTTCAGACATAAACAGCTCCATTCAAAACTCACCAGACCCCATTTCTCACTCTCTGATAACCTGTGTAAGGTCACGGACAACAGCCAGGTTGCTCAGACAGGTTGGCTCAAGTGAAGTTACGTTTTAACGTTTTGCAGGAGTGATAGTTCAACATTTTCTAGGTTTATATACATATATATATCGTTTTGCCTGGACAGTTCAAGAAAGCATTACGACAGTGAGAACAAAAAGATCTAAGCATGGCAGAAAGTGAATGAATGGATGAATGAAATATCTCATAAAGCGCAGCGAAAGCCCGAAGGTGTCTTGAAACCAACGTGACAGTGACGTAGGTGACATAAGACACTTCATAATATCAAAGTGCAAATGAGTACAAAGGGGCAGATTTATGATAACTGGCGCATCCCCAGGGATGCGCTAGTTATCGTGCTCTGCAGCTCCGCCACCCATGGTGCGCCGCATTTACAATGCGGCGCACCATGGGGCAAAAACGGCACAGATGCGCCACGCATCTGTGCCGTAAAAGTGACGCATTGCTGGAGTTGTGTTGCAAGCGCGACGCAGCTCCAGCAAGGCTCGGGGGTGCCCTATCTGACCAATGCTGTGTCAAGCCTTACGCCTGCTTCAAGCAGGCGCAGGGTTTTGACGCAGCATTGGCCTAAAAGTGACTGAGTGAAATCTTATAGATTTCACTCGGCCACTTTTGCAAGGCGCACTTGCCCCGGAACGCCCACCCTGCGCCGGAACGCCCACAAGCGGCGCAGGGCTTTACAACGTGACGCATCTGCCTAGATGCGTCAAGTTGTAAATTGGTTGTAGGGATGCGCCACGTTTACGCCACAGTTGCGTGACGCAAACGTGGCGCATTCACAACATAAATCTGCCCCTAAATCTCAAGACCAAGGCTAGACAGATCTACATCAATCCTGCAAAAAGTACTTCAAAGGAAAAAGTTCAAGATGGCGGGCTTAGGGTAGGACATGGGGATGGGGAAAGCATGGCTGGCACGTCCGTTCCAGTCATTCTTTCTACTTCCTCTTCCATCTCCTTTGCATCATAGGCGTGGTTTTAACTCTCCCTGTCCTACCAGTCGCCATCAAACTCGCTTTCTACGTCCATCCCATTGTAATTGGTTTTAATTTGGCAGGCAAAAAGCATCGCATTGTCACCGTTGGTGGTCCTCTTTCACTCCTTCTCAAAAATCCACTCTGCCCATCTTTCTACAATCTTACTTCCTCCCTGCCGGAAAAAGAGTATTTGCCTGCAGAAAGTAGAAGACTCTCAACCACCTCAGTGACTAAGAACATGAAAAGAATTGTGCCTAGGCCATGGATTACTATACTTATGTTCAGTTCCTGTCAGAATTACTCATTGGTTCAAAAACCTAATTTCACTCGAAGGCTTTGGTGATAGAGGAAAAGAGATACAGTAAGACTCGGATATGTTTTCGCATATAAGCCAAGTGAAGTCTGCTGGGATTTGCCAAGAATCACAGGGTGTTTAGACAATACTGGATGCAAACCTGGTTCCCCAGTTCCAAAGTTGGCAGCTTTGGCTGTAAAGCCACATCTTCTCCCACTACCTCACCCACTTGACAAATATCACTGTGGTGCCCCGTGCCCCGGCAGAATGAATTAAGATCACCAATTAGACACACTGTGCATCTATATATGGTTATATGAAGCCTCAACTTGATAGTAGTCAATTTGGTTCTGCAACACTTATATATGATGCAGTACCCACTTGGCATATATCCTACCAAGAACATATCTGAGTCCTAATGTGTTGTGCCAAAAAAAGGAAAAGAAATCTGACGGTGGGTAATGTAATGCGGTGCTTATGTAAAGTGCTCTACTGTTCTTGAGGCAAGTTTGTGCGATATAAAAACTACGTAAGACGGGGACATATCCAGAAGCACTGAAAGCCCCACAATTCTGCACAAATCTCCTTCTCTGTTTTTTGTTATTTTCTTTAATTCTATGTAATCTGGTTTTTGGGGATTATTTTGGTATCCAGCACAATAAAACATATCGGGCCCAATTCACAAGGGTAAAGTTAGACCAAAATTCTAACTACTTTTCGGTATTCACAAATATCAAGTTAGACCAAAAGTCTAATTTCCCCACTTTTCAGTATTCACAAAGGTAAGTTACTACTAGTAAAGTTAGACTTTTGCTGCTACTGGACATGTATTTTTGATGCACTGGATAAAATGCTTGAGTACCGGCCCCTTTAACTGCGCTCTTAGGCTATGTGCAACATGTCCCGGATCCTCGCCAGTAGCTAGCAGCTTTACTCCTGTTACTTGCCAAAAGGTGGATTGCCATGTGCTGGGGCAGGAAGCACTGCCCACGCCTGACTGACTGGTTAGGTGACGCAGCATTATGCCAAGGCCAGCCGACTAACTATTTGGGACTCATGCCCATGCATTCTCGACTCAGGACCACTTCAATTTATCTCAGAGCTCACCCACCGGTTCCTGCTGACCCGCCTCATAACACTGTGTGAATACATTGAGCCGGGCTCCCTCAACCTTTGAACTATCTAAATTGCCTACTCTTGAGGCACAGTGTCGCCTCCTCTGCGAGGCACAGTGTCGCCTCCTCCGCGAGACCCTCACCTCTTTGAAGGCCCGCTTCTTCCTCACTTTCACCCTTATGCTCTTGCCTTTTTCTCTTCTTTTCTTTCCCTTTTGTCTCTTAGGTCTTTACAACTGAGTTACAGGGATCAAATTGCTGGTACACATTTATTTAAGTATATGGCTAAATGAACGAGCTAACAATGGACCTATAAGATGCACTGGACTGCCACTTGCTCGTTCTGAGGAGACTTACTTTATTGTAAAATGTTGCTGGTATCCTGGAACCTCTTGTCAACTTCTCAATAAAGTTGTTTAAAAAAAAAGAAAAGTTTGACTTTTGGTCTAAGCTTACCTTTGTGAATACCAACAAGAAGTAAAGTTAGATTTTTGGTCTAAGTTTACCTTTGTGAATCAGACCCTTGGTGTTTCATGCTGAACATTATATAGAGTCAAAATAATATGAATAACTTTTGTACATGTATATTGATGTATAACATATTGATTATGTGAAATGAATCCACACAGCATAGAGAAAGAGGTTATAGCGTCTTAAAACAATTAAGAAACTAATTCATGAGAGATGGTTGGAGAAGACAGGAATACTGTTTTAGATAGTCACAGCCCATTTCACAAAGATCCTCCGCAGTCATGGTGAAGGTTCCTGTTACAATCCAAAAGAAGTCCAGAGGTAGCCATGAAGTAGGCTATAAGTAGAAGGTTTATTAGGCTTAGTTACAGGTTTAGATTGTTAGTAGAAGATATGAAGTTCAGCCTCACCAGGAGCAGCATCCTTGCTGCTCAGTCCACACAGTCCAACTGTCTCTCTCTGTCAACCACACCAGGCACTCAAGCATTCTACTACCTTATCAAACTTTCCACACACATACCACATCCATACTGGCTGAGCAGCAGGGAACAGGTGACTAAGGGAAAAGATGCATAATGAGAATACAAGCCTCAACACATATCCTTCCCTTAGGGAAAGCACACACATAATAATATTACAACAAAGAACCATGGAAGTGCACAACACTTGGCGGCATAACCATGAAAGATACATATAAAATTTAAATCTGACTAATAAAAAATTGGAAGGACTCAGGGTGGGAGAATATGAACACAATACTTTTGAAATTACACCGTTACAATATTATGCAGGGCTGGGAGAATAGAGGACACCGCTCAGGTGTAACTCCCTCACTCATCCCCTTCTGCACACCACAACTAGCACACCTGATAGGACTAGAAATTTCAGGCACAACAACTGCACAGCGGACACTACCCCTAAATGCACACACTTTGCAAACCTGACAGGACTGCAAGTCTCAGGTCAACAACAGCTCAGGGTGCACAACCCTTCTACGCACACTTAGGTTAAACAACAGCATAGGTTACACAACCCTTCATGCTCTCCTCAGGTTAAACAACCTTACAGGGTACACGACCCTTCAACATACACCTCAGGTTAACCACCAGAACAGGGTACACGACCCCTCAGCACACACCTTAGGTTAAACAACAGCACAGAGTACATGACCCTTCAATGCACACCTCGGGTTAAACTACAGCACAAGGTACACTATCACCAATTCAACAAAATTCAGCAAAACAATTCCAGATACAGAGTACAAAAAATATTTGAGGAAAAAACTCACTACTCAAGGATGGCACACAGAAATAAATTAACATCATGACACTTCTCAAGATCCGGATAAATGCTTAGACCTCCCAAAACAAACATGTCACAATACAGGTAAACATCAAATTAATAACAGTAAGCCATCAACAATTGAAGTCCCCAGTGATCGACCTCTCACCAGAAACTCTTCACAGCATACAAGATGCTTGAAGACACTTCTATGTGTTTCATAAAGCACCGTGGACAGCCCAATAAATGCAGTGTAACACTAAGTGAAAGTAACAGAGGTTCGGTTCTTGAAATAGAATTACTTCACAGATAAACCACCTGACGGGATGATGCTCAGTTCTCAGTATTCGTTGTGAGAAGCCAATTCCTTATAGAACACGGCTCCTTTTGGTTATTCAAAAGATGTGTGGGTAGGCACCCCACAGATACGGAAGCACTTCCTGGACTCAACAATGCAACACAGTTCGCGTTCTAGTTTTCCCCATGTGTGACATCCCACGTAGCATTGCCGTCTTTCACAAGCACTAAATTTACATTCCAGCACTTGCACCGAAGGCTTGCTGAGTTAACACTCCATCCACGAGCCGCGCATGGCATACTCGCGGTGGATTCAAATGTTGCACAAACTCCACAACAAAAAAACAGTAAGGTGAATCACGCTCTAATTTTATGCACTCACAGCCGAGGTTCGATCATTACCTCCAACGGCAGGCATTGTGCAGCCCCCAGCGAATTCAAGTATACACATAGTCAAAGTTTATTGGGCATATACCATACATAATGGAGAAAACTCGCCCAGATGTTGACATGTGTGGGCAACATTAGATTGCCTGTTTCTTCAAAAATTCACTATGCCACTGGCTTCTCAGTGGATGCAGCTGCCACACCTAAGCTCAAAGCTGGAAGCTTAGTAGGGAACACCTGAACTGTCCCGATGCACCAGATTTGTCAAATATGCCAGGTGTGCATCAGCACACGTAGAATGGTGCAGAACACTTATTTATGCAGCGCAAGAAAGTTGATTCCGGACTGAGGGGTCTGCTGCCCACCTACTGTGTTTCGTGAATGATAGCTATTAGCGGTACACTCAGATACTGTGGTTTTTTATTTTAAAGCTAGTCGTGGCTGTCTCGAGAAATCCAGAGGGGCTGCGAGCAGATGAGGTGACCCCAGCAGTTCTCCCTTCCGTCGTCTTTCTGCAGACTGGCCGACAGAAGCAGGCACAGTATAGGCAGACCCCCCAAAAGGATATAGCGGTTTTTGTAAAAATGCCGCGATTTCTACAAAAGTGCCGATTTCGCTGACACTTTTGTAAAAATCGCGGCATTTTTACAAAAGTGCCGATTTCGCGGCAAATCGCGAAATCGCGAAATCCTGGAGGGTCTGATTGCCGGTCGCTGTCAAAATAATGCAGCCAGTTCTCTCCCAATGGCTGCCAGAACTGCAGTCAATGCCTTCAACTGACTTCATCAAATATCCGATGACAGCATGCTTCACTGTAGGTTGTTTGTAGGCCGGCTAGTTTCAAGCCACACAATACCATTTCTGAAGGCTGTCAATCTTTAAACGACACTAGTTAGCACCCAATTCCTGTTCCAATCCATTGATGTTACGAAGGTCAAATTCCCTAGGCAGGCTGTCTAGCTGGTAAAGGACACTTGTGGGGTGAACACGGGTGTTCTTTTCTTCCTAGCTTCAAGCTTTTTTACATCAGGTTTTCTCAGTAGTTTCAAGATCACTTCATCTTTCAGAACACGTAGGTTTTGTTTCCAAAACATTGCCATTGTTACAATCCAAAAGAAATCCAGAGGTAGCCATGAAGTTGGTTATCAGTAGAACGTTTATTAGGCTTTGTTACAGGTTTAGATTGTAAGTAGAAGATATGAAGTTCAGCCCCACCAGGAGCAGCATCCTTGCTGCTCAGCTCACACACTCCAACTGTCTCTCTCTGTCACCCAAACCAGGCACTCGAGCATTCTACTACTTTATCAAACTTTCCACACACATACCACAGCCATACTGGCTGAGCAGCAGTGAACAGGTAAATAAGGGAAAGGATGCATAGTGAGAATACAAGTCACAACAGTTCCGCAGTGGTGGCAGAATATCGGCACTCATGGCAAATTCTCCACAATGAGAACTGTAGTGCGGAGACGACGCCAAGAGTGCGGAGACTCCAGCATGACTGCGGAGGCTGTTTGTTAATCAGGCTCTCAGCTATTAGTGGTATAATGCATTATGAAGTTCTAAAACGTCAGATGGATAGCTTAGCACATATTCAAGTTGTGTTCACCTTTAACAGAGCATCCTGTAAAGCTGATCTACAAGTGAATTGTCAGTCTCCACTTTCTGAGGTCCAGCCTCTCCCTATGTATGCTTAAACTATGAGATTAACATGGGTAACATGATATTCATGTCTGCCATTAGTATGGAAGCCACATTTTTGGAATAATTCTATTATGTAAAAATGCAGTATTAGAAATAGGATGTCTGGTTGGCAGAGGTATGCACCTTGTCCAAGCAGGAACCACCACTCCAGTCAGGGTGAGCTAGATACACACTAAAAAATAACCTGTCCTCTGGTAGCTTTGCACAGAATAGTCAGGCTTATCTAAAGAGGCATAAGTGTGTAACGTATATGTGCAACACACACACCCAAAAAATTAAAACAGATAATAGATGCCATTTTATGTATAAAGCAGGACTGAAACAACAAAAGTCCAATAAGTAGAATCAGAGTTATGAATGTTTGAAGAATAAATCAAAAAGTAGTGCTTACAAGCGAATAGTGCTTAGGGGCTACTTGAGGTTGCGCTGAACCTGGGTAGATATAAAGTTCTAGCCGACCGCGATGGAAGGCAAGCCGGGTGCAGGACTCACGCAGGTACTGTTGAAACAGTACCTTGGATGGAGCAAGCGTAAACGCCGAAGAGTCGCTGCATTGGTTACGATCCGTGCAGGTGATAAAGGATTCATCGACGAACTTCTTTAGGATGCAGGCACCCCATCATTGTTGAGCCGCCCTGTCTGTCGTTGTTGAGCTGTGCAGACCGTCAAACCCATGGCGTCGACCGACTTCTGCGTCAAAGGGAAATGGGTCAGTTCCTATCGGTACAAAGTCATCACTGTGTCATCAATTTAGTTGATTCTGTACAGCAGAAGCCACCTTTCAAGGACCCAAGACTGGATTGGCACCACTTGGCAGGGCAGAACTCACAGGTGACACAGTTGAGGTGCTGTTGAAGGGTTGAAGGAAGTCTTTGATGGCCCTGAGCCTTCAGAACAGGGGGCAAGCCAGCAAGCTCTTGGAGTCACTCTGGGTTTAAATGAGATGGGTGCAGTGATTGTCCTCAGCAGAGCAGAGATCATCAGGCAGCAGGGTAGCACAGCAAAGCCGAAAAGTGGGTCCTCCAGACCAGCAGTCTAGCAGAGTGGCACTCCTTGAAGCACAGCAGTCTTTACTCCTGGCAGAATTCTTCACAGTTCCAGTAGTGTACTGTCTTGGTAGGATCAGAGCCCCAGCACTTACATCCAGCTGTGCCTTTGAAGTAGGGGTGACTTCAAAGCAGGCCATTGAAGTGAACAGGCCCCCTTTTTTTCCCAGGCCTGACTGCAAACTATCATTAGGGGGTAATCAGCCATCTATGTGGGAAACGGGACACTGCCTATTCAGGTGTAATTGTCAATCCCCCCTCCATATTTCTGCCCAGGAAGAGCTATCAGAATGCAGATGAATGCATATGAGTTCTCTGTTGCCCCCACCCTTCCTGTGTCTGTGGGTGTCTAGATGGAATGCACAAAGTGTAGCTGCCATTCACACCAGATTTGCATCGGAGACAGGCTGAAAGGCACCCAGAGCAGAAAGAGCAGAACAATGTCCACTCTCTAAAAGTGGAATTTCTAAAATAGTAATGTTAAACCCAACTTTACCAGTAAAGAGGATTTTTATTCCTATTTCAAAGTTATGAAGCAAGATGCAGCTACTCCTTTCTAATCAGGAATTACAGCTTAAAAGAGTATTAAGGAATTCCCAATGCTAGCCTATGGCAGGTGTAGGCCTCACAGTAGGATAAATGAAATCTAGCTGTTTTTCATTACCAGGACATTCAAAACGTAATAGTATATGCCCTACCTTTTACTTACACAGCAACTGGCCCTTAGGGCTACCTAGGGCCTCCCTTAGGGGTGATGTATGTGCAATACAAGGGGGGTGGTTTAAGGCTTGGCAAGGAGTTTTAAATGCCGCACTTTCTGACCCTTGATACCCGCCGTGAGGGAAATGGCTTGAAGAACTCCTGAACCACCGTGAGGGGAACGGCTATAGCATCACCAGTCACGCCGGGAGGGATTCGGACCAAAACCCCCAGCAGCCCAATCCCGGCGCAGGGAAACACCGTCATTTCAGTGCCTCCAGCCACCACAAAAGCGCTGCTGATCTCCTGCAGCGCGGGACGCGCTTTCTGACCTTTGACACCCGCCGTGAGGGAAACGGCTTGAAGGACTCCTGAACCGCTGTGAGAGGAACGGCTATTGCATCACCAGTCACGCCGTGAGGGATTCGGACAACAACCCCAGTAGCCCACTCCCAGCGCAGAAAAACACCGTCATTTCAGCACCTCCAGCCCCTCTCATTACTAGCCTAATAAACTCCTCCCTAGAAAAGGGCATCCCCCCCCCAACTGGAAAAGAGCCACAGTCAGAGCACTGCTAAAAAAATCCCATCTTGACCCCCTAGAGTTGGGCAACTACCGACCCATTTCCCTACTACCTGGAATTAGCAAGGTGGCGGAGAAATTTGTCAATCAACAGCTCTCCACCTTCCTCGAATCCAGCAGACTCCTACATCACTCACAGACAGGATTCCGGCCGGGCCAGGGGACTGACACCGCCCTGATAGCAGTGGTTGAAGAGGCAAGACCTCAGTGCTGCCTTCGATACGGTGGACCACGCCATCCTTGTCCACCGTCTAAGCAGAATTGGAGTCACCAGTCTTGCCCTATCCTGGCTCAAATCCTTCCTAGAACACAGAACCTTTGAGGTCGCCGAAGGAAACACAAGATCCAGAGCTGTTCCTCTCCAATGTGGGGTCCCCCAGGGCTCATCCTTAAGCCCCACACTTTTTTTTTATATTTCTTTTTATTAATCATTAAACAATGAAACAAACATAACAATTGCATTGGGAATACTTCGCCATTATTACTGCAGTGCTCGGAGCGGAGGACGTCTCGCAAACAGGATATAAAAACAGAATAGTAAAAGCTTAGAATCAAGGGGAATCCAGAGCATCCAAATCAGTTCGCCTGGCTGGGGGAACACAAATATCTCCCCGGTACACATTCCACGGCCCCCAAATCTTTATCCACTTTTCAGGGCAGCCCCTCGCAACATATACAGCACGCTCTCTCAACATACACCAGTCCAAGTCTTGGGCCCACTTGGCGCGCTGCGGCGATTGAGTAGATCCCCATATTTGTGCTATATTGCGCTTAGCAATCATACAGGCCAGTGTGACCCATTGCTTTAGATATTGATTAAGATCCGTGGGTTCCCAAACATTTAAAAGACATCTGCGCGCCTCCAATCTCACCTCACAGCCCAGAACGTCTCGCAGAGTCTCATGAGTGGCGCGCCAATAATTCTGAACTCTATCGCAGTGCCACAATATGTGTAGAAACGTGGCAATCTCTCCACAGCCTCTCTTGCATTCTCCATTTGTACTCCATCCCATCCTCACCAGACCCGGACCAGTAACATAAGACCTATGTAAGATCTTCAATTGCACCAAACGCAACCTCATCTGTATCGCCACAACCTTGGGGGAAGACACAGCCTCAACCCAATCCTCATCATCCAACTCTAAGCCATCAGCCACCCACGCCTCCCTGATAGACCTAAGCGGGTCTTCCATGTGATTGATCAACGTTCGGTAAATCAATGAGATGTTATTTTCTGGTAAATGCCCATCCAATACACGATCCTCAAGGGAGGAGGCCTCGGGGAGGGTGTCTCCCGGTGACACATGAGAGAGGAGGGCATGTCTAACCTGCAGGTAGCAAAAGCGCTCATTGTTATGAAGGTGATGATTCTGTTGAAGCGCCTCGAAGGTCAGTACTTCCCCTTTCCCCCAGACATCCTTTATCTGACCGATTCCAATCAACTCCCACTTGTCAAAGCCTTTGATGGTCCCCAGATTGCCCAATTTGGCGGAGCTAAAGAGAGGGGTCGCAAGAGTCAATCTCCCTTCCCATCCCAGATTCCTATTAGCCGCATGCAAAACCCTTACTGCATGTGAAGTGGGACCCGCCAGTGAAAAACGCCCCGGCCGATTATACAGGGCCCGAAGGAAATTTCCCCAAGGAGATTGACTACGATCCATAGCATATCCAGGGTCTCTCAGCAGACCGTAGACTATCTGATTAACAGCTGCCAACTGGGAGGCCCAATAATATTTCCTCAGATTGGGAAGCCCAATACACCCATCATACCAGGCCAAGGTGAGTTTAGTGTAGGCAATGTGGGGTCTACCATCCCAGAGAAGCAGCCTCTGAAGCGCCTCAATCTCCTTGAAGTATTTGGCAGATACAGGGTCCATGGCATTTTGGAGAACATATAAGATTCGCGGAAGAGCCAACATTTTAAAGAGCACCGCTCTGCCCAGAAGTGACAAAGGCAACGCCCTCCAACGCTCAACATCAGCACGCAATCTAACCAACGGCGGCAGCAAGTTCTCAACATATCGTGTCTTGGCGTCCAAAGCAATGTAGATTCCCAAATATACAAAACCTTTAGTAGCAAGTTGGAGAGGGCAGTTCTGCGGGATTACCGGCGATCTCCCGACAGTACCAACAATACCGACTTAGCCCAATTAAAAGCAAAGTCTGAGATCTCACCAAACACTCTAAGAATGTCAAGAAAAACATCTAGCGAGGACCTAGGTGAGGTGAGATAGAGGAGCACATAAAAAGCATAGAGAGAGATCTTATCCTCCCAATCAGGGGACCACCGCAGCCCATGCACCTTCCTGCGGAATACAGGCCACCAAAGGCTCCAGCGCCAACGCAAACAGAAGGGGCGACAGTGGACATCCCTGTCGCGTCCCTCTCTCCAATGCAAAATCACCGGATTGACAATTATTCACAACTACGCGAGCCAAAGGGGCAGTATAAAGCAAACGCACCCATCCAATAAACTCTGGCCCGAAGCCCAGTTTCTCCAACACGGCGAATAGGTACGACCATTCAATCCGGTCAAAGGCCATGGTGGTATCAAGAGACACCAACACGGCAGGTAGTAGCAAATCACGGGCCCTGCCCAAAACTCCATGCAAACGTCGAAGATTAAGTGCGGTGTTACGACATGGCATAAAGCCCGATTGATCCGGGTGCACCAAGGTGGAAATCACCTTGACCAACCTGATCGCCAGTATTTTGGCCAAGATCTTGGGTTCCGCATTGAGCAAAGAGATAGGCCTATAGGAAGAGGGGGAGGTTCGGGGCTTACCTGGCTTGCGAATCACAACAATATTAGCAATACGCTGATCATAGGGGAGGTTGCCAACCTCTTTACTTTACAAGGCTCTAAGATGCGGCGCAATTTTATGAGCATTCAATTTATAGGGCTCAATAGGAATACCATTGGGGCCTGTCGCCTTCCCTGAGTTGATGCTCCTAATGGCTCCCCCAATTTCGTCATCTGTAATAACGGAATCCATATATTTCCGGTCTTCATCTGACAACTTAGGCATAATAATATCCCTGATCATCTCAGCATGTTCAGAGCCATTATGTGTATCCGACGAAGCATAGACATTCTTATAGTACGAACCAAAGGAATCCGCAATCCACTGAGGATCCGTTAGAATCTCAGGACCACCACTGTCAAGCTCAGTGACTAACCGTGAAGCACTATCTCCTCGCTCCAGCCGCGCTATAAGCTTACCAGCCCTATCGCCATGCTCATAGATCCTACTCTGGACCTCATTATGTTGCGTCACAGCCGACTCCCTAGACAGCCCATGATATTCATCTTGTTTGAGGCGTAGCTGTTGCTGACTCTCAGCAGTCGCATCACCGGCGACTTGTTCTTCCAAGCGGATAACCTCAGCCTCAACCGCATTGATTTCCGCTAAACGTCTCCTTTTCTTAACCGCAATGAGAGACAACGCCTCTCCCCGCATGACCACTTTATAGGCCTCCCACAACATCTGGGCCGAATTCACAGTTCCCTGATTGTGCTGAAAATAGCGTTCGGAAGCTCCACATATTTCTTTCTTAATAACTGGATCTCTAAGATGCCAGGCGTTGATGGGTGCAATTCTACCTACTGTGGGCTGTCCCATCTCCCCTCGAACCCAAACTGGGGAATGATCGGAGATACCCCTACCCAGATGACACGCCTCCCTAGTAGTGTCAGCCACAGCCACGGGCAAAAGGATGTAATCGAATCGCGACATAGAGCCATGTGCTGCCCAAAGATGTGTATAACTCCTCAGTCCAGGATTCAAAAAGCGCCAAACATCAACCAGACCCAAAGAGTCCAAGAACTCAGAGAGCCACTGAGGAGCCGGAGGAAGCGGTCTCGGTGGGATACGGTCTAAGCTACCATCCAAAACAGTATTAAAGTCACCACCCAGGACCAGGAGACCAAGTGGGAGCGAGAGGAAAACATTAGCAAGATCCTTAAAGGTGTCAGATTGGAGAGCTGGGGGAACATAGACAGAAAGAAAAGTAACAGCTTTGCCCCCGATCCTACCGGACACTCCCACATATCTGCCACGCTGGTCCGACCATGTAGCCTGCACCTCAAACGGAAAAGCCTTCTTCACCAAGATCCCAACTCCCCTGGAGCCTGTTGTAAACCCTGAATGTGCGCTAAGCTTATAACCCCCTCTATGAAGGGCCATACAACGATTGCCCACAAGATGAGTCTCCTGCAGAAGTACCACATCCGGTGAGTGACGCCTGATAAACTGATTGACCATGCTCCTTTGAATTTTGTCCCCCAGACCATTCACGTTCCAACTCAGCACCCAAATCCCCGATCCCTGATTGGAGCAAGACATTCACCCCACTCCCCCACGCACATTCACATCCGTCAACACCCAATGCAATTCAAAACGAAACCAAAACCTAAAAACAACAAACAACCCCCCTCCCTCACTCGAAGGTCTTCCCCCCTCCCTGCACCCCTGCATCAGGACAACGCCCCAACCCCAACTCGCAGTGTGCCTGTCGCCCCGCCTAAAAATGGTAACTAAAAGTAGGAAGAGGAGGCGCCTGCCGCAAAGCCCCGAACCCAGCCCCCCAAAAGAATCATTCCCAAGGAACCAACATTTTAGTCCATCTTGCTTTCCCGTGTCAAGGCGGCGGGCATAGGAGGCTCAGCCCTTATCTGGCTTTCATCCTTTTTGAGGGACCGGACCCAGGCGGTTCACCTTGGGGAGTTTTCAGCTACCCCCTGCCAGGTCCAGTGCGGTGTTCCCCAGGGCTCTTCTCTCTCTCCTTTACTATTTAATCTTTATATCGCCCCTCTTATCTTTGCCCTACAGCAGCTGGAGGTCACGGTATATAATTATGCCGACGACCTCCAGCTCATCTTCAATCTGTCTTCTACCCCTGACTCTATCTCTAACTTCCAATCTATCCTATCTTTCATCAGGGACTGAATGAATTTCAACCACCTGAAACTCAATCCTGATAAAACGGAACTTGTGGTGACGGGTGGTTGCTCCAGTCCCTGGAATTCTCTCTTTTGGCCCCCCTCCTTTGGTTCTCCTCCTACCCCTGTTCCCTCTGTTAAGACTCTTGGCATCAAGCTAAATGATAAACTCACTATGCACTCCCAGATTGGTTTGGTGGTTTCTTCCTGCTTTCTTACTCTCCGTACTATCCGCTCTATCTCTCGCTTCTTTTCTTTCTCTGCACTTAAACTAATTATGTCCGCACTGGTCCTGTCCCGCCTGGACTACGGGAACATCTTGTTCAATGGCATCCCTCAGTACAGCCTGCGTAAACTGCAACTAGTGCAGAACCAGGCTGCCCGCCTTGCCTTCGGTCTTCCCAAATTCCATCATACCTCCCCCCTCTTGAAATCCCTCCACTGGCTCCCTGTGCGGGAACGCGCCTTGTTCAAATTAGGCTGCATGGCGTTTCAGGCCAGGACTGGCCTGGCCCCCCTTTTTATAACCTCCGCCATCAAGGCCTATGTCCCTGGCAGAGACCTCCGCTCCTCGGCACATCTTCTTTTAGCAATCCCTCGCTACCGGAAAAAAAAACAGGGTGGCTTGAAATTTTCCACTCTTGCCCCCATGTTCTGGAACTCTCTCCCCTTCCATCTTAGGTCCCTCACCCAGTATTCTAGTTTCCGCAAAGCTCTGAAGACCTTTTTATTTTCTCAGGCTTTTCTACCGTAAGCCCTGCCTGCCTTTCCAGTCGACGCCTTAGCAACTGCTCTTGCCCAGCTGGCTGCCTGCTACTTTAGCGCCAAGAAACCGCCCAGGTGTACGTTGCGCTTGATAAATATTTTTAAACTTAAACTTAAACTTAAAGCAGTACAGTTACACAATAATAAAAGGCCATATCCACCCCCCCGTTATCAAAACCCAAGCGAGCGCTCAAGACAGGAGTCTCTCATTCCGGGCCCTGCCGACCATCCTCAGCCTCCTGTCGCTGTTCTTCAGCTTCATCAGGTCTCACAGTGTCTAACCAGTCCGATGCCACCTCGCGTTATCAAAAAACCAAGTCCGCTCATTCGCTTCGACTCGTAGCTTAGCAGGATATAGCATAGAGTACTTAATCCCTTTGTCTCTCAATCTCCGCTTGACGTGGAGGAAACTCTGATGCATCCTCTGTACAGCTTGCGTAAAGTCCGGAAAGAAGGACACGGTAACATTCTCATACTGTAGCGGGCTATCCGTTCGCGAGGTCTGTAGAATGGCATCACGGTCCCGAAAATTCAGAACCCTCGCAATCATGGGCCTAGCTGGCGCCCCCACTTTTGGCGGCCCGCCTGGCACCCTATGTGTCCTTTCCACCGTGAAAAACTTGCTAAGTCCCTTAGGCTTCAGGTAGTTAAGGATCAAGTCTTCAACAAAGAGGTCAGGCGTACGCTCCTACGCATTTTCCGGTACACCCAAAATGCGAACGTTGTTGCGCCGATTACGACCCTCATAATCATCAAGCAGCCGTCGGGTTTCCTCCCGTGCCGCTTGCAAGGCCTGGACTTCTCTCTGGAGATCAGCGGTGTCATTTACCAGGCTCGATGTTTTGATGTCGAGGGATTTCACTTTTTCGCTAGTCTTAGCGTGGTCTGTGCGCAGAAGGTTAACATCGATCTCAACCGAGTCCAATTTGGTGTCAAGCGCATCCATCCTAGTCCCCATAGATGTCTCAATTCTGGTGACGACCTCCATTATATCTTTCAAAGAAGGCTCGGAGCCGCCACTCGGGGAGGTAGTCCCGGTTACGGGATGTTGTCTCTGGTCACTCGGAGATCTCTTAGGGAGCGTATATCTGTCCAGTTTATTGGACTGGACCGGTTTCTGAACTCTTCCACCCCTGGTGGGGGGTTTCTTGGGGTCCGATCTCACCGCCATGGAGGGTGACCAAAGAGGACTCAGTCAACCAGTCTATTGTTACACAAGTTCACACCTCCGACAACGCTTCACACCTCCTCAACGCTCCAAGAGCCGAAACAAGAGTGGCTAATTCGTGCAGGGAAGGCCCCTTAGAGGCGCCCAGCAGTTAGAGGTGGGCCCTAGGAACGGTTACAGGAGGGGGCACCACTTCCGGTAGACACAGCCGCTGTTGTCGCATTAGGTCCCGGTCACATCTGACACCAGAGTCCGCGGCTCAGGCGACGGAGAGGCCCGAAACTTCGGACGACGATTTCGGGGGGGTAGAATTGCGTCTTTCGAGCCGCAGTTTCACCAGGGCAAAGCAATGCTATTCCCCCATCGAGCGCGGTGCTCGGGTCACAGGATATATGGCAGGATAGACCAATGAAGGAACGGGTCTTACGGAGCTACACGATCACGCGGCCATCTTGGTCACGTGCTAGGCTCCTCCCCAAGCACCACACTTTTTAACATATAGATGTCCCCTCTGGAGGAAATGTTAGCCCCCTTTGGCATAAACTTAGTTATGTATGCCGACGACATCCAACTCATAGACTCCCTAAACCAGTCAGACCATTGCCAGGAAAACCTATGCTCTTGTCTCAAAGACATCTCCAAATGGATGAGCGAATCTCTCCTCAAATTTAATGGTGACAAATCAGAGATCCTATTGCTAGGCAATCAATCCAAACTCCCCACCAAACTTCTGTGGCCATCATGCATGGGACCAACCCCCATCCCAAAAAAAGAAATAAAGAGCTCAGGTGTCTGGCTCGAACAGGACCTCAACTTTCAAACACAAGCGAGGTAAACTGCGGGAACCTGCTTTGGTCTCCTACGAACGGCTCGCAAAATCCTTCCTCTTTAACCACCGCATTCCAGAAAACTCCTCATTCAGGGCCTTATCATGTCCAGACTAGATTACGGAAACGCCCTATACCTTGGCGCTCCAAAATCGGTCATCAACAAACTGTAATATGTCCAGAATTCGGCAGCTAGGCTGCCAACAGGCACAAAAAAACGATGCTCTGCTAAGCCTGCCCTAAGCTCCCTACACTGGCCCCCAATCCTAGGAAGAATCAATTTTAAATCTCTCTGTATCACACATAAAATCCTCCAAGACAAGGGACCCCCAATCTTGAGATCCCTGGTCAAACCACACAAAGCCAACAGGAAGCTAAGATCCGACCTCTTCTCCCTGGCAAGCGTCCCCAGAATCAAGAAAGCATGATCAGGAGGACGCCTATTCTCATACAATGCCTCCAAGCTGTGGAACTCCCTACCCCTCAACATCCATAGAGAGACCAATCTACTAAAATTCCGCAGGCTCTAGAACACCTGGCTGTTTTCCTAGGTCACTCTGTTCCATATGTAACTTTACGAGTCCAGCACTGGGACGCCCACAGGTAGCTACGCGCTCTACAAATCCACTTCCAATTCTAATTCCAGCCACCACAAAAGCGCTGCTGATCTCCCGCAGCGCAGGACGCGCTTTCTGACCCTTGACACCCGCCGTGAGGGAAACGGCTTGCAGGACTCCTGAACCGCCATGAGGGGAACGGCTATTGCATCACCAGTCACACCGCGAGAGATTCGGACCATAACCCCCAGCAGCCAACTCCTGGCGCGGGGAAACACTGTCATTTCAGAGCCTTCAGCCGCCACAAAAGCCCTGCTGATCTCCCACAGCGAGGGACGCGCTTTCTGACCCTTGACACCCGCTGTGAGCGAAACGGCTTGAAGGACTGCTGAACCGCCGTGAGGGGAACAGCTATTACATCACCAGTCACGCTGCGAGGGATTCGGACCACAACCCCCACCAGCCCACTCCCGGCGCAGGGAAACACAGTCATTTCAGCACCTCCAGCTGCCAAAAAAGCGCTGCTGATCTCCCGCAGTGCGGGACGTGCTTTCTGACCCTTGACACCCGCCATGAGGTAAACGGCTTGAAGGGCTCCTGAACCGCTGTGAGGGGAACGGCTATTGCATCACCAGTCACGCCGCGAGGGATTCGGACCAAACCCCCCAGCAGCCCACTCCCGGCGGAGGGAAACACCGTCATTTCAGCACCTCCAGCTGCCACAAAAGCGCTGCTGATCTCCCGCATTGCGGGACGTGCTTGCTGACCCTTGACACCCGCCATGAGGTAAACGGTTTGAAGAACTCCTGAACCGCCGTGAGGGGAACGGCTATTGCATCACCAGTCAGGCCGCAATGGATTCGGACCAAAACCCCCAGCAGCCCACTCCCGGAGGAGGGAAACACCGTCATTTCAGCGCCTCCAGCCGCCACAAAAGCGCTGCTGATCTCCCGCAGCACGGGACGCACTTTCTGACCCTTGACACCCGCCGTAAAGGAAACAGCTTGAAGTACTCCTGAACCGCCGTGAGGGGAATGGCTATTGCATCACCATTCACGCCGTGAAGGATTCGGACCACAACCCCCAGCAGCCCACTCCCTGCGCAGGGAAACCCTGTCATTTCAGCGCCTCCAGCCGCCACAAAAGCGCTGCTGATCTCCCGCAACGCGGGGCGCGCACGGGCAGCGCACGGGCAAAGCCCGGGCCAAAGGCAGGCCCGTCCTTGCCCGTCATCGCCAGGAAGAGGCAGGGCAGGGCCCCCCCTCTAACCCCTAGGTCCCTGCATCAAATCTCGTCTGACGAGCAAGGTACTGTGACCAACTTGTTTGAGTGTTCCTCTATATGTAAGTGGCCAAAGACTCTGAACTTCGATATATATTGGCACGACTAAACAAATTGCTATTTGCACCCCAAAGACTTTCGCTGCTAGTATATCCGGACTTTGTATTCCTTTGCACATGTACGGTTAATTCTACTTAACAATATTTTAAGAGTTTTAATAACTTTGATTTAGCCCTGTGTAATTATGATATTTTATTAAGTAGGGGATGATAACTGTAATTTACGGGCAATATTTGCACCTTTTTCATCAGGATCCTGATACTCTAACAAAGGGTAAAGCACTTTGCACTTTACATTTAGTGGGGCTGAGTAAGCGCCTAGCTACCGCACTGGGTGGGTACCCAATTCTTTTAGGTTTTTATATTTTTTGTTTTATACCCTTGTGATTTTACATTACAAATTACAGAGCGTAGGCTATCACTCGAACCCCTCTCTTCCCAGAACAGACTTTCTTTGACCCCAGTATTAGCTGAATCTAGTATAATGACCACTCATAAGGCAGCTTCCTCTCAAACTAGCCTGTTACAACAACATGACCCAGAGTTTGTGATAGAGGATAATCCTTCTATCCTCTCATCTGGTACTGAGTATAGCCCTGTTAGGTCCATAGTCAATACTAGAGGTCAAAAAGGCAAAGCAGGTAGAGACCATATTGCTGAACCACCTAAAAAAAAAGGAGGAGTCGAGTACCATACAAACAGAATAAACCAGGACAAAGAGTAAATGGGAAGAAATTAAGAACTACCATTGACGTAAGAGAATCTAACCAAGGCCCCCCCAATGCTACTATTATCACCCCACTTACTGTGACAGCAAAGACCGTGGGTAATATTCAAGAGGAGAACTTCTGGAGTAGATTGGAGACAATGATAACAGTATTACTGGATCCAATTCTACAAAAAGTATCAATGGTAGAAACTAGGCTGACCAAGGTGGAGGGGTGGTAAGCCGTAAACCTGCGGCCCCACTGGTTCCTAATTCTAAGTCCAACCCATGCCCGTCAAACAATGGGGGGAAGGGTAGGGAGGATGGTCAAGTTGTTAATACTGCAGTGCCCAGGCAAGTGCAGACCAGGAGTCTTGCTAATGATACTACTTCGAATACTTCATATATCCCTATTCGAAGTGGGTACCATCTCCCTAACGCAGGATCCCCATTAGCAGAACTTAGTAATACAGTTAATGCAGAAAGGGGAATATTAGGTGCTAAGCCGCCTGGACAGTCTGAAGATAAAGACTTAGAGAGAGAAAGAAATATTCAAGATCATCGAGGCAAGCCCATGAAATCACCACAAAATCTTAATTTGCCCCTTGAAGCAACCCCGTACACGGTTATTTTGACAAATGTACCTCCTTTACTACATAATACCTTTGAACACCGGTCGACCCTGAGGAACAAGGCATTCCATTTCCTTGGTTTAAGGACCGGTATTAAAAATACCCTCTTCTCAGAATTTAAAATGGTACGGAGAATAGGGTGGGTGGGTACCTCTAGAAAAACTCTACGTGAGGATTGTGTGGTATTAACCTTTGGCTCGCCATCTTTGGTGCGCGCAATTTTGGATAGGGGGAGCACTGGGCCTGTCAACTCAAACGATATAAACATTCTCCCTCTCGGTTATTTCTACCAACCACCAACGCATTTTAAATTCTGTTAATTGAAGGAGGAGGTTTCATAGGGAATAAGGAGCCTAGATTTCGTGTTCCTGCGAGTAATCACTTTGGTGCCCTGAACTTATTGGAAGACGTCGACTGACTGGCTCTGGGGACTCACATCCAACTTAATCCTGTATCTGCAAGTTCCGAAAGTAAGAGCAAGCCCAGATTGGCCTGGGTAGGAAATGACTCTCTATCTAGCCCCATTAATGGTCACCACAGGGAAGAGGTCCTAGGCACGAGCGCTCTAATTGCGAAAATACCTCCTAACCCTGTGGGCTACCCAAATATATCTCAGCCACACAGTGAGGTACCTGAGGACCCATTAGGGATAGTAATTCCTACTTTTACTTTAGAGAATGATAAATTAACTCTTTGAACTATTGCCTCATGGAATATTGTGGGCATCCACTCCAAGTTAAGTAACCAGCTGTGGTGGGATTTTGTCTTGCAAATTGACATACTAGGTCTTCAAGAAACATGGTCAAAAGAGGTAGTCCATATGAGCGGGTACAAGACCTATCATACGCCAGCAATAGATGGTCTGAGTGGAAGGGCCAAGGGTGGTCTTTGCACCTATATATCAAGTGCTTTGAAGATTAAGGAAATAACTATGTGTGCAAATGACCCTTATTATCAAATACTCATATTGGATATAGATGTAAAACACTGTATTGCCCTAACTAATTTTTACAAAAATATCCCTCAAGCTGAAGTAGCAACTGTCATAAAGAGTATTAAAAAATTGTTGAAATTTGCTGGTGAAAGTAAGATGAAAGATTAAGCATGGGCGAATTTTGGGAATCTCGCGTTCGCGAATTTTGCGGATTTGCGAACTCGCAATCCGCAAAATCCGCGAATTCTAGCGAATTTGTGGATTTTTTTTTTTGTGTTCGCAAGGATTTCTGCCAGTTCGCGAGGGTTTCGTACCAGTTCGCAATTGCGAACTTACATTTCGGCACGCAACGGTCGCGATTATGTTGTTTCTACGTCTGGTTCATCATCATAGGTTCACAGCACCCTCTGTTTCACCACTGCAACCCTCTGTTACATCAATGCCACCCTCTGGTTCATCATCACTGTAGATTATGGGGGGGAAAAGCAAGCACACCAGCCCTGCTTCAACTGACATGAATTAATTTGGGGTTAGTTTATTAATGTGTCACTGTTTTAAAATTCCAGTCTGGCACCTGCTTCCTTATCTGTAATTTGCTTTCTGTTGCAGTGCATTTTTTTCCCCAGGACCTTTGTGGCCTACTTGTAGCTATTCTATGAGCCTGCTGTGAGGGTCAGAGCAGGGTCATACAATTGTTGCAACTAGCAACTGAATTCTGGACAGGCCCCAGTCAGGAAGCACTACAGGGAATTGTTACTAATGATGAGTTTGAACTCTTGCACCTGCCGAGTGCTTTCAGTTTTGCAAAACACGTTTGACTGTAATTTCGCGGGATTTGCGGGGAGCGAACACTCGCGAGATCGGATTCGGAAGCCGCAAATTTGTGTGAATATGCAATTTGTTTTTTTGCGGCGTGTTAGTTGGCAAGGTATTGTGCGTTTTTGCGAGCCGCTCGTAGCGCAAGGCGCGAAGTTACCCTCGCGGTCGTTCAAGGGCGCGGCCATCTTGTTTGCCTGACGTATTTCCGTTTCTGGGCGCGAAGTGTAATCTCGCAAAGTCTGCGGCTTGCCAGTACAGTTTCGCGCGTGTTCGCAAGGAAAATCTCGCGCGAACTTACCCGCGCGGTCGTGAACAGGCGCGGCCATCTTGTTTCTCATTCATTGCTATGGTTCTGGGCATGGTCTTTGTATCCTCTCTAAATCTCTGCCATCCTTTGCTTGTTTGTAGTTTTTTTTATCTATTTTACCTATTATCTATCCCTCTATTTTTCTAGCCCTATATTTTTGTGTTTACTGCTACTTTGGTTAATTTTAAACTACTTTTTTTTAACTCTTTTCTTTTCTTCTCTTCCCTATTCTACTTTCTTTATTCCTTTCCGCCCAGACCATGGTGAAGGGAGCCGGGAAGCATCCCGAGAAGGGGAAGGGTCCCGCACCCCGTGTCCGGCTCCCGTGCGGGCGTTTGAGGGGGGAGGAGGTCGTACCCAGGGAGATCTTTACCCCGGAGGAGGTGGGCCAACTCATTTTTTATGTTCAGCGCCGCCTCACCAGGACCATCATGGGAGGCAGCAAGATCAGTGCCGGGTACGGGGTCCGGGAGCGCCGGAAGCGGTGGGAGAAGATGTGCCAGGCCATTTACCACCACTCTCGGGTCTGGCGCACCTACAACCAGGCCACCCACCGCTGGACGGATGTCCTGACCCGTGAGCGAGATCTGCTCGACCTCCTTGGCCTTGAGATCCCCGGGCTTGGTGAGTAGTAGTAGCTATTTCTTTACTACTATGTTTTCTCCTGCTGTGTTATTATATTGCAAATTTCTGTTTTTTACCAAGAGCAATAATGCTGCTCATTACATTGTAGGTAAATTATATTTCAAAATCTTCTGTGCATTTCAGGTACACTGCTCTCCTTCTTCTCAGTAGTGTTGCTGCTATGCTTATTTGTTTTAGATTTTGTGTTCATTTCATTGGCCTGTGAAATTATGTATGAGTGTAGTTTAAAGAACTGCGTAATGCTACACACTAAGGTTCAGATTTTTAATTACCGGCGCATCCCTGCAAAGTAGCAGGGATGCGCCAGTAATTGTGCGTCACGCCACCATCACCCATGGTGCGCCGTATTTACAATGCGGCGCACCATGGGCCCAAAACGTCACCAAAGCGTTACGCATCTGTGCCGTAAAGGCGGCGCATTGCTGGAGTTGCATCGCAACGATGGTGCAGCTTCATCAATGCTCTGGGGTGCCCTATCTCCCAAATGCTGCGTCAAGCCGTACGTCTGCTTCAAGCAGGCGCAGGGTTTGAGTCACGCATCATTGTCCTCAAAGTGACTGATTGAAATCTTGTAGATTTCCCTCAGCCACTTTTAGGATGCGTTCCTGCGCAGGAACGTCCTCCCTGGCACCGGAACGCCCCCTTATTGGCGCAGGGCTTTACAACGTGATGCATCTCCCATATGCGTCACGTTGTTAATATACGCCGCACCATTGCGCCTCTTTTGTGCTGTCGCTGTGTCACAAAAGTCACGCAACAATGGAGCAAAAGAGCCGCAAGGGGCTTCTAAATCAGCCCCTACAGACTCAAGTCCAGTCCTTCCTTTGTACACATGGCGATAAGAAGAAATAGTGGTGGTGGATTGATACTTTGAGTATTTTAATGACTGGTTAATGTAGTAGGAAACTTTAGTGTTGTCGCTGACCTTCAATCACAATGGACTTTGGCTGTCACTTCGCGTGCTGCGGACTGCTGCCTGCCAATCCTAGGCAAACCTTTTTAGTACTTTGTTTAGTGAGTTACATAAGGTAATTTCCAATTCGACGGTCCGCAAATCAAGCAATACTAAAGTAATAACGTAGTCGACCACATGAGATTGGTCAATAATATATCCCGTTGAGTAGTTGTCTATTTGCTATTTCGCAAAAATATTTTGTTAGTTCTTTTGAAATGTTTGATTTGGTTGACAAATATCATCTATGTGTTCTGTTTTTCTTTCTTTCATGTTGTACATCAGCTTCCCCCAGGGGCAAGAGGAGGACACAGAAGGAGGAGGAGGGTGCTGTTGACGATGCAGGCCAGGACCGGCCAGGCGAGGGCTCCTTTGCAGGCCCCAGTAAGTTTTAATTTTAATATAGAGTACTTATTTTTTCCTAGCGTTCCTCATTCGATTTTTTCTAAATCGTCTTTGATCTTCTTGTAGACAGGATCTAAATTCTTATCCTGCCTCGACTATGACTCCGTGTAGTATTACTAGATTATTCTTATTAGTCTGTCTGTGTGCTAACTAAGATTGCACATTTGGCATTTCCATTGGACTCCCATTCTAGTCAGCAATAGCTCTATGCACTGAGTGCAGTCCTCTGGGATTGTCCATAATGTCTTTTCAAGCATTCTAAATGTTTATGCTTTGACAATTGCCAACAATAAAAAGGTGAATGACCACCAAGAAAGAATAAGATACTACTTTACTTTTGGTTTGGATAGGAGGACAATCCATTTTACTACTGTTGCAGGGACAAATCTGCACAAACAGAACTATGGACACTAAATAATGCATTGCTTAGCTTATCAATTATAATAGGTGCTGTTAGACTTTCCACATACCTCAGTGATAACAGACTTTGTAGTTGAACCCCCAATCTCCTTACTGACTAGATAGTGTGGCAGAGTCATTTTGTTCCCAAAGTCACCGATGGCAGAGGCACGGACTTATGCTTGCAAAAATTCCAAAACCTTTAGCTCATCCACTCAAGTCTGGAGGACCAAAAACCACAGAGTCTATTTGAGTTTAAAAGCTTTATTAAAAGTAAACACATTTATTGAAATCAAGTTTGTCATAAAAGTAAACGTTTAACTGGAAATGGAAAAGTGCTTAGTGCTGACGATTAATTGGACACATTTCTTGTGGTCGAGCCGAGCTCTCACCTGGTTTGAACTTGATCCTGCTCGTGTTCTTAGAAGTCAAGCTTCTGTCTGTTAGGAGAAAAAGTGGTGCGTGTTAAAAATAAAAAGCAAGCATTCATCAGTTGTGCCAAAAAGTGCAGCAAGACAACAGCCTTCCATGGAAAAAGGGACATTTTTACTTTACAGTAGACAGTCACAAATTATTAAATTGTATACAGTTTTTGACACATTTCTTTCTTCCTCCTAGACCAAATATTATATAGTAGTGAGTGGTGTATTCTAACATTATTAAATGTACTTTGTAGGTGGAACATCTGGAGGCGGGGCCAGCGTCGAGGTGGTGGTGGCATTGGACGAGGAGGACAACTCTGGGGAGGAGGCGGTGCAAGTCCCGAGCAAATCTGTGGGGGATGACACGGTGGTGGCGGGCAGAGGTAAGCTATACATTCCTTACTCATTTGAGATTGAAGACTGCAGAGTGTGCTTTCTGCACGGGTGTATTATAAATAAACCAGGTAGTAGGCTCCTCTAAATGTACTTCGACTTAGCTGTGAAGTTTTTGGCGAGAAGAATCCCAATCAGATCTGAGGTGAACTTGATGGAAGGGCTGAACGAAAAGCGAAAGAAGGGTGTAAGTAAGTGTGGAAGGACGAGAAATGTAATGATGACTGGCAAAGACGAATGATATGTGTTTGCTTGGTCCCCGAGGTGGCTGGGAAGGAAAGAATATGGTATGGTGCATGGCTGGGTGAATGATGAAGCAAGGATGGGTGTAAGGAGAACAGCCTGGGTGGGTGAAACAGAAACTGTATGTGTGCATATACTTTGAATGGATGGATGCCTGGATCATTCATGGTACTATCTGACTCTTAGATAGCATGTGTGTATCTAGAGAGAGTAGACGGTCACTGGATGAACTAAGTGTTACTTTGAAGAGCATGAAACACTGCACCCGCACGTCCGTTCCAGTGTAGGAAAGGCAAGGAAAAGAAGTTGTAATTTTGTCCAAACACTACCATGAATAGTAGCAGTAGTTTGTATTGCAACTGCAAGCACAGCATATATCCGGTTATTACGGTGGACACTCCCTACCTCTCTTAATAACTTTAGTTTAGTAGTAGTACGTCATTCATGTGTGGGGGTATCACTGTTCACTCCATAATAAGCAAAGCACCTAAAGTCATCCCATATGTCATAAAATACATCCCATGTGAAGTGATAGATAATCAGATTATTTAGCTTCTTTATTTTCCTTTTCTAATACTCATTTGCACTGTAGGGTGAAAGCTAAATTAATTAAGTAGTAGCCCTTTTAACAGAGTATTCTCAGTGCCACCCATAATAGAAAAGTAAGAGCTTCACCACCTGCATGTACTGGACCGGTACAGTAACGCAAGTCTGTCTCACTCACCATGGTGTGCATCTGTTTTTCTCGGGTGCAAGTTCACTGCGCTGGCATTATGCCGGCTTGCATAAGATAACGTACCAATTTTCCTAAACAAGAGAGAAGAAGAAGAATAAGACTGGTGTACTGTCATAGTCGACTGTAATGGAAGTCCATAGTGCTTGTAGAATTTGTCCCTTAAACTCCCACTAATGTTAGAGCAAGGATGAAGAAGTCGGAGGTTACATAGATACTGTCCTCAATAGTTATGTACTGTGCTTTCAATTTGCTACTTGTACTGTGACAACTTTCTGCTCAATCATTTTGTGTTAATCTTAAGGAGCATTGGTTACAGACTATGTCTTTCTTTCTTCATGTAGTTGCTCCTTCCAAATCTAAGACACCATCAAGGAGGAAGGAGCTGGCTCGAATGGCCGGCAACGGAGGCTGGATGCCACTGTCGCTGAATATCGGTGGCTGGTGGCCCTGGAGGAGGAGGAAACGCATTCTGGTACAACAACAACGTCCACGGGGACAGCTGCATCCTCCTCCGTGCGGGCTGCCAGCCAGCGCAGTGCTCCAGCGGTACGGAGCCGGGCTACCAAAGCCCAACGCCAACGCCGAGCAGCAAAGACAGCAGCTGCCCCCCACAGGATTTGCAAGGCACACCGGCGCCGCTTATCCCTCAGACTGTCCGACCTGGAGCCGGAGGTCCTGAACTATAAGAACTTGGTGGAGGGCGTCCGCTTCGAACTTGCCACCCTCCGCAAGGAGCATGATGCCCTGGCTGCTAAAGGCAACAGCACCCTGCCATAGTGTCCCTTGCCCCTTTTTTAGAGACTTTTGGGGGGTGGGAATTGGGAGTTGGGTTTTTTGGGGACTTTTAAAGGACAATCGTTGGGGTTAGGGAGGGTCTTGCGGGAGATTATTTTGTTAGGGCTATAAAAATATAATTTTTGAAACTTTATCTGACCATACCTGTTTTTTACAGCTTTTGAGTCTGGTGGGTGGGGGTTTAACAGTAAGTTTGTTTTCCTGAATAGTCCTGTGACTTTAGTAGTACTACCGTCAATCTCTCGTCTCTCCTAATACTCCATTATACTACCTTCAACCAAACGCCTATCTTACCTGTAATTTCTGTTTGCAAGTAGGGGTAGGCCCAGGGCTGGCTCCACGGGAAACAGCAAATAAGGTTGGCAATCCGGGGCGGATAAAATTTCCTCATAGCGGTGGTACTAGTGGTGTGACACAGTGGCAGTTGCATGCCTATGAAAAAAAAGAAAATGAAATCTGGTTTGTCCTCCTGAGCAATACAACGGTACAATAGAGAATATAGCAGGTGACAGTACACTAGAACAGTGCCACATTGTAGCCTAAAAAATGGTAAAGTATAACTACTAATTCGGTTGAAGTTCTTTGACATAGTCATGGGTCTTTGTCAAGAAGAGTAAGAATATAGCCTCGGATTCCTTCACCAGCCTGTTGGTGTCACCTTATCCTCCCTAGCAAGTGTGTGGATTTATTGCTGTAATTTAGTCACACATCAATCAAAACCACACAGCCCGGGGGAAGAGGGTTAGGGTTTGAAAAATGGATGGGTACGGGGGTTTTAGGGAAAGGTTTTGGGAGACAAGAAAAAAAAGCACAGCATGGACAAACAATTGTGAACATAAACAAATCTTTGGGTACAAACCTATCCATCAATCTTTGAAAGTGCATGCACTACTGCATGCATGTCAGTGAAAAGTCAGTAGTACTTTCGACAACTGTGGAAGAAAGAATGCAACAGTACAGGGCGTGTGTGGAAATATTGATAACTATATTCAAGATAAGGTCTCTGTTGCCAGATACCTGAGAGCCTTGCTGGTCACTATAAATCCATTCACAACACTCAATGGGGTTGGTCTGGAAGGTGTAGTAGATAGAAAAGGAGAAATTGCTCTTTTTCTAGGTGTCCCCTCACTCACCAGGGTTGCCCCTTGGTGACATGCTTCATCATTGGGGCTATCCCAGTCCTCTACAGGCTGGGGCGTGCTGCGACTTGCGAATTACGTAGGAGCACTTACAAATGACTATGTGTGGTGCAGATGTGATAGTGGAGTGGACTAAGTGATGTGTTAAAGGATCAATTTAGAAGCAGAGACAGATCCAAGAAATGCAGTCACAGTCCTAGAAAAACACAATGGATACTGTATCTGTATGTTGTTGTAGTTGTCCTGTTGAATTTGGTAAGTAAGTTGCATGCAGAAAAAAAATACTCTTATTAGCGGCACTCCTCCATTGAAGCTGACGCTTGGTCCATCGATGTTGGTCACCACCAGAAGACACCCTGTAAAAAAAGCACAGCATGGACAAATAATTGAACATAAACAAATCTTTGGGTACAAACCTATCCATCAATCTTTGAAAGTGCATGCACTAGTGCATGCATGTCAGTGAAAAGTAAGTAGTACTTTCGACAACTGTGGAAGAAAGAATGCGACAGTACAGGGCGTGTGTGGAATTATTGATAACTATATTCAAGATAAGGTCTCTGTTGCAGATACCTGAGAGCCTTGCTGGTCACTATAAATCCATTCACAACACTCAATGGGGTTGGTCTGGAAGGTGTAGTAGATAGAAAAGGAGAAATTGCTCTTTTTCTAGGTGTCCCCTCACTCACCAGGGTTGCCCCTTGGTGACATGCTTCATCATTGGGGTCATCCCACTCCTCTACGGGCTGGGGCGTGCTGCGACTTGCGAATTACGTAGGAGCACTTACAAATGACTATGTGTGGTGCAGATGTGATAGTGGAGTGGACTAAGTGATGTGTTAAGGGATCAATTTAGAAGCAGAGAGAGATCCAAGAAATGCAGTCACAGTCATAGAAAAACACAATGGACACAATGTATCTGTATGTTGTTGTAGTTGTCCTGTTGAATTTGGTAAGTAAGTTGCATGCAGAAAAAAAATCCTCTTATTAGCGGCACTCCTCCATTCCATCTGACGCTTCGTCCATCAATGTTGGTGACCAGAAGACACCCTGTCCACTGCCTGCCTGGCGGATGCTGAATTGCGGCTCGCTAATGTGAAGCCTAACTCCATCCTTTTTTTTCCCATTGCACAGACTGAAACCCGGCCTGTAATTATTCAACGAAAAACAGGAAGTGATATAATATTACAACACCACTGATAAATAAATATAAGGTATGTAGGCTGTGGAGTGCAAAAACTCAAACTGTGATTTTCCTAGTAGACAGTACAATATTTTTGACAGTGCGTACTCTGTCTGAGTCACCTTTTGAAGGATAAATAAGTATGGGCAAATTAATGTAGAGGATCTTTCCCCTCAAGCTAGGTGTACTGTAAACTGTGTTTTAGAACAAAATTAGATCTTCCCAGCAGTGCTCCCACCCAGACCCTTACTAAAGCCAGTTGCAAAAATGTAGAAGACCCCCAATCAAATCGGAAAAAAAGAGGCCTAGCAGAAAACTGTGACAAAATGTACTTTGAAAGTAAAAGTAGGCCCAAATACCCCCTTACCCACCGTGGATTGCATTCAAACCACTTGCAAGCAACCAAGCAAAAGTATCCATAGCCAGCATTGCTCTAAGACTCAAAACCCCCCCCACCCAAACACATGCAATAGAAATACTGCTAACCCTAACGAACCCTAAGTTAAGAATAGTGGCAAAGGCTTTCTTTAACTATGCCAAATCCCCCCTTTCCCACCCAGGATTTTCTTCAAATGACTTGCAACCAAAATTACACATTCTCACGACTGCTCTAAGACCCCAGAACTCAGTTGCAAAAATGTAGAACACCCCGAAACACATGCAATCCTGCTGCTAGGGCTATCGAACCCTAAGTTACAAAAAGTGCCAAAAGGCTTTTCGGCGTGGATTTTGTCCCAACCACTTCCACCCGGTATTAGACCTTCCCACCCGCCAAAAAGCATAACACCCCCAAACAGGCCAAAAGCAACATCTCCTACTTACAATATTTCTCGGCCTTCGGTCCAAACGGGCTGCGTAGCTAGGCCATAAGTCGGGTTTGCCACCACGGATTTCCTGAAAAGCAAATGCAATCAAGATTAGAGTGTCCCAGCAGTGCTGACAGACCCCGAAACTCACCCACAAACAGACTGAACCCCCCCTAAGAGCACCTCAAAGGCAAGCAAGTCAGCAAAAACACTAAAAAATGTGCGCCTCGGATTTGGTCCAAACCACTTTTATCCGGTATTAGAGCTTCCCAACAATGGCCCCAGAGCCGTCAACCCAAGAGAAAACGAGTAGAAGACCCCCAAACAGCCAAAGAGCAAAAGTACAAAAATGGGGACTTAGTCATTTTTTCCCAAATTTCCCAAATCACTCCGCGCGCGCTCTGCAGCTAGGCCCTAACTCCCCTCTGCCACCATGGATTTGCTTCAAACCTCTTGCAAAGTAAAGTATCCATAGCCAGCAGTGCTCCCAGACCCCGAAACCCACCCACAAACACCAGGAAGCCCCCCAAACCTACCCCCGAAAATGCTACATTGAGCAAAATGTCAGAAATAGCAACAAAAAAAGCAGCCTGAATTTTGTCCCAACCACTTCTACCCGGTATTAGACCTTCCCAGGAATGGCCCAAGACCCGCCAAACCACCCGCCAAAAAACATAACACCCCCAAACAGGCCAAAAGCAACATCTCCTACTTACAGTATTTCTCAGCCTTCGGTCCACACGCGCTGCGTAGCTAGGCCATAAGTCGGGTTTGCCACCACAGATTTCCTGAAAAGCAAATGCAATCAAGATTAGAGTGTCCCAGCAGTGCTGACAGACCCCGAAACTCACCCACAAACAGACGGAACTCCCCCTAAGAGCACCTCAAAGGCAAGCAAGTCAGCAAAAACACTAAAAAATTTGCGCCTCTGATTTGGTCCAAACCACTTTTATCCGGTATTAGAGCTTCCCAACAATGGCCCCAGAGCTGTCAACCCAAGAGAAAACGAGTAGAAGACCCCCAAACAGCCAAAAAGCAAAAGTACAAAAATGGGGACATAGTCATTTTTCCCCAAATTTCCCAAATCACTCCGCGCGCGCTCTGCAGCTAGGCCCTAACTCCCCTCTGCCACCATGGATTTGCTTCAAACCTCTTGCAAAGTAAAGTATCTATAGCCAGCAGTGCTCCCAGACCCCGAAACCCCCCCACAAACACCAGGAAACCCCCCAAACCGGCCCCCGAAAACGCTACATTGAGCAAAATGTCAGAAATAGCAACAAAAAAATCGGCCTGGATTTTGTCCCAACCACTTCTACCCGGTATTAGACCTTCCCAGGAATGGCCCAAGACCCGCCAACCCACCCGCCAAAAAGCATAACAACCCCAAACAGGCCAAAAGCAACATCTACTACTTACAATATTTCTCGGCCTTCAGTCCAAACGCGCTGCGTAGCTAGGCCATAAGTCGGGTTTGCCACCACGGATTTCCTGAAAAGCAAATGCAATCAAGATTAGCGTGTCCCAGCAGTGCTGACAGACCCTGAAACTCACCCACAAACAGATGGAACCCCCCTAAGAGCACCTCAAAGGCAAGCAAGTCAGCAAAAACACTAAAAAATGTGCGCCTTGGATTTGGTCCAAACCACTTTTATCCGGTATTAGAGCTTCCCAACAATGGCCCCAGAGCCGTCAACCCAAGAGAAAACGAGTAGAAGACCCTCAAACAGCCAAAGAGCAAAAGTACAAAAATGGGGACTTAGTCATTTTTTCCCAAATTTCCCAAATCACTCCGCGCGCGCCCGTCAGCTAGGCCCTAACTCCCCTCTGCCACCATGGATTTGCTTCAAACCTCTTGCAAAGTAAAGTATCCATAGCCAGCAGTGCTCCCAGACCCCGAAACCCACCCACAAACACCAGGAAGCCCCCCAAACCGGCCCCCGAAAATGCAACATTGAGCAAAATGTCAGAAATAGCAAAAAAAAAATCGGCCTGGATTTTGTCCCAACCACTACTACCCGGTATTAGACCTTCCCAGGAATGGCCCAAGACCCGCCAACCCACCCGCCAAAAAGCATAACACCCCCAAACAGGCCAAAAGCAACATCTACTTACAATATTTCTCGGCCTTCGGTCCAAACGCGCTGCGTAGCTAGGCCATAAGTCGGGTTTGCCACCACGGATTTCCTGAAAAGCAAATGCAATCAAGATTAGAGTGTCCCAGCAGTGCTGACAGACCCCGAAACTCACCCACAAACAGACGGAACCCCCCCTAAGAGCACCTCAAAGGCAAGCAAGTCAGCAAAAACACAAAAAAATGTGCGCCTCGGATTTGGTCCAAACCACTTTTATCCGGTATTAGAGCTCCCCAACAATGGCCCCAGAGCCGTCAACCCAAGAGAAAACGAGTAGAAGACCCCCAAACAGCCAAAGAGCAAAAGTACAAAAATGGGGACCTAGTCATTTTTTCCCAAATTTCCCAAATAACTCCGCGCGCGCTCTGCAGCTAGGCCCTAACTCCCCTCTGCCACCATGGATTTGCTTCAAACCTCTTGCAAAGTAAAGTATCCATAGCCAGCAGTGCTCCCAGACCCCGAAACCCACCCACAAACACCAGGAAGCCCGCAAACCGTCCCCCGAAAACGCTACATTGAGCAAAATGTCAGAAATAGCAAAAAAAAAATCAGCCTGGATTTTGTCCCAACCACTTCTACCAGGTATTAGATTTTCCCAGGAATGGCCCAAGACCCGCCAACCCACCCGCCAAAAAGCATAACACCCCCAAACAGGCCAAAAGCAACATCTCCTACTTACAATATTTCTCTGCCTTCGGTCCAAACGCGCTGCATAGCTAGGCCATAAGTCGGGTTTGCCACCACGGATTTCCTGAAAAGCAAATGCAATCAAGATTAGAGTGTCCCAGCAGTGCTGACAGACCCCGAAACTCACCCACAAACAGACGGAACTCCCCCTAAGAGCACCTCAAAGGCAAGCAAGTCAGCAAAAACACTAAAAAATTTGCGCCTCGGATTTGGTCCAAACCACTTTTATTTATTTATTTATTTATTTATTTATTTATTTATTGACATTTGTAGAGCGCGGCGAATACCCATGGGCGTCTCGGCGCTAATTAAGGGATGGATCAGCAACTGGGGTAAAGAAGATATACAAGGCTATTGGTCAAATAACCACATCTTTAGCTGTTTGCGGAATGTGAACAGGGAGGGACTTGCTCGGACAAGTAGTTTAAAGCCAGGTTGGTGAGCTGTGGCCACAATTCTTTTTTCCCATGCCAATACGCCAATGGGTCAGCATTAACATAGACCTCTGTTGAGTCATTCAGATAGTCCTTGACCATCGAATCATGGTTCTCCTCCAAGGTTCCTCCTCCTTGCTTAGCTGTTGCTGTGACCTTTTGAGAACCAAACCCAAGCCGAGCTAGCCAATCCTCTTCAGCCTCCAATGTTACTGTTGCGTCTGGTGGTGCAGATGATCCGGTTGACGGTCTCTTTAATGGCTGAGAGGTCACTTGTGCCGCAGCCACAGGTGCAGAAGAGGATTGTTGTGACTGGGGATGGCCTGCTGATGCTGATGTACTGCCATCTCCTTCAATTTGCTGCCGTTCTCTTTCAAACCTCTTGGCTGAGGAGGCTATCCACCGTTTGTAACTTGTAACATCTTCATCAGCAAAAGGAAAGAATGCTTGGCCTGCCAGCGCCTTTTTGTAGCGTGGATCCAGAATAGTATCACAAATGTAATGCTGGTCTGAGTGGATCATTTTAAGACGTTCATCACCTTGTAGGTGCTCTAATAATTTCTCAGCCAGAACAAAAGAGTCTTGGTTTTTTTCATCTTTTTCAAACACAGAACACACCTCCTTCAATTGGTGCTCCAGCATGTACAACAATGGGATAGCTTTTCCCAAATTACAGTCCTCCTTGCTGACTGCACGCGTGAAGAACTCAAAAGGACGAAGCATGCGTGTCAGGCTTTTAACTATGTTCCATTGCACCGCACCCATCCTCAGGTCCTCCTTCTGAGCTGTACCCTGTGTTAAGAAATAGTGATCGAGTACCGTATACTGCTCATACAGACGCTCAAGCATGTAGAAGGTTGAGTTCCAACGTGTTACCACCTCCTGGATGAGTGCTGTCACTGGCATTTGACGTTGATATAGCAGGCTCCTCAGCTGCTTCCGGGCCTTAAAAGAATGGCTGAAATGGTTGCACATTTTTCGGCAGGTGTCCAATACTCTGTACGCTGCACTGTCTTTATTACCCAAGAATTTTTGGACAACCAGGTTTATACAGTGCGCCAAACACGGCACTCTGAAATAGTCACCCAGCTTCATGGCCATAACTATATTGGTGCCATTGTCCGTGGAAACATAACCAACCTGGCGTTTTTTGGGGGACAGCCAGTTAAGGACCTTTGTGTTAAAGACATCCAAAATGTTTTCTGCTGTGTGACGTTTCTCCAAACCAAACATGGCTAGTGTTGCATGTTTCCGAGCAGCTTTAAAAACATTGTCCGGGTCAACACCTGCGTTTAGCTTTGCTTTAGCCCCTGAAAAAGAGACCCAGTGTGCAGTGAAGCACATGTAATCAGCGCCTGCGCCACTGGTCCACATGTCTGTTGTCTGATGTATAGTGTGAACAGCACTCTTCTGCAAAGCTGCCCCAGTCACCTTCAGAACATCTTCATGTAGTGCTGGAACCGCAACTCGGGCAAAATAGAACCGGCTAGGAACCTTCCATTTAGGGCAGAGCGCTGCCACTAATTCTAGAAAACCAACCCCTTCTACTAAAGAAAAAGGGAGAAGGTCCAGAGCTAGCATTTTAGCCAGCTTAGTGTTATACAGACGCGTCAGTGGGTGGTTGCGTTCATATTGCGCTTCTGTAAACAACATCTTTTTAATTTTGCCCTGGACCAAGGATTTACGGGATCATGATGATATCTTCGACCCAGTTACGCTCGCTGATGAACTTTTTCGCATTGATGTCTCACTCTCTCCCACACTCTTAGTGTGGCTCACATGGGGTGTGCTGCTGACAGGGGTACTGGGTGTAAGTGAAGTGTTTGAATCGTCTTCTTCCTCCTCGTCATCATCAGATGAAAAATCAACGTTTTCATTACGTGCAATTCAAGCTTCCTTGACCGCATCTAGGTGCGCAAGCCATTGGACAGCGTGCGTTCTCTTAAGATGACCTCTCTGGCCTCCGGTACCATAGTTGGTACCAAACTTACCACGACTAACTCGAAGCTTACAAATGCTACAAATGGCTACGTTTCCTTTTTTGGGCAAACACTAAAGAAGTCCCAAACTGGAGACTTGAAATATCTTTGGGGGCCGGGGGAGGCGGCGATACTGGTGGTGGTGGTCCTGCTGCTAATGCCAGATGAAGTGGAGGATGTGGATTGCCGAACTTCAGTACGTTTTGCACTTTCACCACCACTAATTGAGGTCGAGGTGGATGGAGGTTCCTTCTTGCGAGGAAGAAATATGGAAGCGGTAGGTGTTGGTGTACTAGTTAACTCCAAATCCAATGATTGTTGTGTTTCCATTGACTCCTCGTCGACATCATCATCACGCTCAGCAGCTTCTCGGGATAGGGTCAAAATGTCTCTTTGCTGCATGCCCGCTGGGGCTGCAGTGACCATTATGATGACTGGCTCGTCGTCGTGAGGGGCTTCATCAGCAGCAGTATGCGTCACTTCTTGTTGAGCCTCATCACACTCCATAGCTATGAGTTTTTCGACGACCTTCCTTTTACGCTTCGGTATCTTTGTCAGATCATGGTGTGCCTCACTCTCAGACAGCCGTGGTGGCCGTGGTTCCCAATCTTCATCCAGATCATCAGAAGGAGGTGGGCTTGAAGAAGATGTAGACACCCCCCTTGATCTTTTCCTTGCTAGGGATGCGGAAGACAATGAATGATCATCAGGAGGAGTGGCTTCCTCAAATGATACCTCGGTCTGATTGTCAATTTCCTGGTGTGCCCCTACTTCGGGAGGAACAACTATTGTGGGCACTTGTGACCCTCCATGCACCTCTGCTTGCGCATCTCCTTGCGCTGCCTCTCCTTCCACATGTACTTGGGCTTGTACTTGCACATGTTGTTGTTGTTGCGGCTGTGGTTGTTCAACACTTGTCAGATGAGTTACAACAACCTGTGTTGATTCAGGGACATTGCTGCTACTTTCTTGTGATGAGCCAACATCACTGGTCGATGGTGATTGAAGAAGTACACTGACTGCCTCTGAAGCACTCAAGGGCTTTGACTTAAGTTGGCGTGGTGGTGGAGGCACTGAGCCCAATGGAGCGGGGGTGCTGCTCCCAGCTTGGTCCCCAGCAGATCCCGCTGCAGCTGCAGGCGTACTTATTTTTTTACTCCCAAAAAACGCGGCGGCCGGCACACCAGCCTCCTTGGTAACTTGCTTCTTCTGCTCCTTACTAGCAACTTTCTTGCTAGAGGAGCTACAGAGACCTTTTTTTGGGGCCATCTTCTTCAGAGCAGGTCAGAACAGCAAGCCGCAGTTGCACGAGTTGCAGAGTTGTCTGAGGCCAGACGTGACGTCGCGTGACGTTATGCTGCACACGCACCGCTGCAGGACTTCTTCCTGGCACTGGTGGTTCTCTTGAGTCTTGTGCACCTAAAAGCAATGGAAGACAGAGGAACATCAGTTCAGTTATACACCCCCAAAAAAATCGAAAAAAAAACAGAAAAATCAGCACAATCCCATGCCCTCCATGATGCTTACATTCAAGACACCCCACAGAAAGACTAGGCCCATGCAAGACTCAATACCCCTGGTGAAAAGGCCACAAGTACAGCCCCAAAACTCAAAAAACACAGAAAAATCAGCACGATCCCATTCCATCCATGCCCTCCATGATGTTTAAGTTCAAGACACCCCACAGAAAGACTAGGCCCATGCAAGACTCAATACCCCTGGTGAAAAGGCCACAAGTACAGCCCCAAAAAACGAAAATCACTGAAAAATCAGCACAATCCCATTCCATCCATGCCCTCCATGATGTTTAAATTCAAGACACCCCACAGAAAGACTAGGCCCATGCAAGACTCACTACCCCTGGGAATAAAGGTTGAAAAGTAGGCAAAATGGTTGCAGGCCTAACAACACTGCCTGCATTCAAAATGGCCACTTGCCTCCCAGCACATGGCCAGGGCCTGTAGCAGCACTCAAAATGGCCCCCACCCACATGGCCTGTCCCCATGAACACCCCCAAAAATCGAAAAACACAGAAAAATCAGCACAATCCCATTCCATCCATGCCCTCCATGATGTTTAAGTTCAAGACACCCCACAGAAAGACTAGGCCCATGCAGGACTAAATACCCCTGGCGAAAAGGCCACAAGTACTGCCCCAAAAAACGAAAATCACTGAAAAATCAGCACAATCCCATTCCATCAATGCCCTCCATGATGTTTAAGTTCAAGACACCCCACAGAAAGACTAGGCCCATGCAAGACTCAATACCCCTGGTGAAAAGGCCACAAGTACAGCCCCAAAAAACGAAAATCACTGAAAAATCAGCACAATCCCATTCCATCCATGCCCTCCATGATGTTTAAATTCAAGACACCCCACAGAAAGACTCAGTCCACCCACCACTGAGTACCCCTGGGCAAAAGGCCCCAAAACAGCCCACAACTCGAAAATTCCAAAATTGTAGTTGCAGCAACTGTAATGCCCCAAACAAACTTACTTGTGAAATTTCTAATCCAAAAGTGATCCAAAGAAAGTCAAAAAGGCCTCAAATCCAAATATCCAGCAGCATCCACAAAAAGTAATCCTTCCAGCTCCAGATCCAAATGAAAAGTGACCAGGAGATGGACAAAGCACTGGGAGGAGCCTGCTGGACAGGAACAGGAAGTTGAAGACTGTGGGGCACTTCCTTCCTCCCACCCCCCCTCCCCAAAATGGACTCCTCGCAAAAAAAGTGCAGGCAAATGTCAACCTGAGGAGTTATTCAGATAAAAATCATCATTTCCAGAAGGTTTATGTTGCTTGCTGGTGGATTTCTTGTGCAGAATTGCAAATTTTATATTTTCGCGAGTGCGAGATTGTTGCTGCTCGCCGCATCTCCAAGCTCGCAATTGCGAAATCCTGCGATACGTGATCACGCCGTACTCGCGTTGACAAACTCTCGCTGTGCAAGTTGGCAAGCCGCGATTACGTAATCGCGCTCGCCAAATTCTCGCGGGATCCCGCAGCAAGATCCAAAATGGCGCAGCACTCGCAAAATATCGAGAAAAACTACTCGGCAAACGCTGAATGACGGTAAGTGAACGCCGCGCGCCTCAAAAATTGTATCACCCAGAAAAAAAATCCGCTGCGTGCGAATTTAGCGGATTTTGCAGGAAATCCGCGAATCTCGCGGATTGCGAATTTCCCGAAAATCCGCAAAATCCGCGAGCGGAGCGGATTTTACGCCCATACTTATGAAAGATATGATAATATTATTGGCAGGCGATTTTAACTGTGCTTTATGTGCCAATGCTGAGGACAATCTATGTGGGATTTTAATTGAAGAGGGGTTATGTTCTTCCCATTTTCAACATTCTACTTTAGGGGAACATCTAACGAATTAATTTTTTCCCTCGACTTGGGCTTTGTTAACGATTTGTGCCCAGTACCTGTTTCTGTGCCCTGGACCTTTAGTGGCAGGGGCTTATGTTCCACTATTAAAAATGTTTTAATGTCAAGTAACCATGCGCATAGTCTCTACTCATTTTACGTTTCAGATATCTCCCTTAGTGATCACTTTCCTTTGTGCTTGCTAATCATGTTGCCATCAGGTAAAATGGTCAAATCAAGCACAAATGATAATTTGTTAAAAAACATAGCCATTGGGAGTGTAAATGGTTTCTCTTTGCGCTGGTGTATGGTGGATCAGGTAGCTATAACAAAGACAGTGGTGGGTAGATGTAAACTTGCCATTGAGACATGTTTGTCTGAAACAGCCGCCTCAGATAACATCTTAGCCTCATTCCTGGCGATATCCAATACTATAAAAGAATCCCTTCTCAGACGCAAAAATAGTAATCGACATAGGAGTGGATGGTTTGATTCTAGGTGCACTCAAGCTCATTCCCACCTAAAAAGGGAGCTTCGTAAATTCCCAAGAAACTTGGTAGATCTGAGGACTGCTAGATGGGATTATAAACAAGCAATTAAGGCCAGGAAAAATACCTTGAAGAAGAAGGCTTGGGAGGCATTACACACAGCCTCATTGGTGAACGATAGCTTGGCATTCAGGAAGGCTGTCAAAATGCCTTTTCTCTTATGCAAGGCTGGCCCAACCATTGAAAAAGCTATTAGTGAGGCCCAATGGATTGAGCACTTTTCAAAAGTATATAATGGTGAGGGAAATCCTGTTATGATGGACAGTAATGTCCAGGAGGACTATAACCTGAACCCATTCCATCATTACTCTGACCTGTTGTTCACTCTAGATGAAGTGGATCGGGCACTCTCTAAAAGTCAGAGGGGGGGAATGCCCCTGGACCTGATGGAGTCCCCGTAGATCTATTTAAATCAAACAATTCTCTTTGGGGCCGATCATAGTCCAGGTGATCACTGCCAGTTATAGTACTTAATTTACTCCTACCTGGGTAGAATCTACCATTATGCCCATGTTTAAACAAGCATTTTCAATGCAATGGTCTCGGCATTATTAAAGGTAGAGCTATTAGCATTGCTCATGAAATTTTTTTTCATTTTTTCTTTTAAATAAATAAATGGTATTTTCATTTACAATGGCAATAGGTGAGCATTAGAGAGTAGTAGAGAGTATTCGCTGACACAGAGCCACACACACACACAGAGAGCCACACAAACAGAGTCCCACACACACACACAGAGCCCCACACACACACACACACACACAGCGAGACCCACACACACACACGCAGAGCGAGCCCCACACACACACACACACACACAGCGAGCCCCACACACACACACACACAGAGCCCCACATCACAGAAGGGCAAGTAAAAGGGGATTGCAAATAAAATGAGTACTTGGATAGAATTAAAAACTGTGTGATGGAGTGTCAGAGGAGGGTTTCAGCACGTTTCCGTGAGTTAAATGCTAAGTGTGTGGAACACAAAAGAGGTTCTAGACCACAGTCAGGTAAGACTAGAAGATGTAAAAAAGTGAGGATGTCTTGTAGAGGAGAGTACCGTGAGATGACTGTCAGGAGAGATAAGTGTGTGCATGCATGCAAGTGTGTGGTAGAGAAAGGAGAGACGTGGGGTAAGACAACTCACTGTACCATTGGAACCAAGCTACACTTGACTAAAGAGCCTCAATAAGAGCAAACCCAGTCTTAGTTTGCATGTGGTCCAGTTCATGCAGGGTCTGGCAGTTCGAGATGGACTTTCCCACTGGAGTAGGACCAAGAATGATTTGCACATGCCTGGGTCTAATCTGAGGTAGCATGATGGGCAAAAGAACAATGGGTTGGAATGCTACCCAAGCACTTGCTAGTGGTCAGACTTAATGCAAGCATTCTTCCCATCACCGTCTGTGTGTTTGATATTACCAGTACATGGGGGCGCTACTGGCTCTAGAGGGGGATGGTGCAGAAAGATGTGCCTTCCACCAGGGTGGCAAAAATACTAGTACTGGCCCAAGATGGTGGAGCAGGACTTAGAAACAGGTTCTAGAAGGAAGTACCAGAGAAGGTAGGAGGGATAGAGGGTATATGAGGGGGAAAAGGAGAAGAGTGTGTAAAACATTGGTGTGATAAAAGAGGGCAAGGAAGGGAGGAGTGAATGGAGAGTAAGAAGGAGGTGAGGGGAAGCAAGTGGAAAGAGAAATGAAAGTATAACAAGAGGAAGGTAAGAGAAAGCATTGAAAGCATTGAAAGATTGGAATTATCACCGGAACTGGGCCTACCTGACTTTGGATCCAGCCACTTAGCCCTGAGGAGTTGTAGAAATGTGTTTTGTCTACAACGAAACACGTGTCGGCTGGCTGTGTATAACCTCTACCTGGTGACCTATTAAAAGGGAGAACAAATACTCCAGTTTATACTACCGACATTGGATGGTTTTCTTCATCTCCAGAACTTTTACTTAACACATTGGCGTTTTTCTGTTTTGAGTGCGCAGGACTTTAGTTTATTTGGGATTTTGAAAATTCCTTGGATAAAATATGTCCGAAATGTTTTAATAGACCATGGTCACCGTGAGTATTTTACTAACCCTTTTTCTATTCGGCAAATATCAAGGAAAGAATTGAGAAAGGAGGGTCTTTTGTTGCTGGATTCTATTAGAATGTCATCAGAGATATCAAAACCCACTGTACTCCACAATCAGCTGATTTTAACTACTTTTAATATCCAACCCTATTTAACTTTTGTACCTGGAGTTTATGATAGATTCTTACTGACCAGATTTAGGTTGGGGGTATTTCACAGACTAGTCACTTTGCCCAAAATGAATGACTGGTCCCAAAACCTCCAATTATGCCCTTGTGATAATAAATCCAACCAATCAACAATCCATGTAATATTGTTCTGCTTATTTTATACTTTCTTAAGGAGACTCTATCTGCCACCAATTTTAAAAATGATCAGGCTCCGTCAATGCCGGCCTGCCTTACTTGCATCACAACAGCTTGAAGATGTACATAGCACTTTTAAAATAGTGACTTATTTGAAGAAAGTCTTGAGATGTAGGAATCATTTGTCCACCTAAACCTTCACTTTGGATAAACTATAGGTGAATTTAATAACGTTTTAAGTTTACAATGTACTAGGCATCTTGTTCATATTAAGATGACATTTTCATTACTTCAGACCATGTATTGATGCATTGTACTCTGATATGATACATATTTTTACCTTTTAAATTGTAAATCATGTCTTGATGTGTTCTTTTTCTTCTGTGCTTTTATGATTGTTTTTATGAAGTAACCGAATAAAGCTTTCTTGATTCTTGACAGTAAACTGCACACACAGGCCTTGCAATGGCAGGTCTGAGACAGGGTTGAAAGGCTACTTGTGTGGGTGGAACAATCAGTGCTACAGGCATTTAGTTTACAGGCCGTGAATATTTGGTATATCACTTTACAAGGGACTCATAAGTAAACTAAATATGTCAATATGGTATACACCAAAGTCACCATGTTTAGTGGAGAAGCACGTGCCCTTTAGCTTTAGTTAGCAGTGGAAAAGTTCTAGGCCTACAAAAAGATACAGCACAAAGAGGAGGTAAGTAGACAAAAAGTTTGGGGGAAGAACACACTAAGGATGGTAGTTTGCAAATAATGTTGTACTTAGGTATTTTATTTTGTATAGTTCTCTAACTCTAAATAGGTTTCATATTATCCTGAGAATAACCACTATATACAGAGCTGAAACCATTGTTTTCATTTTCCACATACAGCCACGATTTATGTCGATTTCTAGGTCTCGCCTGCAACAGCGTATGCATTACATGCGCTCTTGCTCACATGAGATTATATGCAACAAGGGGCTTGCAGCCTGCTCATTGTTTACCATTCGTTGCCTTCCATTGTCACTGCTTTTTGCTACCTTATTATTGGCCAGCGTCTGCCAGCTTCACTTCTTCTTTCAGCTGCAGCATGGACCAAGTACTGATTGCTGTCCTTTCACTGATTACGGTGTGATTGAGGTACAATTTTTTCTTCTCTCTGTGTTGCTTCCTCCCCTCCCGCCCCATTTCTGTATTGCTTCTTTTCCTCCTATCAACCTTGTCTGAGTTCCTTCTTCTCCTCCCACACCCTGGTTTTCCGTGTTGCTTCTTCCCAATCGCTCACACCAACCGTTGTCCGTGTTGCTTCTTCCTGAATGAATGAATGAAGCCAGATTTATATATAGCGCAACTTAGCCCCAGAGAGCGTCAAGGCGCCTAGCCAGATAAAACGATGAGGTCAAAGAGCATGATTACAGGTAGGCCTTGGTGAAACACCACGTCTTTAGAGCTTTCTTAAAAAGGGCCATGGTGGGTTGGGATTTGATCTCAAAGGGGAGGTCATTCCATAGTTTTGGGGCTACAGATGTAAAGGCTCTTCCGCCCCATCTGACTTTGTTTGTCTGAGGGACAGTAAGAAGGTTCTTATTGGCAGAGCGAACATTTCTGCTAGGGGTGTAGGGACTCAGAAGGGAGCTTATGGCCTCAGAGCTGCCGCCGGATAGGGCACTGAAAACTAGGTATAGGATTTTAAAAGAGACTCTGGACTGGATCGGGAGCCAGTGAAGACTCTTCCTAGCAAGAGAAACAGAAGCGGTGCTAGGGACGTCCAGAACAAATCTGACAGCCGCGTTCTGGATGGTCTGGAGGCGTTGGATGAGGCCTTTATTGATGCCAGCATAAAGGGCGTTACAATAATCCAGGCATGATGTAACTAAGGCCACCACGGTCTGTTTGCGAGCTTGAGGGGAGAGATAGTGGGTGATTTTTCTAAGAACCTTAATAACTCCCCAGCAGGTAGAAACAGTTCTATTGACCTGTAGGGGCATGTCCAGAGAGGTATCAAAGATCACGCCAAGATTCCGGGCGGAATTTGACGGTACGGGACAGGCTCTGAGAGAAGGAGGCCACCATTCACTGGACCAACTGTTTTGATCTTTACCGAAGATCAAGATCTCGGTTTTCTCTCCGTTCAGCTTCAGGGCGTTTAAAATCATCCAATCGGAGACAGCCTGCATGCAGTTCCTGAAGCTGAGCGCGGAGGTACTCACCGAGTGGGAGAGGGACACCATGATCTGGGTGTCATCGGCGTATGACACCACCTCCATCCCCATAGCTCTTACTAGCCTAGCAAATGGGGCCACATAAACGTTAAAGAGGGTCGGACTCAAGGCCTACCCCTGTGGGACCCCACATTGCACAGGCTTGGCAGGGGAGAGGAACTCTCCTAGCTTGACCCTCTGTTCTCTCTGGTCAAGAAAAGAGGACAGCAGGCTCAGTGCTGGGCCCTCCACCCCTATCTCCCTCAGACGAGCTGTTAAAGTCGAGGGAGATAGGGTATCAAAAGCGACAGTCAGGTCTAAGAGGACCAAAAGAGTGGTCTGGCCTCGGTCGACCCTTGATCGTATATTGTCTGTAACTACTGTGAGCACCGACTCAGTGCTGTGGAATTTTCGGAAGCCATGTTGAGACTGGTCCAGGAACCCAGAAGCATCGAGGAAAGCAGTAAGATGCTGATTGAGGTGTGATTCCAACATTTTGGCTGGAGCAGGCAGTAAGGAGATCGGCCGGAAGTTTTTAAGGGTGTCCGGATCCAGAGTGGGCTTTTTGAGCAATGGCTTAACTATGGCCTGTTTCCAAGATGCAGGGAAATGGCCCTGAGCCATAGCCTGGTTCATTACCTCAAGAAGAGTGGGCAACAGGATTTCCCTGCCGTCTTTTAGAACCTTCTGAGGGCAGGGGTCCATAGGTGAACCTGATTTTGTCCTGTTTAACAGTGAGTCTAGTTGGTCGAGAGTAAGGAGCGGGAAGTTGGTCAAAGTCTTAGAGGGATCTTTGGCCCAAGATTCTAAGACAGGTTGATGCGGGAGAGGACGGGAACACATAAGGTCTCTCTGTGCTTCCAGAGTGAGAGAGATATCGGCGATCTTAGCATGAAAGAAATGAGCAATCTTGTCGCATAGCTCTTGGGAACCTACGATGGGATCGGGCGTTTGTAGAGAACACAAGGAATCTACAATCTTAAATAATTCCCTAGGGGATGTAAGGGACGATGTGAGCCTGGAGAAGTAGTCCTGTTTTTCTTTGATGACCTTAGTCTTATATTCTCCAAGTAACAGCCCATGCCCCATTCTTTGTGTTACTTCTCCCCCACTTCTCTTGTCTGCGTTGCTTCTTTGCCTCCCTCAAGTTGTCCATGTTATCCACCTTCCAACCGACATAAGAAAAAAAAGTGCTATGTTGCCCTTCTCTTCCCACCTTCCCTCCTGTTGTCATTAATAGCTCGAACGACCAAACAATAAGATCTAAATACAACATGTTGCCCCACAGGCAGCCAGTGCGGTGACCCACGACTCAGCAAAATATGTCAAACTTCTGCATACCAAGGAGGAGCTAATAGAGTAAGACACTGACCAAAGGCAGAATTCCAAACTAAAAAAAACACTTTACTGCTGCTGAATGTGAAGGAAAGAGGAAGGTGGACTGCCCTGTGTGTGCAGGGCCTTCCTCATTTAACACAGAGTCCAAGTTCAGTGACCCAGAGCATAGTCGTTAGGAGGAAGGAAGGATGCGACCTACCACGGTGAAGAAGCCTGCTACCTGCAATACAGCCCAAACTTTGATTTCCTTTGCAAGAGCTGTTCACCTGTTGTGTTGCTTTGAGAGACCAACTTTAATATCCTGATGCGCTTAGGAAACCGGAAGGACTGCAGTTGCATCATTGTTATGTACCTCCTTCTTCAGAAACCCAATGGCTGGGTGATGCTTGAGTGCCTGTCATTGCATCATTTCGAGTGCATGAGGGCTCTGTACCTGCAGTGGCGGCTCCTCTATGGGGGCGTTTGGGCACCGCCCCACTGCTTTCTCGACGTGCGAGAAGGCAGAAACAAATGGTAGTTATTACCGTAATAACTACCATTTGTTTCTGCCTTCTCGCACGGCGAGAAATCAGAAGTTCCTGGTTGAGAGTGGGCATTGTTACTCGAGGGCAGGGGGGAGTGGCTTGCCCACTGTTGTTAATACTGTCTGTTTGGGCGGCCTCAGGCTGCCCAAACAGACAGTATTAACAACAGTTGGCAAGCCACTCCCCCCTGCCCTCGAGTAACACCGCCTACTCTTCCTGTTCTCTCTGTATGCTACAGCATACAGAGAGAAAATGACGCGGGTGGGGCAGCGGACGGACCAATCAAAGACACAGTGGTGGAGGGGAGGGAGGCTGCCTGCTGCCTTCCTGTTGACGAGCAGCACCCAGGGAATTCGAACTGCAGACGGCGGAAGTCGGGAGTCTGGAGTCTCGGAACTTTAAGGCGGGAAGGTAAGTCTTACTTTTATTATTTATCCCGCCTCCCCCCATCTCCTCCACAGCGCGACAACACCATTTCCACCACCCCACCCCATCCCATCCGCCTGTAATGCCGGCCGTGACTGTGTACCTGGCATCACATTTTCAGTGGCCTGATGTTTATTTGAGGCCCGAATGCCACACACCAAGTGTGCAACCTGAATATTGATCCAAAGGTATCAATGGGCCTGGCAACACGTAATCCCACACAAATACTTCCCCCCTCGGTGTGCTGATCTACCAGGCCGAGAGTGGAGTAGTCCTGTTCGCAATTTGGGGCTTCCCGATGGAGCTAACTCTCTTGTAAGGGAAACTTCAATAGTGCCTTGTCTCAATCTACACTTCAGTTCTTTAAGAACAGTAGGCAAAGTTCTTGAGTGTTATTGATTTACTTTGATAAGATTCAAAGCACAAAGGCACTAATTTCTGTTGATTGATTAATACTTCAGTCTATGGGCTAAGCCCAAATTTTGAAATTCATGAACTCGCCACATCATAAAATCACACACTTTAATTAATATTTTAAACAAAATGCTCATACGTTCCCTACATCAGTACATGGTTCATAGGCTCATAACCACCTTGAATCAAGTAAAGAGAAATATTTGCGGCATAATATTTTGATGATTTTCTCACTTTTCTACTGCATTGGATTCATGTTAACAACATGTTGTGCATTGGACACAACTGTTACGTAGTATGTTATTCAGTCTAAGACAGCTAAACTTGGCCTTAAGAATTTTTTTATTTCGTTCAGAACAATCAGTAAAGTCTTAGGCTGGCTCTCTGGAGCTCAGAAAATATTTTTTATAGTAAGGAATGAAACTGCAGAGTTAATCACGCACAACGTCATGTCAAAGATGAATGACAGTGACTGAGTTAGCCTGATTCACTTAATGGTGATACTTGTAAAGCGCACTGTTACCCCATCTCGGGGTGTCCTGGCGCTGAAGACTGCCGGGGAACCCGTCCTGGCTTTCCCTGTGAGATGGTCCCTATTGGGTATCTCCAAGGTGAAACTAGGCATCCCTGGCGTCTGTGGGGGGCCGTTGTAGAGATGAGGCAAGCTTAATGCCCAGAGTTGCCGAGTGTGATCCCTGGTTAGAGTAGGCACCGAGGTGAGAATTATCGAGTCCGTTGACCATGGTACACGACCCTGCCACGTCGGGAATTGAACCCTGGTCCCAGGCCATTCTCTGCTTACGGGTCTGCCGCCTCTAACCAGTGAGCCACACCACTCCACAAAGGCATGATTTCTAAGGTTCTCAACTTTGAAATGTGTACAAAGGGCATTCACACCATATAACATTGATGACAAAATGCCCCAAACAATATTGACGGGTAAGCCTAAATTTTCTATACGTAACTCAAAATATCTACGTGGTACATATATCTTCAAGATACATAGATGTGGAGTTAGGAATAGTACATCTATACTTCTCTATATGCACTTACCTTTCGATTTTTTGTCCCACGATATTCTGTCCTCAATAATAATGTACGACAATATTCTGTGGGTCGATATCCAGTAGTACAATCCGCATATCAACATTTGAGCTGCAGACATCTCCAACCGCAAAGAGTGTCAGCCCTTATGTGAGGGCCTTGTGCCTCCACCACTTCCACTCATTTCCACAGTCTCCTAAACACTGAGGCTACCAGCACTTTGCGCCACTGGAACATCACTTTTTGATGTTCCGATGGTGCAATGTGCCACTGGCATATTTATAAAGCAACATAAATTCACTTTACGTGGATTTTCATGGCCTTATAAAGATGTGCCCCTTTCATGCAGAAAACTGCATGAAAGGGACATTCCATGGGAGTTGGTGGGGGCGTTCCCAACAACACCCAGGCTCTTTGACACTGCCCCAGATTTATGAGAAATTGAAAGTCTGAACAGTGCCAAAATTGTATGCCTGCCCAGGGGAGGTGTAAGGGAGGCACAATGACGAGAAATATCTTTATTTCTCTTCTTTTTTTCCTCTTTCTATGTGTGCTGCAGAATGCAGCAAACATAGAAAGAGGAAAAAGCCTCTTGTGATTGTTTTTCTGCAGGAAAGATTCCTTCCTGCACAAAAATAATCATCCTGCAATGCAGGCACCCTTGCACCATGGTGCAAAGGTGCCTGCGTTGGCGCATGGCAGCTCATTGAGTGGCGGCGCAGGGGAAAACGACAGGAATGCGCTGTATCTAATTAGGAGCTTCACGGTGGAGCTGGCTGTCTTGTAGTCCTGCTGCGATCTTGCAGTTTATTGTCAACCAGCTGTGGAAAGGAACATAACAGTCAGACCCTCATTTATAGGTTTTCTGCCGCTGGGCAGCGCAGCAGGCCTTGCTGCTGCGCTGCCCTATGGCAAAAGAAAAGGACAGGAATGCACTGTCGCTATTTTTCATGCTGTAGGCCATATCCCTTCACCAATCCATTACCTGGGAACAATAATTCTGTTTGAACAAAAGTGTCCACTCAATAGCACCAGTTCAATACCTAATTATAGGATATAAAAAATAAAGTGAGGATGAAAGTGTCTGCCTCCATGTGTCATCGTGTGGCATATTATTTTCCTGGCTGTTAACTAATTTGAGCAACAAACACAATTTAATTGTTTTGAAATCTGCAAATTAAGCAGCAGATGGTCGTATATGTAATAAGTATGGTAATTCATATTTCTGCGGAAATGCTGTGAAGAAACATGCGTTTCCTTTGGCTTAGCTACACTTTCATATCTATACCTGTACTGTATCCCTAATTAGGAGACCTCATTTCCTTGAGAGCATTGAGAAGTTACTTAGTAAAAATCAATGCACTGAACTTAATGATTTGTCCCTTCAACATTATTAAGGTTACTAACTAAATTACTTAATGTAGAGAAAGCCATATATATATATTTTTAAATACCGCTGTTTAAGATTATGTATATGAAGAGTGATCTTTGTTACCTGAACAAGATGCTCTTGTCTGATGTACATGAATTAATGGAAAATCAGAAACTGAGAAACCACATTGGAGGAAACCAAATTATGGAAAACCATCTTTAAGAAAATAAAATTTTGAGGAAATACAACAAGTCGAAAAATAAAGGAAACATTTTAAAGGAAAGAAAATGTGAAAGGAAAATCCAAAATTACATTAAAATAGGGTAGAGTTAGAGGTGGAGAGGGATTTTGGAGTTCAGGGATGGGCATTGTTTACTGGTGATTAGTGATGTTTAGAGGTCAGGGATGGGTAACATTGAGTTTCTACGAAATAGTAAATGCCATCCATTCTGCAAATTTCCATTAAACATTTAGGGTGAAATGGTTTATCAGAAACAATAAAAAACTTGACGGTCTGGAGTGAAGCTAAGTCCTCTCGGTTCTCACCAGGAACAATCTAAACCGGACATGCCCTGAGCCAGCCCCCAAGTGGTCAAGGGACACTGAAGATATGATTAAAGTCCTATCAGCCCACCCTCGTGGCGGAGCATCGTCATTTAGGACATCTAGAACCTGGCCGGTGTCCCCGTGCCTAGATGTATTGGCTGGATACCACACGGCTAGGGTTCAGAGAATGAGAGTGTCCTCGCCACTGGCGGTGCTGGTACAGTGCAGTGCAGTGAAAATAGACTGAGTGATATAAAAATGACTGTCGAGGCAAAAAATATTTTATTTTATTAGTATTCACCCAGACGTCACATTAAAAAGAGTGAAAGAACAGTGTGAAAAAATCACTGTATTCTTTTCTAAGTGGTCAATAAGGCCAACATGTTTCTGCCATAGGGTGAAAGTACACCGGCATTCTTCAGGGTCAAAGCTGCAATAATGCTACTGCAAAGTTACACTCAAAGTTGAGGTGCAAAACAAGTGAATATTCGAAACTACAATGAGTCTGTCGGGTGTGGTCCATAAGACCATCCTACCGTATCCTTTCAAGCTCTGTAGTAAGTGGAGGATACCATCCCTGCAAAAAAAGGAAAAACAGAGAAACACACCAACTTAATGTTATGTCGATGTGCATGCTAGATTCCAGGAAACATGCAGTCCTGGACACAATTATTAATCATAAAGTGAGAATCTGAAGGACTCAGCTAAGCCAGTCATGCTTTTGACGGCCAATACCATAGATATCGGTTGCCCAGAGGGTCAGCCATAACAATTCTGTTATTAAATTTAACAAAGGGATAGACTTACCCAACTAGTTGTGGGAATATAGCCTCACCTCACCCGGCAACGGCTCGGAGGATGAGGCCCGCTCTGTGCACAAAAAATACATATAAAAGACACATTCAGAGACCTAATAGGTGTCTTAAACCATTGGTATGTATTGACATGTGCATAAAACTTGATTGTAATTTGCCCACCATGATCACTATTCCATGGAGAAAAAGGTAAGTGTAGCATCAAATGCTTGATTTATAAACAATGTTCTATACTGGCAAAACAGGATGGATTATTATAAGCCAAGACTTGGTCAATCCTGCGCAGTAATGTTAAGATGACAATAAGATGGCTGTCTTTGTTATTCAACCTCGGTGTTATACTAAAGTTATAAGAACCTGAGGGAAGGAAAAAAACTATGCCCCTGCAATGCTTCATGCTGTAATGCTCCCTTGCCAGTGCCTGCATTGAACCTGGGGGGAGTAGTACCTAAGCCTAGAATCAGGGGTAGCGTAAGATTGGTGATATCATAGGTCAGGAAGACTTTCCTCAGCATATAGGTGTAGAAAAACCAAGTACCCTAACCATAAGGGGCCCACAGGCAGAAGCTAACCAAACCAACGTTAATGGCCGTTACATCCCGCAAACACTCACCTCTCCGTCGGTACCTCTCGGCGTAGTCCTGAGCCGAAGGGGAGGCACCGAGGAGAGGCGAGAAGAGCGTTTAAATACCCCCGTTAATTGGTTTAGACAAATGTTGATTCCGCTCACCTGGGGTATTAACGCGCGTCAGGCCGCTCTAAATCTGGGAACATTAGTCTATGCGCATGCACGCCGGTAGACCACTAGATAGAGGTTGTGGTGCTGAGACCGGAGCTTGCGCAGTGGAGGCGCCACATTTGTGGACGGTCCCCGTGTGAATGAAGGTGTGTAGTGGCTGAGCGGAGGGAAATGCGCGCATGCGCTGTCAATGTTGATTCTCATCTGGTTAAGGAGCATGCGCTGTAGATGTAACTACGTTCGTGAATAATACATATTTTGTAATAGAGCCATGACTGTATGAGCAATCCTGGTAATAACATCCCTATATTAGCCAATAGACACTCACGAGTATTATTTAGGCACGTGGTCACGTAGTTGACAAACGTGTAGTGAGTTACAGTCCGAATTTCTGACTAAATACGTGGTGTAAAAGGAGGGTGTCCCCATATGGCATGATTACCATGGTGGAGCACTGAGGCCCTATAGATTACATAAAGGGGAGAGTAAATCAGCGTGATGTAATTGTGTTCCACACTCAGTAACTGATTATATAAAGGGATGGTATGATGTTCTGGATAATTAATCATGCCAGTATACAGTGACTGGAAAAATAATAATAGGGCATTCCCAGATGGTAAGTGTGCAGGTCATATAGATACCCATGGAATATTATAATTTAGCCCTGTCACATCCGTTTTTAATTTAAAAATCCAGCGTTGTTCTTTAACAAAAAGAAAGCGTGAAACATCAGTGATGTGTGCAGGGATAAAAGGCTGGTCAAGGACAACCCACCTAAGGTCATCCGCCTTATGTTTTTTGGCCAGGAAGTGATTGGTTAGACATGTAGTCTGTTTGTTGCAGCGTATTGTGCTCTTGTGTTCCCTGATGCGTAGTTTAACTTTCCTGGTGGTGTGCCCTATGTATGCCAACTTGCACGGGCACGTGATCATGTAGATCAATTTGTCGGAGTTACAGTTGGTGTGGTTGTTCAATTTCCAAGGTCTGGATGTTCCGATATCGATTGACAGAGTCTTCTGAGTCTGGGGACAAACGGTACACCCGCCACAGTGGTAATGCCCTCGAACAGGAGAAGTGTTCCAGATGGTATTCAAAGAGACTGAAGTTTCTCTTCTCTCGGTCCTGGGCCTAGTGTGCACTAGACTGTCTCTGATGCTTGGCCCTCTTTTATAGGCAAACAGAGGCCTAGGTATTTCCCCAGATGCTGTATTCAGGATCTTCCAATGTTTCAACACTGTTTTTTTAACCACATTTGATAGAGTACTGAACGTAAGTACCATCGTCATTCGGTCTGTAGATGTCTTGTTGCCTCGATGTTCTAGGAGTGCCTCTCGATTATTATTGAAAGCTCCCCGTCTCTTTTTAACAGACAAGGGATTTTTGAAAGATTGGGCCTTAATTGCGTGGCACTGCACGTGCGATTGGCTCATCCTGATTATTAGAACTGCAAAAAAAGCAGCTGATGCTATATTGGTCGAGATCCAAGTATTGGAAGGTCAAATCAATGCAGCTATCCGACCGGTGCTTTACAAAAAGAACATGGATGAGACCAATAAAACTAACAAAGAGTATCGTGACAACATTCTATTGAATAAAATCGATAAATTCAAGAAAGACCTCGCGCGCTTCTCTATGGAAGTCGCCTACCCATACACCAGTGACTCTTATGTAGCCCCGGTCTACACTACCAGAGGCAAGAGATACGGGTCCAACTATTCTTCCTCAGGCTCAGAATCAGAGTCTAGTGACCTAGACAACTCAAACCGAGGAACACCTAACAGAGGGCGAAGCAGAAGCTCCCAGAGACGACCAAACAGAGGGCGAGGAGCACAGTACTATTCTAACCCGGGGCCATGGTGGCCTCCAGCCCCCTGGGGATATCACCAACCATCGATGGGACCACCACGAATGGGCCATCAAATCCTGAACTATCCACCTAACCCAAATTTCTACTTTGACCAGTCTTTTTTATGGCAGGGCCAAGGAAGGAGCCGTGGTCGGAGAAGAAGCCAACAGTCGGTACATTGGGCACCAGAGACCACGAACAACAGAGGAGGCCAAACCTAGACGAGAACAGTGACCTCGTGGTCAATCTTAGTACCCGGACACTCACACCAGTAGAGACTTCAGTCCTTAACAAAGGATTGGGATTTGTTCCGACCTACGAAGGAGACCCCTTCAATCTGAGGTGCGAACTGGAATCCTTCTATAGGAAGATTCGTTTACATTTCTTCTTTAAAACAACTAATGAGAACATCAATCTGGATGATCCATTGGACCGCAATACTGGTCTAAGACCCAAATCCACATACACGCCACTCAACCACCAAGTGCCTGCTAGGGTCATTGCTTTTGAGCAAGCGGTTACCCATGACATCATGAGCATGGACCAGACTAACAACAAAAAAACATTTTTCAACATGACCAGGATCGAGAGGATGGCACTCATGGGTTTGTCAAAGGACACAACCATCACTATAAAACCCGCCAATAAAGGCGGAGCAATTGTCCTGCAAGACACTGACATTTACCACAATGAGTGCAAACGCCAACTTAGTGATTCCAAGGCCTACCGTCGACTCACAGAAGATCCTACCAACAGGGTCTCTAATGACATCAAGGGCCTCATTGAAGAAGCATCGTGTGAAGGATGGATCACACCCCAAGAGGCGAGGTACCTTAGTACTACACATCCGGTGGTACCGTACTTTTACTGTCTGCCAAAGATTCACAAGGAGAAGAGACCACCTCCTGGACGCCCGATCATTTCGGGAATTGGCTCCTTACTCGAGCCATTATCCACTTTTGTTGATTTTTTTCTCAAACCAATTGTCAGGGAGACACCCACGTATCTTCAAGACACCAGAGATGTCTTGCGTCTCCTTGCGGAGACAGAGTTCAATGTCGAGACCGACCTTTTGGTGAGTTTCGACGTTGAGTCAAGAGACTTTGGATTGCATTAGGAGCTTGCTAGAATCAAGACAATTAGATACAATTACACCAGTATCTTTTATTATGGAGTGCGCAAGACTAGCCATGATGGAGAACTACTTTCAATATCAAGATGACCTCTACCTCCAAGTCTCAGGGACGTCAATGGGGAGTGTTTTTGCCCCTAGTCTTGCAAACCTATACATGCATCAGTTCGAGCAGGACCATGTTCTGACCCACAGCAACCCTTTCTTTGGTCAGGTGTTGCTGTGGCGCAGATATATTGATGATATCATTGTCATCTGGAGAGGTTCCGGTACCGAGGTCACCGATTTCCACACCTGGTTGAACTCAAGGAATCAATACCTTAACTTCACGATGGAATACAGTAAAGAGCAGTTGCCATTTTTAGATCTTCTCATCTTCCCAGAAGAAGGGGGCTTACTTAGTCGACTTTATAAGAAGCCCATGGCACGCAACTCACTTCTATTGTATCGAAGTTTTCATCCACAGTCACTTCGTGACAATCTGCCGATAGGGCAATTTTTGAGGGTACGAAGAAATTGTTCCTCCAACAATCTCTATGAACAACATGCGAGAGAGTTGACAGTACACCTGAAGGAACGTCACTATCCAAGTCACTTAGTACGTCGAGCGCAGAAGAGAGCTTTCAATAATAATCGAGAGGCACTCCTAGAACATCGAGGCAACAAGACATCTACAGACCGAATGACGATGGTACATACGTTCAGTACTCTAGGAAAGGGGCGACCATTCGGTCCCCCCGAACGTATGGTGGAGTACCCCGGTCCCCCCGGGAGGCCACCTTTGGCGGGAGGCGAGTCTCGGCTGGTATGCCCGAAGCGGCGTAGCCGGGGCGCGCCTTTTCCCGCCCTGGAGTGGGTTGTCCTAGACACTGACGCGGCCGGCCACGCCCAGGGAGGCAGGCGGAGGCGGGTTTACGCCCGCCCGAAGACGGATAAAAGGAGCAACAAGCCAAGAAAGCATCCTCTTGTTCCTGTGCTCTGAAGCTGCACCTCCCCGCTGCACGTGAGCTCGAGACGGAACGAAGAGCCAATTTTGAGCGTTGTAATTTTGTTTTTGTTTTACAGATATCTTCGTGTGAGAATGCCGGGCAAGAAGGTCGGAAAGCGGGTCGGGACCGATCAGATGCTCCGCATGCTCATAAAGGAGGTAGCCGAGTTGAAGAAGCAGATGGCGGTAAAAAACGGGGAGGGAGGACCGAAGCGAATCGTCGGACCAGCATTGCCGGGAGTAGTCCCTAGCGGGAGAGGCAAGAGGTCCAAGAGGGGGGCACCTGGGGGGGAGGCCCCGGTTCCCGATACACCGATAGAGGAGCCTATCCCGGTTCCGAAGGAAGGGCATCCGATCCCCGGGGTAGTCACCCCCGTGAACGGAGAGGATATGCCTCCCGAGTTGGCGGCACAACTGGCAGCGTGGTTGGGAAAAGATAGTGAGGGCACCACGGCTGACGACGCCAGGGCAGTAATGAGACAACTGCGGGAATCTAGAGAGGCTGCGAAGGCACCATCTTCTGTTCCCCCACAGGTTCCGGTGGCTGAGATTGCAGCAGGCGCGAGTTCGACAGCAAGTACAGCACCTAGTTCAGGTAAGCGGCTACTGCCGATTGCGGGGGAGGGGTCTGTACCCTCACGAAGGGAGAAAGTGGCCCAGCATGTTCCACGTGAAATTAAGGAAAAGATTTGGGCCGATAAGTATGTGAACATGTTTTCTTTGCTTACTGACCATTACGAGATGGAGCATGTGAAGGGCCAAAAAGAGCTTATGCATCCGAGTGTTTGGCGCGCAAAAATGGCCGCCTTTAAGGTCGACGAAAACATAGGTACTTGGGGCAGAGCGTTTGGCATTTTTACCTCCATTATGGGTGAGCGAAGGCCAGAATTGTTGACGGAGTTGCCTATTTACCAGACACGTATCATGGAGTATTCTCTAGCATACGAGGGCAATCAGTGGTTTTGTTATGACAATATTTTTAGGAAGGCTAAGGAGCACGACCCAGCTCTAACATGGGATTGTTATGACTCCATTTCTTGGCAAAAAATGGAGAATTCAGGCATGTTAAAAGTACCATTGTCGGGGAGTAACGGGGGTGAGTCTTCCCGCCAATCCTCTGGGACACCCTTTCGGACGGGTGCAGGTAACGAGCACCACTCGAAGTCGAGTGGCAACGCAGGTAAAAGGGGGATTTGTTGGAATTTTAACAGGGGAAAATGTGCGAGGCCCCAGGGGTCATGCAAGTTTAGACATGAATGTGGGGGGTGTGGACAGTCCTCCCATCCTGAGACCATGTGCAGAGCCAAAACGGGTGATAACGGTGGTAGGGGAAGCGCCAAACAGGTCTGAAATAGTCCGAGGGGCGCCTTTACCTACCCCGATTGATACCATGGCAATGATTCCTTGGCTCAACGAATACCCGGATCATGTCTCCGCTGGGGTGTTGCGAGACGGTTTTTCATATGGTTTCCGCATTCCAGTGGGGGATTTTCGGGGTGAAGCAAGTTGTAAGAACCAACTGTCGGTCCTGCAGCATACGGCGGTGGTACGGGTAAAGATTGGGAAAGAGGTGACTCGAGGGCATGTTGCCGGTCCATTCGATTTTCCACCGGTTGCTAACTTTGTTTGTTCCCCATTAGGGGTGGTCCCCAAGAAGGACCCGGGTGAGTTTAGGCTAATACATAACTTGTCAGCCCCACGAGGTCTTTCCGTGAATGATGCGATAGACCCGGAAGTGTGTTCGGTGCGGTACGCATCTTTCGATGAGGCCGTCGCCATGTTGAATCGCCTGGGGCCCGGGGCGCTGATGGCAAAATCAGACATCGAGTCAGCGTTCCGGTTGCTCCCGGTACACCCAGACGATCAGCGTATTCTTGGTTTCATGTTTCAGGGTCGCTATTATATGGATAGATGTATGCCAATGGGATGCTCTATATCTTGTGCTTATTTTGAAAAGTTCAGTTGTTTTCTACAATGGGTATTTACAAGAAAGACGGGTTTTCAGCATGTTATGCATTATCTCGATGACTTTCTGTTCCTGGGGGCAGCCGGGGATCCAGAATGTGGACAGGCTTTAAACAAATTTTGTGTCTTAATGAATCATTTTGGTGTGCCATTGGCACCAGGTAAGACTGTGGGTCCCTCGACTTCACTCGAGTTTCTGGGGATCGAGCTCGACTCGGAGGAAGGTTGTTTTCGGTTACCCAAAGAAAAAGTGTTAAAATTCAGGGCAACCCTTGAAACATGTATTCGAGTTTCTAAGGTAAACCTGCATCAATTGCAACAAACGGTGGGCCAGTTGAATTTTGCCCTCAGAGTAATGCCAATGGCCCGCCCCTTTTCCCGAAAGTGGGAGTATAGGTTTTGGCGCCATATTCGGTACGCAATGGTCGGCTCAAAAATGGCCGTCATGGTGGCACGAGTGCGGGCTGACGAGTAACATTGCTTTTCTCGAACTCTTCCCTATTTGGGTGGCCCTGAAAACATGGCCTGAGGGGTTCCGGGATCACTCTGTGGTGTTCTGGTCTGATAACATGACCGTGGTTGAGTGTATCAATAGTCAGGCAGCACGTTGCAAATGGATTCTGAGACTGCTCAAGGAAATTGTGTTATTGTGTATGCAGTTGAATGTGCTCTTTAGGGCGCGACATGTCCCGGGGGTGTTGAATCAAGTGGCTGATGCGCTTTCTCGTTTCCGTATGCAGGCCTTCTGGGGTTTTCTGCCCACAGCGGACCGGGTGGCGGCACCCTTTCCCGAAGCTCTCTGGTCTCTCGGTGCCCCGAACTACAAAACCTCGTGGGAGAGAGTTTAGCACCCAGGACAAGGAAGGCATATGAAGGGGCGTTTTGTTCCTATTGGTCCTTTTTGGGTTCTGCTAGGGGGGAGCTTTGGGGCCAGGAAGAGCTTGTCGTAAAATTTTTGCTGTCTCTACATCGGGCAGGCAAATCAGTAGCTACGGCCCAGAGGCATCGGGCCGCCATTTCCTTTATGGCAAGGGCTCATGGGATCCAGGACCCGACAGCGTCTTTCGTGGTGCAGAAAGCGCTACGTGGGTGGCAACGCCTGGAGGGTCGCAGAGTAGATGAGAGACACCCGATAGGTCTGGATAGGTTGGCCCTGTTATTTTCTGTACTCCCTGCGACATGTTCATCCCAGTATGAAACAGTGTTATTCCGAGCCGCTTTTTCGCTAGCATTCCATGGGGCTATGCGGGTAAGCAAACTGGTGGCGAAGAACAAGCAGGATACGGTGGGGGGACTGTGCCAAGAGCACATTCAGGTTAAGGTGGAGACGATGACTGTCTCGTTTGTCAGGTCCAAGACCGATCAGGGTGCGATTGGGGACTGCATAGTCATACATAGGATTCCCGGGTCTCCCATGTGCCCTGTTGTTTGCGTAGAGGAATATTTGGCGCAGAGGGTGGCATCATGGGGGGGGACCTTGTTGAGACACGCTGACGCCACCCCACTGACGAGGTTTCAGTTCCAGCGGGTGCTTGCGATGTCAATTTCGGCCGCGGGCTTGAACCCCGGCGAGTTCGGGACCCATTCCTTTCGGATAGGGGCTGCTACTGAGGCTACAGCCAGGGGTCTGAGTGTGGAAAAAGTGAAACGTTTGGGGCGTTGGTCCTCGAATTGTTACAAAAAGTATGTGCGGTTGCACATGTTGTGAAGCTGTAATGATGTACTCACGCTTCTTGTTTTTGTTTGGTTTACAGTTTCGCAAGCTTACGAGGCGGGGCGGACTGTGCAGTCGACCCGACACCTGGGAACCAGCGGTCAGACATCACCGGCTGCGGAAAAAGAGGTGTGGGTCGTGGGCCACTCATACGTGAGGCGTGCCGCGGACGTATTCAAAGCAGGTGACATGATTCACATGGCTGGGGAATACGGGTACAGGGTGACCTTCTACGGAAGGGGCGGGCTCTGTATTGACCAGTTTCAATCCTTTTTCGAGGGTTTGTTAGGGCGGACAAGGTCACCGCCGTCTATAATCATAGTCCATCTTGGGGGCAACGATTTGGTGGCCACTGGTAGACGACTTCTTCTCGAGGCAATGCTCTCCACAGTAAGTTGGTTGGCGAGAAGAGTTCCAGGGTGCACAATTGCATGGTCCCATATGATTCCACGGAAAGTGTGGCGGGGGGCGAATTCGGTTTCTGCTCTGAATCACTCAGTGAAGAAAGTAAATAACAAATTGGGTAGATTGTTTCGTTCAAGTACACTGCATTCTATTCCGCATGGTTGTATTAAGGGGGACAGTATGTACCTGGGAGATGGGGTCCATTTGTCCCGGGTGGGGAATGAGTTACTCATAGGAGACCTCATAGCTTGGCTAAAGAGTTTAAAACATGACCTTTAGGCAGGAGTTGTTGTGGGGGGTCCGGATAGCCGGTCAACTATCCGGCCTGTGGCGGTAAGGTCATGATCGGTGAGCAGTAATTGGAAGATCCCTATGGGGGGGCGTCACCCATTACGGATGGGAGCGCTCGGGGGAGGTGGCCATTGGCCCCTCAACGGGGAGGCGGTCCCTTCTAAGGATGGGCCGCCGAAAGGAAAGGAAAGGCGGTCAAGGCCCCTTCCTGGATAGGAGGGGCTACGGGCCCCTCCTGGGGAATTTCCCGGGGCCAGGACACCTGCGACGGCAGATGTGGTAAGTTGTGTGGGGTGGGGAGGGGGTTTACGCTACCTTCTAGACACCTCACACGAGTCCTCGGACGACCTTTAAATGGCGTCGAGTTCATTGGGGCCCCCGTCAAGTCAAGGGAAATTGGTAGATGCACTTGAGGTACGCCTCTGTGCGGTCGCCCCTCACAAGTGGGGGGGGTATTTCTGGTTTAGGGATCTGACACCGGTTACGACCTTGCCGTTGGCCCTTAAAAGTTAGGATGTACAATTTCAAGTTAAATGTTTTGTAGGATGTTAGTTCGGCTAGGAGAACCTTTGTATTAGAAATATGTTAAGGTTAGCCAAACATCGTAATGTCGAAATGAAATTGTACATAATATGAAACTGTTATTTTAATGTTTTGATTTTGTTTCATATTTTTAATAAATACGGCCGGGAGGGTCACTCCCTCCCGCCTTCCAAAAGTTCAGAACCGTTTCCGGTTTCCCATCCTTGGGGATTGTGTCGAGAGGGGGTGGCGGGTATCCCAGCCATATGGAAAGGGGCGACCATTCGGTCCCCCCGAACGTATGGTGGAGTACCCCGATCCCCCCGGGAGGCCATCTTGGGCGGGAGGCGAGTCTCGGCTGGTATGCCCGAAGCGGCGTAGCCGGGGCGCGCCTTTTCCCGCCCTGGAGTGGGTTGTCCTAGACACTGACGCGGCCGGCCACGCCCAGGGAGGCAGGCGGAGGCGGGTTTACGCCCGCCCGAAGACGGATAAAAGGAGCAACAAGCCAAGAAAGCATCCTCTTGTTCCTGTGCTCTGAAGCTGCACCTCCCCGCTGCACGTGAGCTCGAGACGGAACGAAGAGCCAATTTTGACCCACCCACCAGCCCCTGAGGACAGCCAGTTGTTTTAAATAAAGTTTTGATGTGGTAACTCTATTTCTTACAGGTTGTGATGATTGTCGTGTTATTTTGAGTATGCAATAAAGAATGGTCATTTACAGTATGTTTTTTTTTTTTTTCGAATAAAGTGATTCTGCACTAGTGTTGATCAGTAATCATACGTGAAATAGTTATGGTTGTTTTGTAATTAGTAATTTTAGTTAAATTGTCGTATTTATTTTGGTCGGGCGGTAAGGTCATGATCGGTGAGCAGTAATTGGAAGATCCCTATGGGGGGGCGTCACCCATTACGGATGGGAGCGCTCGGGGGAGGTGGCCATTGGCCCCTCAACGGGGAGGCGGTCCCTTCTAAGGATGGGCCGCCGAAAGGAAAGGAAAGGCGGTCAAGGCCCCTTCCTGGCTAGGAGGGGCTACGGGCCCTCCTGGGGAATTTCCCGGGGCCAGGACACCTGCGACGGCAGATGTGGTAAGTTGTGTGGGGTGGGGAGGGGGTTTACGCTACCTTCTAGACACCTCACACGAGTCCTCGGACGACCTTTAAATGGCGTCGAGTTCATTGGGGCCCCCGTCAAGTCAAGGGAAATTGGTAGATGCACTTGAGGTACGCCTCTGTGCGGTCGCCCCTCACAAGTGGGGGGGGTATTTCTGGTTTAGGGATCTGACACCGGTTACGACCTTGCCGTTGGCCCTTAAAAGTTAGGATGTACAATTTCAAGTTAAATGTTTTGTAGGATGTTAGTTCGGCTAGGAGAACCTTTGTATTAGAAATATGTTAAGGTTAGCCAAACATCGTAATGTCGAAATGAAATTGTACATAATATGAAACTGTTATTTTAATGTTTTGATTTTGTTTCATATTTTTAATAAATACGGCCGGGAGGGTCACTCCCTCCCGCCTTCCAAAAGTTCAGAACCGTTTCCGGTTAGCCATCCTTGGGGATTGTGTCGAGAGGGGGTGGCAGGTATCCCAGCCATAATCAAACGTGGTTAAAAAAACAGTGTTGAAACATTGGAAGATCCTGAATACAGCATCTGGGGAAATACCTAGGCCTCTGTTTGCCTATAAAAGAGGGCCAAGCATCAGAGACAGTCTAGTGCACACTAGGCCCAGGACCGAGAGAAGAGAAACTTCAGTCTCTTTGAATACCATCTGGAACACTTCTCCTGTTCGAGGGCATTACCCCTGTGGCGGGTGTACCGTTTGTCCCCAGACTCAGAAGACTCTGTCAATCGATATCGGAACATCCAGACCTTGGAAATTGAACAACCACACCAACTGTAACTCCGACAAATTGATCTACATGATCACGTGCCCGTGCAAGTTGGCATACATAGGGCACACCACCAGGAAAGTTAAACTATGCATCAGCGAACACAAGAGCACAATAAGCTGCAACAAACAGTCTACATGTCTAACCAATCACTTCCTGGCCAAAAAACATAAGGCGGACGACCTTAGGTGGGTTGTCCTTGACCAGCCTTTTATCCCTGCACACATCACTGATGTTTCACGCTTTCTTTTTGTTAAAGAACAACGCTGGATTTTTAAATTAAAAACGGATGTGACAGGGCTAAATGATAATATTCCATGGGGGATATATGATGTTACAACGCATACTATTACAACGCATACCGTTAAAACGCATCTTTTACAACGCGAATACTATTACAACGCATGTTTTTACAACGAGTACTATTACAACGCAAAATAGTACTTAATTAGGAAAAATACCATTACAACGCAATATATAACAACGTGTACCATTACAACGCATATATATATATATATTTTTTTCCTTTGTAAAATAAAACCTGGCACGGGATGCAGGGAAAATAGGGGTTTTGGTTGGGTAAGTGTATTAAAAATCGGTAATAAAAACTACCATATTATTACGAATACCAATTAATTATTTATTAAATTATTACTCGAGTATTAAAACACACATATATAAATATATATATTTTTTCCTTTGTAAAATAAAACCTGGCACGGGATGCAGGGAAAATAGGGGTTTTGGGTGGGAAAGTGTATTAAAAATCGGTAACAAAAACTACCATATTATTACGAATACCAATTAATTATTTATTAAATTATTACTCGAGTATTAAAAAACATATATATAAATATATATTTTATTTTTCTGTGTAAAAAAACGGGATGCAAGGAAAATAGGGGTTTTGGGTGGGGAAGTGTATTAAAAATCGGCAAGAAAAACTACCATATTATATCATTTTACTTAATTACATTTTTTAAAACTAAGATAAACACACCTTTATTAATATACACGATATGTAATTTTCCTGATATAACAAACAGATATATAGGATTCATGGACGCCATTTTGAAAAGGTATCACTATATTTAGTCCTACTATTCTTTCAATGAATAAATACCACAACACATTAGCCAAAATGGATGCCAAAACGGATAACGTAACGCTATATAAAGTACTTATAATTAATTTTTAAATTATACGTTTTCAGAGAAATAAATGTAAAATTAAAAACCAATTCTAGCGCATATTTTTACAAATAAAATTGAATTTCTAAACCAAACTTATAAATAGTAGGCAGACACCATTTTGAAATTAGTTGATTCTCAACTACCCGAGAGAGCAGACGTGAAATCTCATTCTGTGACCTTTTCACCCTGTCATCCCAGTTAGACTAACTGACCTACTTAATAGAACGATTTACAACGATTTACAAGTAAGTAACGTTTACCGAAAACGTTAACTAAATAAATATTTATCATTTTAAATGAATGTAGAACAAAATATTATTAACTATGTTTATTATTTAAAATGTAATTAAATGTGGCGAAAATATTACTGGTAATTAATAAACATAAACGAAAAAGAATTACATTTCATAAAAATACGTCCAATTTATATTGTCACATAGAATTACATGAAATAAATTCCAAAATTAAACGTCATTTTATTTAAATACGATAAAAATAAATTAATATTAATTCATTATATTTCTCTTAGAATTCACTTCAAAACCGTAGAAAACGAGAGACCTAAATATTACATTTATTTTGAAAAAACCACCCGTTTTTCAAAGTTCGAAGAAGGTACATCATCATTATTCATTAAATAACTTTGTTATTCATTATTTTAAAAAGGTCGCATTACAAATAAACATTGACATTTTTTTTGACAGAACTATTACTTCTAAAATACATCTCAGATCATAACTGCCCCCAAAAAGATTTTCGACATCCTTTTAAAAGGTAATAAACATATTTTCGTGTCAAACTAAATACTGCATTTTGATTCCAAAAAAAAATGTACTTGAAACGGAAAATATTGAGATTATTTTTTTTATGTTTCAGATAAAAACACCAATTTTTCAAAAAAAAATAAGAAAGAAACTGTAAACTGTGAAGAAACGTATATCAAAACCATCATATAAAAAGGTAAATTCAAAATATCGTTTAAAAATATATGTTATATATGAAAAATCCATTTACATAGTCAAAAGATGTAATAATAATGTACAGGTGTAAATTAATTTTCCAACTCCATGCAAGTGCAGCAGTAGGGAAAGTGCTGGTTAATCCACTAGTGTAAATTACTATTCCAACTCCAGGTAAGTGCAACAGTAGGACAAGTGTTGGATAGTTAAGAAACATGTTAAATAATATTCCAACTCCTGGTAAGTGCTGCAGTAGGGAAAGTGCAGGATACTCTAGAGGTGTAAATTACTATTCCGACTCCAGGTAAGTGCAACAGTACAGAAAGTGCAGATAAAGTGCAAAAGTGTGCCTTATTTTTATATCTCTTGAATTAAAAAACATTTAAACTGTAACGAATTAAAAAGTCACTTTCCTCACAAATTGTAACTCACACATTTTTTACCATACATTTCTTTTTAAAGAACACTACCCTAGAAGATCTTCAAAAAGATCAAATAAAACCAACTAAAAGTCCAGGAACACATTTCAACGAATAAAACATCCAAATCGAAAAGTAAGTGAAACACAGTTTTCATTATACACATATGAATAAAGCATAAACACAAAAAAATGCAAGATAGTGTAAATGTACTGATACGTATTCCAACTCCAGGTAAGTGCAGCAATGGAGAAAGTGCAGGATAGTGTACAGGTGAAAAATAATATTCCAAGTCCTTGTAAGTGCATCAGTAGGGAAAGTGCTGGATAATACACAGATATAAATTACTATTGTAACTCCTAGTAAATGCAGCAGTAGGGAAAGTGCTGACAAACTAGAGGTGTAAATTTTTAGTATTCCAACTCCATATAAGTGCAGCAGTAGAGAAAGTGCTGGAAAACACACAGGTGTAAATTACTATTCCCACTCTACATAAGTGCTGCAGTAGGGAAAGTGGAGGATAGTCCACAGGTGTAAATTACTAATCCATCTCCAGGTAAGTGCAACAGTAGGGAAAGTGCTGGATAGTTAAGAAACATGTTAAATAATATTCCAACTCCTGGTAAGTGCTGCAGTAGGGAAAGTGCAGGATAATGTAGAGGTGTAAATTACTATTCCAACTCCATGTAAATGCAGCAGTAGGGAAAAAGCTGGAAAATCCACAGGTGTAAATTACTATTACGACTCTGAGTAAGTGCAACAGTAGGGAAAGTGCAGAGAAAGTGCAAAAGTGTGCCTTATTTCTATATCTCTTGAATTAAACAATATTTAAACTGTAACGAATTAAAAAGTCACTGTCCTCACAAATTATAAGTCACACATTTTTTTCCATACATTTCTTTTTAAAAGACTCTACCCTTGAAGATCTTCAAAAAGATCAAATAAAACCAACTAAAAGTCCAGGAACGCATTTCAACGAAGAAAACATCCAAATCGAAAAGTAAGTGAAAAACAGTTATCATTATACACATATGAATAAAGCATAAACACAAAAAAAATGCTAGATAGTGTAAATGTACTGATAGGTATTCCAATTCCAGGTAAGTGCAGCAATGGTGAAAAAGCAGGATAGTGTACAGGTGAAAAATACTATTCCAAGTCCTTGTAAGTGCATCAGTAAGGAAAGTGCTGGATAATACACAGATGTAAATTACTATTCTAACTCCTAGTAAATGCAGCAGTAGGGAAAGTGCTGACAAACTAGAGGTGTAAATTATTAGTATTCAAACTCCATAAAAGTGCAGCAGTAGAGAAAGTGCTGGAAAACACACAGGTGTAAATTACTATTCCCACTCTACATAAGTGCTGCAGTAGGGAAAGTGGAGGATAGTCCACAGGTGTAAATTACTAATCCATCTCCAGGTAAATGCAACAGTAGGGAATGTGCTAGATAGTTAAGAAACATGTTAAATAATATTCAAACTCCTGGTAAATGCTGCAGTAGGGAAAGTGCAGAATAATGTAGAGGTGTAAATTACTATTCCAACTCCATGTAAATGCAGCAGTAGGGAAAAAGCTGGAAAATCCACAGGTGTAAATTACTATTACGACTCTGAGTAAGTGCAACAGTAGGGAAAGTGCAGAGAAAGTGCAAAAGTGTGCCTTATTTCTATATCTCTTGAATTAAAAAGCATTTAAACTGTAACGAATTAAAAAGTCACTGTCCTCACAAATTATAAGTCACACATTTTTTTCCATACATTTCTTTTTAAAAGACTCTACCCTTGAAGATCTTCAAAAAGATCAAATAAAACCAACTAAAAGTCCAGGAACGCATTTCAACGAAGAAAACATCCAAATCGAAAAGTAAGTGAAAAACAGTTTTCATTATACACATATGAATAAAGCATAAACACAAAAAAAATGCTAGATAGTGTAAATGTACTGATAGGTATTCCAATTCCAGGTAAGTGCAGCAATGGTGAAAAAGCAGGATAGTGTACAGGTGAAAATTACTATTCCAAGTCCTTGTAAGTGCATCAGTAAGGAAAGTGCTGGATAATACACAGATGTAAATTACTATTCTAACTCCTAGTAAATGCAGCAGTAGGGAAAGTGCTGACAAACTAGAGGTGTAAATTATTAGTATTCCAACTCCATATAAGTGCAGCAGTAGAGAAAGTGCTGGAAAACACACAGGTGTAAATTACTATTCCTACTCTACATAAGTGCTGCAGTAGGGAAAGTGGAGGATAGTCCACAGGTGTAAATTACTAATCCATCTCCAGGTAGGTGCAACAGTAGGGAAAGTGCTGGATAGTTAAGAAACATGTTAAATAATATTCCAACTCCTGGTAAGTGCTGCAGTAGGGAAAGTGCAGGATAATGTAGAGGTGTAAATTACTATTCCAACTCCATGTAAGTGCAGCAGTAGGGAAAAAGCTGGAAAATCCACAGGTGTAAATTACTATTACGACTCTGAGTAAGTGCAACAGTAGGGAAAGTGGAGAGAAAGTGCAAAAGTGTGCCTTATTTCTATATCTCTTGAATTAAAAAGCATTTAAACTGTAACGAATTAAAAAGTCACTGTCCTCACAAATTATAAGTCACACATTTTTTTCCATACATTTCTTTTTAAAAGACTCTACCCTTGAAGATCTTCAAAAAGATCAAATAAAACCAACTAAAAGTCCAGGAACGCATTTCAATGAAGAAAACATCCAAATCGAAAAGTAAGTGAAAAACAGTTTTCATTATACACATATGAATAAAGCATAAACACAAAAAAAATGCTAGATAGTGTAAATGTACTGATAGGTATTCCAATTCCAGGTAAGTGCAGCAATGGTGAAAAAGCAGGATAGTGTACAGGTGAAAATTACTATTCCAAGTCCTTGTAAGTGCATCAGTAAGGAAAGTGCTGGATAATACACAGATGTAAATTACTATTCTAACTCCTAGTAAATGCAGCAGTAGGGAAAGTGCTGACAAACTAGAGGTGTAAATTATTAGTATTCCAACTCCATATAAGTGCAGCAGTAGAGAAAGTGCTGGAAAACACACAGGTGTAAATTACTATTCCTACTCTACATAAGTGCTGCAGTAGGGAAAGTGGAGGATAGTCCACAGGTGTAAATTACTAATCCATCTCCAGGTAAGTGCAACAGTAGGGAAAGTGCTGGATAGTTAAGAAACATGTTAAATAATATTCCAACTCCTGGTAAGTGCTGCAGTAGGGAAAGTGCAGGATAATGTAGAGGTGTAAATTACTATTCCAACTCCATGTAAGTGCAGCAGTAGGGAAAAAGCTGGAAAATCCACAGGTGTAAATTACTATTACGACTCTGAGTAAGTGCAACAGTAGGGAAAGTGGAGAGAAAGTGCAAAAGTGTGCCTTATTTCTATATCTCTTGAATTAAAAAGCATTTAAACTGTAACGAATTAAAAAGTCACTGTCCTCACAAATTATAAGTCACACATTTTTTTCCATACATTTCTTTTTAAAAGACTCTACCCTTGAAGATCTTCAAAAAGATCAAATAAAACCAACTAAAAGTCCAGGAACGCATTTCAACGAAGAAAACATCCAAATCGAAAAGTAAGTGGAAAACAGTTTTCATTATACACATATGAATAAAGCATAAACACAAAAAAAATGCTAGATAGTGTAAATGTACTGATAGGTATTCCAACTCCAGGTAAGTGCAGCAATGGTGAAAAAGCAGGATAGTGTACAGGTGAAAATTACTATTCCAAGTCCTTGTAAGTGCATCAGTAGGGAAAAGTGCTGGATAATACACAGGTGTAAATTACTATTCAAACTCCTAGTAAATGCAGCAGTAGGGAAAGTGCTGACAAACTAGAGGTGTAAATTATTAGTATTCCAACTCCATATAAATGCAGCAGTAGAGAAAGTGCTGGAAAACACACAGGTGTAAATTACTATTCCTACTCTACATAAGTGGCTGCAGTAGGGAAAGTGGAGGATAGTCCACAGGTGTAAATTACTAATCCATCTCCAGGTAAGTGCAACAGTAGGGAAAGTGCTGGATAGTTAAGAAACATGTTAAATAATATTCCAACTCCTGGTAAGTGCTGCAGTAGGGAAAGTGCAGGATAATGTAGAGGTGTAAATTACTATTCCAACTCCATGTAAGTGCAGCAGTAGGGAAAGTGCTGGTTAATCCACAGGTGTAAATTACTATTACGACTCCAGGTAAGTGCAACAGTAGGGAAAGTGGAGAGAAAGTGCAAAAGTGTGCCTTATTTCTATATCTCTTGAATTAAAAAGCATTTCAACTGTAACGAATTAAAAAGTCACTGTCCTCACAAATTATAAGTCACACATTTTTTTCCATTCATTTCTTTTTAAAAGACTCTACCCTTGAAGATCTTCAAAAAGATCAAATAAAACCAACTAAAAGTCCAGGAACCCATTTCAACGAAGAAAACATCCAAATCGAAAAGTAAGTGAAAAACAGTTATCATTATACACATATGAATAAAGCATAAACAGAAGAAAAATGCTGGATAGTGTAAATAAACTGATAGGTATTCCAACTCCAGGTAAGTGCAGCAATGGTGAAAAAGCAGGATAGTGTACAGGTGAAAATTACTATTCCAAGTCCTTGTAAGTGCATTAGTAGGAAAAGTGCTGGATAATACACAGGTATAAATTACTATTCAAACTCCTAGTAAATGCAGCAGTAGGGAAAGTGCTGACAAACTAGAGGTGTAAATTATTAGTATTCCAACTCCATATAAGTGCAGCAGTAGAGAAAGTGCTGGAAAACACACAGGTGTAAATTACTATTCCTACTCTACATAAGTGCTGCAGTAGGGAAAGTGGAGGATAGTCCACAGGTGTAAATTACTAATCCATCTCCAGGTAAGTGCAACAGTAGGGAAAGTGCTGGATAGTTAAGAAACATGTTAAATAATATTCCAACTCCTGGTAAGTGCTGCAGTAGGGAAAGTGCAGGATAATGTAGAGGTGTAAATTACTATTCCAACTCCATGCAAGTGCAGCAGTAGGGAAAGTGCTGGTTAATCCACATGTGTAAATTACTATTACGACTCTGAGTAAGTGCAGCAGTAGGGAAAGTGCAGAGAAAGTGCAAAAGTGTGCCTTATTTCTATAACTCTTGAAGTAAATAATATTTAAACTGTAACGAATTAAAAAGTCACTGTCAACACAAATTATAACTCACACATTTTTTACTATACTTTTCTTTTTAAAGGACACTACCCTAGAAGAACTTCAAAAAGATCAAATAAAACCAACTAAAACTTCAGGAACCCATTTCAGCAAAGAAAACATCCAAATCGAAAAGTAAGTGAAAAACAGTTTTCATTATACACATATAAATAAAGCATGAACACAAAAAAATGCTAAATAGTGTAAAGGTACTGATACATATTCCAACTCCAGGTAAGTGCTGTAATAGCGAAAGTGCAGGATAGTGTACAGGTGATAATTACTATTCAAAGTCCTTGTAAGTGCAGCAGTAGGGAAAGTGCTGGATAATACACAGGTGTAAATTACTATTCTAACTCCCTGTAAGTGCAGCAGTAGGGAAAGTGCAGGATAGTCTACAAGTGTGAATTACTATTCCAACTCCAGGTAAGTGCTGCAATGGAGAAAGTGCAGGATAATCTAGAGGTTTAATTTACTATTCCAACTCCATGTAAGTGCAGCAGTAGGGAAAGTGCTGGATAATCCACAGGTATAAATTACTATTCCGACTCTGGGTAAGTGCTGCAGTTGGAAAAGTGCAGGATAGTTTACAAGTGTGAATTACTATTCAAACTCCAGGTAAGTGCTGTAATGGAGAAAGTGCAGGATAGTGTACAGGTAAAAATTACTATTCCAAATCCTTGTAAGTGCACCAGTAGAGAAAGTGCTGGATAATACACAGGTGTAAATTACTATTCAAAGTCCCTGTAAGTGCTGCAGTAAGGAAAGTGCAGGATAGTCTACAAGTGTCAATTACTATTCCAACTCCAGGTAAATGCTGTAATGGAGAAAGTGCAGGATAGTGTACAGGTGATAATTACTATTCCAAGTCCTTGTAAGTGCAGCAGTAGGGAAAGTGCTGGATAATACACAGGTGTAAATTACTATTCTAACTCCCTGTTAGTGCAACAGTAGGGAAAGTGCAGGATAGTCTACAAGTGTGAATTAGTATTCCAACTCCAGGTAAGTGCTGCAATGGAGAAAGTGCAGGATAGTCTAGAGGTTTAATTTACTATTCCAACTCCATGTAAGTGCAGCAGTAGGGAAAGTGCTGGATAATCCACAGGTATAAATTACTATTCCGACTCTGGGTAAGTGCTGCAGTTGGAAAAGTGCAGGATAGTTTACAAGTGTGAAATACTATTCAAACTCCAGGTAAGTGATGCAATGGAGAAAGTGCCGGATAATCTTGAAGTTTTATTTACTATTCCAACTCAATGTAAGTGCAGCAGTAGGGAAAGTGCAAGATAATATAAAGTTAAACAATAATAATACTGATGCAATATAAAAAGTACATACAAATCTTAATGATAAATTTTTATATTCCAATACTTAATATTTTTTTCTTTCTTTTCAGAAAATGTCTACACATCCAACTGCAAAATATATCGCTTCCAGGAAAGGAAAACAATTACTTAATCACGCAGGTTACATTTATTGTAAGGATAGGTTAAGTAATCCACTGATTCATTGGAGATGCGTGCAATACCATACAACTCGTTGCAGCGGCAGAGCGGTTACGGTCAATGATTTTATTGTAAGAACAACTGACCATAACCACTCTGCCTCTGCAATGGAAGTTGATGTTAGAGAAACTGTTAATGAAATGAAAGCTATTGCAAGCACCTCCAATGAATCCACAGGATCTATTTTGAGACAGGTTGCACAACATGTCCCTACTCATGTTGCTAGTAATATTCCAAATATTCATAATTTGCGTAGAATTATACAACGTCAAAAGCAGGCAAGTAATACTCAAGTAAACACACCACATACTTTTTCTGATATCAATATTCCTCAAGAACTTACTATTTCTTTTTCTAATGAACCTTTCCTCCTGCATGATAACGAAAACCCTCCAAAGCGTATATTAATTTTTAGTACTCCACGTAACCTTGTAAAGCTTGAAACTAGTGAAATTTGGATGATGGATGGGACGTTTAAAAGCACGCCCCATCCATTCACCCAAATTTATACTATTCACGCAAAAATTAATAACAGTGTAATACCCCTAGTGTATAGTTTGCTGCCTGATAAGACTTCTGCAACTTACACAGAATTTTTAACTGTGATTAAATCAAAAACTAACCAAAGTCCTAGGAAAATAATAATGGATTTTGAATTGAGCATGATCAATGTGATCACCAAAATGTACACGGATACCCAAATTCAAGGGTGTTTTTTCCACTTTTCCCAGGCATTCTGGCGTAAATTACAAAAAACACCCTTAGTTACAGAATACTCAACAGACAGCAAACTTCAAGTAGAATTAAAAAAATTAACAGCTCTTTGTTTTGTCCCTCCCGAAAGTGTAGACGAGTACTACACTGCCATTACAGAATCTGATTATTATTTAACAAACGAAGATAAATTGGCACCAATTTTAAATTATATGGAAGACACATGGATTGGACACCTAGGCAGATCGGGTCGCAGGAGGAAGCCACGTTTCCATGTGGAGTGGTGGAACTGTTATTCGAGTTGCCTACAGGGAGAGGCAAAAACAAATAATGCCATTGAGGGATGGCATAACTCCTTCAATCATTTAATTGGAAAACCCCACCCTAATTTCTATTCATTTCTTGAAAATTTGAAGAAGGAGCAAAGCTTTCAAGAAATGAGACTATCACAAACTCTCACAGGTAGTCTAAACTCACCGATTACTCAAAGAACTAAGGAAATGTCAGAACGACTATTGGCACTATTACAACAATTTTCGTTGTGTGTGGCTCTAGATTACCTTGAGAATCTTGCTAACATCCTTTCTTTTTAAACTATTATTGACATTACTTTCCTGCTTTTACCCAAATTTACTATTTTTCTAATTTAAATTGGCTAAAAACATTTTTACTTAAAAATTATTCTAAATTTAATGTTGGGTCACCTTTTTTTTGCATTTAATTAATTTTTTACCAGACATTTTTGAATTAAACCCTTACATGATTCTAATTTTTTTTTGTATTTTTTTAAAGTAAACCTTTTGAGAAATAACAGAATAACTATTTCCTACCTTAATTTTTTGACAGGATTATTAATTAATAGGAAATGACTTTTCAAATGTAAAAAATGCATTTTTATTAACTTTCAAAACTCTTCTTTCAAAACTACACCATAAAATTGTTGAATAAAATATATATGTAAAAGAAAATAGAGATATTTCCATGTTTGTAAATTAGGTGCAAAATCCTCAAACATTAGACATGAAAATAAATCATTCATATATGATTTTCTTTTGTTTTCTTGAAAAAGCGAAAAACAATCTGACCTTGTCATTATTAAAATCCAATCTAACCTCATTTTCAAAATCCAAATAAATAAACTCCAGCAAAAACTATCAATATACACTTCACCTTATTTAAAGAATAACCGTAAACATTAATTCTGCCTTTAAGTATAATAAAGCAAACAAAAATTACTCTCCGAATCTTTTGCTTTAATTATTTCAATTGAAAGACAAAGCAGCATTTGAAACCAAATTATAAAATTAAAAATAAATTGCAACCAATGTAACCAATCATAAGATCACTTATTTGCAAATAATCCCAACAATTGAATCTCCAACAAAGACATTTTTCTTTCAAAAAAGCACGAATAAAACATTGGAAATATCACTATTAACAATCGTATAATATTATATCAACAATTAGATGCAACTAACTTTCTCAAACTCCATATTTCCAAACTTTATTTTCTCTCGAAAATGCATTTTAATACATTGCATACATAAATATATTTATTGTATATTAAATACAATATAAAACACTTTTCAATCATTGAATCGAACAAATTAATTCTTTAATCTAATTACCGATCTTCCCCACGCCCTCCGACCCAACATAGGCATATTCTAATAATACGAGTAGCGACATGTTGTTTTAATAACATTTTTTTTAATTCGAGCAACCTCTACTTAACTTATCCTTACAATAAATGATAATCTTTTTATGATTTACATTATTATTTAATATTTAAATGGTTTTCCTACCTGATCGTAGATCAGCGTCCTGCTGCTTCCTGCTGCTTCCTGCTCCGGTTCTCCACAAAATGGCCGATGACGCACGCGTATACGTAAAGACGTCAGGATATGCTGCAACAATAAACAAAGGACTACAGTACATTTATATTTAATACATTTTTGCAATAAAGTTATTTTTTATATATTATTACATGTGTATGAAAAATGTACAAAAATATACATTACATTTAAAAAAAAAACTGAAGTTTATTTTAATATATTTCTTGAATAATAAAATAAAAATATTACTTATTAATACACTGTTTTTTCGTTTTTATTTAATTAATGCATTGTATATTTTCATTACTAATTTCATCTAAAAATTGTACTTTCTTGTCTTACCTGTATTCTTCTTTCTTTTCCGTTATTTTCCATGTCTTTCCTTTGCTTTACTTTGCTTTAATTCCGGACCGCTATACATATCTCAAGGTATCATGAAAATAAATGAAGGACAAATGTATCCATTGAAATCAAAGTAAAACTGTGGGAACCATAACATTATAATGAGTTTTTCACAAATTTAAAAATTTACTTTTTTTTTAAATATAATCTTAATTAATATTAAAGTCTTTCTTTCATACCCATTATTTTTTTATTTAAATAAAAACTCATATCTTTTTAAATTAATAATATTATTAATTTAAAAGTCTTTAATACCAAAATTAATACTTAAATTAAATATACATAAATTAAATAAAATATACACACATACATAAATTAAATAAACATATTTTAAATGTATTAATAATACATACAATATATAAATTAAATAAATTTCACATTTTTTTGAAAATTATATAATACACAAATTAATACTCAAAATAATTATTTTAAGCTTAATTAAATAAAACTCCACTAAATAAAAACAAATCTATTATTCACTAATTATTCTATTTTTAAATTCATACTATAATACCCAAATTAAAACTCAATATAATGATAAATACAATAAAATTATTTATTAATTTATCTTATTTTTATTAATTCATTAATACCCAAATTAAAACACACATTAATTATTATAATAAATTATTATTAATTATTTAAATAATTTTTCATATTTCACATAACTATAATAAATCTCAATTAACAGTTATCATATTAATTAATAATAACAATACATTTAAATTTTAAATACATTAACATACTTATCTTATTTTATTTTATTATTACATTTTTAAATTATTTAATTAATTAATTAATTCTTTAATACCCAAATTAATACTTTACTACCCAAATTAATACTCATAATACTTATAAAAACAATAAATTGTAGAAATATTTTTTAACTATTTCTAATACTTCTATAATACCCAAATTAATAATCAAATTAAGTATTAATATTAAATATAAATATTAATATATAATAATATAATTATACATTTAAAATATAAATATAAATACTCAAATTATTTTTTTTTAGAAAAATAAAACTTTAAAATCTATATTAGTTTAATACATTAATATACAAATTACTGTATTATTTACTAATAAATAATTATTAACAATAAATAGAAATATATATTACTAAACCAGATACTCAATATTAATTACTAAAAAAAAATAATTTTAAATAATACATTTAATTATATTTTAAAATAAAAATAAAAAAAATAATTATATATATATATATATATATATATATATATATATATATATATATAATATATATATATTAAGAATATTTCACAATATATAGACTTTTTTCTGCAGGACATTGTCAAAGATTTGCCCAGTTATTTAAAAGACACGGGGGACTTTCTCAATAAACTCAATTCCATCCAGTGGCGTGAAAATTGGTGTATTTTAACTTTGGATATTGAGTCTTTATACACCTCCATAGACCACACAAAAGGATTGAACGCCATCACTCACTATCTTGGTTCCCGATCTTGTGAATATTATGCACACAATAAGATGCTGTGTGAACTAGTGCATTGGTGTTTGAATAACAATTACTTTATGTTTGCTAAGGATGTATGGAGACAAGTACGAGGTGTGGCGATGGGATCGTGCTTCTCCCCCAGCTATGCATGCTTGCATGTAGGCTGGTGGGAGGAGCGCGGCCTCACCAACACTCCCGGATTTGAGAAGGTTCAATACTGGAAACGGTTTATTGATGATGTGTTTTGCATTTGGGAGGGGGATGAGGAAAGCGCTAAAGTTTTTGTTGATGCTCTGAATCAGAACAATGATAATCTGTTCTTTACGGCCCAAATCAGCAAAGAGAAAGCAGACTTCCTAGATGTACATGTTACCATTGCCAATAATACTGTTGCCACTTCGTTATATCGAAAACCGACGGCTGGCAACAGTATATTACACGCTAGCAGTAAGCATCCCCAACACGTAATCACCAATATTCCATATGGGGAGTTGCTCAGAGTTAAGAGAATCAGCAGCACCCCTGAAACCTTTGAACAAGAGGCACAGATCACGATGGATAGATTGAGAGCCAGGGGATATAATAATAAGGTTCTAAACAGTGCCCTAAGGTGATGCCGAGCAAAGCCTCGGGAATCCCTTCTGACATCTGAAACTGTTGAACTGGATTCAGATAACCCTGCCCCTCGACTTATACTGGCATTCAGTAAACAAGAAAAACAAATAAGATCCATTGTGAAGAAGCACTGGTCTATTCTTCGAACAGACAGTGTCCTGGGCGATATTATCCCCAGTGCCCCTATTATAACGTACAAAAAAGCACCTAGCATGCACAACTGTCTAGTCAAAAATAGCCCTGAACTAAGTTACGGTAGCCCTTGGCTTAAACAAAAAGGTTTCTTCAAATGTTCCTCCTGTAGGGCTTGTAAATTCGGTGTAAATACATCTCATTATTTTACACCTTTCAGTCCTAGGAGGAAAGCCATCCGGGGATACTTCAACTGTCACAGTGAGTTTGCAATATATGTCCTGACGTGTACCTGTGGCCTACGATATGTGGGCAGTACCAAGCTACAGGTGCACGCCAGGATCTTGCAACACTTACGTGCCATCGTGAACAGTGACAATACGTACCCAGTAGCACGTCATTTCAAGTCCACACATAACAATGATTTATCCAACTTATCTTATTATGTTATTGATGTGGTTGCGCCCCTCATTCGAGGAGGCGACAGAGAAAGACTGCTACGAAAAAAAGAAACCAAATACATCATTGAATTAGACAGCAAGTACCCTAATGGGCTAAACACCACTGAAGACTTACATCATCTGTTGTAGTCTTACTAATCTCAATATTCTCATGTGGTTTTCTCCATATTTTTCTCCTCAAGGTCGTTCTGAAAATAACAACTGATACCAGATGGCGCCGACTAGGCATCATATGGGAGTCCAGCAAGGATTCAATTATCATACTGACCTTGATGTGTATTGCCTTCTTGTAAATATTATCTTTCTATCCATTCTATAAATATTTTGGGGACTAAAGAATCTTAAGTCAACCAATAACTTGTTTTTATCTCATGATTTCGCACTTTCACTATTTTTTTAATATAGATCATATCATGATTTATCACTAGTGGGTTAATCCAATATCAGTGTTGCCATGCTATAAGTACATGTACATATTGATGTTATACATTTTTCCAAATTATTGTTATGAATTATACATTGATATGTGTCCATTTGTCCATCTAAATGCCATGAAAGCTCTAAATTGGGTATGTAATGGATGTAGATTTGTAAATAAGAATGGAGTGTATATATTTTTGTAAAATATAAATATGTATATATGTATAGGTATATATATATATTTTTTCACATAACGCTGGGATACTGCACATAGATAGTTTGTATATATATATTTTTCTAGGTGTATATAGATGGATTTGAATCTAATGGACACGTTTCTGTATGGGATTGATAGGTGTGTATATGGTATATATGTATTTGTATATATATTTTTTGTACATGGTCATGGTTTAATGAGTTAAAATAATTGCATTCATGCTGATATAATTTTTCTTAATGCCATCAACACTGGGATTTGTTTCGATTGTAAATAGAGGTGTGCACGTAGTTTATAATGAAATACGTGTTTTTTCTATGTCTACACCTTGTGACTCACGAAAATGGGTGGAGCATCACTGGTAAAAAAATGTACAAATTTGTAGCTGACCTGGTGCGCGGTGTGTGACCAAGGGCACTAGGTGCTCGAAACGCGTAACCAGCGAGGTTTTTATTAAAGATCTCCTTGACTGCAGCCATTGGGTCCGTGTCTTCGTTTCCACGATAGGAGTGTGGTTTATTTGAAGATTACTTGGTTCATATATATATATATATATATATATATATGCATTGTAAAAGTACCTGCGTTGTAACAGTACCTGCGTTGTAACAGTATAAGTTGTAAAAGTATGCGTTGTAATAGTACCTGCGTTGTAAAAGATGCGTTGTAACAGTACTGCGTTGTAAAAAATGCGTTGTAACAGGTGCATACCTTCCATGGGTATCTATATGACCAGCTCACTTACCATCTGGGAATGCCCTATTATTATTTTTCCAGTCACTGTATACTGGTATGATTAATTATCCAGAACATCATACCATCCCTTTATATAATCAGTTACTGAGTGGGGAACACAATTACATCACGCTGATTTACTCTCCCCTTTATGTAACCTATAGGGCCTCAGTGCTCCACCATGGTAATCATGCCATATGGGGACACCCTCCTTTTACACCATGTATTTAGTCAGAAATTCGGACTGTAACTCACTACACGTTTGTCAACTACGTGACCACGTGCCTAAATAATAATCGTGAGTGCCCATTGGCTAATATAGGGATGTTATTACCAGGATGGAAAGGGGCGACCACTCGGTCCCCCCGAACGTATGGCGGAGTGCCTCGATCCCCCCGGGAAGCCATTTTTTGGCGGGAGGCGCGTCTCGGCTGGTATGCCCGAAGCGGCGTAGCCGGGGCGCGCTTTTTCCCGCTCTAGAGTGGGCTGGCCTAGACACCGACGTAACCAGCCCCGCCCACGGGACGGGCAGGGGCGGGTTTACGCCCGCCCTGAAGACGGATAAAAAGAGACGCAAGACCAGAAGACGTCCTCTTGTTCTTGTGCTCCGAAGCTGCACCTCCTCGCTACACGTGAGCTCGGGACAGAACGAAGAGCCAATTTTGAGCGTTTTGATCTTTTTCTTTGTCTTCCAGATACTTCCTCGGAGAGATGCCGAAGAAAGTCCTGAAGAAAATGTCGACCGACCAGATGGTGCGGAACCTTTGCAAGGAAGTGTCCGAGATAAAGAAACGGTTGGCGGAGCGAGACGGGGAGGAGGGTTCGGGCCCGGCGCCGGCTGGGGGTAGACCTAAGAGACCGAAAAGGGTTCCAGCCGGTGGAGACGCCCCGGTTCCCTCCGCACCGCTCGAGGCGCCGACCCCAGTTCCAATGGAGGGAATTCCAATCCCCGTTGTCGTCACCCCGTCACCCAAGGATGACATGCCCCCCGAGCTGGCGGCACAGCTAGCAGCTTGGTTGGGGGATAGTAGTGATGGCGCCACGACTGCCGAGGCACAGGCGCTGATAAAAGGGCTTCGTGAGAAGAGAGAGGCAGCTAGAGTGGCTGCGCCATTGGCGGGGATAGACAAGCCGCAAGCGGCAGAAGCTGCGTCCAGTTCAGGTAAGCGGCCATTGCCGATTGCAAGGGACGAGTCAGCACCCTCTCGTAGAGAGAGATTGGGACAACATGTGCCTTTAGCCATAAAGGAAAAGATCTGGGCAGGGGAATACGTGAATATTTTTTCCTTGCTTGTTGATCATTATGATGTGGAGCATGTGAAAAGTCAGAAGGAATTAATGCATCCGAGTGTTTGGCGCGCAAAGATGGCCGCCTTTAAGGTAAATGAGAACATTGGCAATTGGGGCAATGCATGGGGTATTTTTACATCGATTTTGGGGGAACGTAAGCCCGAGTTGCTCCCTGAGTTTCCCGTTTATCAATCACGGATTATGGGTTACTCGACAACGTATCAGGGTAACCATTGGTTTTGTTACGACAATCTGTTCAGGAAAGAAAAGGAACATAACAAGAGTTTGACTTGGGATTGTTACGATTCTCTAACATGGGATAAGATGAAGGAATCGGGATGTTAAGAATGCCATTGGTCGGGAGCAATGTTGTTGACTACTCCCGCCAAAATGTGGGGACACCCTTTCGACCAAGTACGAGCACCGACGACCAGTCGAGGCCCGCGGGCAATACAGGGAGAAAGGGTTTCTGTTTTAATTTCAACAAGGGGAAGTGTACCAGGCCTCCGGGGTCGTGTAAATTCAAACACGAGTGTAGTACGTGTGGATCATCCCATCCAGAGTCATCGTGCAGAGCCAGATCGAGTGAGAATGGGGGTAAGGGAGGCGCCAAACAGGTCTAAGCTGGGCCGAGGGGCGCCTTTACCAACCCCGATTGATACCCTGGCAATGATTCCCTGGCTCAGCAACTACCCGGATCGGACTTCTGCCGGGGTGCTGCGGAACGGTTTTACACATGGTTTCCGCATCCCGGTGGGGGACTTTCAGGGTGTAGGGATGTGCAAAAACCAACTTTCCGTTTTCCAACATACATCTGTAGTGCAAGAAAAAATCCAGAAAGAGGTTAGCCGGGGTCGGGTCGCCGGCCCGTTTAGTGTACCCCCGGTACCAGATTTCGTTTGTTCTCCGTTAGGGGTGGTCCCCAAGAAGGACCCAGGTGAGTTCCGTTTGATCCATAATCTGTCTGCTCCCCATGGGCTTTCGGTGAACGAAGCAATTGATCCAGAAGTTTGTTCGGTGCGATACGCATCGTTTGATGAGGCAGTAGCCATCTTGAATCGCCTGGGGCCCGGGACGCTGATGGCGAAATCAGACATCGAGTCAGCGTTCCGGTTGCTCCCGGTACACCCAGACGATCAGCGTCTGCTAGGATTCGGGTTCCAGGGGTCATTCTACATGGATAGGTGTATGCCAATGGGATGCTCTATATCATGTGCTTACTTTGAGCAATTCAGTACTTTCCTGCAATGGGTGTTCACTACGAAAACGGGTTACCGAAATGTAATGCATTACCTTGACGACTTTTTGTTCCTTGGCCCCGCCGGAAATCCCGCATGTGCCCAGGCCTTAGCTGAATTCTGTGTGTTGATGGGTCATTTTGGCGTACCATTGGCACCGGGTAAAACCATGGGTCCCACGACTTGCCTCGAGTTTTTGGGGATCGAGTTGGACTCAAGCGAGGGGTGTTTCCGTTTACCAGCTAGCAAAATCTTGAAATTCAGGGCAGCCCTCCAAGTATGTTTACATGTATCCAAGGTTACGCTACATCAGTTGCAACAATTAGTGGGAAAGTTGAACTTTGCCTTGAGGGTGATCCCAATGGCTCGCCCCTTTTCCCGCTCAATTGCTCAAGCGATGGTTGGCCTAAAAGAGGGTCATCATCGCACGAGGTTATCGGCCGAGGTTCGCCAGGACATGCGGATTTGGTTAGCATTTCTGGCGGACTTCAATGGCCGAGTCGTCTGGAACAAGCCAGCCGTGTCCTCCGAAGAGCTTGGGCTATGGACAGATTCAGCAGGAAGCACAGGCTTTGGCGCCATTTTCGGCACAAAATGGTCGGCACAAAGGTGGCCCCTATGGTGGCGCGAAAAAGGGCTGACGAGTAATATTGCCTTCCTGGAACTTTTTCCCATTCTGGTGGCCCTGAGAACCTGGCCGGAAGGGTTCAGAGATCATTCTGTTGTGTTCTGGTCCGACAATATGACCGTGGTAGAATGCATCAATAGTCAGGCAGCCCGTTGTAAATTGATTTTGAGGCTGCTTAAGGAAATTGTCCTACTCTGTATGCAACTGAACGTGATATTCAGAGCTAAACATGTCCCAGGGGTGTTGAATCAGGCCGCTGATGCACTGTCTCGTTTTCACATGCAGGCTTTCTCGGGTTTCCTTCCTTCAGCGGACCCAGAGCCGGCACCCTTCCCCGAAGCTCTCTGGTCTCTCGGTGCCCCGAACTTCGTCACCTCGTGGGAGAGAGTCTAGCACCCAGGACAAGGAAGGCATATGAAGGGGCGTTTCAGGCCTATTTAGCCTTTTTAGGGGCAGAGAGAGGGGGACTGTGGGGTCAGGAAGAGTGGGTAGTACTTTTTCTGATGTCCTTACGTAAGGCTGGGAAATCGGTGGCTACGGCCCAAAGGCATCGTGCCGCCATTTCCTTTGTTGCCAGGGCCCATGGCATCCTGGACCCCACAGCGTCTTTTACAGTACAGAAAGCGCTGCGTGGGTGGCAACGTCTCGAGGGTCGCAGAGTGGACATAAGACGACCGATAGGTTTTGATAGATTGTCCCAGTTACTGGCCACACTCCCTAGCACATGCTCGTCCCCTTTCGAGGCCTGTTTGTTCCGGACTGCATTTACGCTGGCATTTCACGGGGCTATGAGAGTTAGTGAGCTAGTTGCAAGGAACAAACAGGATGTGTCGGGGGGCTTGTGCAGGGAACATGTTCAGATCAGGGGTGATGCGATGGTTGTCTCCTTTCTCAGGTCCAAGTCTGACCAAGATGGGAGGGGGGACTGCACGATCATTCGCAGGATTCCCGAGTCATCCATGTGTCCGGTACAGTGCTTAGAAGATTACCTAGCACGAAGGGTGGCATCATGGGGGGGGACATTGTTGAGGCATATAGACGCCACCCCGCTGACGAGGTTTCAGTTTCAGCGGGTGCTTGCAATGGCCATTGCCGCAGCGGGCTTGGACCCGGGTGAATTTGGGACCCATTCCTTTCGTATAGGGGCTGCCACTGAAGCTACAGCCAGGGGTCTTAATGTAGAACAAGTGAAACGTGTGGGGCGTTGGTCCTCCAATTGTTATAAGAGGTACGTGCGATTGCACATGTTGTGAAGCTGTAATCATGTACTCACGCTTCTTGTCTTTTGTTTGTTTTCAGTTGCGCAAGCCTGTGTGGCAGGGCGGACTGTGCAGTTGACCCAACACCAGGCCAGCGGTCACACATCACCGGCTGAGAGAAAGGAGGTGTGGGTCGTAGGCCACTCATACGTGAGACGGGCCGCAGACGTATTCAAAGCAGGTGATATGATTCACGTACCTGGTGAATACGGGTACAGAGTGTCCTTCCACGGAAGGGGCGGTCTCTGTATTGACCAGTTTCAAGCATTCTTTGAGGGTTTGTTAGAGCGGATGAGGTCACCGCCGTCCATAGTCATAGTACATTTGGGGGGCAATGATTTAGTCACCACCGGTAGACGACTTCTCCTGGAAGCTATGCTTTCCACGGTAAGTTGGTTAGCAAGGAGAGTTCCGGGGTGTGTAATTGCGTGGTCTCATATGATCCCACGAAAAGTGTGGCGGGGGGCTATCTCGATCCCTGCTTTGAATCATTCCGTTAAAAAATTGAATAACAAAGTGAGTAGGTTGTTCCGTTCCAAGACATTGCATTCGATCTCACATAGTTGTATTAATGATGACAGTATGTATTTGAGGGATGGTGTGCATTTGTCGAGGGTGGGCAATGAGTTACTCATAGGAGACTTCCTAGCTTGGTTAAAATCGTTAAAACATGACCTTTAGGTAGGAGTTTTGTGGGGGGTCCGGATAGCCGGTCAACTATCCGGACCTGTGGCGGTAAGGTCATGATCGGTGAGCACTAATTGGTAGATCCCTATGAGTGGGCGTCACCCAACACGGATGGGAGCGCTCGGGGGAGGTGGCCATTGGCCCCTCAATGGGGAGGCGGTCCCGTCTAAGGGCGGGTCGCCGGAAGTCAAGGAAAGGCGGTCAAGGCCCCTTCCTGTGTAGGAGGGGTTACAGCCCCCTCCTGAGGAATTTCCCGGGGCCAGTGTCATCTGCGACGGCAGATGCGGTAAGTTGTGTGGGGTGGGGGGAGGTCCACGATACCTTCTAGATACCACACACAAGTATTCGAACGACCTTTAAATGGCGTCGAGTCTTAAGTGCCCCCGACAAGTCAAGGGAAATTGTTAGTAGTTGCACTTGAGGTAAGCCTCTGTGCTGTCGCCCTTCCCAAGTGGGAGGGGTAAGTCTGGTTAGGGATCTTGACACCGGTTATGACCTTGCCGTTGGCCCTTAAACGTTAGGATGTACAATTTCAATGTTTATAGAGAATGTTTTTTGTAGGATGCTAGTTCGGCTAGGAGAACCTCTGTATTAGAGAATATGTTAAGATTAGCCAAACATCGCAATGTGATAATGAAATTGTACATAACATGAAACGTTTAATGTTTAATTTTTTGTTTTAATAAATACGGCCGCGGGAGGGTCACTCCCTCCCACATCCAAAAACTTTAAGAACTGTTTCCGGTTTCCCTCCTTTTGGGATCGTGTTGAGAGGGGGTGGCGGGTATCTCAGCCATATGGAAAGGGGCGACCACTCGGTCCCCCCGAACGTATGGCGGAGTGCCTCGATCCCCCCGGGAAGCCATTTTTTGGCGGGAGGCGCGTCTCGGCTGGTATGCCCGAAGCGGCGTAGCCGGGGCGCGCTTTTTCCCGCTCTAGAGTGGGCTGGCCTAGACACCGACGTAACCAGCCCCGCCCACGGGACGGGCAGGGGCGGGTTTACGCCCGCCCTGAAGACGGATAAAAAGAGACGCAAGACCAGAAGACGTCCTCTTGTTCTTGTGCTCCGAAGCTGCACCTCCTCGCTACACGTGAGCTCGGGACAGAACGAAGAGCCAATTTTGACCCACCCACCAGCCCCTGAGGACAGCAAGTTGTTGTGCAATAAAGTGAATTTTCTAAGTATGTTTTTGCTGTTTTCGTTTACAGGTTGTGAAAGTTTCAGTTTTGTTGTTTATCTTAATAAAGTATGGTGAATATCGTTTAGGTTGTTACGATTAAAATGACTTGATGTAGTGTTGCATTTTAAGCATACTCTTTCGGTCGTAGCGACCAATGTTGTCATAGGTTCGAGTAAGAATCGTCGTATTTATGTTTTGGTAGGCGGTAAGGTCATGATCGGTGAGCACTAATTGGTAGATCCCTATGAGTGGGCGTCACCCAACACGGATGGGAGCGCTCGGGGGAGGTGGCCATTGGCCCCTCAATGGGGAGGCGGTCCCGTCTAAGGGCGGGTCGCCGGAAGTCAAGGAAAGGCGGTCAAGGCCCCTTCCTGTGTAGGAGGGGTTACAGCCCCCTCCTGAGGAATTTCCCGGGGCCAGTGTCATCTGCGACGGCAGATGCGGTAAGTTGTGTGGGGTGGGGGGAGGTCCACGATACCTTCTAGATACCACACACAAGTATTCGAACGACCTTTAAATGGCGTCGAGTCTTAAGTGCCCCCGACAAGTCAAGGGAAATTGTTAGTAGTTGCACTTGAGGTAAGCCTCTGTGCTGTCGCCCTTCCCAAGTGGGAGGGGTAAGTCTGGTTAGGGATCTTGACACCGGTTATGACCTTGCCGTTGGCCCTTAAACGTTAGGATGTACAATTTCAATGTTTATAGAGAATGTTTTTTGTAGGATGCTAGTTCGGCTAGGAGAACCTCTGTATTAGAGAATATGTTAAGATTAGCCAAACATCGCAATGTGATAATGAAATTGTACATAACATGAAACGTTTAATGTTTAATTTTTTGTTTTAATAAATACGGCCGCGGGAGGGTCACTCCCTCCCACATCCAAAAACTTTAAGAACTGTTTCCGGTTTCCCTCCTTTTGGGATCGTGTTGAGAGGGGGTGGCGGGTATCTCAGCCATATTGCTCTTACAGTCATGGCTCTATTACAAAATATGTATTATTCACGAACGTAGTTACATCTACAGCGCATGCTCCTTAACCAGATGAGAATCAACATTGACAGCGCATGCGCGCATTTCCCTCCGCTCAGCCACTACACACCTTCATTCACACGGGGACCGTCCACAAATGTGGCGCCTCCACTGCGCAAGCTCCGGTCTCAGGACCACAACCTCTATCTAGTGGTCTACCGGCGCGCATGCGCATAGACTAAGGTTCCCGGATTTAGTGCGGCCTGACGCGCGTTAATACCCCAGGTGAGCGGAATCAACATTTGTCTAAACCAATTAACGGGGGTATTTAAACGCTCTTCCCGCCTCTCCTCGGTGCCTCCCCTTCGGCTCAGGACTACGCCGAGAGGTACCGACGGAGAGGTGAGTGTTTGCGGGATGTAACGGCATTTAACGTTGGTTTGGTTAGCTTCTGCCTGTGGGCCCCTTATGGTTAGGGTACTTGGTTTTTCTTCACCTATATGCTGAGAAAAGTCTTCCTGACCTATGATATCACCAATCTTACGCTACCCCTGATTCTAGGCTTAGGTACTACTCCCCCCAGGTTCAATGCAGGCACTGGCAAGGGAGCATTAGAGCATGAAGCATTGCGGGGGCATAGTTTTCTCCTTCCCTCAGGTTCTTATAACTTTAGTATAACACCGAGGTTGAATAACAAAGACAGCCATCTTATTGTCATCTTAACATTACTGCGCAGGATTGACCAAGTCTTGGCTTATAATAATCCATCCTGTTTTGCCAGTATAGAACATTGTTTATAAATCAAGCATTTGATGCTACACTTACCTTTTTCTCCATGGAATAGTGATCATGGTGGGCAAATTACAATCAAGTTTTATGCACATGTCAATACATACCAATGGTTTAAGACACCTATTAGGTCTCTGAATGTGTCTTTTATATGTATTTTTTGTGCACAGAGCGGGGCCTCATCCTCCGAGCCGTTGCCGGGTGAGGTGAGGCTATATTCCCACAACTAGTTGGGTAAGTCTATCCGTTTGTTAAATTTAATAACAGAATTGTTATGGCTGACCCTCTGGGCAACCGATATCTATGGTATTGGCCGTCAAAAGCATGACTGGCTTAGCTGAGTCCTTCAGATTCTCACTTTATGATTAATAATTGTGTCCAGGACTGCATGTTTCCTGGAATCTAGCATGCACATCGACATAACATTAAGTTGGTGTGTTTCTCTGTTTTTCCTTTTTTTGCAAGGATGGTATCCCCCACTTACTACAGAGCTTGAAAGGATACGGTAGGATGGTCTTATGGACCACACCCGACAGACTCATTGTAGTTTCCAATATTCACTTGTTTTGCACCTCAACTTTGAGTGTAACTTTGCAGTAGCATTATTGCAGCTTTGGCCCTGAAGAATGCCGGTGTACTTTCACCCTATGGCAGAAACATGTTGGCCTTATTGACCACTTAGCAAAGAATACAGTGATTTTTTCACACTGTTCTTTCACTCTTTTTAATGTGACGTCTAGGTGAATACTAATAAAATAAAATATTTTTTGCCTCGACAGTCATTTTTATATCACTCACTCTATTTTCACTGCACTGCACTGTACCAGCACCGCCAGTGGCGAGGACACTCTCATTCTCTGAACCCTAGCCGTGTGGTATCCAGCCAATACATCTAGGCACGGAGACACTGGCCAGGTTCTAGACGTCCTAAACGACGATGCTCCGCCACGAGGGTGGGCTGATAGGACTTTAATCATATCTTCAGTGTCCCTTGACCACTTGGGGGCTGGCTCAGGGCATGTCCGGTTTAGATTGTTCCTGGTGAGAACCGAGAGGACTTAGCTTCACTCCAGACCGTCAAGTTTTTTATTGTTTCTTATAGTCTGAGCAGGGGTTCTAACTTGAATGGTCTATAAATTTATTCCCCTTGACCCTCCTCTCAAAGTTGGTATTTTCTATGAAATGGTTTATCACCAATTGTATTTCAATGAAATCACACACAACTGCTCTACCCCACTTTATCCTCCTAAAACAAGCCTTGGCTTTTCAACGTTGCTGCCCCTTGATAGTGAAAACTTAAAGAGCTGGTACTTGGCGGTTCATTGACCTCACAGAAGTACCTGGTTCCTGTTTTCCAAGGGCAATCACAATGCTTGTCACGGTTATTGATCAGCTTCCTTTCTGCCAAATATGGCCATATGCCCTGGAGAACCTGCCTGACAAATTACATCTTGCATTTTATGCAAACATGCCATTCTTTTCAGCTGTGCTGTTATTACCATCGTCATCATATCACTTGCATATTTTTCTTCAACGTCTTGTGTGTCATCCTCATTTCCCTCTCTGACAGTGTGCTGAGATGCTCCTTCTCTTGCTTTGTTTGATTCCCTGCTGATGCATGTTGATCATGTGGTAAACATTGTCAGCATGTAACAGCATCCAGTTCTCCCTCTACATCCAACATCATAGTTGATGCTTATCAGGCCATGCTCATTATAGGGCTCTGGAGTGTCTGCTTGCATTCACTCGCTCTCCCCTCACCTATGTCTCTCTCTCTACTGTGTTCTCCATCGGAGTACCTTGTTTGCTGCTAGTTGCAGTGTTGTAACAGTTATGTCTCTATCCTGCCAACCCCAGCTTGTCCATTTGACTCTGTGACTTGGGAATTGCTGCTATACCCATTATCCTTCTGAGGGCAACCACCATATGCATGACGTCCTGCTGAGACGGTCCTCCAACCAATATCAAAATTGTACCCAAGCACACGTAATTCAATGAAACATTCTTTTCAGAGTTTAGTAAAGCACAAAAAGTAGAACAAATCAGTAAACTTTTTTCTTTCTTTTTCTTTTTTTTTTATCAATCTTCCTGATGTCAGTTGTTCAGGTTTTCTAAGCCAAGCCAGCACGTGTTTCGTCGCCTCTTGTAATTATGTACATGCGACTTGTTCACGGCTAGGTAAAACATATGTACATTGTGTAAGATTCTGAATTTACAAATTATGTAAAGCACAAATTAGGGTGAAAGCATGTGCTCACAAAGCAAAACGTCCAAGTGAAAATCCTGTGTGCCCCATTTTATACTTAAAATCGCATGCCGAAAGGTATTTAGTTTTGCGTGACACTCTTTGCATGCAATTCAGTCGCAGTGCTAGTACACATTACAGAGCATGGTTCGCAGTTCTCAATTATCCCAGAAGGTGCGTGAAGATTCTGGTTATTTATGTGCAGGTATTTCTCCATAGGTGTATTCCTACCCTCCCTATTCAATCAGAACACACAATTCAACTACGTCACCCAGTGACACATCTGTGAGAAGAAACAGCTTAATCTCCAGAAAAGCTTCACCAATTACAGTGACTGGGGTTTATAGAGTACTTACACAGTTATTTACTGACCAGCATGTATTCTCAGTAATATCTTCTGTTAATACAAAAAGCAAAAGGAAAATTTGTACACCAACAGGTAACCTGCGTTTAAAAAACACAACCATATATGTTGAAAAGACTAGCCTTCAAACAATATAATTGTTATGTTCCTGGAGGTCCGCCCACGGCTCCCCGAGGGCTGGACGCGTTGGTCATGTGACTCCTGATAATAAAAAGAGGCCTAGCACGTGCGCGGGCGTTCAGAGAGAGAGAGACGCACAGACCGAGCAAGCAAACTTATTCCCAGTGTCCGTCTGAGTTTATTATAAGGCCACGTGTTAGGCCTAGCTAGAATTAGATGCCCCGGAGTGTAGGTCCCAGAGTAATCTCCCTAGGGCAGTCCCTTCCCCATCTCACGACACAACAATTGGCGACGAGGGTGGTTGTCGATCCCTCGCTCAGGGTGTGCGTGTGCCCCTTCTGGGGTGAGGCGGCTGCGGGTGCTCCCACTTGCCCGCGGTGCTCGTGCCTTGCTGCCACGCACACCCCCGCACTGCTCGCCTGGAGGAATGACTCTTACCTCTGGCTCTCTGCAGGTGAGCGGCGCTGGCTTGCACCTTCCTGCTGCGCACAGGAGCTCGATTGGTCGCGCGAGGTCTTCCCTCCACTGACCCTCCACGCCCGGTGCCGCACCGTGCTCGGCTGCACGTGCGTGAATCGCACCTCGGCACGCCTGGCAAGGCGTTCCGGTCGGCGCCCGGTCCTGCCTAGCTGCTCGAGGGGACGTTGTGCTGACTCGTCCCAGGGCATCACCCTGCCACCCGACTTTGGAGTGCAAGGGCCATCCTCTGCCCGGTCGGTGGAACTCGTCTCGTCTGAGCGCATCCGCCGCTCTCTCCGCACTAATCGGAGTGCCCCTTCGGATCTTCCCCCGGCTGCCCACGGGCCTGCTCCAGAGCTTCCCGGGCGATGGCTACCATTCCGCCCATTGAACCGTTTGTGGTGGAGGGTGCGCACTCCACTCTCGCACCGAAGTGGAAGGAGTGGGTGGACAGGCTCCTAATATTCTTCGAGGCCACCAAGGTCCACAAGGAACAGAAGCGCGCCATGGTCCTCCATCTTGGTGGCAAGGACATCCACTCCATCGCCCGGACCCTTACGGAGGCGACCCCCAAGACCCATCATACTCTAATCAATGCCCTCAACGCGCATTTCGAACCAATGGCCAACCAGGATTATGAACGATTCATCTTTCGGCAAGCACGGCAACTGCCAGATGAGTCACTGGACGCATATCACTCCAGGCTAAAGAAACTAGCACTGACATGTGGATTCCAGGACGTCACGGAGGAGATCAGGGGCCAGATCATCCAAGGATGCGCCTCTGCTAAGCTGCGCGAGAGAATACTGGAAGAGTCGGGGAAACCTCTGCCAGACATCCTCACGCTGGGTCGCACAAAGGAGCTGTCCAAGGCCAGGGCAGCCCACATGGAAGCGGCACTACAAGCCAACATGAAAATGGAACCAGTTAACAAAATACAGGTCCGGCCAACGCCCAAATGGGCCAAAAGAATGACAACCCCTCAGGGTGGAGCTTCAGCACAATCATGTGGCTACTGCGGTGGCCCGAAACACCCGGCGCCAGAATGTCCGGCACGGGGCAAGAGATGCTCAGGATGCGGAAAAATGAATCACTTCGAAAAAGTGTGCAGGTCCAAGAAGTTCAGCAGGCCTCGCCAGACGGTACACACGGTTGCTGAGCACGAAGGTGCTGAAGGAGAACCCAGCAACAGTGACATGGACGATGACGAGGAGGAGCGATCCGTACACAAGGTGCACATGATCGGCACCGCCACTAGACGCACCAGGACGCTGCCCCAGTGCTCCATCCAGGTGGCTGATCAGGACATCATGGCGACAGTCGACACTGGCGCCTCGATAAATCTCATGAGTGCGTCCCTCTACAGAGACATGGTTACCCCTCCCAGTCTCCGCTCCACTCCGATCACCGTTTATGCCTACGGTCAAGACGTTCCCCTCCGCATCCGTGGAAAGTTTAAAGCGGCAGTCCGACACGGGGACAAGGTCACGCGAGCCAACATCTTTGTGTCGGAAGAGGGTCAAGGTATGCTCCTGAGCTGCCGGACGGCAGAAGACCTGGGGGTGGTCACATTCGCATTTGGTGTGCATGAAGAATCGGTACAACAACTAATTGTGGACTTTTCTGACCTATTTGAGGGAATTGGATGCTTCAAGGGCCGGGAGATACATCTGCACGTGGACCCCACTGTACAACCGGTGGCCCTGCGACACCGTCGCATTGCGTTCCATTTGAGACCACTGGTTGAGGAAGAACTGCAGAAGCTGGAAGCAGCTGGAATAATCGAGAAAGTGTCAGGCCCCACCCCCTGGGTGTCGCCCATCGTGGTCACGAGGAAGCCGAAACAGCCTGGAGCGGTCCGGATTTGCGTGGACATGCGCCTACCCAATGCTGCCATCAAGAAGGAGCGCCATATCACCCCCACGATAGATGACCTGATTGGGGAGATGGCTGGAGCCTGTTGGTTCTCCAAATTGGACCTCCGGGCGGGGTACCATCAACTCGTACTGGACAAGGAGTCCCGGAACATCACAACATTCTCTACCCACATTGGACTTCGCAGATACACCAGGTTGAGTTTTGGAATCTCCAGTGCCGCCGAAGTTTTCCAAAATGTAATCCAGGAGCTGATTGCTGGCATACCGGGAGTGATAAATGTCAGCGATGACATCATGGTGCACGCACAAACAATCCCAGAACACAACCAACGTTTGGCGCAAGTCTTTCGCAGACTCCGAAGTGCGGGGCTCACACTGCACCGAGACAAGTGCGAATTCCTACGGAACAAACTGGGATTCTTCGGATATGTGTTCTCAGCCGAAGGCGTCAACCCTGATCCTGACAAGGTTAAAGATATCAAGGATGCACCACCGCCCACGGCGGTCACGGAAGTCCGGAGTTTTCTCGGCATGGTAAATTACTGTGGCCGTTTCATCAAAGACTTGGCCAACCTGACTCTCCCCCTGCGTGAACTAACCAAAGACTCCACCCCATGGAGCTGGGGACCTGAACAGGAAAAGGCATTTCAAGACATTAAGAGCTCACTCTCCAGCAACACCACGCTGGCGTTCTTTGACCCGCGACACTCCACTCTCATTGCGGTAGATGCCGGACCGGCAGGACTGGGGGCCGTTCTGATGCAGAGGGCACGAGACGAGATAGACTGGTCCTCTGTCGCCTTCGCCAGCCGGTCCCTCACGGACACAGAACAAAGGTATTCACAAATTGAGAAAGAGGCCATCGCAATACATTGGGGATGTCGTCACTTCCATTTGTACGTCTATGGCAAGCCCTTCACGGTGGTGACAGATCACAAACCGCTGCTGGCTCTGTTCTCAAGAACCTCATCCAAGCCACCCCCAAGAATAGAAAAATGGATCTTACAACTGCAAGAATACAATTGCAATATCGAGTACCAGCCAGGGGCGAAGAATCCGGCGGATTACCTATCACGACACCCTAGGCCCGCAACCCCTGAAGAGATGGATGAGGCAGAAGAGACGGAAGCATATGTACAGTGGGTCGTGGCCAGGTCATGCCCGCGTCCCATATCATTGGAAGAGGTTGTGAGCGCCACGGCTCAGGATGCTTGCATACAGCGGGCCAAGGACCTTCTCCGAACTGCCAACTGGCAGAAAGCTAAGGAGGGCTGGAAAGTGCTCACCCCTGAGGCTCAGAAGATCATGGACAGTTTGTATCACGTGAGGGCTGAACTAAATGAAGATGCGGCGGGATGCCTCCTGCGGGGGCATCGCCTAGTGATCCCAACGGCTCTTACGGGACGAGTGATCCAACTGGCCCACATAGGACACCAGGGGATGGTCAAGACGAAGGCCCGACTGCGGACTAAGGTATGGTTCCCGCTCATGGATGACATGGTGGAGAGCGTGGTGCGATCGTGCGCGGCCTGTCAAGTTACGGGGGACAACCCCCGCGAGGCCCCCATCATCGTGGAACCCCGGCCACAAGGACCCTGGGAGAGAGTCAGTATGGACTTTGGCAGTCTCCCGGATGGAAGACACACGCTGGTAATGATAGACGACCACTCAAAATACCCTGAAGTCGAAATCGTCACAAGCACCAGTGCAGACTGTGTCATCCCCAAAGTGGAAAAGATCGTTGCCACTCATGGAGCTATGAAAGAACTCAGAACAGACACTGGACCGCCATTCCAGGGTCAAGACTTTGCTGCCTACCTGTCGTCTCTGGGAACACGTCACAGGCGCATAACACCTCGGTGGCCTCAAGCCAATGGGGAGGCCGAGAGGTTCATGAGGACCTTGAATAAAGTCATCTGTATTGCCCACGACAAAGGGCAGTCAGTGGAAATGGCCATCTTTACGTTTCTTCGAAGCTATCGCCAGACCCCGCACTCCACAACAGGGGTGGTCCCCGCACATCTCCTTCTAGGAAGGGTGATAACTGACTCCATCCCTCATCACCCCCAGTGGGCACCTGAAATGATAAATGAACAAGCAGTGGCGAAGAAAAGAAATTCCGCATGTGAAAAGGTCAGCCAGAGACGCCGGGCTGTGGCTCCGCACTTCAAAAGAGGTGATGTGGTGCTCATCCGAAATCGTGTAACCGGTGGCAAATTTAGACTTAACTATGAGAAGCGACCATGGCGAGTTATCGGAGTGAAAGGCACCCACCTCACGGCCATTCGAGGACGAGACAGGGTGACTCGCAATGTGTCTCATTTCAAACTGTATCATCCTTCAGCCCCCGAGTCAGAGCGTCAGCAGGGCGGTGGACAAACCGAAACTGCAACCAATGTGCCAGCCGTTGAATCAACAACTCGTCACGAGGTCAGGCGAAGTAGCGAGCATCAGGTCTCCAGCGAAGAAGTGGGAGGTGACGTGGAGGCCCTGAATGAGGCCCCAGATCCGGAGGGGGCAGACAGAGAGGCGCCAAGTCACGAGTTGGAGGTTGGAGCGGAACTGCTGACTCACCGGGGGTCGCAATGTCAGCTACGTGATAATCCCACCCCCTCCGGCTGGCTGAGAGACTACTTTACGTAAGACTGTTCCCATTTACATATATATACATGTGCAGTTTGAACTGAGTGGCTGGTAGTGTGGCCTGGCATTTAAAGGACGCTGGAGGTATCGGTCCCAATGTTTCACGAGAAAGAAAAAGTGACGTTTAAATGTGTTCCTGTTTGCGTTTTTGGTTTTTCCTTATTTTAGGAGGAATGTTATGTTCCTGGAGGTCCGCCCACGGCTCCCCGAGGGCTGGACGCGTTGGTCATGTGACTCCTGATAATAAAAAGAGGTCTAGCACGTGCGCGGGCGTTCAGAGAGAGAGAGACGCACAGACCGAGCAAGCAAACTTATTCCCAGTGTTCGTCTGAGTTTATTATAAGGCCACGTGTTAGGCCTAGCTAGAATTAGATGCCCCGGAGTGTAGGTCCCAGAGTAATCTCCCTAGGGCAGTCCCTTCCCCATCTCACAACACAACAATAATTGTCGACAATGCATACTTCTCATTTAAACGCTGGCTCATGGTTGCTATTTGCTTCCATTGATCACGCATGCCCACTTTCACTTTCAAGGCGCAGCCAGGTCAATGCGACCGTTTGTATATGTCTCGCATTGAAATGCGAGACATATAAAAGGCGAGACATATAGCATTGCAAATATTTTTTTATTTTACAGCGCGGGCCACTTACAAGCAGCCTCGCAACTTTGACAGACTAGACTCCCAGCACCCCCCCCCCACCACCCCCCACCCCGAGTTTTTTCATCCCACTTGAAGCCCTAGTAGAGTGTCTGCGAAATGTGTTCCTGACAACATGGTGCGAATTAAGGCGGATACTGTCAGTAATACCGGTAGCAACCGCAAAGGTAAGCTCCTTTGCTGATTTTCGAATGGCGGAGTATTGTTAAGTATTGTGCAAACATAGGTTCTATAAAAGTGTAACGGTTTTTGGTATTCTTGTATCTTTCACGATACATTTAACAGTTGTTTCCTACCTAAAGTGGGAGTGGCGCTTTGTCCCTCCACCCCCCAAATAAGTAGGTAGAAAATTAAGTAAGGTAATAGAATCTCCACAGGAAGGCTTACCCATGAGAGTGGATTTTGTCACCGATGAGCATTGTTGCCGATCTTGGTAAATGATATGGGAGGGGGGTGGGGCATGCTATAATGTAACCAGGTAGAATGGTGTAAGAATCGTACCAAGGTTGGACTAGCTTCTAGTTCTAGGGCAATAAGGCAGCACCCTATGGGCTGGTCTAAAAGCTCTGTTTGTGGCTTTGTTTTATAATCCCATGGGTCAGTTAATATTGTTGATTTCATCAATAATAAAGCAAACTGTACTTGCAGCAAGCTTAAATACATGTATCAACTCAAGAGTCCCTCTACAAATTGTCCCGTGAGACACAGTGGCTTCTAGCTAGCATTTCCGCCATTGTACACGCAAGGCCAACGGTGCAGCAGTGGCATCGGGCCACGAGAATTAGCATAATTGCTGTATTTTATTACTCAATCCGTGGTTAGAGGAACATTTTCAGTGTATTTACACGTCACAATTGTGTAACTGTCCCTTTAAAAAAAAAAAAACTAGCCATTTTTAAGCAGGAATTGCAATTATAAACTTTGACTAGCAATAGTTGGAGGTCCATATGTCCTGCAACCGTAGTTTGCTTTCCTTTAGCCTAAGCTTTCTCAATTCATGTGGAGTGTGTTTCGCAGGCCCGGTTCCTAATGGCTGGGGCATTTTTAATAACATATGTAAAGCTGCTGTTATGTTACATTACTTGTATTATTTAAATGTGCATAGCTGCGATTTTGTATTCTTTCCTGTTTTTTTTCTGTGAGTAGTGTATGCCCCCCTGCCCCCTTCTCTTAGCTCTTCTGGTGTCCATCTCTTGTTTCTTTTGCCGTGGTTTGTTTATTTATTCTTCCCCTCCCCTCAATTGTGCTTAACTTCATAAGGCATTGAAGCACTTGAAAAATGCTTTTTTAATTAACTTTAGGCATGAGCGCAGCGCTCGCTTCAGGGATACCACACTCTTTTTTTTCTTACGCCGTCTTCACAGACTTTCCGTGTGCGTCACCCAACTCATTGCCTTGGTGGGTGCCTCAGCCCCACGTTTGGGGGAACATGGGGTGTGAGCAGTTACCGCATTGGTTGGGCTCATGTCCCCTCTTCGTGCTATCACCCTATCCGGCCCTTCCTGGTTGCAGGCATACCGGGTCTTGCTTGTTGTCTGCATTGCCCTAGCACCCTGCTGGTTTTGTCCAGTGGCATTGGGATGTCTGCTTTCTCGTGCTAATTACTGGTTTCCTTCTCTTTGGTGCCCAGAGACGCCTGCTAACGGGACAGGTATTCTGGTTTGCTGTCCCCTCTGTTCGAGGTTTGATTCCTGCCTGTTCGCTTGCCTGCTGACTCTCTCTGGGGGTTGTTGGCTTGGTTAGGTGCTGAGTCCAGGGTTTTTTTTTCTTGCCTTGCCTTCTGCTGTAGCGGTTGGGCCTTCTGCTGTGTGGCTGTGCCCCTGTTCTCCTGGTTTTAGGTGCTATGGTGCCTGGGCGGGGACCCCAATGGCTTGCCTACCTGTGTTGTCGCCTTGCGGCCATTTTTGGGCTATGCACTGCTATTTCTTTTCTCCAGTTTGCAGTTTCTGCTTGGTAGTTGGGCAGGTTTTTTCACTGATGCTGCCACTTTGCTTGCGATTTTGGGGGCTGGCTCAGGTGACTGGCTGTGGCCACCCTCCCTGTCCTGGTGGTCTCGCTTCTCTGCTGGGCTTGGGACCTGGTTTTCGACCCTCTGTGTTTCTGTTGTAGTCCCGGGAGTGTGGGCTCGTTCCTGCCTGCTTTTTCTCTTCTCTGCTCTTCTGGTGGACGATGGTGGGTGCTTCCTCTTCTCTGTTTCTGGGGGAGTTTGGCTAGTTTTTAGGTCTCGCCTGATTCAGCGCATGCGCTGCCCTGGCGAGACTTTTAGAAAGTGGGCTTCAGAAAATGCTACCACTGTGGCATAGAGCTTGCTGTTACATGCGCAGGCGCTTACGAGCAGAAGCGCCATCTGGCTTTCCTCTCTCGTCATGGGTCATCAGCTTTTAAGGTACAAGAGTTTTCTTTCACATTCCTAAGGTCGATAGCATTGTCATTTGCGTTACTAAGCAATCCTGGGCGGAGCCAACTGTTAAATAAAATGAATCAGGTTATTCGTGTTTACAAGCATCTCTTGAGAAACGCAGCAAAACTTTCAAATGACTAGAGATGCTTGTAATCAACTTTCAAGATAGGAGCGCTTTCTTTCACATTCCGGAAGCTGATAGCTTCCTTTTCATTTGCCTATATATCCCTACCTCTTTTCTAGCCCTCTACCTCTACTCTACCTCTCTTCTATCCCTCTACCTATCTTCTACCCCTCGACCTCTACTCTACCTCTCATCTATCCCTTTACCGCTCTTCAACCCCTCTTCCTCTCTGCTACTCTTCTACCCCTCTACCTCTCTTCTACCCCTCTACTTCTCTTCTACTCTTCTACCCCTCTACCTCTTTTCTATCCCTCTTCTACCCCTCTACCCCTCTTCTACCCCTCTACACCTCTACCCCCTACTACTTCTCTACTACCCCTCTACCCCTCTTAAACCACTCTTATACCCCTCTAGCCCTCTTCTTCCCCTCTACCACTCTACTACCCCTCTACCCCTCTTCTACCCCTCCACTACCCCTCTACCCCTCTTCTTCCCCTCTACCCCTCTACACCTCTAGCACTCTACACCTCTACCCGTCTTCTACCACTCTACTACCCCTCTAACCTACTACCCCTCTACTAACCCTCTATTACCCCTCTACCTCTCTTATACCCCCTACTTCTACTCTACATCTCTTCCACCCTCTACATTGCTTCTACCCTCTACCTCTACTCTACCTCTCTTCTACCCCTCTACCTCTCTTCTACCCCTCTACCTCTCTTTTATCCCTCTACCTCTCTTCTACCCCTCTACTTCTCTTCTACTCTTCTACTCTTCTATCCCTCTACCTCTCTTCTACTCTTGTACCCCTCTCCTACCCATCTACCCCTCTACTACCCCTCTACTACCACTCTACTACCCCTCTACCCTTCTACTACCCCTCTACCCTCTTCTACCCCTCTACTCCTCTTCTACCATTCTACACCTCTACCCCTCTATCCCTCTTCTACCCTTCTACCCCTCTACCATTCTTCTATCCCTCTATCCCTCTTAAACCCCTCTACCCCACTTCTACCCCTCTTCTACACCTCTTCTACCCCTCTACCCCTCTACTACCCCTCTACCTCTCTACTCTGCTACCCCTCTACTACCCCTTGTTGGACTTGGCCCTATTGGCAGGTTCACCCCTGAACTTTTTGCCTTTTAAAATAGTTGATTTCTGTTCTCTGTGCACTTTAGCACTGTGCCCCAGCATAAAGTGCATGCGCTCTCCGAGTGCTTGTGATGAGATTAGCCTTCCCTCCGATAGGAATGCACGAGGAATGTGTGTGTCCATGGTAGTTCCTGATGTGTGTGGAGTGCAGGGTCGAGTTTGGTATGTGTAAACTCGTGAGATTAAATGCTGCGCGATGATGTGCCCAGATTTATTGTGTCTAGTGTGGAAGTGCCACTTTTAGAAGTTGGCATGTCTGTGCAGTGAATGTGAATTGACTGTCTGGCTTGTGATTGGCTGGAGCTGGCTGGTGTGCCTGGCTCCAGGAGTCAGGAATGGGTCTGTCCCGTTGGTGAATTGAGAGATCTGCATGTTGATGGGAGGGAGGAGTGCACCTGGGACCTGAATTCATGGAGGGGAAGTATAATACAGCCGATCTACAAAAGCGGGCCCCAGGAGAACCCTGCAAATTATCGATTAATTACCCTCACAGACGTAGATGCTAAAATATTCGCAAGTTGTCTGTTAGAGGAGTTGGAGTCTTGGGCGGAAAGAGAAGAATTGATCCCAATCTTTCAAACAGGATTTAGGAAGGGAGAATCGACTCTTACCAATTTGATTTTATTGTCTTTACTAGCAGAAAGAGCCATATGTAGGAAACAAAAATTGTACATTTGTTTTATCGATTTAAAAGCCGCGTTTGATTCTGTACCCAGAAATATTCTTTGGAAAAAGCTAATGAATTGGGGTATATCAGAAACTCTTATAAAAAATGATTAAATTATTGTACTCAAATACCTGGGTGCAGGTCAAAATTAGCGATGGTAGACATACTACCCGCCGCCTCGAAACAAATCTTGGCTTAAAACAAGGATGTGTGCTCGCTCCTTGTCTTTTGAATTTTTTTATGTCTGATCTCCCAACCCATTTTAATGATGCAAATTCACATTCCCCTTCTGTAATGGGTAAAGAAATCAAATACTTACAGTATGCCGATGATACTATTTTACTTATCAATCAATCAATCAATCAATCAATCAATCAAAGCATTTATATAGCGCGCTACTCACCCAGAGGGTCTCAAGGCGCTAGGGGAGGGGGGTCCGCTACTGCTCGAACAGCCAGGTCTTGAGTTGCTTCCTGAAGGCGAGGTGGTCCTTGGTCAGGCGGAGGTGGGTCGGGAGGGAGTTCCATGTCTTGGCGGCGAGGTAGGAGAAGGACCGCCCCCCTGTGGTGGCTCTTCGGATGCGGGGGATGGCGGCGAGGCAGTGGCCGGTCGATCAAAGCTGGCGTTTGGGAGCGTAGAAGTTGAGGCGGCTGTTGAGGTATCCTGGGCCTTGGTTGTGTAGGGCTTTGTGTGCGGGGGTGAGGAGTCGGAAGGTGATTCTCTTGTTGACCGGGAGCCAGTGCAGGTCTCTTAGGTGTCCGGAGATGTGGCTGCGACGGGGGATGTCCAGGATGAGTCGTGCTGAGGCGTTCTGGATCCGCTGGAGTCTCTTCTGGAGTTTGGCGGTGGTTCCGGCGTAGAGGGAGTTGCCGTAGTCCAGGCGGCTGGTGACGAGGGCCTGGGTGACCGTCTTCCTGGTATCGGTGGGGATCCACCGGAAGATCTTACGCAGCATGCGCAGGATGTTGAAGCACGACGAGGAGACGGCGTTGACTTGTCTGGTCATGGTGAGGGATGAGTCCAGGATGAAGCCCAGGTTGCGTGCGTGGTCTGTTGGTTTGGGTGCGCTGCCTAGGGCAGGGGGCCACCAGGAGTCGTCCCAGGCGGAGGGTGAGGATCCCAGGATGAGGACTTCCGTCTTGTCCGAGTTCAGTTTCAGGCGGCTGTTCTTCATCCATTCGGCTACCTCTTTCATCCCTTCGTGAAGGTTGGCTCTGGCGGTGGGGGGGTCGTTGGTGAGGGAGAGGATCAGCTGGGTGTCGTCGGCATAGGAGATGATGTTGAGGTTGTGCTGGCGTGTGATGGCTGCGAGGGGGCTCATGTAGACATTGAAGAGGGTTGGACTGAGCGAGGAGCCTTGAGGAACGCCGCAGATGACTTCGGTGGCTTCAGATCTGAACGGAGGGAGGCGGACTCTCTGTGTCCTTCCGGCGAGGAAGGAGATGATCCACTCCAGTGCCTTCTCCTGGACTCTGACGTTGCTGAGGCGCTGTACTAGGGTATGGTGGAAGACAGTGTCGAAGGCCGCGGAGAGGTCTAGGAGGACGAGGGCCGCTGTTTCTCCGTTGTCGAGTAGAGCTCAGATGTCATCGGTGGCTGCGATCAGGGCGATCTCGGTGCTGTGGTTGGCCCGGAAGCCAGACTGCGAGGGGTGGAGGGATCCGTTCGTCTCGAGGAAGCCGGCCAGCTGCTTGTTGATGGTCTTCTCAATGACTTTTGCAGGAAACGGGAGCAGCGAGATGGGGCGGTAGTTCTTGAGGTCGGTGGGGTCGGCTGATGGATTCTTGAGTAGGGCGCTGAGTTCGGCGTGCTTCCAGCTCTCCGGGAAGGTAGCGGTGTCAAAGGAGGTGTTGATGATGTCCTGCAGGTGGGGTGCGATGACAGCGTCGGCCTTGTTGAAGACGTGGTGAGGGCAGGGGTCGGTCGGAGATCCGGAGTGGATGGAGTTCATCGTGCGGACGTTGTATTCGGTGCTGATCGGAGTCCAGGCGCGGATTGTGGTGGTGGGGGCGGTGGTTGGGTCGTGGCGTGCGTCGGTTGAGTGCTGAAGCTGTTGTGTATGTCCGCGATCTTGTTGTGGAAGTAGGAGGCGAGGGAGTTGCAGAGGTCTTGCGAAGGGGTGATGTCGTTGTTTCCGGCGTTGGGGTTGGAGAGCTCTTTGACGATGTTGAAGAGTTCCTTGCTGTTGTGTGCGTTGTTGTCCAGTCGTTCCTTGAATGCGGTTTTCTTGGTGGCGTGGATGAGTTGGTGGTGCGTTCGGGTGGGGAGCTTGAGGGCAGCCATGTTGTCCGGAGTTGGGTCTCTGCGCCAGGTTCTCTCGAGGGCTCGGCAGTTCTTCTTGGAGCTCTTGAGTTCGTCGGTGAACCATGGGGCTTTCTTGCTGCCGGGTCTGCTAGGCGGGGTCCTCAGGGGGGCGAGGTCATCTGCGCAGTCGCTGATCCACTTCGTGAGGTTGGTGGCCGCCTGGCTTGGGTTCGTTCTGCTGGTGGGGGGGTTTATGCTCATGGAGGTCGCGGGCTGGTCGGCTGTGATCTTGTTCCAGCTTCTGCGGGCAACCTGTTGCTGGTGGTGGTGGATCGTGGTCCTTCTGAAGCTGAAGTGGACGCAGCTGTGGTCCGTCCAGTGGAGTCCGGTGGCGTGGCTGAAGGCGATGTCCTTGCTGGATGAGAAGACGGGGTCGAGTGTGTGTCCGGCATAGTGGGTGGGGGTGGTGACCAGCTGCTTGAGTCCCAGGTTTGCGAGGTTGTCCAGCAGGGTGGTGGTGTTGCGGTCATTGTTGTTCTCCAGGTGGAAGTTGAGGTCCCCGAGGAGGATGTAGTCAGCGGAGGGGAGGGCGTGCGGGCTGATGAAGTCGGCGATGTCTTCGCTGAATTGTGTGCGTGGTCCCGCGGGTCTGTAGATGAGGGTGCCTCTGAGGGTGGTCTTGTGGTTGATGTGGAACAGGAAGTGCAGGTGCTCGGCGGGTGAGAGGGTGTCGTCGGTGTTGGTTGTGATGCGGATGGTGTTCCTGTGGATGATGGCGATGCCTCCTCCGGTGTGGTTGATGCGGTCCCTTTGGATGATCTTGTAGCCGTCTGGGATGGCAATGGCGATGTCGGGCGCTGAAGAGGCGTTCATCCAGGTTTCCGTGAGGAAGGCGACGTCTGGGGCTGTGGTGTCGAGCAGGTTCCAGATCTCGATGGCGTGCCTGTGGACTGAACGGGTGTTGAGCAGGATGCACTTCAGGTGGCTGCTGCTATTGCTCGTCTTGGTCTTGGTTGGTGCTGGAGTAGTGCAGGTCCGGATGCAGGTGAACTTGCAGGAGTTGCAGCAGAAGGGTCCGTGGGTGCGTCTTGGGGTGGCTCGGTAGCAGCCCGGGAATCGGCCGGCATTGAGTGCGTTGAGGGTGGCAGCGTCGTACGTCCGGCGGGTGGGCTGGGGTCTGCGAGGGCCAGGGGTTCGGCACTGTGCGCGGTATAGGCGCGGACGGGCGCAGACGAGCTTACCTTTGGTGCACCTTCGGCGCTCAGTCGGTGCTCCCGCTGCGCGTCCGCTGCGCGGTCACTGAGGGGGCGTCATAAGAAGGGAGCCGGGAGGGCGGGTCAGCTGGGAGGCGGGATCGCGTTGACCAATCGTCTGGCGTGGGGGCGGGGCCGCAGGCAGGAAGCAGCGGGAAAACGGGAGCAGGCAGAGCGGGCGGCCCAGAGGCGGCTGGGGCGCTGCACTCGGCGGCGAGGTTCTTGGCAGCAGGAGGCTCTGGGGCAGGTGAGGTGAGGAGCGAGGAGGCGACCAGGCCAGAGGCGCAGTGGTCGCTCCCCAGTGGCAGGCAGGGTCCCCTTAAGAAGGGAGCCGGGAGCGCTGGTCAGCTGGGAGGCAAGATCGCGTTGACCAATCGTCTGGCGTGGGGGCCGGGCCGCAGGCAGGAAGCGGCGGGAAAATGGGAGCAGGCAGAGCGGGCGGCCCAGCGGCGGCTGGGGCGCTGCTCTCGGCGGCGAGGTTCTTGGCAGCAGGAGGCTTTGGGGCAGGAGAGGTGAGGAGCGAGGGGGCAACCAGGCCAGAGGCGCAGCCAAACTATGATAGGACTAAAAAGATTAATACATTCTTTTAATATATATGTAATCCCAAAATGGTTTAACAATTAATATAAAAAAAAACAAAGACGTGAAAGAGACGTGAAAGTATTAGAGGCCATAGTTGCAAGGACATAGAAATCAGTCTTTAGGATTCCTAGGCAGATTTCACGTGCCAATTTAAGATTGGAATTTGGCTTACGGCATCAGCTCTTGGTACGAAAGCTGCATTTGTTAAAACACTATTGGCATTATCTCGAGCTGAGGAGGGCACGTTGGCCAATATGTGTTGGATCGAGATTTCGACCAGCGAATATTCTAGAAGCTGGCAGGATTATTTAGTCGAGTGTCTCCTAAAATTCGAATGTCCCAAATTGGAAGATGAAACCAGGAGTAAAATGGTTTATAAAAAAATAATTAATTTAACCGTTGCCTTGCTGTCAGAAGTGTTGGATGAATATGAGTTGGGAAAAAAAAACACTTTTGGTCCATTGCCAATTGCTTCAACAAAATGATGGTTCAACCCTATTTACTTTTTCATCAAAAACCCTTAATTAAGTACAAATTTATGTTATTAAGGTTTGGAATCTACCCAACCAAAGATGGAACCCCAAATGTAAGTCCAAATGGGCATCAAATATTTGTCGGCTATGTGGGCAATATGATGAAACCTTGCTGCATATGGTAACACTATGCCCAAAAATGATAAAGGAACGGAAAACACTTTTAAAACCTATTTTTAAAGAAATGGGACATAGCACTTGTAGATCGGCATTATTATTTTGCTTAAGCGGTGTCAACGTCCATATAATACACCAATTTGTAAAATTTATGCTTACAGTGGAAATGAAATTATGTAAGGTTGACACCCAAAGTATATGTTAAATTTGTTACAGCTGTGAAATGAAGATGTTGCTGTTTTTAAGGTGATGATGAATTATTTCTATGGCTCTTTAGGTCTCGCTAGACCTATTGTTACCGAGATCCTTGTCAAGCGACCTAGATCTGGCCACGAGCGCCGATTACACCTCGTGGACGCGCCCCCTGGCCCCGCCCCCCCAGCCGTGCACATCTCTTGCTCCAACTGTGCAAGGCAGCCTCTCGCCTCTCAATCACGCGCACACACACACACACACAGGAGTGCACAGAACCCCCACCCCACACAACTAAGCGGCACACTCAGACACATGCACACACACATTCCCCCACCAATACCACACACCCCCACTCACCTGGCTCTTTCAGTCTCGGCATCGGCATCAGGCTCCATGTCTTCTCCGGCGATCCTCCCCTGCTTACGTGCACGCTCACGGCGGCGTCTCGAGCTCTCCAACCTCGTGCACTACTCACGCCTGAACCTGGTGCACGTGCTGCAGTTCGTTTCATTCTTGTTTTGTACTACATATTCTTTTAGCCTTAAAAAACGGGCTAACTTTTGTTCGCTAGAGAAATAGTTCGAGTTATTCAAGCAGCTATGTAAGGAAAAGTCAGGAATCTTCACGAGTATCTGCTTTAATATGGAACGGAATAACTTTACCCAATGTAAAATATATTTCCTACACGAAAAGAAAAATGCAAGCATTAGTAGAGTTATTTATTTTTACTTGTGCCCGTACAGTAAATTAAAATTTCTACAGTCGTGGCATATACGGTACATGTTTGCTAAATAAAACGTAATTCGAATGTTCCAAAACTGCACGAATTAGGCTATGAATACAGTTGCGTCTGTTCTGTCCTCTTTCTACTTCACATAGAGTGTAAACACGCAACTAAAACAGTCTAGTATGATTAATGCCACAATTAGTGTCTCTATCCAAAAACTACATTTCCCGGCTTTCTCTAGTTTCGTTGTCCATGCAGGCGTCCCAGGTTTACAGGGAGGGCGGAATGTATGCGAGTTGTGATTGGTCCACTCCTGTTTACGCCTCGCTTCCATTGGCTGCAGCTGCCTGACGCCCCCCTCGGTAGGCTGCACCGTATGATCCGGCCGTGGGAGTGGAAGAGACCTGTGTGTGTCAGGCTGGGCTCTTGTACCCATGGAGGACGCCGAGGGGGCTGTGGCAGGGGCGCAGGTCGGAGACTTTCATGGTGACGAGGAGATCATCGAGGTGTTGGAGCTGAATGACGACGACCCGGACCCGGGTACTGAGGGGGTGCAGTGGGGTCAGGGGTGATTCCTGGACATAGGGGCCCTTTCTAGCACTGAGAGCAATCACTTTTAATGAGTTCTGATGTTGATATTCTGGTCTATGTTGTTCTTTTTATTGTATGCTGTGGGTCCATACTGTGGGGTTGTCACAATTTCAAAGGATGGCTTTTTCGAAAGTAGGCATGAAGTAAAATAACGGGAGGCCCCCAGCCACTATTTCGAGAACTGCTGTGGTGTAGGGTCGTTGCTACGTGTTGTAGGGGGAACAGTGCCATAGGTGGGTACGACACGAGTAGCAGGGAAGGGCTCGCAGGTCCTTTATCATTAGTAAGTTCATTGTATAGTCCTCTGATTAATAACAAGCCCTTGTTCATGAGGGACGCTCTCAGAGTCCCGGCTGGACCTCGTAGGTGCTACAACCTGCACCTGCCTCAGTGCAACGATGAAAGCGTGTGCTAGTCTGCCTTGCCGAATCTGTTGTGAAGGGAAAATAAATGACACTTGATGCTTTCTTTGAAAAACAGTAGCTTGCTTTCCTGCTGCCAAGCTGTACATGCTCCTCAAGGAAGCAAAGCTTGCGCTATTGCTGCTCAATATGTGATACATGACTCCATGTCGTGTATAATACCTCTTCCAAATCATGACTTTTTGGCCAACTGCACTTTGCATGTCTTTTAACTCATAATGCAGCGTTAAAAGCAAACCCATAAGTCCCACAGTGCAATATTCTGTTGGCTGAATTGCCAGTATTGGCTGTAGGTATTGTGTTATAGTGCCACTGGTAGACTTGTAAAAGTGCTAATTAAAATGAAGCACTGGACTTCCGGCTATTTTTCCAGAAGGCAGTCAAAAAGTAAACAGATCAGTGTGCGAGAGGATATCGGGAGCCATTCAAATGCAGATGACAGCATATTCTTGCTAATTCGATAACATTAACACTCCTTCAAAAAATTAAATCTGAAGGTAAAAAAGAATGTATTTACCCAATGAATGCAAGTTAGGGCTCCTCAGCCAGGTGTAGCTTGGTTCCAGTGGGCGTAAGTGTCACTGAGCAAATAAAAACAATTTAATGATATGAAGCAAGGAGGAAAGTCTTACTTTAGCATGTTCCTCAGCAGCGTGGCACCATTAACACGTTTTTGACAAGGATCTGGCCTCGTCATGCACCATTTTGGCCACTGATCACTAGTGTAATGATTTTAGTACTGATCATATGTGATTGTATCTGTTGGCTTACACATTTAGGTGTGAAAGCACATATCAGCACCCTCAAATATTTACATAATCATGAGGAAAAGGGTTCATGATTAAATATGCAAGGTTCGATGGGGAACTAAAAAGGCAATTATTGTAAAACTGATTTTTGTATGTAACATTAATGCACTGGCATGCGTAGTTAGTGACTTGGACAAGTTGATGGGAGAACTCCTGTTCTTATTTATTCCTACTGGGCTGAGACAGCAGTTTTTCCAAAAGTGGATTTCTTGATCAGTCCAACCTGGACACACATTCTCTTCCCAGGATTAATCTGTGGCCAGTTGACAAATGTTTTTTGAAGAATTAATTTAAGAAAGTTGGAGATGTCTCCTGATTGTTATTGGATCTGCACTTTTGTTGGATGTTTAAAAGATTTGGTTGTCATCAGCATGTGTAAAGTGTAGGGGAATCCATTTTAATGGCTGTTTAAACATGCAGAAGAGCTTACACTGGATGTTCCTTTTCATCGTAGAGTACCCTTGCTCATACGTTTGCAGAGGGATGCACAGCTAGGGATATTCAGGGAGAACTTTTCTGGATCAAACAAATACTTTCAAAATATTGAACTTGATGGACTCGAGAATTATAAGACGAGAGAATAGGTGGAAGATGGTGGAGAGTTTTGTGAAGATAGTTGTTGATTTTACCCGGCACGGAATTACAACCTGGATTAAGGACTGAGTTCATTAAGGAAACTTCATAGAACATACGGCCCAGAGGAAGTTGTGGAGCACACCCCATCATGACGAAACGCGTGTTGGCTCTAAGGGGAACAAGCATTGGCAAAGCCAATAAGTCTCACCCCTTCTTGCCTGCTGGATCTGCCAATGCTTTTTACCAATGCTCAAAGACAGGAAAAGGCGCACTGAGGTTGCCGCTGTTGCAGGCTGCTTCTTATTTCTGGCATGCAAGTTGTTAAGAATGCACATGCATTAACATGCAGGGTTGCACTTCCAGAAGGATGTGGGCTCCCTTTTCTTTTGTTTTTATTTAAGGGCGGGAAATACTTACGTTGGCATATGAAAAAACTAACTTGGATTAGGGTGACATCGCTTTTCATATAGCGTAGTAGTGACTGATGCAAATAATGTGTGGTCCCCCAGGGTTCTCAAACAGCTGTAGGTAACCTGCCTTACGTAGACTAGATTCTACATACACCTTCCATCGAATGTACCTGCCTTTATCGCACAGGAGCAAAAACAACAGTTGATGGACAGAATGCAGAACAATTCACCCCAGTACAGAGATCTGGGCCCAAATCCATCGTTTTTTGCTCACCAGGCCATTCCATTTTGAACCCAGCCATATGCAAATCAGTCTTGACCCTGTGCCCCATGGGAACAGTCCAGCCCGAACTGTCAAGCCAGGTCCTCCCTGGACTGGAAACCAGCATCCTAGGACCGGTTTCTGGCTTTCAGCGCTCATCAGCCAGGATAGCTTGATTCCAGTGGCATAGAGAGCATGGGACTCACGTCTGAGCATACCCGTCCCACTCTGGGTGATAAATGCAAAAACAGTTGGTGGACAGAATGCAGAAGAATGTAATACATTCACCCCAATACAGAGATCTGGGCCTAAATCCATTGCTTTTTTGCTCACCATGCCATTCCAGTTTGAACCCAACCATATGCAAATCTGTCTTGACCCTGTGCCCCATGAGAACAGTCCAGCCCGAACTGCCAAGCCAGGTCCTCCCTGGACTGGAAACAAGCATCCTAGGACGGGTTTCGGGCTTTCAGCCCTCATCAGCCAGGATAGCTTGATTCCAGTGGCATGGAGAGCACGGGACTCACGTCGGGTGGCAAATGCAAAAACAGTCCAGCCCGAACTGCTTGTTTCCGGTCCAGGGAAGACCTGGCTTGGCAGTTCGGGCTGGACTGTTCCCATGAGGCACAGGGTCAGACTGATTTGCATATGGCCATGTCTGAACTGGGGTGGCAGAGCGAGCTAAAGAATGATGATGGATTAAACCCAGATCAGTTGACTGGGGGTGAGTGCTTGCAATGTTCAACACTCCGTCCATCATCTCCTTTGGTTTTGCTTTTTAGCGCACAGGAGGCAATCCGCAATAATGTCTCTATTGAGACCTGCGACTGTGTTTCTCCACACAGCAAGCCACAACAGAGGATGGGCGCTAATGTAATCTTCGACAAAAGGGGTATTCAGAATCTGTCTTCTTCAGCTTGGATTAAATTACACTTATTAATGCCCCAGACTTAAGCCCCATAAGTAGCAATTGGGAGACTTAGTATTTTAAAAATCTTCAGTAGAGGGACAGATGTTTCCCCTATCCTCGGTTGCAGTAAACTGAGCAATGAGCTAATCACTCTAGAGAATTTGTCCCCGCTATATCATGGGAACTCACAAACATTTTCCCAGGGGCCGCAAAGTTTGGTCTTTGGTGTGGGCCACGCTGATGCCACTGTGGGGGCGAGGGGGGTCGTTTGTGAAGTGGGTGTAGGAGAAGGGGAGCTTTTATATCTACCTGCTAAAATCAATTGACCAATGTCAAACCATAAAAAATGGGATGCTTCTCCACTTGCACAGGGTCACACAATTTGGTCAATTGTTTAATTTCAATTTCCCTCCTTTTTAGGTCGAGCCTGGCGTACACAGCGCGAAGCTGTCACCAGCGAGGCTTATTGTTGTGGACTTGCCTCGGAAGTAGGACAGGAGATGGGCACGCGCAGAGCTTTTGGCGATTTGAGCAGGTGTACATGCACGTGGTTTGCACATCTCCTGTCCCGCTTCCCAGGCAAGTCAGCCTGCAGTTTCACTTTCCATTCCCCCGTCTGCTCCACGTACACATCTTTGGGGCCGGGATTAGAAGCGGTAGTTTGAGAGGCGGCAATTTCGAGCGTGGCTTAAATAATAAACGCTGACTCAACATAGGAGAGCTGCCGGCTGGGGTTGTTGTTCAGTCCCAGCAGTTTGCGCGTCCGCACAAAAACACACCTCCCAGTAATTTATAACAAAATGCACACTCACTCCATTCCCTCGCGGCTGGTTCGCTGCACATTCTTTCAATGCACACCATGCCCAGTTAGGCTTTAACTGCCACGTTCAAAACGGAAACCATCAGGGGCCGGCTGCTACACTAATACCGACTCATACTTTTTGACGCCTTTTTTTAAAGTTTCTTGATTTGGTCATTGCAATATAAATTAAAGTGCCAAGAAGTGTCTGCTGCTGAGCCAACGTTCTACGCTTTGCTGTAACTGGTGCCTATCTCCACTACTGCATTGTGTACGCAAGTTTATATTCTCCATTTATAAATTCTGGAGGAACACTCTCCAGTAAACAGCCCAGTGCCCCAGAAGTGCTTATGTTAATTCCAGTCACACGAGGCAAATGCCGAAGCTGTTCGCGCGCAGATCCCCTTACCGCGCTCTCCCGCCGGCCGCCACTGCACCCAGACGTGCACCCAGGCTGCGCGCCCATCCAGGAGGGCGCGTATCCCTTGCACTTCAGGTGCCCGGAGCGCTGTGTCCCCGCCCGCAGCTGGGGCCTCCCAACAACAACAACCTGTCGTCCTCTCTGAGCCCCCGTGAAAGCAGGCATAGCAACATTGCTGGGAGCAGCGCATGCTCTGCCACGCGAGCCCTAAACATGCATGATCATTGTTTTTAGGGACAATTACGCTATTTAGTCTGTACACCATCAGTAACAAAGTGTGTACTAGATAAATGTAATGTTTACTGTTGTGGCTTTACATCTCCAAGGCAAACTGAAATTATGCTGCACCAGTGGATCAAATTATTAATCAGGGTTGGCAAACGTGTGCAGCAAGAAAATGCAGTCTGTAAACATTAGTATTTTTTTGATATTCTAACAACTAATAATGCGGTATACATTTCTCTGCCCCCCCCTCCCCCACCATCCCCCCAACACACACACTTCGTAGCTGTTTGGCACTCGAATACACTAAAATTAAAGTAAGAGCGAACGGTGGTAAATTAATCTTTGCCAAAGGTCTCGCCTTTAACTACGCGGGACTACGGAGAACTGAACATCCACTATTAGCAATGGGAAGGAATGTTTCACAAACTGGTTGTAGCATGCTGCATGCTTTGACTTTTTCACACATGTATTTACAGTCCTCATTGCTTACATGCTGTGTACTTGCGCACTTTTTGGAATATCCGCCACCCCATGTGTTAAGGTGATGTCATGTGCAGCCTTTGAGTTCTGTTCTCGCGGTATTCAGGGTTCTGGTGTGTGCATCAACTTGTGGTTCCGTTTGTAGAATATTGGGTTTGTGTGTATTTTCTAAGGTCACATATTCGCAGTATTTTGTGGTCTGCGTGCAAGCTTTGGGGCTAGTGTGTTAAGTGTACTCTGTATGGGGTGGGGACTATTAAGGCCTCTGGAAATTCCAGGGGTTTTATGGCCACGGTATTTGGGGCTGCTTTGCAAAACATTCAGGGCTCCATGTACATAACATTTAGGGTGTCTATGTAGGAGGTTTTTCGGGTTTAATATGTGTGTAATATTTAAAGTTCTGTGAAATAGTGTTTCCTTTGTGCCGCATGTGTCGAATTGTGTATGCACTCTTTTAGCTTCAGTGTAGTCCGTTCTTTAGGCCTTCTGTGTGTAGCACGGGAATGGTTCTTCATGCGCAATATGTGGTTGGACGGATAAGTGAGTAGACGTGAGGGAGGGAAAGGATGGATGGATGGGTCGCAGTGCTTAATTTGTGCCGGTGGATGCGTGTGGTAGGCATCAGCACTCGTCCGTGTGTTCCAAATTGCATTTAGTCTTTGGGGTTTCGCCTGTGGCATCCTATTTTTTGCATATGTAGGTTTATGTAGTGCAAACTTGACCCAAAGGTATCCCAGTTTTTTAAATGAGCACTAGATGCATTACAGATGGACACATTCATTTTTCTCTAACTTGGTCCCCCTGCTTCAGTCGTCCTCCGTAGCCGTTAAGCCACAGCGCACCTTTGGGTGCCAACTGCAGCTTTAAAGATAACCGAGAGGAAGGAAGAAAAAAACGAGTAAAGGTTAGCACAGAAGTCTCTGAAAAGGGAGCAGAAATATTTTAAGATCATGGATTCACAAGTACCTTCAGCAAACAGTTGTTTTACTTGATGCCAAACGGATATCCTGACATTTCACTTGTGCACCCCATAACTGTGTAATAACAGCTGTTCTCTTCTGTGCTTTGAAAGGTCGAAATATCCAGAAAATGAATCTGTCTCCAATGATGTAAAATGCCGTGCAGTAGTGTTTTGTGTGCACAGGGTTCTGGAGCTTACAATCAATAGTGCTTGTTTTGCTCTGAAGGAGCACGAAGGAGCCTTGCACCTCCCGCAATAATTTCTGCCCCGTAGCATCATTCATCCATCATCTGTAACTTCATTTAGTGTAACCCAATGTCAGAGCTGGGTCCTTCCTGGAAAATGCATTCTTAAACAAACCACGTAGCGAGTGCAAATTCCGTACTACAAATTTAAGTAAATAACACAGATTACCTATTTGGATGTACTTTACCCATAATAAAGTTCTTGATTTCTGACATGGCATAAATTGCATGTGTAAAACATCCAGGTGCAACTTTTTAACCAAATTTTAAAGTTGCCACTGCTAACAAGGACTATAAATTGTAAGATACACAGTGCTTCATATATTAGTATTAGAATTGATGTTACCTCTACTTACTGTTGTTATGATTAGAACTTATAAATATTACATCAACTTTAAAGCAAAAACGTTTGACACTGTGCTATCGATAGACCTACATAACCATGCTGAGATTTTCAATGCAAAAAAATTAATACTGTTTTACCTGTGATAATAAAATGAGCCATCTTATGCCTGTGCAGTGTCTTCTTTGTATGTAAATTAAAACAAGCATTTACAATGCAATAGGTCTCGCATTTGCGAGAGTTTGAGCTATTGGCTTTGCAAATAACTGCATTTAATTTGTGTGTTTTGAAAATATGCGAGAGCGCACTTTGTACATATAGTTCTTGCTTACGAGATTCAAGATTGGGAATAACTGCGCCTCTTTTCTGCCAGCCTTGCTTCTCGTAAGCAGGACTAGAAATACAAAGTGCGTGTTTACGAACCGCTTGCAGCTTTTCAAAACACATAAATAAAAGGCATTGGCATTTACAATGCCAATAGCTCAAACTCTCACAAATGCGAGACCTATTGCATTGTAAATGCTTGTTTTAATGTACTAATAGTTTGTTTTTAGAGTATTACTTTTTAGATAATGTTCTATTTATTATGTTTATTATTTTTATTGAATGACATACGTGCACTTTATCCCTGAAAAATGCCAAGCCCTGTAGACTGTTTTAAAAATGAAATAATCATTTTAAATTACTCAGAACTGGAAAAAGTTAATTGATTGTGGTCAACTTTATGCATTGTATCCTGGAATATTTAATTAGGTAATGTGTTCTATTTGTATTTATTTCTGTTCTTTGTTGTAATGGTTTTAATTAATCAACAAATAAATAAATCAATCAAATAGTGTGGAAGTGCCACTTTTAGAAGTTGGCATGTCTGTGCAGTGAATGTGAATTGACTGGCTTGTGATTGGCTGGAGCGGGCTGGTGTGCCTGGCTCCAGGAGAAAGTATGGGTCTGCCCCGGTGGTGAATGGAGAGATCTGCATGTTGATGGGAGGGAGGAGTGCACCTGGGACCTGAATAGGGCTGGGCATTCCCTCCACAATGCTGGCTCCACCCCTGTGGTGTGTCTGATGTCCCTGACCCGTCCTGTGAATAGGCAGAGGGGCTGAGCAAAACAAAATGCTCAAGAACCAGTTGCATCTGGTTCGCCCCTTGCCTGCACCTTTGGAAACAAAGGATTTCTCTGTATAAAAGAGGAGCTGTTACCCCATGAAAATGTTCTTGTTTCCAATTCGAATCTTCCAGGGTCGTGCTGCTTCTGGGGCCCAGGGGAAGGCTTGCCTCCCTGGCCCCTGCCCAGCCCCTGCATTGCTGGAAGACTTCTTTCTGGGGCCCCTTCTGCCCAGCCTGAGGATGGCTGGGAGGCTTTCTCCTTGCCCTGAAAACCTTTTCCTGTGTTTCCCTGCTTGTTTCTGGGACCCTTTGCTCTAGGGGTCCTTCCTTGGGGGCTTGGTGGTTGCTGTGCCCCCAGCGCCTCGTAAATGCTTTATTCTTCATTATGGGCAGAGTGCTGTCGTTTTCCCTCGGGAGAAGCGCTCCTGCCCTTTTGTTTCCAGCGCGGGTGCCACCCCGCTTATTTAATTGTTTATTACCGCGGGTGCCCACCCCGCTATTTACTTCCTATATCGAGGGAGCCTTCCCCTGGTTTTGACCCCCGAGAGTTCACAGTCGCAGCCCGAGCTGCCTAGCGAAACTTTGCCGGGCCGCTGCCTACCGCGACCCGGAAGTGAAGGAGGTGGGCGGGGCCAGTGCCTGGAGCACGTCCGGAGCCTCGCGGGCTCCCATGAGAAGTCACCGTCCCCAAGGAGAGGGGACCGGGCGAAGCACAGCGCATTCCCGAGGGCGGGGCTCCCGGAGGTGAGGGAGAGCCCCGCAGGCGCCACAAAGAGAAGCGGAGGGGCTCGAGGTACATTGCCTGCGCCTGCCCCGCTGCCCAATGGAGAAGAGTCTCCCCGCGCCAAGCCGGTAAGTGAAGCCGAAAGGGGGAGGGTAGTAGGGAAGCACCACGCCGGTGCCTCCCTTCATTGTAGCCCCACTTGATAGAGGCCTGCCCCAACGAGACACCCTCATTCGCGGAGCCCCGACAAGTGGGGCTCCATGTTGCACGGTGCCTGGGGGATCTCTCGAGTGGCCCCGTCTTGCAGCGGGCCGCTCCCACGTGGAGCACAGAGTTAGGGCGGCCCGGATGGCAGTGGGCCGCCCTACCGTTTTACCGAGCCCCTGCGTGGCTCCAAGGATGGCCAAATTATCTAAAAGGTCCCAGTGTGGTTCCCGAGGGCCAGAGGGGCCCGTGTTCCTGCCCCTGAGGGCCCCAGTTATTTTCAGAGCCTAGAGGACTCCAACGCTGTGCACTCTATGTATTTTTAGGGCCTAGAGGGCTCCAACGCAGTATGTATTTTCAGAGCGTAGATGGCTCCAGCATTTGGCACCGTCTTGGTTCCTAAGGGCCAGTGCGGGCCCATGCCGCTGTTTTGAATTCACAGCTGCCCAGCAAGAAGTGGGCAGCTGCACCGTTTAGGTTCTTTCTTTCAGGGGACCTGTGCTTGTGAACCCAGGAATGAGACACACTCCTTCGCCCTAATTTGGCCCTACTTTGGCCTTCCCCAGCTGCTCAGTACTTAGTGCCAGCTGCAGCGTTTAGGCCCCGGTGCATTATTCTCAGCTGCCCAGCAAGTAGTGGGCAGCTGCCACGTTTAGGTTTTGGCTCAGTGGCGCAACCTTGACTTTCGCTGCTTAGGCAGTAGCCCTGACTCTCTGGACATACATCGTTTGAGCCGCCCTTATTTGAGATAGCCAGTTGGCCAGTTGGCCAGGGGGGATTGTTACATTTATTGGGGGCAGACCCTAATGTGATTTATGTGCTATGGTGATTTATGTGCTAATGCTTTTTGGGTGTTAGGAAATGTATTGTGTAGAGTATGTTTTGTGCACCCTGTCTTTATACCTCTCGATATGGTTTAGGCATAGGAGGTTGTTTTACCTGTTTAGGTGTATGTTAGGGAGATTATACTTCCCTGTGTGATTTACACCCCTAGTGTAATGTTTACTTAGGTGGTTAGGGTCTAATGTAGTTAGACTTGTGGGATACTGTGCATGATGGATTTCATGTCACAGACTGTTGCAAAGGACAGTGATTACCAGTGTTTACTGGTTGTATGTTTTATGACCTATCTTACTTTGACCAAGTTTTCTATTGTACTATTTCTTTACCAAGTGCTGATGCTGACAGTGGTCCATGTGGCCCTGTCAGGTGTACATAATCCCTTGTAAATATTGCCAGTGCCAGTTGGCACAATGTACATCATATGATTATTATTCTAAATTGTTTTGAGAATACAAAGGCTGTAATTGATATTACCTTGTGTGGAGTTCCTTTTGTGGGGGGCCTGGGATGTTGTTGCTGGTGGGTGTGTGTGCAAATGCTTTACACATTGCCTCCGGGATAAGCCTGACTGCTCGTGTCACGTTGCCAAGGGGGCGAGCAGGGGTTACCTTTGGTGTGTAACTCCCTTGCCCTAACTAGAGTGGTGGTTTCTGCCTGGCTTTGGAGCAAGCCTCAGCCAACCAGAAATCTCATTTCTAACACTGGAAGCAGCGGAAGGATGAGGACTTGTGTTCACGCAGTACCACAGCGACAACTGGCTCCACTACAAAACTCTGCATTTTAGATAGTCACATGGAAAGGGATTATTGTTTTTAAGTTGGTTCTAAATGTCATTTCTTTGGAAATGTGTTTCCTGTGCACTGTGAGTTAGGTGTCACTAGCTTGGGAGGGTAGATTATCCCCTAAATTCAGTGTGAGTTTTCTGGATTCACCAGTAAGGGTGGGATCCGGTGGAAGCAGCAAAAGTGTGTCTGGATTCACCAGTAAGGGTGGGATCCAGTGGTAGCAGCAAAAGTGTGTCTGGATTCACCAGTAAGGCTGGGATCCAGTGGTAGCAGCAAAAGTGTGTCTGGATTCACCAGTAAGGGTGGGATCCAGTGTTAGCAGCATATTTGTGTCCAGTGCATGTATTCCCCGTCCCGTTCCCAGAGTGTGGTACCTGGTGCTCAGTAAGAGGGGTGCAGGTTGAGATTCAGGGACAGTAGATACTGTCTCACCGTGCTGGGGGGGGGGGGGTGTGGATGAATGGTGTGTTGCAACGGACGATTGGGTGTAAGTTCTCTGAAATAAGGATCTTGCATGGGGGAGTGACCATAGGGGAATGGTGCAGGTGTCTTCCAATCCAGGGTGGTGGAAGACGTCCAGAGTTAGGTGCCGTTATAGTGAGGAGGTTGCAAGGCCTCACATCATGCCTCACATCATGTCCTGCGAGGAAGGTGTGAGACTGGGCCGTATTCCGCGCCCCAATCTGTCTTCAGTACTGGATGGTTCTTAGAGGGAACACCAGGAAAGAAACCTAGTCTGTCCTGTTTGACTGTGATGTGTGGGGGATCTCCCTGTGTTAGAAGATCTGAAGGAGCATTGGGGAGTAAGTTGAAAAGGAGTGGCTGAGGTGTCTTCCAGCCCAAAGTGGTGGAAGAGGTTCAGAGTAGCCCAGCTAGGCCCCGGTGTAGGGGCTCCCGTCCTGTCTCTGAGGAGAAGGAGTGGGTGGGACTTTGTGTCTCCATGCGCCTGAAACCCTGTCTCAGTACCTGGGTGGTTTCTTTTGGGGACATCAGGTTGGGAGACTAGGCTGTACTTGTAGACCATTTGAGGAGGATCTCCCAGTGTTTAGAGAACATGGAACATCTGTAAGCAGTGTCCTTGACATTAGTTTTATGTCACACTTGTGAAGTCCTGTTGTGCCAGGCATCTAACCAAAGGGTAGCGTCCCTAGGTTGGGGAGCCAGGTTCAGGTGTCGGCCTGTCCTGGACGGCAGGGCGACTGTAATCAGTGTCCTGGCCGGTTTTGCCTTCTGAGGGTACCCCTGTGAACACAGGTGGGGCTCATCTTAAGTGAAGAGACCCTGTGTTTCCCAGAAGGGGTGGTACAGGCCTAGCAGGGATCTTTAGGGATCTTGGCTGAGTGTTGTGGTACTACCCTGAGAGCAGGTGGGGCCTACTTTAAATGGAGGGACCCTGTTCTATAGTGGGGGGTGTAGAACTCTGGATGGGGGTGCAGAGGGAGGGAGACCTCACCTCTGACCTCTGTGCATCTGGTGAATGTGGATCCCAGGCTGTAGACCAGTTGATGGAGAGAGGTCCTGATCTGGTGGCAGAGTTGTGTTCTGGAGGGTGCTTCTCCTGGGAGAGTGCACAAACCCAGAAGTAGAGGTAGGGTGGGGCACTCTTGTCCATGACCTCTGGTCAGCCTGAGGGTGTGGACCCTAGGCTGAAGGATCAGTGGTAGTTTGGAAATACACTGAGAAGGAGGGTGGAGAATGGCTACTGTATGCCCGGGGTTACTATTCCCCACTCTGTGGATGGGCAAGGACCAGTGGTATCTGGGGTGGTCTAGGGCTGGGTCCCAGCTGTGGACAACTTAGGAGTACCGGTGGGGTAGCCTAGTTGGGCCTGAACTTGTTTGTGTGTGTTTGTTTTGTGGAACAACGTGGCGTAGAACCGGATGGTGTCCCTGCAGTGCGGGCCCACGTCCGTGTTCTATCACCCTAAGCAGGGAAGCCCATCACAGTGGTGATTGGTCTGCCATGTGTTTTGGCTGGAAGGGGATTGTGTTGGACTTGGCCCTTTTGGCAGGTTCACCCCTGAACTTTTTGCCTTTTAAAATAGTTGATGTCTGGTCTCTGTGCACTTTAGCACTGTGGCCCAGTGTAAAGTGTGTGCGCTCTCTGAGTGCTTGTGGTGAGATTGGCCTTCCCTCCCATAGGAATGCATCAGGAATGTGTGTGTCCATGGTAGTTCCTGATGTGTGTGGAGTGCAGGGTTGAGTTTGGTATGTGCGAACTCGTGAGATTAAATGCTGCGTGATGATGTGCGCATATGTATTGTGTCCAGTGTGGAAGTACCACTTATAGAAGTTGGCATGTCTGTGCAGTGAATGTGAATTGACTGTCTGGCTTGTGATTGGCTGGAGCTGGCTGGTGTGCCTGGCTCCAGGAGTCAGGATGGGTCTGCCCGGGTGGTGAATTGAGAGATCTGCATGTTGATGGGAGGGAGGAGTGCATCTGGGACCTGAATAGGGCTGGGCCTTCCCTCCACAATGCTGGCTCCACCCCCTGTGGTGTGTCTGATGTCCCTGACCCATCCTGTGAATAGGCAGAGGGGCTGAGCAAAACAAAGTGCTCAAGAACCAGTTGCATCTGGTTCGCCCCTCGCCTACACCTTTGGAAACAAAGGATTTCTCTGTATAAAAGCGGCTCTGTGACCCCATGAAAATGTTCTTGTTTCCAACTCGAATCTACCAGGGGCGTGCTGCTGCTGGGGCCCAGGGGAAGGCTTGCCTCCCTGGGCCCTGCCCAGCCCCTGGATTGCTTGAGGACGTCTTTCTGGGGCCCCTTCTTTCCGGCCTGAGGATGGCTGGGAGACTTTCTCCTTGCCCTGGAAACCTTTTCCTGTGTTTCTCTGCTTGTTGCTGAGAACCTTTGCTCTAGGGGTCCTTCCTTGTGGGCTTGGTGGTTGCTCTGCCCCCAGCGCCTTGTGAGCACTTTATTCTTCCTTTATGGGTAGGGAGCTGTTGTTTTCCCTCGGGGGAAGTGCTCCTGCCCTTTTGTTTCTAGCGCAGGTGCCACCCCGCTTATTTATTTGTTTATTACCGTGGGTGCCCACCCCGCTATTTACTTCCTATACCGAGGGAGCCTACCCCTCGTTTTGGCCCCGAGAGTTCACCGCTGCAGCCCGAGCTGCCTGGCGAAACGTTGCCGGGCCACTGCCTACCATGACCCGGAAATGACGGAGGTGGGCAGGGCCAGTGCCTGGAGCACGTCCGGAGCCTCGCGGGCTCCCATGAGAAGTCCCGGTCCCTGAGGAGAGGGGACCGGGCGAAGCATGGCGCATTCCCGAGGGCGGGGCTCCCGGAGGTGAGGGAGAGCCCCGTTGGCACCTCTGAGAGAAGCGGAGGGGCTCAAAGCACATTGCTGTTGCCTGCCCTGCCGCCCAAAGGAGAAGAGCTTCCCCCGCACCAAGCCGGTAAATGAAGCCGGCAGGGGTAGGATATTAGGGAAGCACCATGCCGGTGCCTCCCTTCAGGGCTGCCCCACTTGATAGAGGGCTGTCCCAATGAGAACCCTCATTCGCGGAGCCCCGACGAGTGGGGTTCCATGTTGTACGGTGACTGGGGGATCTCTCAAGCGGCCCCGTCTTGCAGCATGTCCCTCCAACGTGGAGCACAGAGTTAGGGAGGCCCCGGATGGAGGTGGGCCGCCCCAACATTTTACCGAGCCCATGCGTGGCTCCAACGATGGCCAAATTATCTAAAAGGCCCCAGTTTGGGTCCTGAGGGCCAGAGCGGCCTATGTTATTACCCCTGAGGGCCCCAGTTATTATCAGAGCCTACAGGGCTCCAACGCTGTGCACTGTATGTATTTTAAGGGCCTAGAGGGCTCCAATGCAGTATGTATTTCCAGAGCCTAAATGGCTCAAGCATTTGGTGCCGTCTTGGTTCCTATGGTCCAGTGAGGGCACATGCTGCAGTTTTGAATTCACAGCTGCCCAGAAGGTAGTGGTCAGATGCATCGTTTAGGTTCTTTCTTTCAGGGGACCTGTGCTTGCGAACCCAGGAGTGAGACGCACTCCTTCGCCCTACTTTGGCCTGCCCCAGCTGCGCACCTCTTAGTGCCAGCTGCAGCGTTTAAGCCCTGGTTCATTGTTCTCAGCTGCCCAGCAAGTAGTGGGCAGCTGCCACGTTTAGGTTTTGGCGCAGGGGCACAACCTTGACTTTTGCTGCTTAGGCAGTAGCCCTGACTCCCTGGACATCGAGCGTTTGACCCCCCTTATTTGAGATGGACAGTTGACCAGGGCGGATTGTTACATTTATAGGGCGCAGACTCTAATGTGATTTATGTGCTATGGTGATTTATGTGCTAATGATTTTTGGGTGCTAGGAAATGTATTGTGTATAGTTTGTTTTGCGCACTCTGTTTTTATACCTCTCGATATGGTTTAGGCATAGGAGGTTGTTTTACCTGTTTAGATTTATGTTAGGGAGAGTATACTTCCCTGTGTGATTTACGCCCCTAGTGTAATGTTTACTTAGGTGGTTAGGGTCTAATGTAGTTAGACTTGTGGGATACTGTGCATGATGGATTTCATGTCACAGACTGTTGCAAAGTACAGTGATTACCAGTGTTTACTGGTTGTACGTTTTATGGCCTATCCTACTTTGACCATGTTATCTATTGTACTATTTCTTTACCAAGTGCTGATGTTGACAGTGGTCCATGTGGACCTGTCAGGTGTACCTAATCCTCTGTAAATATTCCCTGTGCCAGTTGGCACAATGTACATCATGTGATTATTATTTTAATGTGTTTTGAGAATACAAAGGCTAGGTTTGATATAACCTTGTGTGGAGTTCCTTTTGTGGGGAGCCTGGGATGTTGTTGCTGGTGGGTGCGTGCACAAATGCTTTACACATTGCCTCCGGGATAAGCCTAACTGCTCGTGTCACGTTGCCAAGGGAGTGAGCAGGGGTTATCTTTGGAGTGTAACTCCCTTGCCCTAACTAGAGTTGTAGTTTCTGCCTGGCTTTGGCACAAGCCTCAGCCAACCAGAAATCCCATTTCCAACACCCCTCTACCCCTCTTCTACCCCTCGTCTACCCCTCTACCCCTCTACTACCCCTCTACCTCACGTCTACCCCTCTACCTCTCTTCTACCCCTCTACCACTACTCTACCTCTCTTCTACCCCTCTACCTCTCTCTACCCCTCTACCTTTTTTTTACCCCTTCACTTCTACTCTACCTCTCTTCTACCCATCTACCCCTCTTCTACCCCTCTACCTTTCCTTTACCCCTCTACCCTTCTTCTACCCCTCTACCCTTTTTCTACCCCTCTATCCCTCTACCCCTTTTCTATCCCTCTACCCCTCTACTACCCCTCAATCCCTCAACTACCCCTCTATCCCTCTACTACTGCTCTACTACCCCTCTAACCCCTCTCTACCCCTCTACTACCCCTCTTTTACCGCTCTACCCCTCTTCCACTCCCTAACCCCTTTTCTACCCCTCTACCCGTCTTCTACCCCTCTACCCCACTACTACCCCTCTACCCATCTTTTACACCTCTACTCCTATATACCTCTACTGCTTTTCTACCCCTCTACACTTCTACCCCTCTTCTACCCCTCTACTACCCCTCTACTACCTCTCTACCCCTCTTCTGCCCCTCTACCCTTCTACTATCCCTCTAATACCCCTCTACTACCTTTCTACTACCCCTCTATTACCTGTCTACTACCCCTCCACCCCTCTTCTACCCCTCTACCCCTCTAGCCCTCTTCTACCCCTCTACTACCCCTCTACACCTCTTCTGCCTCTCTTCTGTGCCTTTACTACCCCTCCACCCATCTTCTACCCCTCTACCCCTATTCTACCCCTCTACCTGTCTACTACCCCTCTTCCTCTCTTCTACCCCTCTACCTCTCTTCTACCCCTCTACCTCTACTCTACCTCTCTTTTACCCCGCTACCTCTCTCCACCCCTCTACCTCTCTTCTACCCCTTTACCTTTACTCTACCTCACTTCTACCCCTCTGCCCCTCTTCTACCCCTCTACTTTTCTTCTACCCCTCTACCCTTCTTCTATCCCCCTTCTACCCCTCTACCCCTCTTCTACCCCTCTTCTGCCCCTCTCTTACCCCTCTACCCCTTTACCCCTCTACTATCCCTCAACCCCTCTACTACCCCTCGTCTACCGCTCTAACCCTTTTCTACTCCTCTACCCCCTTTCTACCCCTCTACCCCTCTTCTACCCGTCTACCCCACTACTGCCCCTCTACCCCTCTTTTACCCCTCTATACCTCTACCACTTTCCTACCCCTCTATACTTCTACCCCTCTTCTACCCCTCTACTACCCCTCTACCCCTCTTCTACCCCTCTACCCCTCTACTACCCCTCAACCCCTCTACTGCTCGTCTACTACCGTTCTACTACCCCTCTATTACCCCTCTACTACCCCTCCATCCCTCTTCTACCCCTCTACCCCTCTTATACCCCTCTACCCCTTTTCTATCCCTCTACTCCTCAACTACCCCTCTTCTGCCTCTCTTCTGTGCCTTTACTACCCCTCTACCCATCTTCTACCCCCCTACCCCTCTATCTCTCTTCTACCCCTCTACCTCTCTTCTACCCCTCTTCCTCTACTCTACCTCTCTTTTACCCCTCTACCTCTCTCTACCCCTCTACCTCTCTTCTACCCCTTTACCTCTACTCTACCTCACTTCTAACCCTCTATTCCTCTACCTTTCTTCTACCCCTCTACCCTTCTTCTATCCATCTTCTACCCCTCTACCACGCTTCTACCCCTTTTCTGCCTCTCTTACCCCTCTAACCCTTTACCCCTCTACTATCCCTCAACCCCTCTACTAGCCCTCTACTACCGCTCTACTACCCCTCTAATACCCCTCTACCCCTCTACTACATCTCTTCTACCGCTCTACCCCTCTTCTGCCCCTCTTCTGTGCCTCTACTACCCTTTACCACTCTTCTATCCCTCTAACCCTCTTCTACACCTATTCTACCCCTCTACCTCTCTTCTACCCCTCTACCTCTCTTCTACACCTTTACCTCTACTCTACCTCTCTTCTACCCATCTACTCCTCTTCTACCCCTCTACCTTTCTTCTGCCCCCCTCTACCCCTTTTCTACACCTCTACCCCTTTTTACCCCCCTGCCCCTCTACTTCCCCTCTACTGCTGCTCTACCCCTCTACTGCTGCTCTACTACCCCTCTACTACCCCTCTTCTACCCCTCTACCCCTCTTCTACCCCTCTACACTTCCACCTCTCTTCTACCCCTCTACCCTACTACCCCTCTTCTACCCCTCCACACCTCTTCTACCCCTCTACCCCTCTTCTACCCCTCTACCCCTCAACACCTGTACTGCCCCTCTACTACCGTCCTACTACCCCTCTACCTTACCCCTCTACCCCTATACTACCCCTCCACCTCTCTTCTACCCCTCTGCCCCTCTTCTATGCCTCTACCCCTCTTCTACCCTCTACCCCTCTTCTGCCCCTCTTCTGTGCCTCTACTACCCCTCTACCCCTCTTCTACCCCTATTCTACTCTCTACTACCCCTCTACCCCTCTACCTCTCTTCTACCTGTCTACCTCTACTCTACCTCTCTTCTACCCCTCTTCTACCCCTCTACCTCTCTTTATGCCTCTACCTCTATTCTACTTCTCTTCTACCACTCTACCCCTCTTCAACCCTTCACCCTCATCCCTCTACCTTTTTACTACTCCTCTATAACCACTCTATCCCTCTTCTAACCCTCTACCCCACTATACCTCTACCCCTCTTCTACCCCTCTACTACCACTCTTCTACCCCTCTACTATCCCTCTAGGCTGCTATCCCTCTACCCTTCTAATGCCCCTCTACTGCCCCTCTACCTCTCTTCTACCCCTCTTCTAACCCTCTATTACCCCTCTACCCGTTTTCTACCCCTCTACCCCTCTTCTACCTCCAACCCGTCTACTACCACTCTACCCCTCTACTACCCCCACCCCTCTAAAACCCCTCTACTACCACTCTACGACCCCTCTAATATCTAATACCCCTCTACCCCTCTACTAACCCTCTGCTACCCTGCTCTTACCCCTCTACCCCTTTTCTAGCCCTCTACTCCCTCAACTACCCCTAACCCCTCTACTACCCCTCTACCCCTCCACTACTGCTCTACTACCACTCTACTACCCCTCTAATATCCATCTACCCCTCTACTATGCCTCTTCTACCCCTCTCTTACCCCTCTACCCCTTTTATACCCCTCTACTACCCCCACCCTCTACTACCCTTATACTACAGCTCTACTACCCCTCTAATACTCCTATACCCCTCTACAACCCCTCTACCTCTCTTCTACCCCTCTATCCCACTACTACCCCTCTAACCCTCTCCTACCCCTCTACCCTACTATCCCTCTACCCTTCTTCTACCCCTCTTCTACCCCTCTTCTACCCCTCTCTACCGCTCTATTACCCCTCTACCCCTGTTCTACCCCTCTACTACCCCCCAACCCATCTACTACCCCTCTACTACTGCTCTACTACCCCTCTAAAACCCCTCTACCTCTCTACTACCTCTCTTCCACCGCTCTACCCCTCTTCTACCCCTCAACCCCACTACTGCTCCTCTAACCCTTGTCTACCCCTCTAACTCGACCCCTCTACACCTCTACTCCTCTTCTACCCCTCAACTACCCCTCTACCCTACTACCCCTCTACTACCCCTAAACCCCTGTTTTGCCCTTCTTCTACCCCTCAACCCCTCTTCTACCCCTCTACTACTGTTCTACTACCCCTCTATCTCTCTACTACCCCTCTACTACCCCTCCACCCCTCTTGTACCTCTCTATCCCTCTTGTACCCCTCTACCCGTCTTCTTCTTCTCTACTACCATACTACCCCTCTTCTAACCCTCTACACCTCTGTGCCTCTTCTACCACTCTACTACCCCTCTGCCCTAGTACCCCGCTAATGCCCCTCTACTACCCCTCTACCGCTCTAGTATCCCACTAACCCTCTTCTACCCCTCTACCCCTCTTCTACCCCTCTTCTTCCCCTCTTCTACCCCTCTTCTACCCCTCTACCCCTCTACCCCTCTACTACCCCTCTACCCCTTGACTCTCCCTTTACTAACCCTCTACCTCTCTACTTGTCCTCTACCTTTATACTACCCCTCTTCTACCCCTCTACCCCTCTTCTACCCCTCTACCCCTCCACTATCCCTCTACCCTCTTCGGCCCCTCTTCTGCCCCTCTTTTGCACCTCTACTACCCTTTACCCCTCTTCTACCCCTCTTCTATCCCTCTACCCCTCTACCTCTCTTCTACCCCTCTACCTCTCTTCTACCCTTCTACCTCTACCTCTCTTCTGCCCCTCTTTTGCACCTCTACCTCTCTTCAACACCTTTAACTCTACTCTACCTCTCTTCTACCCCTCTACGCCTCTTCTACCCTTCTACCATTCTTCCACCCCTCTACCATTCTTCTACCCCTCTTCTGCCTCTTTACCCCTCTTCGACCCCTCTACCCCTTTTCTACCCCACTACCCCTCTACTACCCCTCAACCACTCTACTACCACTCTAACCCTCTACTACCGCTCTATTACCCCTATAATACTCCCTCTACTCCCTCAACTACCCCAACCCCTCTACTACCCCACTACCCCTCCACTACTGCACTACTACCACTCTACAACCCCTCTAATATCCATCTACCCCTCTACTATGCCTCTTCTACCTCTCTCTTACCCCACTACCCCTTTTATACCTCTACCCCTCTACTATCCTCTTCTACCCCTCTACCCCTCTTCTACCCCTCTACACTTTGACCCCTCTACTACCCCTCTACCCTACTACCCCTCTTCCCCTCTTCTACCCCTCTACCCCTCTTCTACCCCTCTACTCCTCTTCTATCCCTCTACCCCTCTACTACCCCTCAACAACTCTACTGCCCCTCTACTACTGTTCTACTACCCCTCTACCATACCCCTCTCCCCATCTACTACCCCTCCACCCCTCTTCTACCCCTCTTTTACCCCTCTACCCCTCTTCTATCACTCTTCTAAGCCTCTACCCCTCTTCTACCTCATCATCACCCCTCTACCCCTCATCTGCCCCTCTTCTGTGCCTCTACTACCCCTCTACCCCTCTTCTACCCCTCTTCTACCCCTCTACCCCTCTTCTACTCCTATTCTACCCCTCTACAACCCCTCTACCTCTCTTCTACCCCTCTACCTCTACTCTACCTCTCTTCTACCCCTCTATCTCTCTCTACCCCTCCACCTCTACTCTACCTCTCTTCTACCCCTCTATCTCTCTATACCCCTCTACCCCTCTTCTACCCCTCTCCCCCCTTCTACCCCTCTACCTTTCTTCTACTCCTCTATTACCACTCTACCCCTCTTCTAACCCTCTACCCCGCTACACCTCTACCCTCTTCTTCCCCCTACTACCCCTCTACCCTACTACCCCTCCACCCCTCTACTCCTCCACTATCCCTCTACCCTCTTCGGCCTCTCTTCTGCCCCTCTTTTGTACCTCTACCTTTCTTCAACACCTTTAACTCTACTCTACCTCTCTTCTACCCCTCTACCCCTCTTCTACCCCTCTAACTTTCTTCTACCCCTCTACCATTCTTCTACCCCTCTTCTGCCTCTTTACCCCTTTTCTACCCCACTACCCCTCTACTACCCCTCAACCACTCTACTACCCCTCTACCCCTCTACTACTGCTCTATTACCCCTATAATACCCCTATACCCCTCTACTATCCTCTTCTACCCCTCTACCCCTCTTCTACCCCTCTACACTTTGACCCTCTCTACTACCTCTCTACTCTACTACCCCTCTACCCCTCTTCTACCCCTCTACCGCTCTTCTACCCCTCTACTCCTCTCCTATCCCTCTACCCCTCTACTACCCCTCAACACCTATACCGCCCCTCTACTACTGTTCTACTACCCCTCTACCATACCCCTCTCCCCATCTACTACCCCTACACCCCTCTTCTACCCCTCTTTTACCCCTCTACCTTGCTTCTATCACTCTTCTAAGCCTCTACCCCTCTTCTATCCCATCATCACCCCTCTACCCCTCTTCTGCCCCTCTTCTGTGCCTCTACTGCCCCTCTACCCCTCTGCAACCCCTCTACCCCTCTTCTACCCTTCTTCTACCCCTCTTCTACCCCTCTAGCCCTCTTCTACCCCTCTACTACCCCTCTACCCCTCTTCTGCCTCTCTTCTGTGCCTTTACTACCCCTCCACCCATCTTCTACCCCTCTACCCCTATTCTACCCCTCTACCTGTCTACTACCCCTCTTCCTCTCTTCTACCCCTCTACCTCTCTTCTACCCCTCTACCTCTACTCTACCTCTCTTTTACCCCGCTACCTCTCTCCACCCCTCTACCTCTCTTCTACCCCTTTACCTTTACTCTACCTCACTTCTACCCCTCTGCCCCTCTTCTACCCTCAACTTTTCTTCTACCCCTCTACCCTTCCTCTATCCCCCTTCTACCCCTCTACCCCTCTTCTACCCCTCTTCTGCCCCTCTCTTACCCCTCTACCCCTGTACCCCTCTACTATCCCTCAACCCCTCTACTACCCCTCGTCTACCGCTCTAACCCTTTTCTACTCCTCTACCCCCTTTCTACCCCTCTACCCCTCTTCTACCCGTCTACCCCACTACTACCCCTCTACCCCTCTTTTACCCCTCTATACCTCTACCACTTTCCTACCCCTCTATACTTCTACCCCTCTTCTACTCCTCTACTACCCCTCTACCCCTCTTCTACCCCTGTACCCCTCAACCCCTCTACTACTCGTCTACTACCGTTCTACTACCCCTCTATTACCCCTCTACTACCCCTCCATCCCTCTTCTACCCCTCTTCTACCCCTCTACCCCTTTTCTATCCCTCTACCCCTCAACTACCCCTCTACCCCTCTTCTGCCTCTCTTCTGTGCCTTTACTACCCCTCTACCCCTCTACCCATCTTCTACCCCTCTACCCCTCTATCTCTCTTCTACCCCTCTACCTCTCTTCTACCCCTCTTCCACTACTCTACCTCTCTTTTACCCCTCTACCTCTCTCTACCCCTCTACCTCTCTTCTACCCCTTTACCTCTACTCTACCTCACTTCTACCCCTCTATTCCTCTACCTTTCTTCTACCCCTCTACCCTTCTTCTATCCACCTTCTACTCCTCTACCACGCTTCTACCCCTTTTCTGCCTCTCTTACCCCTCTAACTCTTTACCCCTCTACTGTCCCTCAACCCCTCTACTAGCCCTCTACTACCGCTCTACTACCCCTCTAATACCCCTCTACCCCTCTACTACGCCTCTTCTACCGCTCTACCCCTCTTCTGCCCCTCTTCTGTGCCTCTACTACCCTTTACCACTCTTCTATCCCTCTAACCTTCTTCTACCCCTATTCTACCCCTCTACCTCTCTTCTACCCCTCTACCTCTCTTCTACACCTTTACCTCTACTCTACCTCTCTTCTACCCATCTACTCCTCTTCTACCCCTCTACCTTTCTTCTGCCCCTCTACCCCTTTTCTACACCTCTACCCCTTTTTACCCCCCTGCCCCTCTACTTCCCCTCTACTGCTGCTCTACCCCTCTACTGCTGCTCTACTACCCCTCTAATACCCCTCTACCCCTCTACTACCCCTCTTCTACCCCTCTACCCCTCTTCTACCCCTCTACACTTCCACCTCTCTTCTACCCCTCTACCCTACTACCCCTCTTCTACCCCTCCACACCTCTTCTACCCCTCTACCCCTCTTCTAACCCTCTACCCCTCAACACCTGTACTGCCCCTCTACTACCATCCTACTACCCCTCTACCTTACCCCTCTACCCCTCTACTACCCCTCCACCTCTCTTCTACCCCTCTGCCCCTCTTCTATGCCTCTACCCCTCTTCTACCCTCTACCCCTCTTCTGCCCCTCTTCTGTGCCTCTACTACCCCTCTACCCCTCTTCTACCCCTATTCTACTCTCTACTACCCCTCTACCCCTCTACCTCTCTTCTACCTGTCTACCTCTACTCTGCCTCTCTTCTACCCCTCTACCTCTCTTTATGCCTCTACCTCTACTCTACCTCTCTTCTACCACTCTACCCCTCTTCAACCCTTCACCCTCATCCCTCTACCTTTTTACTACTCCTCTATAACCACTCTATCCCTCTTCTAACCCTCTACCCCACTATACCTCTACCCCTCTTCTACCACTCTTCTACCCCTCTACTATCCCTCTAGGCTACTATCCCTCTACCCTTCTAATGCCCCTCTACTGCCCCTCTACCTCTCTTCTACCCCTCTTCTAACCCTCTATTACCCCTCTACCCCTTTTCTACCCCTCTCCCCCTCTTCTACCTCCAACCCGTCTACTACCACTCTACCCCTCTACTACCCCCACCCCTCTAAAACCCCTCTACTACCACTCTACGACCCCTCTAATACCCCTCTACCCCTCTACTAACCCTCTGCTACCCTGCTCTTACCCCTCTACCCCTTTTCTAGCCCTCTACTCCCTCTACTCCCTCAACTACCCCTAACCCCTCTACTACCCCTCTACCCCTCCACTACTGCTCTACTACCACTCTACTACCCCTCTAATATCCATCTACCCCTCTACTATGCCTCTTCTACCCCTCTCTTACCCCTCTACCCCTTTTATACCCCTCTACCCCTCTACTACCCCAACCCCTCTACTACCCTTATACTACAGCTCTACTACCCCTCTAATACTCCTCTACCCCTCTTCTACTGCTCTACACCTCTTCTACCCCTCTATCCCACTACTACCCCTCTAACCCTCTCCTACCCCTCTACCCTACTACCCCTCTACCCTTCTTCTACCCCTCTTCTACCCCTGTTCTACCCCTCTTCTACCGCTCTATTACCCCTCTACCCCTGTTCTACCCCTCTACTACCCCCCAACCCATCTACTACCCCTCTACTACTGCTCTACTACCCCTCTAAAACCCCTCTACCCCTCTACTACCTCTCTTCCACCGCTCTACCCCTCTTCTACCCCTCAACCCCACTACTGCTCCTCTAACCCTTGTCTACCCCTCTAACTCGACCCCTCTACACCTCTACTCCTCTTCTACCCCTCTACTACCCCTCTACCCTACTACCCCTCTACTACCCCTAAACCCCTGTTTTGCCCTTCTTCTACCCCTCAACCCCTCTTCTACCCCTCTACTACTGTTCTACTACCCCTCTATCTCTCTACTACCCCTCTACCCCTCTACTACCCCTCCACCCCTCTTGTACCCCTCTATCCCTCTTGTACCCCTCTACCCGTCTTCTTCTTCTCAACTACCATACTACCCCTCTTCTAACCCTCTACACCTCTGTGCCTCTTCTACCACTCTACTACCCCTCTACCCTAGTACCCCGCTAATGCCCCTCTACTACCCCTCTACCGCTCTACTATCCCACTAACCCTCTTCTACCCCTCTACCCCTCTTCTACCCCTCTTCTTCCCCTCTTCTACCCCTCTTCTACCCCTCTTCTACCCCTCTACCCCTCTACTACCCCTCTACCCCTTGACTCTCCCTTTACTAACCCTCTACCTCTCTACTTGTCCTCTACCTTTATACTACCCCTCTTCTACCCCTCTACCCCTCTTCTACCCCTCTACCCCTCCACTATCCCTCTACCCTCTTCGGCCCCTCTTCTGCCCCTCTTTTGCACCTCTACTACCCTTTACCCCTCTTCTACCCCTCTTCTATCCCTCTACCCCTCTACCTCTCTTCTACCCCTCTACCTCTCTTCTACCCCTCTACCTCTCTTCTACACCTTTAACTCTACTCTACCTCTCTTCTACCCCTCTACCCCTCTTCTACCCTTCTACCATTCTTCCACCCCTCTAACATTCTTCTACCCCTCTTCTGCCTCTTTACCCCTTTTCGACCCCTCTACCCCTTTTCTACCCCACTACCCCTCTACTACCCCTCAACCACTCTACTACCCCTCTACTACCGCTCTATTACCCCTATAATACTCCCTCTACTCCCTCAACTACCCCAACCCCTCTACTACCTCACTACCCCTCCACTACTGCACTACTACCCCTCTAATATCCATCTACCCCTCTACTATGCCTCTTCTACCTCTCTCTTACCCCTCTACCCCTTTTATACCTCTACCCCTCTACTATCCTCTTCTACCCCTCTACCCCTCTTCTACCCCTCTACACTTTGACCCCTCTACTACCCCTCTACCCTACTACCCCTCTTCCCCTCTTCTACCCCTCTACCCCTCTTCTACCCCTCTACTCCTCTTCTATCCCTCTACCCCTCTACTACCCCTCAACACCTCTACTGCCCCTCTACTACTGTTCTACTACCCCTCTACCATACCCCTCTCCCCATCTACTACCCCTCCACCCCTCTTCTACCCCTCTTTTACCCCTCTACCCCTCTTCTATCACTCTTCTAAGCCTCTACCCCTCTTCTACCTCATCATCACCCCTCTACCCCTCTTCTGCCCCTCTTCTGTGCCTCTACTACCCCTCTACCCCTCTTCTACCCCTCTACCCCTCGTCTACCCCTATTCTACCCCTCTACAACCCCTCTACCTCTCTTCTACCCCTCTACCTCTACTCTACCTCTCTTCTACCCCTCTATCTCTCTCTACCCCTCCACCTCTACTCTACCTCTCTTCTACCCCTCTATCTCTCTCTACCCCTCTACCCCTCTCCCCTCTTCTTCCCCTCTACCTTTCTTCTACTCCTCTATTACCACTCTACCCCTCTTTCAACCCTCTACCCCGCTACACCTCTACCCTCTTCTACCCCCTACTACCCCTCTACCCTACTACCCCTATACCCCTCTACTCCTCCACTATCTTTTGCACCTCTACCTCTCTTCAACACCTTTAACTCTACTCTACCTCTCTTCTACCCCTCTACCCCTCTTCTACCCCTCTACCTTTCTTCTACCCCTCTACCATTCTTCTACCCCTCTTCTGCCTCTTTACCCCTTTTCTACCCCACTACCCTCTTCGGCCTCTCTTCTGCCCCTCTTTTGCACCTCTACCTCTCTTCAACACCTTTAACTCTACTCTACCTCTCTTCTACCCCTCTACCCCTCTACTACCCCTCAACCACTCTACTACCCCTCTACCCCTCTACTACCGCTCTATTACCCCTATAATACCCCTCTACCCCTCTACTATCCTCTTCTACCCCTCTACCCCTCTTCTACCCCTCTACACTTTGACCCTCTCTACTACCCCTCTACTCTACTACCCCTCTACCCCTCTACCGCTCTTCTACCCCTCTACTCCTCTCCTATCCCTCTACCCCTCTACCCCTCTACTACCCCTCAACACCTATACCGCCCCTCTACTACTGTTCTACTACCCCTCTACTATACCCCTCTCCCCATCTACTACCCCTCCACCCCTCTTCTACCCCTCTTTTACCCCTCTACCCCTCTTCTATCACTCTTCTAAGCCTCTACCCCTCTTCTACCTCATCATCACCCCTCTACCCCTCTTCGGCCTCTCTTCTGCCCCTCTTTTGCACCTCTACCTCTCTTCAACACCTTTAACTCTACTCTACCTCTCTTCTACCCCTCTACCCCTCTTCTACCCTTCTACCATTCTTCCACCCCTCTAACATTCTTCTACCCCTCTTCTGCCTCTTTACCCCTTTTCGACCCCTCTACCCCTTTTCTACCCCACTACCCCTCTACTACCCCTCAACCACTCTACTACCCCTCTACTACCGCTCTATTACCCCTATAATACTCCCTCTACTCCCTCAACTACCCCAACCCCTCTACTACCCCACTACCCCTCCACTACTGCACTACTACCACTCTACTACCCCTCTAATATCCATCTACCCCTCTACTATGCCTCTTCTACCTCTCTCTTACCCCTCTACCCCTTTTATACCTCTACCCCTCTACTATCCTCTTCTACCCCTCTACCCCTCTTCTACCCCTCTACACTTTGACCCCTCTACTACCCCTCTACCCTACTACCCCTCTTCCCCTCTTCTACCCCTCTACCCCTCTTCTACCCCTCTACTCCTCTTCTATCCCTCTACCCCTCTACTACCCCTCAACACCTCTACTGCCCCTCTACTACTGTTCTACTACCCCTCTACCATACCCCTCTCCCCATCTACTACCCCTCCACCCCTCTTCTACCCCTCTTTTACCCCTCTACCCCTCTTCTATCACTCTTCTAAGCCTCTACCCCTCTTCTACCTCATCATCACCCCTCTACCCCTCTTCTGCCCCTCTTCTGTGCCTCTACTACCCCTCTACCCCTCTTCTACCCCTCTACCCCTCGTCTACCCCTATTCTACCCCTCTACAACCCCTCTACCTCTCTTCTACCCCTCTACCTCTACTCTACCTCTCTTCTACCCCTCTATCTCTCTCTACCCCTCCACCTCTACTCTACCTCTCTTCTACCCCTCTATCTCTCTCTACCCCTCTACCCCTCTCCCCTCTTCTTCCCCTCTACCTTTCTTCTACTCCTCTATTACCACTCTACCCCTCTTCTAACCCTCTACCCCGCTACACCTCTACCCTCTTCTACCCCCTACTACCCCTCTACCCTACTACCCCTATACCCCTCTACTCCTCCACTATCTTTTGCACCTCTACCTCTCTTCAACACCTTTAACTCTACTCTACCTCTCTTCTACCCCTCTACCCCTCTTCTACCCCTCTACCTTTCTTCTACCCCTCTACCATTCTTCTACCCCTCTTCTGCCTCTTTACCCCTTTTCTACCCCACTACCCTCTTCGGCCTCTCTTCTGCCCCTCTTTTGCACCTCTACCTCTCTTCAACACCTTTAACTCTACTCTACCTCTCTTCTACCCCTCTACCCCTCTACTACCCCTCAACCACTCTACTACCCCTCTACCCCTCTACTACCGCTCTATTACCCCTATAATACCCCTCTACCCCTCTACTATCCTCTTCTACCCCTCTACCCCTCTTCTACCCCTCTACACTTTGACCCTCTCTACTACCCCTCTACTCTACTACCCCTCTACCCCTCTACCACTCTTCTACCCCTCTACTCCTCTCCTATCCCTCTACCCCTCTACCCCTCTACTACCCCTCAACACCTATACCGCCCCTCTACTACTGTTCTACTACCCCTCTACTATACCCCTCTCCCCATCTACTACCCCTCCACCCCTCTTCTACCCCTCTTTTACCCCTCTACCTCGCTTCTATCACTCTTCTAAGCCTCTACCCCTCTTCTATCCCATCATCACCCCTCTACCCCTCTTCTGCCCCTCTTCTGTGCCTCTACTGCCCCTCTACCCCTCTGCAACCCCTCTACCCCTCTTCTACCCTTCTTCTACCCCTATTCTACCCCTCTACAACCCCCTCTGCCTCTCTTCTACCCCTCTACCTCTACTCTAACTCTCTTCTACCCTCTACATCTCTCTACCCCTCTACCTCTCTTCTACCCCTTTACCTCTACTCTATCTCTCTTCTACCCCTCTACCCCTCTTCTACCCCTCTCCCCTCTTCTACCCCTCTACCTTTCTTCTACTCCTCTATTACCACTCTACCCCTCTTCTTTCCCTCTACCCCGCTATACATCTACCCCTCTTCTACCCCCTACTACCCCTCTACCCTACTACCCCTCCACCCTCTAATACCCCTCTACTACCGCTCTACCTCTCTTCTACCCCATTTCTAACCCTCTCTTACCCCTCTACCCATTTTCTACCCATCCACCTCTCTACTACCCCCAAACCATCTAATACTCCTCTACCCCTCTACTGCTGCTCTACCCCTCTACTACCCCTCTACTCCTCTACTACCCCTTGTCTACTCCTCTCTTACCCCTCTAACCCTTTTCTACCCCTCTACTACCCCAATCCCTCTAATACCCCTCTACTACCCCTCTACCCCTCTTCTACCCCTCTACTACCCCTCTACCCCTCGACTACCCCTTTACTAACCCTCTACCTCTCTACTTGCCCTCTACCCTTATACTACCCCTCTTCTACCCCTCTATCCCTCCACTATCCCTCTACCCTCTTCGGCCCTCTTCTGCCCCTCTTTTGCACCTTTACTACCCTTTACTCCTCTTCTACCCCTCTACCCCTCTTCTATCCCTCTACCCCTCTACCTCTCTTCTACCCCTCTACCTCTCTTCTACACCTTTAACTCTACTCTACCTCTCTTCTACCCCTCTACCCTTCTTCTATCCCTCTACCATTCTTCTACCCCTCTTCTGCCTCTTTACCCCTTTTCGACCCCTCTACCCCTTTTCTACCCCACTACCCCTCCACTACCCCTCAACCACTCTACTACCCCTCTACCCCTCTACTACCTCTCTATTACCCCTATAATACCCCTCTACCCCTCTACTATCCTCTTCTACCCCTCTACCCCTCTTCTACCCCTCTACACTTTGACCCCTCTACTACCCCTCTACCCTACTACCCCTCTACCCCTCTTCAACCCCTCTACCCCTCTTCTAACCCTCTACTCCTCTTCTATCCCTCTACCCCTCTACTACCCCTCAACACCTCTACTGCCCCTCTACTACTGTTCTACTACCCCTATAACCCTTTTCTACCCCTCTACTACCCCAATCCCTCTAATACCCCTCTACTACCCCTCTACTACCCCTCTACCCCTCGACTACCCCTTTACCTACCCTTTACCTCTCTACTTGCCCTCTACCCTTATACTATACCTCTTCTACCCCTCTTCTACCCATCTACCCCTCCACTATCCCTCTACCCTCTTCAGCCCCTCTTCTGCCCCTCTTTTGCACCTCTACTACCCTTTACCCCTCTTCTATCCCTCTACCCCTCTACCTCTCTTCTACCCCTCTACCTCTCCTACACCTTTAACTTACTCTACCTCTCTTCTACCCCTCTACCCCTCTACCTTTCTTCTACCCCTCTTCTGCCTCTTTACCCCTTTTTGACCCCTCTACCCCTTTTCCACCCCACTACCCCTCTACTACCCCTCAACCACTCTACTACCCCTCTACTACCACTCTATTACCCCTATAATACCCCTCTACCCCTCTACTATCCTCTTCTACCCCTCTACCCCTCTTCTACCCCTCTACACTTTGACCCCTCTACTACCCCTCTACCCTACTACCCCTCTACCCCTCTTCTACCACTCTATCCCTCTGCTCCTCTTCTATCCCTCTACCCCTCTACTACCCCTCAACACCTCTACTGCCCCTCTACTACTGTTCTACTACCCCTCTACCATACCCCTCTCCTCATCTACTACCCCTCCACCCCTCTTCTACTCCTCTTTTACCCCTCTACCCCTCTTCTATCATTCTTCTAAGCCTCTACCCCTCTTCTACCCCATAATCACCCCTGTACCCCTCTTCTGCCCCTCTTCTGTGCCTCTACTACCCCTCTACCCCTCTACCTCTCTTCTACCCTTCTTATACCCCTATTCTACCCCTCTACAACCCCATACCTCTCTTCTACCCCCTACCTCTACTCTACCTCTCTTCTACCCCTCTACCTCTCTCTACCCCTCTACCTCTCTTCTACCCCTTTACCTCTACTCTATCTCTCTTCTACCCCTCTACCCCTCTTCTACCCCTCTCCCCTCTTCTACCCCTCTACCTTTCTTCTACTCCTCTATTACCACTCTACCCCTCTTCTAACCCTCTACCCCACTACACATCTACCCCTCTTCTACCCCCTACTACCCATCTACCCTACTACCCCTCCACCCCTCTAATACCCTCCACTACCACTCTACCTCTCTTCTACCCTATTTCTAACCCTCTCTTACCCCTTGACCCATTTTCTACCCATCCACCTCTCTACTACCCCCATCCCATCTACTACTCCTCTACCCCTCTACTGCTGCTCTACCCCTCTACTAACCCTCTACCCCTCTACTACCCCTTGTCTACTCCTCTCTTACCCCTCTAACTTTTTTCTACCCCTCTACTATCCCAATCCCTCTTCTACCCCGCTCTTACCCCTCTACCCCTTTTCTACCCCTCTACCTCTCTACTACCCCAACCCCTCTAATACCCCTCTACTATCATGCTACTACCCCTTTAATACCCCTCTACCCCTCTAATACCCCTCTTCTACCCGCTCTTACCCCTCTAACCCTTTTCTACCCCTCTACCCCTCTACCCCAACCCCTCTACTACCCCTCTACCCCTCTACTACTGTTCTACTACCTTTCTACTACCCCTCTATTACCCATCTACCCCTCTACTACCCCTCTTCTACCCCTCTCTTACCCCTCTACCCCTTTTATATCCCTCTATTACCCCAAACCCCTCTACTACCCTTCTACTACCGCTCTACTACCCCTCTAATACCCCTCTACCCCTCTACTACCCCTCTTCTTACGCTCTACCCCCTCTACCCCACTCTATACTCTACCCTTCTACACCTCTACCCCCTTCTACCCCTCTACTACCCCTCTACCCTACTACCCCTCTACCCCAGTTCTACCCCTCTACCTCTCTTCTACCCCCTCTTACCCCCCTACCCCTTTTCTACCCCTCTACTAACCCCCCAACCCCTCTACTACCCTTCTACCACTCTACTACCGCTCTACTGCCTCTCTAATACCCCTCTACCCCTCTACTACCTCTCTTCTATTGCTCTACCCCTCTTCTACCCCTCTACCCCACTACTACCCCTCCACCCCTCTATACCTCAACCCCTCTACACCTCTACCAATCTTCTACCCCTCTACTACCCCTCTACCCTACTAGCCCTCTACTAACCCTAAACCCCTCTTCTACCCCTCTACCCCTCTTCTACCCCTCTACTCCTCTTCTATCCCTCTACCCCTCAACTACCCCTCAACAACTCTACTGCCCCTCTACTACTGTTCTACTACCGCTCTACCATACCCCTTTCCCCATCTACTACCCCTCCACCCCTCTTCTACCCCTCTTTTACCCCTCTACCCCTCTTCTATCACTCTTCTAAGCCTCTACACCTCTTCTACCTCATCATCACCCCTCTACCCCTCTTCTGCCCCTCTTCTGTGCCTCTACTACCCCTCTACCCCTCTTCTACCCCTCTACCCCTCTACTAACCCTCTGCTATCCTGCTCTTACCCCTCTACCCCTTTTCTAGCCCTCTACTCCCTCTACTCCCTCAACTACCCCTAACCCCTCTACTACCCCTCTACCCCTCCACTACTGCTCTACTACCACTCTACTACCCCTCTAATATCCATCTACCCCTCTACTATGCCTCTTCTACCCCTCTCTTACCCCTCTACCCCTTTTATACCCCTCTACCCCTCTACTACCCCAACCCATCTACTACCCTTATACTACAGCTCTACTACCCCTCTAATACTCCTCTACCCCTCTTCTACTGCTCTACCCCTCTTCTTCCCCTCTATCCCACTACTACCCCTCTAACCCTCTCCTACCCCTCTACCCTACTACCCCTCTACCCTTCTTCTACCCCTGTTCTACCCCTCTTCTACTGCTCTATTACCCCTCTACCCCTGTTCTACCCCTCTACTACCCCCCAACCCATCTACTACCACTCTACTACTGCTCTACTACCCCTCTAAAACCCCTCTACCCCTCTACTACCTCTCTTCCACCGCTCTACCCCTCTTCTACCCCTCAACCCCACTACTGCTCCTCTAACCCTTGTCTACCCCTCTAACTCGACCCCTCTACACCTCTACTCCTCTTCTACCCCTCTACTACCCCTCTACCCTACTACCCCTCTACTACCCCTAAACCCCTGTTTTGCCCTTCTTCTACCCCTCAACCCCTCTTCTACCCCTCTACTACTGTTCTACTACCCCTCTATCTCTCTACTACCCCTCTACCCCTCTACTACCCCTCCACCCCTCTTGTACCCCTCTATCCCTCTTGTACCCCTCTACCCGTCTTCTTCTTCTCTACTACCATACTACCCCTCTTCTAACCCTCTACACCTCTGTGCCTCTTCTATCACTCTACTACCCCTCTACCCTAGTACCCCGCTAATGCCCCTCTACTACCCCTCTACCGCTCTACTATCCCACTAACCCTCTTCTACCCCTCTACCCCTCTTCTACCCCTCTTCTTCCCCTCTTCTACCCCTCTTCTACCCCTCTACCCCTCTTCTACCCCTCTACCCCTCTACTACCCCTCTACCCCTTGACTCTCCCTTTACTAACCCTCTACCTCTCTACTTGTCCTCTAACTTTATACTACCCCTCTTCTACCCCTCTACCCCTCTTCTACCCCTCTACCCCTCCACTATCCCTCTACCCTCTTCGGCCCCTCTTCTGCCCCTCTTTTGCACCTCTACTACCCTTTACCCCTCTTTTACCCCTCTTCTATCCCTCTACCCCTCTACCTCTCTTCTACCCCTCTACCTCTCTTCTACCCCTCTACCTCTCTTCTACACCTTTAACTCTACTCTACCTCTCTTCTACCCCTCTACCCCTCTTCTACCCTTCTACCATTCTTCCACCCCTCTAACATTCTTCTACCCCTCTTCTGCCTCTTTACCCCTTTTCTACCCCACTACCCCTCTACTACCCCTCAACCACTCTACTACCCCTCTACTACCGCTCTATTACCCCTATAATACTCCCTCTACTCCCTCAACTACCCCAACCCCTCTACTACCCCACTACCCCTCCACTACTGCACTACTACCACTCTACTACCCCTCTAATATCCATCTACCCCTCTACTATGCCTCTTCTACCTCTCTCTTACCCCTCTACCCCTTTTATACCTCTACCCCTCTACTATCCTCTTCTACCCCTCTACCCCTCTTCTACCCCTCTACACTTTGACCTCTCTACTACCCCTCTACCCTACTACCCCTCTTCCCCTCTTCTACCCCTCTACCCCTCTTCTACCCCTCTACTCCTCTTCTATCCCTCTACCCCTCTACTACCCCTCAACACCTCTACTGGCCCTCTACTACTGTTCTACTACCCCTCTCCTCATCTACTACCCCTCCACCCCTCTTCTACCCCTCTTTTACCCCTCTACCCCTCTTCTATCACTCTTCTAAGCCTCTACCCCTCTTCTACCTCATCATCACCCCTCTACCCCTCTTCTGCCCCTCTTCTGTGCCTCTACTACCCCTCTACCCCTCTTCTACCCCTCTACCCCTCTTCTACCCCTATTCTACCCCTCTACAACCCCTCTACCTCTCTTCTACCTCTCTACCTCTACTCTACCTCTCTTCTACCCCCTATCTCTCTCTACCCCTCCACCTCTACTCTACCTCTCTTCTACCCCTCTATCTCTCTCTACCCCTCTACCCCTCTTCTACCCCTCTCCCCTCTTCTTCCCCTCTACCTTTCTTCTACTCCTCTATTACCACTCTACCCCTCTTCTAACCCTCTACCCCGCACACCTCTACCCTCTTCTACCCCCTACTACCCCTCTACCCTACTACCCCTATACCACTCTACTCCTCCACTATCCCTCTACCCTCTTCGGCCTCTCTTCTGCCCCTCTTTTGCACCTCTACCTCTCTTCAACACCTTTAACTCTACTCTACCTCTCTTCTACCCCTCTACCCCTCTTCTACCCCTCTACCTTTCTTCTACCCCTCTACCATTCTTCTACCCCTCTTCTGCCTCTTTACCCCTTTTCTACCCCACTACCCCTCTACTACCCCTCAACCACTCTACTACCCCTCTACTACCGCTCTATTACCCCTATAATACCCCTCTACCCCTCTACTATCCTCTTCTACCCCTCTACCCCTCTTCTACCCCTCTACACTTTGACCCTCTCTACTACCCCTCTACTCTACTACCCCTCTACCCCTCTACCACTCTTCTACCCCTCTACTCCTCACCTATCCCTCTACCCCTCTACCCCTCTACTACCCCTCAACACCTATACCGCCCCTCTACTACTGTTCTACTACCCCTCTACTATACCCCTCTCCCCATCTACTACCCCTCCACCCCTCTTCTACCCCTCTTTTACCCCTCTACCTCGCTTCTATCACTCTTCTAAGCCTCTACCCCTCTTCTATCCCATCATCACCCCTCTACCCCTCTTCTGCCCATCTTCTGCCCCTCTTCTGTGCCTCTACTGCCCCTCTACCCCTCTGCAACCCCTCTACCCCTCTTCTACCCTTCTTCTACCCCTATTCTACCCCTCTACAACCCCCTTTGCCTCTCTTCTACCCCTCTACCTCTACTCTAACTCTCTTCTACCCTCTACATCTCTCTACCCCTCTACCTCTCTTCTACCCCTTTACCTCTACTCTATCTCTCTTCTACCCCTCTACCCCTCTTCTACCCCTCTCCCCTCTTCTACCCCTCTACCTTTCTTCTACTCCTCTATTACCACTCTACCCCTCTTCTTTCCCTCTACCCCGCTATACATCTACCCCTCTTCTACCCCCTACTACCCCTCTACCCTACTACCCCTCCACCCTCTAATACCCCTCTACTACCGCTCTACCTCTCTTCTACCCCATTTCTAACCCTCTCTTACCCCTCTACCCATTTTCTACCCATCCACCTCTCTACTACCCCCAAACCATCTACTACTCCTCTACCCCTCTACTGCTGCTCTACCCCTCTACTACCCCTCTACTCCTCTACTGCCACTTGTCTACTCCTCTCTTACCCCTCTAACCCTTTTCTACCCCTCTACTACCCCAATCCCTCTAATACCCCTCTACTACCCCTCTTCTACCCCTCTACTACCCCTCTACCCCTCGACTACCCCTTTACTAACCCTCTACCTCTCTACTTGCCCTCTACCCTTATACTACCCCTCTTCTACCCCTCTACCCCTCCACTATCCCTCTACCCTCTTCGGCCCTCTTCTGCCCCTCTTTTGCACCTCTACTACCCTTTACTCCTCTTCTACCCCTCTACCGCTCTTCTATCCCTCTACCCCTCTACCTCTCTTCTACCCCTCTACCTCTCTTCTACACCTTTAACTCTACTCTACCTCTCTTCTACCCCTCTACCCTTCTTCTATCCCTCTACCATTCTTCTACCCCTCTTCTGCCTCTTTACCCCTTTTCGACCCCTCTACCCCTTTTCTACCCCTCTACTACCCCTCAACCACTCTACTACCCCTCTACCCCTCTACTACCTCTCTATTACCCCTATAATACCCCTCTACCCCTCTACTATCCTCTTCTACCCCTCTACCCCTCTTCTACCCCTCTACACTTTGACCCCTCTACTACCCCTCTACCCTACTACCCCTCTACCCCTCTTCAACCCCTCTACCCCTCTTCTAACCCTCTACTCCTCTTCTATCCCTCTACCCCTCTACTACCCCTCAACACCTCTACTGCCCCTCTACTACTGTTCTACTACCCCTATAACCCTTTTCTGCCCCTCTACTACCCCAATCCCTCTAATACCCCTCTACTACCCCTCTACTACCCCTCTACCCCTCGACTACCCCTTTACCTAACCCTTACCTCTCTACTTGCCCTCTACCCTTATACTATACCTCTTCTACCCCTCTTCTACCCATCTACCCCTCCACTATCCCTCTACCCTCTTCAGCCCCTAATCTGCCCCTCTTTTTCACCTCTACTACCCTTTACCCCTCTTCTATCCCTCTACCCCTCTACCTCTCTTCTACCCCTCTACCTCTCTTCTACACCTTTAACTTACTCTACCTCTCTTCTACCCCTCTACCCCTCTACCTTTCTTCTACCCCTCTTCTGCCTCTTTACCCCTTTTTGACCCCTCTACCCCTTTTCCACCCCACTACCCCTCTACTACCCCTCAACCACTCTACTACCCCTCTACTACCACTCTATTACCCCTATAATACCCCTCTACCCCTCTACTATCCTCTTCTACCCCTCTACCCCTCTTCTACCCCTCTACACTTTGACCCCTCTACTACCCCTCTACCCTACTACCCCTCTGCCCCTCTTCTACCACTCTATCCCTCTGCTCCTCTTCTATCCCTCTACCCCTCTACTACCCCTCAACACCTCTACTGCCCCTCTACTACTGTTCTACTACCCCTCTACCATACCCCTCTCCTCATCTACTACCCCTCCACCCCTCTTCTACTCCTCTTTTACCCCTCTACCCCTCTTCTATCATTCTTCTAAGCCTCTACCCCTCTTCTACCCCATAATCACCCCTGTACCCCTCTTCTGCCCCTCTTCTGTGCCTCTACTACCCCTCTACCCCTCTACCTCTCTTCTACCCTTCTTATACCCCTATTCTACCCCTCTACAACCCCATACCTCTCTTCTACCCCCTACCTCTACTCTACCTCTCTTCTACCCCTCTACCTCTCTCTACCCCTCTACCTCTCTTCTACCCCTTTACCTCTACTCTATCTCTCTTCTACCCCTCTACCCCTCTTCTACCCCTGAGGTTCCGTGACAATTTGAACCCGTGTTTTTAAGTTTGTCGGAAAAACATAATATTAGTATCAGCGAACCGCAAATGATCCATTTAGCATATCCTGGTGTTTTCGCTACGATACGAGCAAGAGCACTCCTGTTATGAACACATTTCTGATCTACCCATGGCATCCATCTTAGATCATGGCCGCCATTTTGTGTTTCCTTGCCCTCACATATGCAATAGCCTCTGATCACTTCATTCACTTCACTTTGATTAAGGACACGTAGCCTTAGCCGGAGATTCACCTCTTTCATGACACGTACACCTTAAACCAGATCACGCTGAAGCTGCATGACTCGACAAAGGCTGCCTCCTCTGCCCGAGGCCAGCCCACCTGAACTGGTTTTCCTGCCCATTGTCCTGATCATGATTAGGCGGCCGAAGCCGGTAGCCTTGCCCATTTACAACCTACAAACATCTCTTATCCCGCTTTCCTATCTTCTGCACCTGGCTCTGCTCCTTTCCTTCTGGGCCTTTATTAGGGGGAGGTAACGAACTTTACGATGAGGCGGTCCGGCTCTTGCATTCAATATTGACAAGGGATTGTGATGGACTAGTGGGAACCCCTCTTCGTGATGTTTGGCATCAGATATTATCGACAGTTCCTGTGTAACGCCAAATATTTATTGTTTAAGACACAAAGGTTTGGGAATGTACTGACATGTGAAATATTTGCCTGAAGCACAATTTTTGGTATATAAGGAGCAACCCTCAATGTACAAATCGAACAGTCTCCTAGATTCTGCCCGTGTGTAGATTCTGTGATTTCTGTGTCCCTGCAGTAATAAACCTTTGGTCTTTGACGCCACCATCGAGAAGCCCGTGTTTCTGTTCATTTGCGCACCAAGGCAGGTGGAACTCCGGGGTCTTTGGGTGTTGTTCCCTGACACCTCTGGACGGAACCAAAAAGTCCAGAACTCCAATTGGCGCCCAACGTGGGGCGACGTCATTCGGTACCGGTGACGTCATTCGGTACCGGTCCAAAAGCCTGAAGAGTTCGAGAAGCTTCGTGTGAAGATTCCTGAGGGAGGCGCCCCACTTCATCGATCCCGGCATATCGCAAAAGTGGCCCTGAAGTTCTCTTCCACGAGGGTTCCCGTTCAGGACGGCTGCAGTGGGCCGTTGCCTTGACCGTCGCCCTGTCTTGGACCCGAGGTGCAGCCTTAGTGCAGCGAAACGTGACGGGTTTCTCCTTGGTGACGTCTTCAGTGCCTCAGTTAAGTATTTAGTGATAGCTAGCTGGTTACTTTGTGAGGATTGTTAAAAATCCTTGATCGGTTCTTGGTTTGGTTTGGTTTCGTAAGATTATCACTAGTTGTTCTGGTTACGATAATCTATTTGGTTCAGTTTGGGTATCGATACATTAGTTTGGTTTTGGTAGGCCTAAGTTCTTGGTTCAAGTGCACATATCTGTTTCATGTTTTGTTTGTTTTGTGTTCCAGACTGAAAATGGTAAGTCGGAAAATGTTGTCTTGTTTTAGTTGCAACAGTAACTCACGATTGGAGGATTCTTGTTTGGTTCCTCCGATTGGGACTCCCCTTTATGACCTATATTGCAAATTTGGAGTGGGTCCTATATCCTATAACGAGGTGTGGGTCCGTTATTGTAAGAAGGATGGTGTCCTTAGTTGGCCACTACATGGTAGTTTTGAGCCCGAGATCCTTGATAATTTAGAAGCGAAACTGTTTAGTAAGAAAGCCCGGCCGGCAATGTTTGATTCTTTCCGTTACTGGCGAAAAGAATCTAAACAGAGAGAAATGAAAAGGTTGAAGAAAGAACAAAAAGAGCAAGAAGAGTTAACTCTAGAGCAAGCAACTAAACAACTGCAAGATAATGAGTGCGAAAAGGCTATAGACGTAGCAATTAGAGAGCATAATTTAGCGATTGACAAGTGCTACCCTGCCTTGCCATCGAAAACAGCTAAGATACTGGAGGATCCCGAAAACGATCCTCTGTTGTCTTATCTGTTACGTTCACCTCCACCATACGCACAAGGTGCTGCGGCCCAACTTATACCGAATGTTCAATTGCCGGTTGCTGGACAACCTGGTGTCCTTGTTCCTCAGAATCTAGTTCCTGTACCTCCTGTGGTTAATGTGAATGTTCCTACGGCTCCTCCTCTTCCTGGGTTGCCGACTTCTATACCTGTATCTGTCTCGCTTACACCTACTACTTCACAAACTATTTTCATCGATACTCCTACTGCTTCGCAATCTGTTCCTACCTCTACTGTGTTCTCTACGTCTGCGAGTATGTTAACTCCACTTTCTGTACGTCGAAAAATAACTGAGTCTGTTGCTAATATTCTGTCTCCTCTATATAAATCCTTAATTAAGACTCCTACTTCTGATTCAGTTCAGAGACGTAGTCAGCTACCAAGTACTGAAGAACGGGGAGTTTTAGATTCCACGGCTCTCAGATGGATTACGAAAGTTAGAAGATATAATACGAGAGATGTATTAGATACATTTATGCAGTGGAAGGAACCAACGCAACGATACGTCTTTGATGAGATGTGCTCGTTGCTACGTGAGGAAATAGAGGAAGATGATGTCGAATCAGACTTGGAGGATTTAATTAAGGTGCAAAAAGAGTTTGCTGCAGGAATGATAGTGGGTGATAATATACAAGAAGCGATGGAACTTATTTTGAGTTTTAGGAATGACCCATCTCTTCGTTCGCCGAGAGATTTAGAGAAAGGTAAAATGAAGCTAAGTCGCCAATATCCTATGAGGGAGGTTCCTCCAATTTGGCGCGAAGCTGTGCAAGCTGATGCGGTTGCGGGTATTGCAGCTGCTCCAGCACAGTTCCAACGAGTGTGGATACACATTCCATGGAAGCGAGCTGAAGTACTAGCAGTGAAACAGGCCTTACCAGATCCACGTAAGAATCCGGCCGGATATTACAAGGAATTGACACAGACAGTTGAAGCCTGTATAATGAATTTGGCAGACATTGACATGCTATTTGGCAATGTAGTTCCACAACCAGTGTGGGCTAAAATTCGTAGAGAGGATCATCAAGCAGCCTTAGGTGGTGATTGGGCAGCTATCACTGCAGCAGATGGTCAGCAAACGGGTGGTGCAAAACCCGAACCCCTAATTGCTAATCTTCCAGGTAGAATAATTGACTTAATGAAGACTCTGATGCCTGCGTTGCGTGTTAATTGGGATAAATTGTCCGCATGCAAGCAAAAGAAAGACGAAAGTGTCTCCGACTTCTTCACGAGGTTCGAAGAGACTTTTGTAGACCATAGTGGTCAGGATATGAGCACTGAAGGAGGACAGAGATTGTTTGTCGATAAATTTGTGCATAATTTGTTACCTGAATTATGCAATAAATTAAAGGATTCAGAGAGTGCGTGGGCTGTATCTACGACAGCGCAAATACTTGCGACTGCACAGTACTACGAAAATAGGGATAAAGAGGAAAAGGAGAAATCAGAGAAGAAAACGAAAGATTTAAAGACTAAAGTTCTTTTACAGCAGGCGTATCCGCCTCGCACGAATCAGACTAATATGCAACAGAATTCGTATCAAAGGACAGATTATAATTCAACCAGGCCTCAATATCAGTGGAATCAGTGTGCGTACTGTAAGAAAGAGGGTCACTACAAGAATGAATGTCCGATTCTAGCGCAAAATAATGCAGCAGCAGCTCAGAGAGGTCGTGGTGGTTATGCGCAGAATACTAGAGGTCGAGGGCGAGGTGCTATGCCTCCGCAAACGAATGATCGCCCCTCCAATCACTTTGATCAACGAAACGTACAGTCAGCTCAACAGAATAAATCTCAACAATATCTTGTTGAGGATTATTGTGAAGTTGATGAGGGATTCCAGCAAAATGGGTACTAGGACAGCCATGGACAGAGAGAGGGAGTAGTATCAGTTCCAGTGGATCAGAGTGGGCCTTATGTCGCAGTAGCAACATCAGGTGTAGTCGAACCGTTTCTGTTGGATACTGGTGCCGCAAAAAGTTCTATCATTCATGCGAAACTCCCTGGCGCACCTTTGTCTGGCTCAACGAATGTTTCCGTAGGTTTTTCAGGCGCCCCTGTTTACAACCCGATATCTAATCCTTTGTCTATTTCTGTTGGACCATGCCAATTGAAAGCACCCTTGATTTTGACGACGGGTTGTAATGAAAATCTGCTTGGTTTAGATTTGTTAAAACGACTATATGCGACATTGTACTGTTCTCCGGAAGGAGTACAGCTTACTTTGGGTAAAAGACTCACTTCTCCGATGTACTTGTCAATGGACGCACTCCCGCCAGAGCTGCGCTCACTCCCTAATTCTCTTTGGGCGACTGGTCCTAATGATGTAGGCCTTTTGGAAATACCACCGTATGTAGTAACTTTGAAAGCAAATGTAAAATTTCCCAGAATTCCCCAATATAAAATATCAAGTGAAGGAGAACGTGCACTTTTATTGATTGTGCAAGATTTGATTAAGAAAGGTGTGATTGAAGAAACTAGAGGAAATGTTTGTAATAGTCCTGTATTGCCAATTCTGAAACGAACTGATCCTACGAAACCTCCAGTATATAGGTTTGTCATAGATCTTAGAGAGGTTAATAAGATTGTGGTTCCACAGTTTCCTGTGGTTCCAGACATTACTGCCTTGTTAACATTGATTCCTGCTACAGCCCATTGGTTCTCAGTCATCGACTTGAAGAATGCCTTTTTCAGCATTCCGATAGCCGAGGAAAGCAGGGATATTTTCGGCTTCTGTCTAGGAGGTCGAAGTTTTAGATTTAAACGCGCTCCACAAGGCTACTGTGAGAGTCCATCTATTTACAGTCAAGCATTAAAAAGTCAGCTAGATTCTTTTGTCCTTCCTCCAGGTTCTGCCCTAGTACAGTATGTAGACGATCTTTTAGTGGCTGCCGATGACAAGGAAACTTGCAAAGCAGCTACGGTATCGTTGTTACATCATTTGTCTGATTTGAATCACAAAGTATCACCTTCCAAGATGCAATACTGCTGCCAAGAAGTGACCTACCTAGGTCATCTCTTGTCAAAGGAGGGAAGGAAGTTGACCCCAGAAAGAATAAAAGCAATTACGCAAATGAGTGTTCCACGCACACAGAGAGAAGTACGTGCCTTTTTAGGTATTACCTCCTACTGTAGGCAGTGGATTCCAAATTTTTCTCTTTTAGCGAAACCATTGGTAGCTTTGACTGGGAAAAATGTTCCGAGTCCGGTGCCATGGTCTGATGAATGTCAAGAGAGTTTTACTGAATTACGAAAAGCCTTGTGTTCAGCTCCTGTATTGGGTACACCTGATTACAGTAAACCATTCACGCTCTACGTTCATGAGAGAGAAGGTTGCGCGTTGAGTGTCCTGACACAGAAGTTTGGTGATAAACAACGCCCTTGTGCGTATTTCTCATCAACATTAGATCCGGTAGCTAAAGCGTTGCCTAGTTGTTTGAGAGCTACAGCGGCAGCTGCGGCTTCCATTCGGCAATCTGCTGGTTTGGTGATGAACAACATGCTAGTGGTCATGGTTCCTCATGCAGTGGATACACTCATGAACCGAACGAAGACACAACACCTTACCAGTGCGAGATTATCTGGTTACGAACTGACACTACTAGCGAGTCATATTCAGATCAAAAGATGTAATGTATTGAATCCAGCAACGCTGTTGCCGACTGATCAAGAGTCGAGTGATTCTGAGCCACATGACTGCTATTTTAAGACGGAGGAAGAGACAAAAGGACGCATTGACCTTAAAGATACTCCGTTACTCGATCCGGATGGTACGCTATATGTGGACGGGTCATGTTTTAAATTGGAGAATGGTGATGTGACTGCTGCTTATGCGGTGACAACTTTGAAGACGATTGTGGAGACTGCAAGAGTGAGTCAGAATTCTGCCCAAGCTGCAGAATTAATAGCTCTAACGAGAGCATGTGTTTTAGCTGAGGGAAAGAGAGTGAATGTGTTCACAGATAGTCAGTACGCATTTGGCGTGGCCCATAGTTTTGGCCGGTTGTGGAGAGAAAGAGGTTTCATTACGTCCCATGGGACTAAGATTCAACATGGTCAGCTAGTTAACGACTTGTTGGAATCTTTGACCTTGCCGACTGAAGTTGCGATTATAAAGTGCAGTGCTCATAAAGCAATCACGGATGATGTTGGGCGTGGGAATGCTTTTGCTGATGAAATTGCTAAACAGACAGCTAGAGATGTGATGAGTAGAATGTATGTTGCAACGTCTGCAAGATGGATCGCTGAGTCTGGGATGTGTGAAGACACAATGGAAAGTGTGAAGGAGATTCAGAGAGAAGCGACTGAGGAAGAGAAACGTGTATGGAGAGAAAGTGCGGGCAAGTTGGACTCGAATGGATGTTGGATTGATTTGACAGAGCAACAACGTTGGATGTTGCCGGATGCGTATGTGCTTGCAGTAGTGACAATGGCGCACGGAGTAGCGCATATAAGTTCTAAAGGCATCTGTAAGATGTTGGCTCCGGTCTGGAAGAATGATGGGATCAGTAAGTGTGCAGAGAGAGTGGTGAAAAATTGTATGGTGTGCTTGATGCATAACCCTGGCAAGGGAACTCCAACTCCAGCTGGTCATTTCGCTCCTCCTTCCTGTCCCTTTGAAGTGATTCAGTTAGATTTCATTCACATGGAACGCTGTAATAACTTGAAATACGTCCTGGTGGTGGTTTGTGCTTTTTCCAGGTGGATAGAAGCATACCCACTGAAGGACAATACCGCCTTATCAACTGCCAAAATTCTTCTCAAAGAATACTTCCCTAGATTTGGAATGCCACGGATTGTATGGTCAGATAACGGAAGTGAGTTTGTAGGGAAAGTTATGCAGAGTGTATGTGCAGGCTTAGGTTTGAAACAAAAATTTCATAGTGCGAACCATCCCCAGTCAGCTGGTCTAGTGGAGGGTTATAATGGCACCCTCAAGCTGAAGATAGCCAAAATACAAGCATCCACAGGTTTGGCTTGGCCAGACGCACTTCCTTTGGCCTTGTTATCAACGAGAGCAACAGTGCATTCTAGAATAGGGCTTTCTCCATACGAGATTGTGTTTGGCCGCCCGGCAAATGTCTGGGGTGTGCCAAGGCCTAAACAATTTTGCTCCATTGAATATCCTATGTTGATAGACTACCTTTACGACTTGACTGCTAAATTGAGTCTTATTCATCAACAGGTCTTCGATGCACTACCAAAGCCTCCGGAGAGTCCAGGGCATCAACTGAAACCGGGTGACTTCATTGTGGTCCGGAACTTCGCGAGGACAAAGAATCTTCAGCCTCGCTACATCGGCCCCTTCCAGGTCCTGCTGGCAACGAGGACAGCCGTACGTGTTGCTGGCCGAAAGAACTGGATCCACGCTTCTCACGTAAAGCGTGTTCCATTGCCGCTGCCTTTTGACGACTGGGTGAAGAAGGGAATTGGTGCCTCCGAATCTGAAATCACCCCGAAATTTATCCCTTTCAGTGATGCCGATTTGATTACTGACACTTTGAAACCTGACTCTCCTCCTGAGAAAACTCCTTCGAACATTGAACATTTGTCTCCAGCATCAGAAGAAAATTTGTTACCTGCGAACTTAAACTCTGCAACAGCTGCTAGTGATACACTATTTTCCGATCAAACAGTACCAGCGAAGAAGAGATACAACCTTAGAAGCCATAAAAAGGACTAATAAAGCAGGCAACTGCATATTGTAATTTTGATATATATGTATATATTGAACTTTTGCTTTTCAGCCAGGAAGTTTGCTATTGTTTATTGTTTTTAAAATTGCCTTGCCGTCTGGGTAGCCGTAGGGTCGTGGCTGTGTACCTAGTTTGAATTTGCAGGGGTCTGACACAAGGTCGATCTTTCTGTTGGTTTTGGGAACTCCCAGGGCTGACAGAGGCATTTTCATCTACATACACATCATCAGTGGTCGCGAGCGGATTGTAGAAGATGGAGCTTCCTGCGCTGCAACGAGAAAATGTGATTTACGTTCGCAGAAACAGACTTAATAGAATTCTTCACAGCAAATGTTTTCTGATGCAATGTGCCGTTACATTTTTGATTATTTTAGCAACATTGGTGGGTGGAATAGTCTTTGGTATAAAACTGATTTTTGTGCCAGTTACTACAGTACCTCCCCTTGATCCTGTTACTTCTACTGTTTCTTCTATACACTCATTTCACTCATTTCCAGAACATGAGCAAGCACGACGTACAGAGTTCATTAACAACACTTTTGTACAGCTCTTGCACCAACACCAACTGGTAGTTAACACTACAGACTGCTGGGTGTGTGGCTTGATACCCCACACTATGGATAAAGGTATTCCCTATCTGGTTTTGCCTTTCAGCTATAATGGATCATTTCAGGCCCTTCAAACCATCTTTGCTTATGCCCTTGAGACCTATCCTCCACGTCCACCACGTTCCACTAAATATAACTCTGCCAACAAAGCTTTAGTCCAGGGAATTATTGACATGATCAAGGATGTCAATAATACTCCATCATACCCTAGAGACGAACTACGAGTGTATTTGAGTTGGAATACTTCAGAGTATCGCCTTAGTTTAGGAGAAAGCAAGCGTAAAAGCTCAACTCCAATCTGGGTCGTGCCTCACCGAGGTCAGGTCTGTTTGCAAGGTAATGGGAGAAATTCGAGAGCTCAGCTAGGGTGGAGTGAGTGCGTTGAGACTTATGTGTTTCCGGCTAACTCTTCCCCTGCCTTCCTTACTGCTAGGGGTACCTATTTCATTTGTCGAGACCGAGCTTATACATGGTTGCCTGCTGACTTTTCAGGTTCATGCTATATTGCTCGATTGTTGCCTCCAACATACACTGCTTCATCTGATTACCACAGAACCAGAGTAGCGAGAGGTGTCTTCAGCAAAGAAGATACTGCTGGTCAGGAAGCTGGAGACTTTTTCAAAGGCTTCCTTCCGTTTTGGGGGCCTATGGCCAATAGTAGAAACATACGTCAGCTAACACGGGTAGTTGAATCTACTATTACCGAAACTGCTGGTGCCCTTAGCAATCTAACGGCTGAGCTTCAGGCGGATAGACTCATGACGTTGCAAAACCGTATGGTTTTAGACGTTATCCTTGCAGACCGAGGTGGGGTATGCAGAATGATCCAATCGAGCTGCTGTGTCTTTATTCCTAATAATGCTCCAACAGTCTATGAGGCGATCTCTAAGCTACACAAGATTTCCGACTCTATACATGTAGACAAGGGAAACTGGTCCTTTATGGAGTGGGTTTGGACTCTGATCTCAGCGTGGGGATGGAAGGTTCTAATGGTCATTGGTGTCATCTTAGTATTCCTCTTCTCATGCTGCCTGATTATCCAGTGTGGTCCAGCCCTGTGTGGCCTTTGTGCTGCAACCTGTTTTAGGAAACCACCTGCGTTTGGAGAAAAGGCACGAGAAAGGATGATGATACAACAACATGTCACTGACCTGATGAGTATAGAACTAGACTCTGATATAGACTGAGTAATTGCCTATGTAAGGGCAAAAGGAGGGTCTGAGGTTCCGTGACAATTTGAACCCGTGTTTTTAAGTTTGTCGGAAAAACATAATATTAGTATCAGCGAACCGCAAATGATCCATTTAGCATATCCTGGTGTTTTCGCTACGATACGAGCAAGAGCACTCCTGTTATGAACACATTTCTGATCTACCCATGGCATCCATCTTAGATCATGGCCGCCATTTTGTGTTTCCTTGCCCTCACATATGCAATAGCCTCTGATCACTTCATTCACTTCACTTTGATTAAGGACACGTAGCCTTAGCCGGAGATTCACCTCTTTCATGACACGTACACCTTAAACCAGATCACGCTGAAGCTGCATGACTCGACAAAGGCTGCCTCCTCTGCCCGAGGCCAGCCCACCTGAACTGGTTTTCCTGCCCATTGTCCTGATCATGATTAGGCGGCCGAAGCCGGTAGCCTTGCCCATTTACAACCTACAAACATCTCTTATCCCGCTTTCCTATCTTCTGCACCTGGCTCTGCTCCTTTCCTTCTGGGCCTTTATTAGGGGGAGGTAACGAACTTTACGATGAGGCGGTCCGGCTCTTGCATTCAATATTGACAAGGGATTGTGATGGACTAGTGGGAACCCCTCTTCGTGATGTTTGGCATCAGATATTATCGACAGTTCCTGTGTAACGCCAAATATTTATTGTTTAAGACACAAAGGTTTGGGAATGTACTGACATGTGAAATATTTGCCTGAAGCACAATTTTTGGTATATAAGGAGCAACCCTCAATGTACAAATCGAACAGTCTCCTAGATTCTGCCCGTGTGTAGATTCTGTGATTTCTGTGTCCCTGCAGTAATAAACCTTTGGTCTTTGACGCCACCATCGAGAAGCCCGTGTTTCTGTTCATTTGCGCACCAAGGCAGGTGGAACTCCGGGGTCTTTGGGTGTTGTTCCCTGACACCTCTGGACGGAACCAAAAAGTCCAGAACTCCACCCCTCTCCCCTCTTCTACCCCTCTACCTCTCTTCTACCCTTCTTATACCCCTATTCTACCCCTCTACAACCCCTATACCTCTCTTCTACCCCCTACCTCTACTCTACCTCTCTTCTACCCCTCTACCTCTCTCTACCCCTCTACCTCTCTTCTACCCCTTTACCTCTACTCTATCTCTCTTCTACACCTCTACCCCTCTTCTACCCCTCTCCCCTCTTCTACCCCTCTACCTTTCTTCTACTCCTCTATTACCACTCTACCCCTCTTCTAACCCTCTACCCCACTACACATCTACCCCTCTTCTACCCCCTACTACCCATCTACCCTACTACCCCTCCACCCCTCTAATACCCTCCACTACCGCTCTACCTCTCTTCTACCCTATTTCTAACCCTCTCTTACCCCTCGACCCATTTTCTACCCATCCACCTCTCTACTACCCCCAACCCATCTACTACTCCTCTACCCCTCTACTGCTGCTCTACCCCTCTACTACCCCTCTACCCCTCTACTACCCCTCGTCTACTCCTCTCTTACCCCTCTAACCTTTTTCTACCCCTCTACTATCCCAATCCCTCTTCTACCCCGCTCTTACCCCTCTACCCCTTTTCTACCCCTCTACCTCTCTACTACCCCAATCCCTCTAATACCCCTCTACTATCACGTTACTACCCCTTTAATACCCCTCTACCCCTCTAATACCCCTCTTCTACCCACTCTTACCCCTCTAACCCTTTTCTACCCCTCTACCCCTCTACCCCAACCCCTCTACTACCCCTCTACCCCTCTACTACTGTTCTACTACCTTTCTACTACCCCTCTATTACCCATCTACCCCTCTACTACCCCTCTTCTACCCCTCTCTTACCCCTCTACCCCTTTTATATCCCTCTACTACCCCAAACCCCTCTACTACCCTTCTACTACCGCTCTACTACCCCTCTAATACCCCTCTACCCCTCTACTACCCCTCTTCTTACGCTCTACCCCCTCTACCCCACTCTATACTCTACCCTTCTACACCTCTACCCCCTTCTACCCCTCTACTACCCCTCTACCCTACTACCCCTCTACCCCAGTTCTACCCCTCTACCTCTCTTCTACCCCCTCTTACCCCTCTACCCCTTTTCTACCCCTCTACTAACCCCCCAACCCCTCTACTACCCTTCTACCACTCTACTACCGCTCTACTGCCTCTCTAATACCCCTCTACCCCTCTACTACCTCTCTTCTATTGCTCTACCCCTCTTCTACCCCTCTACCCCACTACTACCCCTCAACCCCTCTATACCTCAACCCCTCTACACCTCTACCAATCTTCTACCCCTCTACTACCCCTCTACCCTACTAGCCCTCTACTAACCCTAAACCCCTCTTCTACCCCTCTACCCCTCTTCTACCCCTCTACTCCTCTTCTATCCCTCTACCCCTCTACTACCCCTCAACAACTCTACTGCCCCTCTACTACTGTTCTACTACCCCTCTACCATACCCCTCTCCCCATCTACTACCCCTCCACCCCTCTTCTACCCCTCTTCTACCCCTCTACCCCTCTTCTACCCCTATTCTACCCCTCTACAACCCCTCTACCTCTCTTCTACCCCTCTACCTCTACTCTACCTCTCTTCTACCCCTCTATCTCTCTCTACCCCTCCACCTCTACTCTACCTCTCTTCTACCCCTCTATCTCTCTATACCCCTCTACCCCTCTTCTACCCCTCTCCCCCCTTCTACCCCTTTACCTTTCTTCTACTCCTCTATTACCACTCTACCCCTCTTCTAACCCTCTACCCCGCTACACCTCTACCCTCTTCTTCCCCCTACTACCCCTCTACCCTACTACCCCTCCACCCCTCTACTCCTCCACTATCCCTCTACCCTCTTCGGCCTCTCTTCTGCCCCTCTTTTGCACCTCTACCTTTCTTCAACACCTTTAACTCTACTCTACCTCTCTTCTACCCCTCTACCCCTCTTCTACCCTTCTACCTTTCTTCTACCCCTCTACCATTCTTCTACCCCTCTTCTGCCTCTTTACCCCTTTTCTACCCCACTACCCCTCTACTACCCCTCAACCACTCTACTACCCCTCTACCCCTCTACTACCGCTCTATTACCCCTATAATACCCCTATACCCCTCTACTATCCTCTTCTACCCCTCTACCCCTCTTCTACCCCTCTACACTTTGACCCTCTCTACTACCTCTCTACTCTACTACCCCTGTACCCCTCTTCTACCCCTCTACCGCTCTTCTACCCCTCTACTCCTCTCCTATCCCTCTACCCCTCTACTACCCCTTAACACCTATACCGCCCCTCTACTACTGTTTTACTACCCCTCTACCATACCCCTCTCCCCATCTACTACCCCTACACCCCTCTTCTACCCCTCTTTTACCCCTCTACCTCGCTTCTATCACTCTTCTAAGCCTCTACCCCTCTTCTATCCCATCATCACCCCTCTACCCCTCTTCTGCCCCTCTTCTGTGCCTCTACTGTCCCTCTACCCCTCTGCAACCCCTCTACCCCTCTTCTACCCTTCTTCTACACCTCTTCTACCCCTCTAGCCCTCTTCTACCCCTCTACTACCCCCTACCCCTCTTCTGCCTCTCTTCTGTGCCTTTACTACCCCTCCACCCATCTTCTACCCCTCTACCCCTATTCTACCCCTCTACCTGTCTACTACCCCTCTTCCTCTCTTCTACCCCTCTACCTCTCTTCTACCCCTCTACCTCTACTCTACCTCTCTTTTACCCCGCTACCTCTCTCCACCCCTCTACCTCTCTTCTACCCCTTTACCTTTACTCTACCTCACTTCTACCCCTCTGCCCCTCTTCTACCCCTTTACTTTTCTTCTACCCCTCTACCCTTCTTCTATCCCCCTTCTACCCCTCTACCCCTCTTCTACCCCTCTTCTGCTCCTCTCTTACCCCTCTACCCCTGTACCCCTCTACTATCCCTCAACCCCTCTACTACCCCTCGTCTACCGCTCTAACCCTTTTCTACTCCTCTACCCCCTTTCTACCCCTCTACCCCTCTTCTACCCGTCTACCCCACTACTACCCCTCTTTTACCCCTCCATACCTCTACCACTTTCCTACCCCTCTATACTTCTACCCCTCTTCTACTCCTCTACTACCCCTCTACCCCTCTTCTACCCCTGTACCCCTCTACTACCCCTCAACCCCTCTACTACTCGTCTACTACCATTCTACTACCCCTCTATTACCCCTCTACTACCCCTCCATCCCTCTTCTACCCCTCTACCCCTCTTATACCCCTCTACCCCTTTTCTATCCCTCTACCCCTCAACTACCCCTCTACCCCTCTTCTGCCTCTCTTCTGTGCCTTTACTACCCCTCTACCCATCTTCTACCCCTCTACCCCTCTATCTCTCTTCTACCCCTCTACCTCTCTTCTACCCCTCTTCCTCTACTCTACCTCTCTTTTACCCCTCTACCTCTCTCTACCCCTCTACCTCTCTTCTACCCCTTTACCTCTACTCTACCTCACTTCTACCCCTCTATTCCTCTACCTTTCTTCTACCCCTCTACCCTTCTTCTATCCATCTTCTACCCCTCTACCACGCTTCTACCCATTTTCTGCCTCTCTTACCCCTCTAACTCTTTACCCCTCTACTGTCCCTCAACCCCTCTACTAGCCCTCTACTACCGCTCTACTACCCCTCTAATACCCCTCTACCCCTCTACTACACCTCTTCTACCGCTCTACCCCTCTTCTGCCCCTCTTCTGTGCCTCTACTACCCTTTACCACTCTTCTATCCCTCTAACCCTCTTCTACCCCTATTCTACCCCTCTACCTCTCTTCTACCCCTCTACCTCTCTTCTACACCTTTACCTCTACCTCTCTTCTACCCATCTACTCCTCTTCTACCCCTCTACCTTTCTTCTGCCCCTCTACCCCTTTTCTACACCTCTACCCCTTTTTACCCCCCTGCCCCTCTACTTCCCCTCTACTGCTGCTCTACCCCTCTACTGCTGCTCTACTACCCCTCTAATACCCCTCTAGCCCTCTACTACCCCTCTTCTACCCCTCTACCCCTCTTCTACCCCTCTACACTTCCACCTCTCTTCTACCCCTCTACCCTACTACCCCTCTTCTACCCCTCCACACCTCTTCTACCCCTCTACCCCTCAACACCTGTACTGCCCCTCTACTACCATCCTACTACCCCTCTACCTTACCCCTCTACCCCTCTACTACCCCTCCACCTCTCTTCTACCCCTCTGCCCCTCTTCTATGCCTCTACCCCTCTTCTACCCTCTACCCCTCTTCTGCCCCTCTTCTGTGCCTCTACTACCCCTCTACCCCTCTTCTACCCCTATTCTACTCTCTACTACCCCTCTACCCCTCTACCTCTCTTCTACCTGTCTACCTCTACTCTACCTCTCTTATACCCCTCTACCTCTCTTTATGCCTCTACCTCTACTCTACCTCTCTTCTACCACTCTACCCCTCTTCAACCCTTCACCCTCATCCCTCTACCTTTTTACTACTCCTCTATAACCACTCTATCCCTCTTCTAACCCTCTACCCCACTATACCTCTACCCCTCTTCTACCCCTCTACTACCACTCTTCTACCCCCCTACTATCCCTCTAGGCTACTATCCCTCTACCCTTCTAATGCCCCTCTACTGCCCCTCTACCTCTCTTCTACCCCTCTTCTAACCCTCTATTACCCCTCTACCCCTTTTCTACCCCTCTACCCCTCTTCTACCTCCAACCCGTCTACTACCACTCTACCCCTCTACTACCCCCACCCCTCTAAAACCCCTCTACTACCACTCTACGACCCCTCTAATACCCCTCTACCCCTCTACTAACCCTCTGCTACCCTGCTCTTACCCCTCTACCCCTTTTCTAGCCCTCTACTCCCTCTACTCCCTCAACTACCCCTAACCCCTCTACCCCTCCACTACTGCTCTACTACCACTCTACTACCCCTCTAATATCCATCTACCCCTCTACTATGCCTCTTCTACCCCTCTCTTACCCCTCTACCCCTTTTATACCCCTCTACCCCTCTACTACCCCAACCCCTCTACTACCCTTATACTATAGCTCTACTACCCCTCTAATACTCCTCTACCCCTCTTCTACTGCTCTACCCCTCTTCTACCCCTCTATCCCACTACTACCCCTCTAACCCTCTCCTACCCCTCTACCCTACTACCCCTCTACCCTTCTTCTACCCCTCTTCTACCCCTGTTCTACCCCTCTTCTACCGCTCTATTACCCCTCTACCCCTGTTCTACCCCTCTACTACCCCCCAACCCATCTACTACCCCTCTACTACTGCTCTACTACCCCTCTAAAACCCCTCTACCCCTCTACTACCTCTCTTCCACCGCTCTACCCCTCTTCTACCCCTCAACCCCACTACTGCTCCTCTAACCCTTGTCTACCCCTCTAACTCGACCCCTCTACACCTCTACTCCTCTTCTACCCCTCTACTACCCCTCTACCCTACTACCCCTCTACTACCCCTAAACCCCTGTTTTGCCCTTCTTCTACCCCTCAACCCCTCTTCTACCCCTCTACTACTGTTCTACTACCCCTCTATCTCTCTACTACCCCTCTACCCCTCTACTACCCCTCCACCCCTCTTGTACCCCTCTATCCCTCTTGTACCCCTCTACCCGTCTTCTTCTTCTCTACTACAATACTACCCCTCTTCTAACCCTCTACACCTCTGTGCCTCTTCTACCACTCTACTACCCCTCTACCCTAGTACCCCGCTAATGCCCCTCTACTACCCCTCTACCGCTCTACTATCCCACTAACCCTCTTCTACCCCTCTACCCCTCTTCTACCCCTCTTCTTCCCCTCTTCTACCCCTCTACCCCTCTTCTACCCCTCTACCCCTCTACTACCCCTCTACCCCTTGACTCTCCCTTTACTAACCCTCTACCTCTCTACTTGTCCTCTACCTTTATACTACCCCTCTTCTACCCCTCTACCCCTCTTCTACCCCTCTACCCCTCCACTATCCCTCTACCCTCTTCGGCCCCTCTTCTGCCCCTCTTTTGCACCTCTACTACCCTTTACCCCTATTCTACCCCTATTCTACCCCTCTTCTATCCCTCTACCCCTCTACCTCTCTTCTACCCCTCTACCTCTCCTACTCCTCTACCTCTCTTCTACACCTTTAACTCTACTCTACCTCTCTTCTACCCCTCTACCCCTCTTCTACCCTTCTACCATTCTTCCACCCCTCTAACATTCTTCTACCCCTCTTCTGCCTCTTTATCCCTTTTCGACCCCTCTACCCCTTTTCTACCCCACTACCCCTCTACTACCCCTCAACCACTCTACTACCCCTCTACTACCGCTCTATTACCCCTATAATACTCCCTCTACTCCCTCAACTACCCCAACCCCTCTACCCCTCCACTACTGCTCTACTACCACTCTACTACCCCTCTAATATCCATCTACCCCTCTACTATGCCTCTTCTACCCCTCTCTTACCCCTCTACCCCTTTTATACCCCTCTACCCCTCTACTACCCCAACCCCTCTACTACCCTTATACTATAGCTCTACTACCCCTCTAATACTCCTCTACCCCTCTTCTACTGCTCTACCCCTCTTCTACCCCTCTATCCCACTACTACCCCTCTAACCCTCTCCTACCCCTCTACCCTACTACCCCTCTACCCTTCTTCTACCCCTCTTCTACCCCTGTTCTACCCCTCTTCTACCACTCTATTACCCCTCTACCCCTGTTCTACCCCTCTACTACCCCCCAACCCATCTACTACCCCTCTACTACTGCTCTACTACCCCTCTAAAACCCCTCTACCCCTCTACTACCTCTCTTCCACCGCTCTACTCCTCTTCTACCCCTCAACCCCACTACTGCTCCTCTAACCCTTGTCTACCCCTCTAACTCGACGCCTCTACACCTCTACTCCTCTTCTACCCCTCTACTACCCCTCTACCCTACTACCCCTCTACTACCCCTAAACCCCTGTTTTGCCCTTGTTCTACCCCTCAACCCCTCTTCTACCCCTCTACTACTGTTCTACTACCCCTCTATCTCTCTACTACCCCTCTACCCCTCTACTACCCCTCCACCCCTCTTGTACCCCTCTATCCCTCTTGTACCCCTCTACCCGTCTTCTTCTTCTCTACTACCATACTACCCCTCTTCTAACCCTCTACACCTCTGTGCCTCTTCTACCACTCTACTACCCCTCTACCCTAGTACCCCGCTAATGCCCCTCTACTACCCCTCTACCGCTCTACTATCCCACTAACCCTCTTCTACCCCTCTACCCCTCTTCTACCCCTCTTCTTCCCCTCTTCTACCCCTCTTCTACCCCTCTACCCCTCTTCTACCCCTCTACCCCTCTACTACCCCTCTACCCCTTGACTCTCCCTTTACTAACCCTCTACCTCTCTACTTGTCTTCTACCTTTATACTACCCCTCTTCTACCCCTCTACCCCTCTTCTACCCCTCTACCCCTCCACTATCCCTCTACCCTCTTCGGCCCCTCTTCTGCCCCTCTTTTGCACCTCTACTACCCTTTACTCCTCTTCTACCCCTCTACCCCTCTTCTATCCCTCTACCCCTCTACCTCTCTTCTACCCCTCTACCTCTCTTCTACACCTTTAACTCTACTCTACCTCTCTTCTACCCCTCTACCCTTCTTCTATCCCTCTACCATTCTTCTACCCCTCTTCTGCCTCTTTACCCCTTTTCGACCCCTCTACCCCTTTTCTACCCCACTACCCCTCTACTACCCCTCAACCACTCTACTACCCCTCTACCCCTCTACTACCTCTCTATTACCCCTATAATACCCCTCTACCCCTCTACTATCCTCTTCTACCCCTCTACCCCTCTTCTACCCCTCTACACTTTGACCCCTCTACTACCCCTCTACCCTACTACCCCTCTACCCCTCTTCAACCCCTCTACCCCTCTTCTAACCCTCTACTCCTCTTCTATCCCTCTACCCCTCTACTACCCCTCAACACCTCTACTGTCCCTCTACTACTGTTCTACTCTACCCCTTTTATATCCCTCTACTACCCCAAACCCCTCTACTACCCTTCTACTACCGCTCTACTACCCCTCTAATACCCCTCTACCCCTCTACTACCCCTCTTCTTACGCTCTACCCCCTCTACCCCACTCTATACTCTACCCTTCTACACCTCTACCCCCTTCTACCCCTCTACTACCCCTCTACCCTACTACCCCTCTACCCCAGTTCTACCCCTCTACCTCTCTTCTACCCCCTCTTACCCCTCTACCCCTTTTCTACCCCTCTACTAACCCCCCAACCCCTCTACTACCCTTCTACCACTCTACTACCGCTCTACTGCCTCTCTAATACCCCTCTACCCCTCTACTACCTCTCTTCTATTGCTCTACCCCTCTTCTACCCCTCTACCCCACTACTACCCCTCAACCCCTCTATACCTCAACCCCTCTACACCTCTACCAATCTTCTACCCCTCTACTACCCCTCTACCCTACTAGCCCTCTACTAACCCTAAACCCCTCTTCTACCCCTCTACCCCTCTTCTACCCCTCTACTCCTCTTCTATCCCTCTACCCCTCTACTACCCCTCAACAACTCTACTGCCCCTCTACTACTGTTCTACTACCCCTCTACCATACCCCTCTCCCCATCTACTACCCCTCCACCCCTCTTCTACCCCTCTTCTACCCCTCTACCCCTCTTCTACCCCTATTCTACCCCTCTACAACCCCTCTACCTCTCTTCTACCCCTCTACCTCTACTCTACCTCTCTTCTACCCCTCTATCTCTCTCTACCCCTCCACCTCTACTCTACCTCTCTTCTACCCCTCTATCTCTCTATACCCCTCTACCCCTCTTCTACCCCTCTCCCCCCTTCTACCCCTTTACCTTTCTTCTACTCCTCTATTACCACTCTACCCCTCTTCTAACCCTCTACCCCGCTACACCTCTACCCTCTTCTTCCCCCTACTACCCCTCTACCCTACTACCCCTCCACCCCTCTACTCCTCCACTATCCCTCTACCCTCTTCGGCCTCTCTTCTGCCCCTCTTTTGCACCTCTACCTTTCTTCAACACCTTTAACTCTACTCTACCTCTCTTCTACCCCTCTACCCCTCTTCTACCCTTCTACCTTTCTTCTACCCCTCTACCATTCTTCTACCCCTCTTCTGCCTCTTTACCCCTTTTCTACCCCACTACCCCTCTACTACCCCTCAACCACTCTACTACCCCTCTACCCCTCTACTACCGCTCTATTACCCCTATAATACCCCTATACCCCTCTACTATCCTCTTCTACCCCTCTACCCCTCTTCTACCCCTCTACACTTTGACCCTCTCTACTACCTCTCTACTCTACTACCCCTGTACCCCTCTTCTACCCCTCTACCGCTCTTCTACCCCTCTACTCCTCTCCTATCCCTCTACCCCTCTACTACCCCTTAACACCTATACCGCCCCTCTACTACTGTTTTACTACCCCTCTACCATACCCCTCTCCCCATCTACTACCCCTACACCCCTCTTCTACCCCTCTTTTACCCCTCTACCTCGCTTCTATCACTCTTCTAAGCCTCTACCCCTCTTCTATCCCATCATCACCCCTCTACCCCTCTTCTGCCCCTCTTCTGTGCCTCTACTGTGTGCTCTACCCCTCTAATACCCCTCTACCCCTCTACTAACCCTCTGCTACCCTGCTCTTACCCCTCTACCCCTTTTCTAGCCCTCTACTCCCTCTACTCCCTCAACTACCCCTAACCCCTCTACCCCTCCACTACTGCTCTACTACCACTCTACTACCCCTCTAATATCCATCTACCCCTCTACTATGCCTCTTCTACCCCTCTCTTACCCCTCTACCCCTTTTATACCCCTCTACCCCTCTACTACCCCAACCCCTCTACTACCCTTATACTATAGCTCTACTACCCCTCTAATACTCCTCTACCCCTCTTCTACTGCTCTACCCCTCTTCTACCCCTCTATCCCACTACTACCCCTCTAACCCTCTCCTACCCCTCTACCCTACTACCCCTCTACCCTTCTTCTACCCCTCTTCTACCCCTGTTCTACCCCTCTTCTACCGCTCTATTACCCCTCTACCCCTGTTCTACCCCTCTACTACCCCCCAACCCATCTACTACCCCTCTACTACTGCTCTACTACCCCTCTAAAACCCCTCTACCCCTCTACTACCTCTCTTCCACCGCTCTACCCCTCTTCTACCCCTCAACCCCACTACTGCTCCTCTAACCCTTGTCTACCCCTCTAACTCGACCCCTCTACACCTCTACTCCTCTTCTACCCCTCTACTACCCCTCTACCCTACTACCCCTCTACTACCCCTAAACCCCTGTTTTGCCCTTCTTCTACCCCTCAACCCCTCTTCTACCCCTCTACTACTGTTCTACTACCCCTCTATCTCTCTACTACCCCTCTACCCCTCTACTACCCCTCCACCCCTCTTGTACCCCTCTATCCCTCTTGTACCCCTCTACCCGTCTTCTTCTTCTCTACTACAATACTACCCCTCTTCTAACCCTCTACACCTCTGTGCCTCTTCTACCACTCTACTACCCCTCTACCCTAGTACCCCGCTAATGCCCCTCTACTACCCCTCTACCGCTCTACTATCCCACTAACCCTCTTCTACCCCTCTACCCCTCTTCTACCCCTCTTCTTCCCCTCTTCTACCCCTCTACCCCTCTTCTACCCCTCTACCCCTCTACTACCCCTCTACCCCTTGACTCTCCCTTTACTAACCCTCTACCTCTCTACTTGTCCTCTACCTTTATACTACCCCTCTTCTACCCCTCTACCCCTCTTCTACCCCTCTACCCCTCCACTATCCCTCTACCCTCTTCGGCCCCTCTTCTGCCCCTCTTTTGCACCTCTACTACCCTTTACCCCTATTCTACCCCTATTCTACCCCTCTTCTATCCCTCTACCCCTCTACCTCTCTTCTACCCCTCTACCTCTCCTACTCCTCTACCTCTCTTCTACACCTTTAACTCTACTCTACCTCTCTTCTACCCCTCTACCCCTCTTCTACCCTTCTACCATTCTTCCACCCCTCTAACATTCTTCTACCCCTCTTCTGCCTCTTTATCCCTTTTCGACCCCTCTACCCCTTTTCTACCCCACTACCCCTCTACTACCCCTCAACCACTCTACTACCCCTCTACTACCGCTCTATTACCCCTATAATACTCCCTCTACTCCCTCAACTACCCCAACCCCTCTACCCCTCCACTACTGCTCTACTACCACTCTACTACCCCTCTAATATCCATCTACCCCTCTACTATGCCTCTTCTACCCCTCTCTTACCCCTCTACCCCTTTTATACCCCTCTACCCCTCTACTACCCCAACCCCTCTACTACCCTTATACTATAGCTCTACTACCCCTCTAATACTCCTCTACCCCTCTTCTACTGCTCTACCCCTCTTCTACCCCTCTATCCCACTACTACCCCTCTAACCCTCTCCTACCCCTCTACCCTACTACCCCTCTACCCTTCTTCTACCCCTCTTCTACCCCTGTTCTACCCCTCTTCTACCACTCTATTACCCCTCTACCCCTGTTCTACCCCTCTACTACCCCCCAACCCATCTACTACCCCTCTACTACTGCTCTACTACCCCTCTAAAACCCCTCTACCCCTCTACTACCTCTCTTCCACCGCTCTACTCCTCTTCTACCCCTCAACCCCACTACTGCTCCTCTAACCCTTGTCTACCCCTCTAACTCGACGCCTCTACACCTCTACTCCTCTTCTACCCCTCTACTACCCTCTACCCTACTACCCCTCTACTACCCCTAAACCCCTGTTTTGCCCTTGTTCTACCCCTCAACCCCTCTTCTACCCCTCTACTACTGTTCTACTACCCCTCTATCTCTCTACTACCCCTCTACCCCTCTACTACCCCTCCACCCCTCTTGTACCCCTCTATCCCTCTTGTACCCTCTACCCGTCTTCTTCTTCTCTACTACCATACTACCCCTCTTCTAACCCTCTACACCTCTGTGCCTCTTCTACCACTCTACTACCCCTCTACCCTAGTACCCCGCTAATGCCCCTCTACTCCCCTCTAACCGCTCTACTATCCCACTAACCCTCTTCTACCCCTCTACCCCTCTTCTACCCCTCTTCTTCCCCTCTTCTACCCCTCTTCTACCCTCTACCCCTCTTCTACCCCTCTACCCCTCTACTACCCCTCTAACCCTTGACTCTCCCTTTACTAACCCTCTACCTCTCTACTTGTCTTCTACCTTTATACTACCCCTCTTCTACCCCTCTACCCCTCTTCTACCCCTCTACCCCTCCACTATCCCTCTACCCTCTTCGGCCCCTCTTCTGCCCCTCTTTTGCACCTCTACTACCCTTTACTCCTCTTCTACCCCTCTACCCTCTTCTATCCCTCTACCCCTCTACCTCTCTTCTACCCCTCTACCTCTCTTCTACACCTTTAACTCTACTCTACCTCTCTTCTACCCCTCTACCCTTCTTCTATCCCTCTACCATTCTTCTACCCCTCTTCTGCCTCTTTACCCCTTTTCGACCCTCTACCCCTTTTCTACCCCACTACCCCTCTACTACCCCTCAACCACTCTACTACCCCTCTACCCCTCTACTACCTCTCTATTACCCCTATAATACCCCTCTACCCCTCTACTATCCTCTTCTACCCCTCTACCCTCTTCTACCCCTCTACACTTTGACCCCTCTACTACCCCTCTACCCTACTACCCCTCTACCCTCTTCAACCCCTCTACCCCTCTTCTAACCCTCTACTCCTCTTCTATCCCTCTACCCCTCTACTACCCCTCAACACCTCTACTGTCCCTCTACTACTGTTCTACTACCCCTATAACCCTTTTCTACCCCTCTACTACCCCAATCCCTCTAATACCCCTCTACTACCCCTCTACCCCTCGACTACCCCTTTACCTACCCTCTACCTCTCTACTTGCCCTCTCCCTTATACTATACCTCTTCTACCCCTCTTCTACCCATCTACCCCTCCACTATCCCTCTACCCTCTTCAGCCCCTCTTCTGCCCCTCTTTTGCACCTCTACTACCCTTTAATTCTCTTCTATCCCTCTACCCCTCTACCTCTCTTCTACCCCCTACCTCTCTTCTACACCTTTAACTCTACTCTACCTCTCTTCTACCCCTCTACCCCTCTACCTTTCTTCTACCCCTCTCTCTTCTGCCTCTTTACCCCTTTTTGACCCCTCTACCCCTTTTCCACCCCACTACCCCTCTACTACCCCTCAACCACTCTACTACCCCTCTACTACCACTCTATTACCCCTATAATACCCCTCTACCCCTCTACTATCCTCTTCTACCCCTCTACCCCTCTTCTACCCCTCTACACTTTGAACCCTCTACTACCCCTCTACCCTACTACCCCTCTACCCCTCTTCTACCACTCTATCCCTCTGCTCCTCTTCTATCCCTCTACCCCTCTACTACCCCTCAACACCTCTACTGCCCCTCTACTACTCTTCTACTACCCCTCTACCATACCCCTCTCCTCATCTACTACCCTCCACCCCTCTTCTATCCTCTTTTACCCCTCTACCCCTCTTCTATCATTCTTCTAAGCCTCTTCCCCTCTTCTACCCCATAATCACCCTGTACCCCTCTTCTGCCCCTCTTCTGTGCCTCTACTACCCCTCTACCCCTCTACCCCTCTACCTCTCTTCTACCCTTCTTATACCCTATTCTACCCCTCTATAACCCCTATACCTCTCTTCTACCCCCTACCTCTACTCT